>NW_022589721.1:26324219-26971402 GCF_004348235.1 Phoca vitulina
GTGTGTGTGTGTGTGTGTGTGTGTGTGTGTGTGTGTGTGTGTGTGTGGAGCGGGGTTACGGATCTGACCAAGGCCCAGTCTTTGCCCTGCCCTAGCCCACACCCCACTGGGAAGACAACCCCAGACCCTGGAGGGCCCAGCAGGTGGGTTTTGGCGGGTGGCGGTGGGTGGCAGTTGGAGCGGTGGGTGGTGGCAGCTCTGTGGGCCAAGGGCCCATTTGGCTTGTCTTTGTGTCCAGGCCCGAGCCTCTGTGAAGTACTCTCGAGTGGGGTCCTGTCCAGGAGAGCCAGCTCAGGCTCTACCCCAGCCTGCAGGGCAGAGGACCGAGGATTTTCCCCTGTGCAGTGTGACCCGGCCCAGGGCAGCTGCTGGTGTGTCCTGGAGAGCGGAGAGGAGGTGCCTGGGACCCGTGTGGCCGGGAGCCAGCTAGCCTGTGAGAGTAAGCTGGGACCCCTGGAGGGGCTTCCTGGGCTGGTGTGTAGGGGGTGCTGCTCATCTCTTCCTTTACTCAGACTGGGAAGGACTCCCAAGGCACCAGAAGAGTGGGGGCCGGAGGAGAGATGGGGAGGGGCTGGAGGGGTGGGCTTGCAGTTGATTCTCATGATGCCAAAACTCGTGTCTACTTCCAAAAAGTGCTCAGCCTTGGAGCCGAAGTCCCGGAGAGTCTGTACAGGGATCCCCAGAACTGGCAACTCAGAAGCTGGGGTGCTAGCCTGCTGGGGGTCCGGGTCTTGGTCTCCCCATCCTCGAGTGGGGAAGGGGGCCTGATGGCAGGATCTCAGGGGGATGGGTCCATCCCAGCTGGGAGGCTTCAGAAATTTGTGGAGGCATTGATTTATTTTTAGTTTTAGTTAAAAAAAATTGTTTTGGTATCAAATATTGAAATATCTATCAGATAACTATATATTAGAATATTAAAACACATGATTACAGATTAAAATATATTACTTGATTCTCAATTACTTACCTTTTATTTCTCCTATATACTCAAGTCACAGGACATTATGGTCATTTTAAAATTTATATGAGCAAGTAGGTTAGACTCTCTGTGAATTCCGTTTCAGGACAGTAAAGAAGATGCTGCAAAATATTTATTGCAAATTAGGGCATTGAATCTGGTGGGATCGAGAAATACTGTACTGTGATTCTAATTTCATTGCAGTTGCCTTTCCTTAGCTGCCTGTATTGGTTTATTGCTTTATTTTAAAATTTCGTAGTCTGTCAGCAACATTCTGGAGCTGGGGAGACATTTTGTTAGGCCTAGTGGGTTATATGTGTAAAAGGAATTGCTGTGGATTTGTAAATGTATCTTTATATTTGGAAGGAGATGGAGAGGCTGCAAAAGCAGGGTGGAAGGAAGAGCTGCTCCCTCTCTTTGTGGGACTCCTTCCCTTTTGTCTCTTCCCCCTCCTGTGGTGTGCCCATGCCTTTCCCCACACGCCTTTCCTCCCGAACTCTGGGGTGCTCCTTTGTCCAGGGCCTGGACAAGGCAGGACCCTGTCATGCTCATCTCTGGGGCCCTGAGCAGTTGTCACCAAGCAGGAAACGTGGAAGGTGCCCTATGGGTATTTATGGGCGGAACTCCTTGCCATGGCCTTCCCCCAGAGGTGCGGTGTCGGCCTTAGTAAGGGTGGAAACGGTCAGCATCCAGCTTCCTCGGCATCTAACAGTGGCCCTCACTGTCTGGCACCAAGGACATAGACCGATGTGTCTCATCCGGAACAGTCCGGGAGCATAGCTCCTATAAGGTTTGGGAAGACTGTGTGACATGGCCTTGCCGGATTCCAGGATAGGAGCTCCTGTGTGCAGAGATTTACCCATTAAAAGGTGCTTTTCACATCTCTTAGCTCAGTTTTGCCTCCCAACAATGCGGATAAATAGAACGGTCCCATCTCCCCACATTACGGAGGACAAAACTGGGGCTCAGAGACGTCCATTAGCATGTCCGGAGTCACACATCTAGCAAGCAGGACAGCCAGCTTCAACGACAGAGGCTCTTCCTCCTGGTGTGTCTGCAGAGCGTGGAGGAGAAAACCAGATGTGGGGGCCAGGCAGACTTGAATGTCAACTCTTCCACTCCCTTGCTGGGTGACCCTGGGCTGGTCCCTTAACCTCTCTGGACCTCAGTTTCCCAGTCTGTGAAATGGACAGGGAACACTGTAGCAGTTTCTCGAGTGGTTGTTAAGATTCATTCACATAGTCTCTGGTAACTTCTCAGCCTGGTGGCTCAGAGCACAGCCTCGGGGGCCATGCCTGGCTCCTCCTGGCTGCCTTGGGACTTAGAGCAGAAAGGTTAACCTCCCCATGCTTCAGTGTCCTCACCTGTGGGGTGAAGGTGACAACAGTTCTCCTGCACAGAGTTGCTTTGAAGATAAAATCAGTTCAGGGGAAGCACTCAGGATAGCCCCAGCCCACAGTCACCGAGCTGTGTATCCCTGGGCTGGTCACTTAGCTCCTCTGAGTCTCCATTTTCCCCATCGCTGAGATGACTTCTGCCTGAGTCAGAATAGAGGCGGGCCCTTGGAGATATCAGCGGGCCGCTATAACAGTCAGTGTGGAGGGCTCCGAAGAAGATATGCTGGTGGCAGGGAGCACAGAGGAGAGGACAGTGGGGGGTCGGGGGGGGGGTGCATTCCCATCTCTGAGCAGCACCAGGTAGGGGGAAGCGTAGCCCTTGTCTGCCGGGGTAGCAGTTAGATTCAAAGGACCTGTGCCTAAGCGTTGGCTCTGTCCCTCTGAATCCTCAAAATTCAGTTTCTTCATCTGTAAAGGGAGGATGATAATATCAGGGCTGCCTACTTCATGGGCTTATTTTGAGTAAGTTGCAATTAAATACAGATCATGACAGAGTTTCACAAACTCGAAAATTTGTGGTAACTGTCAGATATGATGGTCATAGGAAGCTTACCCTTGTAGGGCACCAAATGCTCCTTCTTTGTTCTGAAAGGGTTAATTCACATCCTAAAATTTCCAGTGCAGGCAGTAATGTAGTCTTCTTGCTGTTATTCGTAATAACGACCAACATTAATGACCTTTATTATGTTCCAGTAACTCCTCCAAGCTCTTTGCATACCTTTATTCATTTTGATGCCCACCATCCTTAGGAGGTAGGCATCATTGCTCTCCTCGCCGTTTAAAGGGGGAGGAAACTGAGTCACAGAGAAGTTAGTTAACATGCTTAGGATGCTCAGCTAGGAAATGATTGAGCTGGGATTCAAAGCCCTGCAGGCTGGCCCCTGAGCCCTCAGGCTGACTCTCCCCATCCCCACAGACACATGCACTCGGTGAGAACCAACTCACCAAGCCCACTGCTGATTACTGCAAAACCTCGGCCAGATGCCAGTGTTGGTATTAGAAAGAAGCCCGGGCTGTGCCCTGGCGGTCAGAATGGGTCATCCTCCATCTTGGAGGCCCCCAAGTACCCTCGAGTCACATGTGGATCACAGCTGTCAAAACCAGACCCATGCATGCAGCTAGGCTCCGCTCGAGAGTCAGGTAATTAACTAAAACTCTGGTCGGGTATGAAAGTGTCCCACTGAGTGTGTCTGTCCTTTCATTTACTGGTTCGCCCATTTATTTAACATATATTCCCGGAGCTTGTGTTCTGGGGGAACAGAGGAGAGGCACCCCCTTTCCTGCCCTGGCTCCGTGTGGCGGGGAGACCAGAGTGCAGATGGTAAGTTTGGGAGGATTGACAACATGGAGGTGCACCCCAGGAGGCCTGAGAGCTCTCTATGTCCACCTGGGAGAGCCACACAGGGTGTTAGGAAGCAGGAGATGTTGAGCTGATAATGCGGGGTCAAAAAAGGAACCCTCTAGGCAGCTGGGCAGGCAGAGGGAAGGGCTTGGGTTGTGCAAGCAGGCTGTGCTCAGGGATGGACAGCCCTGCGGAGGCAGAGGGGCTGGAGGGGACAAGAGGGGAGAGGGAAGGGCGAGTCAGTGGGTCCTCAGGGACACTGAGAGCCCACTGCCGTTCAACACGTCGGGGAAGGGGAGAAGTCAGAGCCCCCTTGTGCGGCTAGCTCCCACGGCGGCCCTCTTTCCTTCCAGGCCCCCAGTGCCCACTGCCATTCAACACGTCGGATGTGGCTGGTGGAGTGATCCTGTGTGAGCGAGCCTCGGGCGCAGGAGGGGTCCCCGTCCAGCGGTGTCAGCTGCTGTGCCGCACGGGCTATCGGAGCGCCCTCCAGCCAGGGCCGCTGGTCTGCAGCCCCGAGAAAGGACGCTGGGTGTCCCGGGCGCCCCAGCCCCAGGCCTGCCAGCGTGAGTCTGCCCAGCACCCTGCTTCTCGGCGCTCAGGGCTGAGCCCTTGCATTTTCCCCCGCCCAAGTGCAGCATTTCCACAGTAAGCCAGGTGGCATCAGGAGCAGGAGAGAGAGGGCCCAAAGAAGCATGTTCTTCTAGAAGGCGCAGATGTGCTTCACAGACTCCTAGGGTTAAGCTTTATTTGGGGCTTCTCTGGAGCAATCTGTTCCTTGGGAGAACTGCCAGCATTATGGGCTCTCCTGGGATCTCTTGGATACAGGAGTATAATCAGGAGGTAGGTGTTCCGATGGCCATATCGGTTACTGTGGTGTTGACAAGCTAGAGCTATTTGTCTGGCCTCTGAGAGTGACGCTGACTCACGAACCTCTCTCCTGGGTCCGTCTGGGGTTCCACGGCTAATGCCTGGCAGAGCTGGGGCCTGGACCCTCCAGGTGGGCATCAGTTCTGATCGCTGTGGGTCTGGGCCCCCTGAATATCGGCAGAGATCCTCTCTCCTGCTCTCCCACTGAGCCTGCTTGCACGCCCACATGGCTGTGAGGCAACTTTGAGCTCTGAGTGTATCTGCCTTGGCTGAGGCCGGCCATGGTTACTCACAGCCTGGCAGGGCAGGGGAAGATGCTGGGACCTGGTACTGGGTCCATCCAGGGCACTGGGAGGGTGTCTGAGAGAGAGGCCCAGATCCTGGGACTGTCACGAGGCTCTGGGTGGCTGTCAGAAGACAGTATTTGTGGCAAAGATTTCTAGAATAGAAAATGTTATCCAGAGGGCACCTGGGTGACTCAGTTGGTTAAGCGCCTGATGCTTGATTTTGGCTCAGGTCATGATCCCAGGGTGGTGGGATCAAGTCCCACGTTGGGCTCTGAAACGAGCATGGAGTCTACTTAGGATTCTCCCTCTCCCTTTTCCCCTTTCCCCCCTAAAAAAATGTTAACCAGAAAAAGGTCAATATGAGTTGGACAAATAAATGGTCTGTCCCCTTGATGGTGACAAAGTGTCCTAAGCAGAAATTAAGACCAGGCTATTCAAGACAGGATCTAGAGCAAAGCACTTGGGAGAAAAGGGGAATGGGTCTTGAGCTCTTAATGTTGTGTGCAGGGCCGCTGTGTATGACTCTGTAGGTTGTGCCCTGAACAATCTTAGAGTATGTCTTTCATATAGTCTATGGTGTCCCCTCTTAATTGGCAAAATCGTATGTAGTGGCCCTGTGTGAATGCAAGATAATATGGAAGATTTTCCAAGAAGAATGTCCAGGACCCCCAAAATGTAGAGCAGCCTGGTTTAGAAGCTGAGGCAGGACTGAGCTTGCCGTGAGGGTGCTCAGTAATTTCAGAGACAAGCCGTCATGCTGGGGAGTGTTTAGACTCTGAGGACGATAGTGCAAGATGGTAGTGCTTGTGTGTTCTAAGCTAAATGAAGAAGGGTGATTTTTGCAGAGAAAAAAAAAAAAAAACAAAGGAAAGAAAAGAATCCAAGTGGTCTGTTTCCCATGTCTGCTGACCTCTGGTGCTTGTGTGCAGGGCCCCAGCTGTGGCAGACCCTCCAGACCCAAGGGCACTTCCAGCTCCGTCTCCCACCAGGCAAGATGTGCAGCGCTGAGTACGCAGGCTTGCTGCTCGCTTTCCAGGTCTTCATATTAGACGAGCTGGTGGCCCGCGGCTTCTGTCAGATCCAGGTATGTGCCTGACCAAATTCTGCACGACTGGGGGCTTGGACTGGGCTCAGGGTCATGGTGGCAGAGGACCTCAGGGCCCCAATGAACCTAGGGTGCAACTCTCACTCATTTTACCAGTAGGCAAAGTGAGGTTCAGAATGAGAAAGTCCTTTGGCCAAGGCTAATCACATAGTGGTGCCGGTGGAATCCATAATCATCGCTGGCCATTCTTTCTGCATAAAGCTGTCAGATCAGATGTGTGCTGAGCACTCACGATGTGCCAGGCACGGCGTGTTGTTGGCGTGGATTAGCGATCCTCATGAGGATCCTATTGTTAGTCCAGTTTTGTGGATGAGGGGCAGGAAGCCTGGAGGGTTAACATAATTGTCCAGAGTTACACAGCTGGGGATGGTAGAGCCAGGCTGATGACATGGGGACAGAGCTGTGAACGCCTGCAGATTACTACCACCACCTGTGGAGGAAGGCTGGAGGAAGACTGAAATGCCAGGTGCACTCCCTGAACCACTGTGCCAGATGTGCCTTCGACAAACCCGCTAGAAGGCGTTATGGATCCTCCCTGGAAGGAGGATACTGCATGCCAGCAGACAGACCTAGTGCTGCGAATAATCAATATCAGAGTTTTTAGCTCTGTAATAGGCAAGGGCTTCTGTGATTTGAAATCACAAGTATTCACAGAGGGAGTCTTTAAAAGTCCCTCAATTTGGGGCACCTGGGTGGCTCAGTCGGTTAAGCATCTGACTCTTGATTTTGGCTCAGGGCATGATCTTAGGGTCCTGGGATCGAGCCCCGTGTTGGGCTCTGCGCTCGGCGGGGAGTCTGCTTGAGGATTCTCTCCCTCTTTCCTCTGCCCCTCTCCCTGCTCATGTGCATTCACTCTCTCTCTCTCAAATAAATCTTAAAAAAATGAAAGTCATTCAATTAAATAAGTTGTTCTGTTCAAAGCTTGGTAACTCATAGAGCAGCTCGGTTTTAACCCCTTATGCTAAGAATTTTGGAGAACATACATTTTCACAAAACCAAATACAGAGAGTTGTGATTCTAAGACAAACAGAAACGTAGATTGCCCCCTTTTATCCAAAGAAATATACTTGACAACACGAGCAGTAATATGTATTAATTATTGAGCCCAGGCTGTGTTCCTGGCACCAGACTAGAAGCTCTACTTTCCTTATCTCTAATTATTACTGCATCCTGTCAGCGAGCATCAGTAACCCTTGAGTTGTAAGTGTGTTAACTAAAGCCCACTGAGAGTAAGCAAGTTGCCCAGGATTTCACAGAGCTAAGTCCAAGTCCATTTAGACTTTCATTACACCAAACTTGTTCGTTTGTTCCGTCCTTCCTCCATTCTCCCATTTAACAAACGTTTGCGTGCCTATTACAGGCTAGGCATGGTTTTAGGCAGAGGACTGTCAAAGATAAAACAAAGCCAGACACTAGTTAAATTGGTCAGGACAGATTTTAATCAGTAATATACTAATGCAATAGGGAAAAGGAGTCCAGCATGATCAGGAGTCAGCTTTGATTTGTGCCAGGGTAACTGGCCCCTCGTGTTCCTCAGAGGGGAAAGGGGCTTAGTAGTGCCTTGCTTCTGGGGTAGAGTTGAAGGGAGGGTAGAAGGAAGTCACAGAAGGCATGTTCTGGCACCTGGTGTGGGCTCAGCAAAGTTGGCTCCTGACTCTGTGTTCTTTTTTTTTTGGTGGGGAGGGGGCACCTGGGTGGCTCAGTCTGTTAAGTGTCTGCCTTCAGCTCAGGTTGTGATCCTGGGATCCTGCAATCGAGTCCAGAGTCGGGCTCCCTGCTCAGCAGGGAGTCTGTTTCTCCCTCTCCCTCTGCTCTTACCCTCTGCTTGTGCTTGCTCTTTCTCTCTCTCAAATAAATAAATAACATCTTAAAAAATAGATGGGTATTAAGGACGGCACATACTGCATGGAGCACTGGGTGTTATACGAAAACAATTGATTGTGGATCACCACATCAAAAACTAATGATGTATTGTATGGTGACTAACATAACATAATAAAATTAAAAAAAAATCTATCTATCTATCTATCTACTATCTATATATTTTTTGAGAGACAGCATGAGTGGGGAGGGCAGAGGGAGAGAGGGAATCTTAAGCAGGCTCCACGCCCAGCACAGAGCCCAACTCGGGGCTCAATCTCATGACCCCAAGATCACGACCTGAGCCAAAATCAAAAGTCAGACACTTAACCGACTGAGCCAACCAGGCGCCCCCGACTTTGTGTTCTTGAACTAAAGGCGTCTGTCTCCATGCAGGCACAGACTTTTGGGACCCCCGTTTCCATTCCTGTCTGCGACGGATCCACAGTGCAGGTGGAGTGTCTGACCGGGGAGCGTTTAGGAGTGAATGTCACGTGGAAGGTGCAGCTGAAGGATGTCCCACTGGCCTCTCTTCCTGATTTGCATGATATTGGTATGTTTGGCCGCCCTGTGGCCTTGACGTTATGCAGCTTCTCTGAGGCTCAGTTTCTCCATCTGTCAGTTGGAGCCAGTGATGCCTATAATGCTTTCCCATGAGGCTCTAGCGAGAGAATTATGCCCTGGCCCTCGGAGGAGCCAATTATTAAAAAGTATATAAAAATCAATAGTGCCCTGCTCGTAACTTACGAGACTCAAATAGTATCACCCAGTTGCACTTCTATGGAGAGCTTCTAATTCTTCTCTTGGTTTTCTGGGCACAGATGGGGATACAGTGGGCAGAAGGGGAAGGTGGGGGTTGGCGGATCTGAATTGGTTTATAATTTATGTTCTGCACACTTGCAATGAGAAAACATCTCGGACCACTTACGCTATTTAAGCTCATTATTACACTGTGTCAAGCGGGGCAGGTGGGGGATGAATTGAGAGAGTAGAAGGATCCAAGAAGGAGGAGCAGAGTGGACTGTGTGGTAGTGCTGTGAGCCAGTGTAGATATAATCCGTATTGCTGACCAGGGGGTGGGGAGCCCCCTTTGCTCCCCTACCATCCAGTGGCCAAATACCCAGGGTCAACGCTGGCTGCAGCTTGACCTTTGTTCTACAAAGGGGAAGCTTCTGGAAAATGCTGCCAGAGTGTGACCCCGGGAGGCAGACTGAGTCTCTGTCATTGTGCAGTCCTCGTGGCAATTATATTCCCCTAACAGCATTAGGAATCAGGGGTCCTTCTTCCTCTCGAAAGAGCTTGGAAGATTTAGGTATGTTTGAAGCTGCAAAAGGAGGAGATGTTTATTCCTGGGGTCCGTCCTGACGACTGTGGTTTCAGGCCCTGGGCTGGCTTGACGGAGTCTGCTGTAGCGTGAATGCTCATTGCGTGCGGGAATCTGTCCCAGCTCCAGATGTGACACTCTTCTGCTCTCTTCCTAGGAAATACTTAGGGATCAGCAGCTGGAGGCCTCTTCAGTGTTTAACTAACTGCTAAGTGGAAGGTTGTGTTGCCTCCTGGAGACGAGGCCTTCTCTTTGAGTGGTCCCAGCATACACATTGTTCTTATAATCTTCACCAACTATAAGAGAGGCATTGCCAGCCCCATTTTGCAGATGGGGAGATGGAGGCTCAGAGATCGTAGCTTGCCAAAGGTTGGGACACCTTACATTAGTGACTGAAGACACAATATCTTGTACTAATGGGGATCATATTGATGCCACAGAAATGATAGGATCCAGAGACCTGGGTTGAAGTCCTAGTCATGTTTCTGCATCCTGTGTAAGCTTGGGCCAATCTGTCCCCTTCTATAGGCCTCAGTTTCTCCCTCTAAAATGAGAAACCAGGCAATGCTTACAACTGCTTTCTGTGCGGCCATTCTAGGTGGCTCTGTCCCTTGGTCTCCCCCGGCCCTTGCAGAGAACAGCGGTGACATTTCTGCCTCATCCTGTGTCTTACAGAGGAGGCCTTAGTTGGCAAGGATCTCATTGGACGCTTCACAGATCTGATCCAGAGTGGAGGGTTCCAGCTTCTTCTGGATTCCAAGACATTCCCTGCAGACACCTCCATCTACTTCCTTCAAGGAGACCGCTTTGGCACCTCTCCCAGGACATGGTTTGGGTGCTTGGAAGGATTCCGCCAAGTCTTGGCTACCAGTGATGCCACTCAGGACGCGTTGGGGTGTGGTAGGTCCACCCCCTCCCCTGGGACTGCTGGTTTCAGACACGTGAGGCAGTGGAAAAGGCCACCATAGCACTGGAGACAGGTCACTCTGCCCATACAGAGTGGGGGATCACTCATTTGGCTGTTCGGCTAAAGCCTTTCAATCATCCGCCATGCCTGGGCGTGTGGTCATCACCCCATCAGGCAGTAGCTGAGACCAGAGGCACAGGCGACATGACAGAAGTGACCCTTCTTCTTACTTCTTGTCAGACTTGGACCTTGGGGTCTGGGCTGTGCTGTCTTTGTGGAGAAGGCTGATGTCTGCCCTGTATGTCTGCCGACATCCTTAGTCTGGTTATGGCAATGTGTTGCTCATCACCATGTCCAAATGGCCATTGATCAGCCCAGGACTTCACCACTCAGAGGAGGTGACTCCTGGCAAAGGTTAACTGGAGCTGTCCTTCCTTGCCCTTCCCCTATGTAGCTTTGGAAGCGGTTTCCTCAAGAACGCAGCTGCAGATTTCTTGAATGGCAGTGGCATGAGTCTCCTTGGCCACCGTCACAGGTCACCACAAACTCTGTGTCCTAAGACAATCCACATTTATCATCACCCAGCTCTGTAGGGTTGAATTCCTAGTCGGGTCTCATGGGGCTAAAACCATGGTGTCAACAGGGCTGTGTTCATACCAGAGGGGATCTGTTTCCTTGACTTTTCCAGGGTCTAGACGTTGCCCATATGTCTTGGCTCATGGCTTCCTTCCTTCATCTTTGAGGCTGAAGGCCATAGCTCTCTGGACACTCCCACGGTCACAGCTCCTTCAGACTCTGTCTTACCCTTCCCAGGACCCTGGTGGTCACACATAGCTGGGCAATCCAGGACACTGTCCCTATCTTCGGGTCAGCTGGTTAGACCCAATTTCCCTTTGCCATGTAACCTACCATGTTTGTGGCTCCCACGAATCAGGAGTGGCCGTCTTTTCTGTGTCCTACTTCCAAGGGCTTGTGTCGGGAAGCCTTCCTCCCCTGTGGCACGAGACAGAGGAGCATTGTTGCTGAGCTGCAGAAAGGGAAGATATTTCTCGGTTATTTATTTTTCCATTATTTATATTGGTTGCAGCACAAGAACTACATGGCCTTTCCTCTTGTGAAATCCAGGCCAAGTCCTAAACTCCATGTTGGATTTAAGATGCAGCTGAATCTTAACACAGAAACCCAGGAATGCACCCACCGCCCCACTGCCCGCTAATATTTACAGAGAATTTTGCAGTCTATAATGCACTTTCACAAATATTTACCACTCACGATGTGCCCTGGTGGCACGTCATTCACCCATTTAACAGATGAGGAGGTTGAAGCTCAGATGAAATGAAATAATGCATCCGTCATGTCCAGATCAGGGCTGACTCAAAGGAGGGACTCAGGTTCATGAAACCAATCATCTGGGGGTGCATAACCCAAGGTCCTCTGGGACCAGGGCTCATGCTCTTTCTACCTCACAGAGATGCCCAAATAAAAAGGATAAAAAGTAGGAGCAGGAGTGGAAGGTGCCACCTGCCAGAGTGGGGTGAAACAGGGTCAGAGTGATGGAGGTGTTCAGAACACCCACCACTGTGTTCTTATACTTACTGGGAAGAGCCCTGGGCTCTCCTGCCATGTGTGTGTGTGTGTGTGTGTGTGTGTGTGTGTGTGTATGTGTGTTGGGGAAGGGTGGTGTATTGGGGGGGTGTATTTGGAGGAGCAGTGGCAAGAATCTGCTTTATAGTCACCCCAGGTAGTGTAGAAAGGGGGTCCAGGATCCCCACCTGAGTGCACGCCCTGGAGCGTGGAGCCCAGAGGAGGAGGGGCAGGAAAGGGAGACAGGTGCTGGTCAGGGGCCAGGTGAGAGACCATTTACTGGCTCTGCCTTTGCATTTCCTCCCATGGCCTAGCTCCTGCATATAAAATCAAGTGCTGGTCCAGAAATCTGATCCTGAGTTTCTTTCTAGGGAATTTCATTGCTGATTAGATTATTATTTCATGTCTAACAAGATGGGTATCCCAGCTTGACAGGGAAGAGGGAGGGAGAAGCTGAGCTAGGAGCACAACAGTATTGGCCAAAGGATGGTAAGCGGTAGGAGCACTGGTGGCCAGAACTCAGGGTGGCAGGGCTTCAGAGTGAGTGGGAATCATAGGGTGGCCTGGAAATGGGACTGAGTAAAAGGTTTTGCCTGGGCTGCACTTGCTGCAGGACAAGAGTTGGCAAGCTTGTTCCACAAAGGGCCAGAATGCAAGTGTTTTTGGCTTTGTAGACCATACAGTTTTTGTCTCAGTGACTTAACTCACCCATTGTAGGGAGAAGAACATGGCTGTGTTCTAATAAAACTTTATTTGCCAAGCAGAAGGTGAGTTGCATTTGGCCCATGGGCTGGAATTTGCTAATCCTAGCTCTAGACAAACCTACATTCTATTTTTCAGCTGCTGGAGTTTTTTATTGACTCAAAAGAATCTTGGATCATGCCATTCAGCCCTATCTCCTTACTCCAAATAGTTAGAAAGGTCTGGAATGGAATTCACAAAAGCAGCACCGAAAGCTCTGGATTTTCTCCAGTGTCAATGATAATATCTATTTGTTATTGAGTTTCTAATATGTTCTGGGCCTTACTAGCATTTCTCTGGTCCAGAGGGTCAGGTATCATTAATCCCATAGTATGGATGAGGGAGCCAGGGACATATAGTTAAGAGTATTAGGAAACTGCTCTTGGAAGCCAGGTGGGTTTAAGTCCTCACTCCAGCGCCTTCTCAATGTGGGTTCTTGGGACACTGCTTATCCTCACTAAGCATAATCTGAAAAATAGGGATAATAATATCTATTTCATGGAGGTCGTGGTTTGCACAGCATCGTGTAATCAATGCACGTGTATCCCTTCACATGTGGTGAACTCTCCACAAATGGCCTTGTTGATTGGCCATGCTGGGATCCAAACTCAGCTCTGCTGATTCCAGATGCTTTGTCCTCAGCATCACATATCACTCTTCTCAACAAGGGGGTTCTTAGTGAAATCATGCCCTTGGATTCTTGTATCTATTCTTATTGGCTCTTTTTTCCTTCTGAGGCACATCTGGAACACCGCTGCGAGGCTACAAGCAGAGCATTGTCCTGTGGAGATGAAGTAGGGTTTCTGTGTGTCATCTCAGGGGGGCTAATCTGTATGATCCCCCTGGGAGGGCAGTGACTCAGGGGTGAGTGGGAATGTAAGCATGTAGGCATGGCAGCTTCCATCCAGGAAATGGGGAGCGCAGGGAGGTAGGGGCTTTGTTTGCAGCTTTGAAGGGGTCAGTTATGTTCACCCTCTCGCCTCAAGGCCAACCATGTGGCTTCCCTTCAGAATGACCTGCTGGCAGCCTTCATACCAGTTCGGTCCATTAAGAATCTCAGAGAAATTGTCTGGATTTCCCATTTTCCATTCTGGACAGCGTTAACTTTCACTCATTCACTACAAGTTCTTATAACAGAGCTAGTTCTCTATGGTTTTGTTTTTTTTTTTTTCCCCAAAGTAAGATGTTACATCTCGTTTCCTCCCTCCTCCCTTCCTTCCTCTTCCTTCCTTCTTCCCATCTATGCGTGTAGCCATCCATCCAAGCCTTCAAAGCATAATTATGCGTTAAACACCAGGTTACATACTTAGGCAGGCCAAGGTCATAGCTCCGCTTTCAAAGAACTCACAGTCTGGTTGGGGAAGAGGTAAATGAAAAGCCAGCTAAATGTCAATGTCAAAGCCTTTGACATCGCGGTCAGGGTGGTCAGGGAAGGCTTGCTGGGGTAGCAGGGTCGGTATGAAGTCTTGAAAGGCACTTTGGAATCGCTGCTCAGGTAAGAACAGACAAGAAGTGGTGTGTGTGTGTGTGTGTGTGTGCGCACATGCATGCGTGTACCCATGCTGAGGGTTCTACAGTGCTGAAGGGCATTCCGGAAGTGGAGATGGGTGCAGGGAGTCATGAAGGTGTGGCTGTAGGGGGACGGTGCAGGTGGCTTATATGGCTGGAGAGTGGGGTGTGTGGGGATATGGCAGGAGGTGGGCCCAGAGAGACAGGCCTGGGGTCCGCCAGGGGTGGCCTGCTGGGGGTCCCGGGGGAGGATTTCACGTTGGAGGGTGACAGGACTGGGTATGGGGTTGAGCAGAGCAGGCTGAGGAGTGAAGGACTCTTATCCTTCCTCACAGGTGTTTTTCTTCAGCAGAGACATGTCTGTCATTGTTGGGGGCCCATGGGGACGGGTTGTCAGGAGGGATAGCATGACCTGGAAGTTTTGTGATGCTCTTAAACTCAAATTGGCCAAATTATCTCATTATGTGAAGGAGAGAATTGAGACCAAAGGGGTGTCTGATGAGTTTGTGGAGGGAGTTAATTGATGGATAAGTGCCAACCTGTTGCTGTGGACAGAGGGGGTCTTTGAGAGCCAACACCTGCCAGCGGAGGGGTGAGGATACCGAGCCTCTGCCTCCTGCTGACTTACACAGGGTTCCCGTGGGTGGAGAGGCTTTGACACCACAGCGGAGAGAAACAGGACACGGGTTCCTGGCGCATAGTCTCGAGGCCTACGAATTACTGAGCTTGCGACAAAAGTTAGTCCCGCTCTCTTCTTCGGCCCCTCCACCCTTCGGCCCTTCCACACATTGGGTTTGGAAGCAGGACACCTCGAGCTGGCGGAAAAGGCTTTGTTTTCCTTCAGCAATGAATTTGGAGACTACTTGAAAAAATAGTCACAGTCCTGGGGTTAAAATACTCGAGATGATCAGCGACCTGACTCATAGGAGTAATGAAACCCCACTCTTTGAGGGAGGGTATTAATTCCTCAGGGCAGATCGGAAAACACATCGCTCAGTTTCCAAGCTGTGCTCAAGTTTCTGATTTACTCAGACGTGCCAAGTGCGTGTGCACACTCAGGTAGCGGTGGTTAAATCAACAGTGGCTCCCCGTCCCACACGTCCATGCTTGCTTCTTTGTCAAGGGAAGGTGGTTGCACGGGTGGAAGGAGAGAAGGCTTTGGTTTGCAGGGAATGGGGCTCACATTCCACCTCTTTCACCTCACCTCCTGGTCCGCCTTGACTTTGAGCTCCGGCTGTCTCCAGTCTAGAAAGAAGATGGTACCTTCCTCATAGGACCTTGAGATGACACACTGAAACAGTGTGGCACCATGCTTGCCATAGCCTCTAATTCCCCTTCCCCCCTGCCCTTTGCAGAAGAGCCTACCAGGGAGTCATGCATGCATGTCCCAAGGCTCAGCATCCTCATCTGCGAAATGAGGTGAAAATACTAACTCACGGTCATGCTGTGGTCATGTCCACGAAGCACACAGCAGGGTGCCAGGCACAGAGAAAGTGTCCTAAGAGTGGACAAGCTTCCAGCCCCCACCTTCACTGGGGAACAGCTCACTTCTTCTGGAAGTCATTTGGCAATCTCTTGGGAACACAACCCAGCACCAAGAAAGAAAGCAGAAAGAACCTCCTTTTCCCTCCCCTTCTCTGAGCCCTTAGACTCAGTGTGGGCCAAGTTCATGTACTTTTCTCAGAGCAGAGCTCCCGGAACCTAACTTGGAACTCTTATGAGATAGGCATCTCTCCAGTTGGAGTTTCTGATTTCTCAGCCCATGTCATATTAGAGGAAGCAAATTAGGAAAGACTGGGTGTCAGAGGGACAGAAAGCTCCGAGAATCTGCAGATTAACAAGGTAGCACCGGGAGGCGAGGGGTGAGGCCAGTGAGGCATCTAGTGGGCAAGATGCCCGGAGGCCTCACTCTCAGGGTCACACTTGGTATTTCTGAGTAAATCAGAAACCCAACAACCCAACAGTGAAGGCCTCCATAAATCCTGCGCCCCGGGCATCTCACTTCACCATGGTCCCAGATCTGAGCAACACCATTGATGACCAACCAATAGGGAGAGGCCACATGAGTCAGAGGTGATGGTGCTAAATTGTTGAGATTGTCTAGTTTGGACAGAATGGGTATTGAGGCTGGCTCCAAGGAAGGACTCCCTCAAGTATAAAAATAATACTGGGTGGGGGGATGGGTTAAGTAGATGATGGGGATTAAGGAGTGCACGTGTCGTGATGAGCCCCGGGTGATGCAGGAATTAGCTGAATCACAATACTGTACACCTGAAACGAATATAACACTGAATGTTAACTAACTGGAATTAAAATACAAACTTAAAAAATTATGACCATTTGCTGAGCACACATAAGAGTCTGGCATGATGACCTGTGCCTTTTGTATATCCTCACTGCATTCCCATGGGATGGTATTATTACCACTGCATTCCCATGGGAGGAGAAAATGGAGCCTCCAAGAAGTCTGAAGTCATTTAGGTATAGTGGGGAGAGGGACTTGAGCCAGTCTGGCTGACCCCAAAGTTTGTTCCCCTAGCTGGGCTCCACCATGCCCCTCACTTACGGCAGCGTTCCCATGGTGACCGAGGGACAGACCCTCATTTTTCAGGTTGTTCTCCGACCTTGTCTCATGCCATTCTTCCCTTTGTCTATTAAGCTCTATCTTCATAGCTGGCTTTCTCTGGCTTTTTCCTTTCCATTCCTTAAATAATCCAAACTCATTCCTACCCCAGGACTTTTGTCCTTGCGGTTCCCTCTGCTTGGAATTCTCCTCGCCTAGCTCTTTGCCTGGGGTGCTCCCCACCATTCGGTGTTACGTGTCACCTTTCAGAGGGCTTCCTCACTAACATGCTGTCCTCTCCTGCCTCACTTTACCCATATCTGAAGTTCTGTCTGACACCCCTTATCCTACTTGCTTGTCAGCTCCTGCAGAGCAGGAACCTTGTCTACGGTTCCCACAGCTTAGCCTTGATTGTGGGAGCCTGGCGTGTAGCAGATTCTCAGTGGGTACTGGTTAAGTGAATGAGCTCTTGTGCTACTGGTGGGATTTAGCATAACCTGTGTGTTCTGAGGTTACAACTACAAAGCAAGAGTCTTCTCTTTAACATCATTTTTCTGTTTATCTTTTCTAGTTAAATGTCCTGAAGGAAGCTATTTTCAGAAGGAGATTTGTATTCCCTGTCCTGTTGGATTCTACCAAGAACAGGCAGGGAGCATGGCCTGCGTCCCATGTCCCATGGGCAGAACGACCATTTCCCCTGGAGCTTTCAGCCACATGCACTGTAAGTTCTGCAGGGTCCTGGTGTGAAAGAGAAACTCTACAATGCAATGGGGACACAGCAGAGTGGCTCAACCTCAGAACTATTGAGATTTGGGGGCAGAACATTCCTTTTGGGGACTGCCCCATGCATGGCAGGATGTTTATTTAGCGACACCACTAAACCCTTACCTATTACGTGTCAGTAGCACACCCTCCCCCCAAGTTGTAACAATCAAACTTTTCTCCAGACATTGCTGAGTGTCTCTTCGGTGGGGCACATGATTGCCCACTATGGAGAACCATTGGTTAGAGAGCAAAATAATCGAAGGGGCCCAACCTCTGAATGCCTATGCTCTGCCAGGATCTAGGCCAGACGTTTTTACCTATGTTAGCTCATTAAATCCTATCAAACCCCCTTCTGTGTAAATATCATTAGCCCAACTTTTACAGATAAGAAGGCTAAGGCTCAGAGAAGTAATTTAACCAAAGTCACTCAACTAGTAGGTGACGTAGCTGGTCTTTGTTTGATCTTGGCATAGTCTGATTCTGAAACTTCTGATTTTTGTAAGTCAATTTTATCAGATTGAGAAATGGAAGATATTTTCCACCCACAGTCATTACAAGTATATAGCTCATATTCCCTTTCTGGCCCGATAAATTTGTCAGGACGGAGTGTACCTGTGGCCTTCCCCTATGTCATGTGATTTCACTTGGCCTACTTACTTGGTAGTCACCTGGGTATTGTTGGGTTTTTCCTAGCAAGGACCCACCACTTGACTTGTTGTGTACATCTTTCCATGTCAGTCTGAAATCATGTTAAGGTGAAGCAAACCATCAATGCTTTAAATCTGAATGGATTTTAGAATTTTAAAATAATTCATCCAAAGAGATCAGGTCACCTTCTCTGGTAAGTTTCCTTAGGAGAGCAGTGGTAAGAGTGTGATAATTCTAAGAAAGCCAAAAGGATTTCATAGGCCAGGAGTCTGATACTCCTGGAGATTAAACTCTTCGCCAGGAATGCAGAGCGTCCCTGACATCTAGACGCGACCCTCAGCTTGCACACATTGATTCAGTCACAGGTTTGAGATGCCTTGCAGTGTTACCACACTGCTGGAGGAAAGCTTTTTTTTTTTTTTTTTTTTTTAAAGATTTTATTTATTTGAGAGAGGAGAGAGAAAACATGAGCAGGGGGAGGAGCAGAGAGAGAGAGGGACAAACAGACTCCACGCTGAGCCCAACGTGGGGCTCGATCCCATTACCCTGAGATCGTGACCTGAGCCAAAGTCAGACACTTAACTGACTCAGCCACCCGGGTGCCCCAGAGGAATGCTTTCTTAAAAAGGGATCAATGCAAAGTACTGATCCTTGTTTCTGGGGTGGCCGTGGGGGGGTGCTACAGAAATGTCAGGGACCCAAGGGGGAGCCTGAGGCTTGGCACCAGCCAGACCCAGACTGTTCCCCCCCTTTCCTACTGGCACTGTGACTGACGCCATGCTTTGTTCCTTCTCTGAACCTCAACTTCCTTATCTATTAGATGGGGCCAATGATACCTCACTCATAGGATGGTTATGATGCATGTCTTAATCAGGTCGGGCTGCTACATACAAATTACCATAGACAGGGTCGCTTCAGCAACAGATGTTTATGTCTCATCGTTCTGGAGGCAGGAAGTCCAAGATCAGGGCGCTGGTATGGTCAGGTTCTTGGTGAGGGCCCTCTTCCTGGCTATGTCTTCACGCGGCCTTTCCTTGGTGCGTGCATAGAATGAAGGATCTCCTCCTGTGTCTTTCTCTTTTCATAAGGGCACTGATCCCATCATGGAGACCCACCCTTGTGACCTCTTCTAAACCTAATTACCAGGGTCCTACCTCCAAATGCCATCACATTGAGGGTTAAGGCTTCAACATCTGAATTTGGGGGGATACACACATTTAGTCCACAACAAAGTGGAATCCATTAAAATATTTAAGGTGAGCCATACGTATCATCCCCATTCCGCTTTGGGGATGAGCTCTGATTGTATCTCCATGCAGAAGTGGAAGGCTGTCATATCATCACCACTCTCCTGGGTATCCTCCTTGAGTAACAGAATAGATTTCAGTGGATGAGTCTCCAGGGTCAGCGGTAGAGTCTACACTCTGGGTATGTATGTATCTAAGAACATCTCCATGACTCATTAATACCACCATTCTGCCTGTTGTCTTGCCTGATCTGTGTTCTTAGATGGAATCATATGAAAGAGAAGCATGAAGCAGGAGGGTCTGCCAAGTTCTAAGTGATATCAAGTGATTATAGGATTTCCTTGGTTTCTTTTTGGTGTTAGGCTAGCTCTTAGAATCTCAATTCCTCTACATAGCTGATACCCACATTACTCTTCTCACCCACAAATACTTTCCTCCTCTGTTTCCTAACCTTGCAAGTCTACTGGATGATTTTGGAGGTTCTGTTGATAACTGAGTAGCAATTTATTTGTTCATTTGTTTGCTTATTGATGCTTAAATTCATATATAGCATGCGTGGCATGCAAAACATCCTATTTAAAAAGTGGCCTTTGTAATCTCCCCACCAAAAAGTTGTAATTAATCAATGGTTAGTTGTATAACTAATAGTCTTAAAATAGAGAAAACTAGATGTTCTCAAGTCCTGGGCTGCATGAAAGAACATTTTCTACCTACTTCCCAGCCTGGAGAGCCAAGTCAAAGTATTCTCTTTTGATATCATTCATCAAAAATGTATTAAGTACCTTTTTTGTGCTAAGTTTTTATTGGATGTATGAAATAAGTAGAGACAAATTCCCTGACCTCAGGGAGTTTAGAGTCTGAAAGGAAAAGAAGACATGTAAGTATAGAGATAGAATGTGTGTAATTACTAATATAATGGAGATGATTGTTTTATAGCAGCTAGCACCAGGTCTTGAAGGACAAGTGCAGACTAAACACGGGGCAGGTGGAGAAGAGAGACGTCTGGGCAGAAGAAATAGCTTAAGCACAGGAATAGAGTTATTTTTCCGTGGATTCAGCTAGTATTTATTGATTTTTTTTTTTTTTGAGAAGGGTGTTTCTGGACCCAATTCCTCTGTGTGTGTGTGTGTGTGTGTGTGTGTGTGTGTGTGTGTAGGAGGGGTTTCCCCACACGAACCACAAGCAATTTGGACACTATCCTCTCAGAGATAGTACCAGACCCCACAGGTTGAGAGCTCAGTCCTATTAGACCGACGCCACCATCCCCATCCTGTACCCAGTCAAAAGCCCAGGCTACTACCTGTGCTTCTGATGGATAAGCTATAAGCTGGAAGCTCCACCGATCCCCCCTCCCACTGAGGCGCAGCTCATAAGTCCAGATTCTTATCTGTATTTCCTACCAACTGGCTATAAAGCCGAGGTTCCCACTGCCTCCTCCTTGGGTGTGATTAATTTGCCAGAGCGGCTCACAGAACTCACAGAAATGTCTTAACTCAATAGATTGCCAGTTTATGATAACAGGATAGAGCTCAGAAACAGGCAGGTAAGAGATGCCCGGGGCCTCTCAAGGCGCATTGCTCTCCCCACTTCTCCACACGTTCACCAACCTGGAAGCTCTCAGAAACCTATTCTTTTGCGGTTTTATGGACATTTCATTAATAGGCAAGCTTATTGAATCACTGGCCATTGGTGATCGGAGGTCAGGGAGAGGGACTGAAAGTTTCAATGTTCTGATCACATGGGTGGTTGTCTTGGCAACCAGCCCCCATCCTTAAGAGCAGTCCCAAAGTGACCTCTATAATGTGACAAAAGACACCTTTATGGCTTTCACCACTTCGGAAATGCCAGGAGTTTTCAGGGGCTGGGTGCCAGAAATGAAAGGAAGCCAAATATATATTTCTTATTATAAATCACAGTATCACAGTGGGGGTAACTTGTATTATGTGTCAGACACTGAGCGAGACCCTGGGATCCATTAGGGAGCAAAACCAGATCAGGTCCCTGCCGGCTTGGAGCTTCTCCGGAGGGGGGGGCGGGCAGGTGTCAAACCATGCATTCACACAGACAAATGGAAATAAAAACCGTGCTGCAGCAATGAGGAGAGGTGTGGATGGATGGGAGTGTAACGGTCGGACGTTGGCGTCTCGGGGCTTTCCTGGAGGAAGCAGGGATTGCGTCAAGCGCTGATGAGTGGTGAAGGGTTAACTCATTGAAGACCGAGGAGAGCGAGCACCAGGACGTGGAACTGCATGAACAGAGCCTGTGTCTGAGATCCGGTGCATCCGAGAAGGAGCGCTCTGGGCACTGTGGAAGCCCCGGGGGCCGTTAGATGCATGCAGCCAGATCTCAGGGTTTAGTGGCCCCACAGGGGGCCTGGACATCATCCTTTGACCAAAGGGCGGGAACGCTGATGAGTTTGAAGCTGGAGAGTGTCTGGGTGAGACCTGTGACTTGCACATAGGATGTCAACAATGGGCACCCTGGGAACCCCGAGGGGAGGGGTCCCGGAAGCATATCAGTGACGGTGTCTCTGTGTCTCGGTTGCAGGTGTCACTGAATGTCAGAGGAGTGAGGCGGGCCTGCGCTGTGACCAGGACGGCCAGTACCGAGCCAGCCAGAGGGACAGGGACAGTGGGAAGGCCTTCTGCGTGGACGGCGAGGGGCGGAGGCTGCTGTGGTCAGAGACGGAGTCCCCCCTCTCTGACTCCCAGTGTCTGAGTAGGTGCTGGAGGTGAAGTCGGCCACATGACTGGGGAGAGGGCACAGGCTCTCGGGGGCTTTCTAGAAGGGGAGGGACCTGTGAGCTGCATTTGTCTCCGACTTTTTATTGTGGAAATTTTTAATCTACGTAGGAGTTGAAAGTGGGATGAACAAGTAACCTGACCTCTAGATCCAAAAATTGTTAGCATTTTCTCTTTCTTTCTCTCTCTCTCTCTCTCTCTTTTATTTTTGATCTTTGGAAAGTAAATTTCAGACATCAGGAAACTTCATTCCCAAATACTTCAGTGTGTATGAGACGTGAATTTAAAAATAATTAACGAGCTGAGTATCCCTTTTTTGTGGGCAGTGTGCCTCTGATAAGCTGGTCAGCTTTTCTCTCTTGATTGGATGTTGTGGGAAGACTTGAATGCCAGTCCTGGTTCTATAACTTACTTACTGGGTGACCCAGAACCAGTCGCTCAACTTCTCTGATCCTCAGTCACCCCAGCAGCCTCCTAACCCTGTAAGGGCCAATGCCATCCTCTGAGGACAGTGAGGATTCATTGAACACCACCCTGTACTGGGCAGAGCTATTCACTGAAATGATGGGTGGGAAAGCCCTGGGTGAACTGACACTTGACCTAGAATAGTAGGAGTGGGGTGAGAACTAGGGTGATCTCAATGGTGCCCTTTAGCAGCTCTGTAGTCTGAGCAAGCCACTGACCTTCAAGTTTTCTCACCTGTCAAATGGGGCTGTTCATGCCTGCCTTGCAGGGGAGTGGAGCGTGTTAGCAACGGCATGACTGAGAGAGGTAATAAACATGTCAGAATGATGAGAAGCCGCAGGAATATTAGCTGCCTGTTTCCTCCTCGGTGAAGCAAGGAGCAGGTGGAGGCAATCTGTAGGTTCCTCTCATCCTGACTTCTCCAAGTCTTCAGGGCTTTGCCCGACTGTCCCACAGTCACCTTCCTGCCTGAGGTCTGGCTGACCTTTGCACGACTGACCAGGCAGAGCCGGCGCCGGCCGCCCTAGGCTCTCAGATTTCCGTGTAAGGAGAGGGCCTGCTGTACTTGGGCCTACTACGTGCCAGGCCAGGCCCCGGGCCAGGCAGTCATGGGTGAGCTTCCCAGTGGTTCTGAGGGGTAGATATTAGTATCCCCAATCATGTAGCTGAAGAAACTGAAGCAGAGAATGTCTGCATGGCTTACCTTCCTCACTAATCAGGACATAACATGCCTAGAATGTGAACTGGTGTGTATCCGACCCCCAAACCCATGCTTCCCATGACACCAACCTGCTTCTGCTTAGATTGATCTGCTTCCTTATGAAGCACACACCTGCACAGGTACACGCACACACACACACACACACACACGCACACACACACACACACGCACGCACAGCCTACCTGCTCTCTAGGGAAGTGGGGCAGCTAATCACATACGACACCTGAGAAAATCCAAGTGAGGCATTTTCATTTTGCAAGGCTCAGAGTAATCATTCCCTTCTTCAGCAAAGCGCTAACGAGTCTCAAGAGGGTGTGTGTGCGTGCGTGTGTGCGTGCATGTCCCCGTGGATACACTGCAAATCCAAGGGAAGTCTAATTCTTCTTTCCAGTATTCCTCTTCTTGGGCAGAAACAGCAATCGGGGCGTTAAAGCTTGAAGGCGCTCGAGGCCACTGGGCAGGCTGACCTTAGGTGCCCTTCACCAGTGAGGGAGATGCTGGCCACAGTGGGGAGCAGGTGGCTGGGCCCTGGGGACTCCTGGCTATTCGGGGATCATCACCTAAATGCTTGCCTTTTAACTCCACTCCTCTCTGCTTCCCTCTGAATGAATGCCTCAGCGCCCAGGGTTGTAATCTGTACTTGGCAAAGCGTTTCAGGCTTTGTTCAGCCCTGTGCTCGTCCAGAGCAGAAAGGACAGCTTCATCAGTGGTCCAGAGTGTCTATGAGCAACACCCCAGCCTTGTCAACTCCGGTGATGCCTTCCCGAGGCTCTGGCTGACAAACAGCCTCCGGACTGGACCTCACAGTCTCTGGCTTCTTATGCAAAACTCGGAGTTGCTGGTTTCCCTCTCTGGATATTCAGGAGGATTTCCATGTTAAGAAGCTGGGTCCCACTGGGATGTCAGTAACCCCCTTCTTGGAATCCAATCGACTTAGCCTTTGAGAGGAGCTTCCTCTTTGGGAGTGGGACTGCACTCCTTTTTTTTTTGAGGCCTTTGTCCTCCAGAAAAAGCCCAGGGTAGAGGTCAGCTGTATCACCTGGGGGTTGGGGGGTGGGATTTGCCTCCTTCCCACCCGCTGTGTCCAGACCTGAGTTTTCACCCATGGGCATTACTGCTGCAGCCCACCCTAGTCCTCTGGCTCCAGTGTGGGCCCCTCAACGATTTTTCTACGATGCTTCAGGACAATCATTCTACAACACAGTTCTGTTTCTGCAATGCCCCTTACCAGTCTTCAGTGGGCCTGTACTGCTCTCGGGATAAAGTAAAATCGCATACCTCACCCTCCTCTCTGGGTTCTAGCCTCCTTAGGTAATATGACCCCTTGGGGCTAGGATCCTATCTTACTTTTTGTTCTATCCCACGGTTGTTGGCGCTTGTCGGCAGAATGAATGAGTTGCTGTAATTATCTGGGCCTCTTCGAAATTATTTCCTAAAGGCCACCAGGGACGGAGAGGCTCCCACCACCCTAATTCCCGCAGCCAGTTTTATGGGCCCTGATAAGGAGGCAGATGTCCCCCCAGGGCACCAAGGGACTCAGCACTTACTGGATTGCTATCGTGTACCAGCTTTTCTGTGCTCTTCAGTTTGATCCTCGCAACCACAAAACTGGGCTCTCAGAGATTGAAATGTGCATCAGGACTCAGAGCCGGTGAGGGGTGGTGGCGGGACTCACACGGTGAGCTGGTGCTCTTCCCCCCACCACGTGCTGCGTCCCTTTGTGATCTTCTCTATATCGCCGGTGGCAAACCCTTAGTTTACCCACAGAGTGAGTCGTTCACTCACTGACCTTGGCTGCTGGAAATATTGCAAGCTCATCTTCCTTTAATTCTACATCCAGTTTTCTAATTCTGCTTCTTGCTGACCCATGCCCAAGACCTCATAGAGCATGTCAGATGCCCAGAGGTCTATGCTGGGATCTTCGTAATGTTTTCTCCAGGCTTTCTGGGGCTGCAATGATCTTGGCAGTCATTCATTCATTCTTCAGTGCATCCATCCAATACACAGGAACCTAGTATCTCTGTCACTATGCCAGCTAGTGGGTGTTCAGATATTCTCAGAACATTGTCCTTGCCTGCCTTGGAAAGAGAAGGGCACATAAATAGCCATGATCAAATATGATTGTGCTCTCATGTGGACCCTCTATTCTTTCCCAAGACATTTGCAAATACCTGCTAAGTCAAAATGTGGCATGTGGAAATTGTACCACTAGACTGTAGAAATCTGTCAGCCAACGCAATATTCTATGGAATTATCAGCAATTCAGCACCTGGATTGTTTCTGTTCTGTTTGGCAATGAGCTTCCTCACAGAATGCTGCAACATGAAGATCTTTGTCACCAAGGTGTCTCTTTCGTGAGAACCAGCAGATTGTCTAACTGAAGTGCTAAACTGACTGCATTTTCAGCCTCTGGGAAGACTTCAGTTGGAAACTGAAAGACCTGTCAAATTTTGTTTAGTCTGCTACAAGGTTGTGAGCATCTGCCTATACCTGTTAAACTTTAGGGACAAAGGGCTGAATATAGCTTGGTGTCTGCTGGACTGGAGCCCTATAGTCTCTACAAACAAGATAGTAAGGGGCATAAAAATAAAAAGAGAGACAGAGAGAGAGAGAAAGATGAGAACAGAAGAGTTGAGTGTGGGCTGAGCCCATGAACTTGGCAACTTCCGTGATCAACATGGAAGGAATCCCTAGTAAAATTATAATTTTTTTCTATATCAGAATTTGTGAAGGCTTAACGCATGCTATTTCTCTTGTATTAGCATCCTCTCTCCCAACTGTATCCCAGAAGGAATAAACTTTTTTCCTGCACTTATTATGAAAATGGAGAAGAGATTGCTTTGGGTGGTCTTGAACTTATTGACATGATAAAAACCAGTCTAGACACAAGTCTGTTTTACACAGCAATAGAGATGTATGAGAATGGGTGCTTAGGTGCATGCTTGCAGTTCTATCTGCAAAAAACTAATAGTGGTGTACTTTGGAGCTTGGTTTTTCATAGTTATTTGCAAACCACTGATGCCCCTGGGCATTTTTTTTGGTTTCAAAAATGAGTCTCATTCCTTGAGAGTTACCCGCAGTACTTTTCGCTTGGTGAGGAATGAGTTCCGAGTCTTATTGTCTTGAGATCTTACATTTATTTCTTTTCCCCCGTTTAGTTCCATAAGCATGTGTCTCTGTTATTCTCAGATGTGAATACCAGAGAAGAACTCAGACGTGTTGATGGTAGCTAGAGAAACAGATGCTGATATATCACTTAAACAAAGACTATTATGAAAATGCCTGAGCCACAGGACATGTCTCAGATTGACGTGAACCCACCTGTGCTTGTTTTATTTGTCTTTTAAAAGATAACTTATCCAACTTTTGCATGAACATGGATGGGACTGGAGGAGATTATGCTAAGTGAAATAAGTCAAGCAGAGAAAGTCAATTATCATATGGTTTCACTTATTTGTGGAACATAAGGAATGGCATGGAGGACATTAGGAGAAGGAAGAGAAAAATGAAGGGGGGGAATCGGAGGGGGAGATGAACCATGAGAGACTATGAACTCTGAGAAACAAACTGAGGGTTCTAGAGGGGAGGAGGGTGGGGTATGGGTTAGCCTTGTGATGGGTATTAAGGAGGGCACGTATTGCATGGAGCACTGGGTGTTATACGCAAACAATGAATCATGGAACACTACATCAAAAACTAATGATGTATTGTATGGTGACTAACATAACATAATTTAAAAAAAAAAGATAACTTATCTCTTTCCAGAAGGAAGCAAAAATTGCTTTATGGAAAGAAAATTTTCAATTTTCAATAAAATAATTGTAAGGTAATTAGCACTCGATCAGGACAAGAAAATATAAATTTGGATAGAAAATCCGTATCAATGAGAAAAAATGAGTTGTAAGGACTAACATAATATTAAATTTTCTCCTTACCTCCTGACCGTGAGGGAGCAGAAGGAGACATGATAACACGTAGCTTTCTGCATCAGATACGAAGTAGCGTGCTAGAACCATTTTCAAAGGGAATTCTTCTCCTGGGGACCTCTGTGCGACCAAGAGCTGGGAAGGCTTTTTTGACCTGGCACTTTTCCTGGCTTCTCTGTAGAGGCCCTCTGCCCTTTAGAGTCAAATTTGATCAATCTGCTTTCCTTTCAGTGATGCGGAAATTTGAGAAGGCTCCAGAATCTCAAGTGATCCTCAGTGCCAATGTCACTGTGGGGGGTGGGTCCAAAGTTCCTGACTCTGAGTCCCCCCTGCTGCAGTGCTTCATAGGTAAGGGGTGGTGGGGAGATGGGCGCATGCGGAAATAGGCTCTGCTGACCTTGGCATGCAAATCGAATAAAACCATTGGAACCATAATGAAAAATTACACTTTATCAGAACACGTGGTAAATCAATTGATTCCCAAAATGTACATCCAACTTGTGACTTCACTTCAGAGTTTATAATGCATTCACAATGTACCAAGAACAATGCGGTGCCAAATGTAAGGGAGCAGAGATGAAGGACATCGATTCCTTGTAGCCTTATTTGTCCCGGTCTCGAGAGCTATGTGCTGTAGCAACAGCAAAATTACCCAGAGAAGGGTCAAAAAACTCTCATTTATTGAGCGTGTAGGTTTACAAGGATTGTTATGAGATCATAACCCTACAGTCTAGGAAGCTCACTGTTGTCCATGTTACAGATGAGTGTGTGTTTGGGTGTTTTGGGGGCAGGGGGTGGGGGCATGTGTCCGTCTGTCCTCAGTATCACCTGAGACAGGTGCCCGTGCTGTCCACAGATTGTGCTTTGGACGAGGCCTGCAGCTTCCTCACGGTGTCCACGGCGGGATCAGAGGTCTCGTGCGATTTCTATGCTTGGACCAGTGACAACATCGCCTGCGTGACTTCGGCTCAGGTCAGTCGTGGCAGCTGTGTGGGGGTTCGGGGTCAGACATACTCTGACTGAATGGACAGCGGGCTTTGGGAAATGGAGACCGCAGCGGGCCGGTGAAGGCTCAGGATGCAGCTGTCTGTCTGAGCAAACACGGATTATAACTTAAAAAGAAAATGTTAAATATTAGTTTGAACCCCATGAAATGGCTGTGCCTGGGGCCAAGGCTGACAATTTCACTGTGACCATGAATCAGGACAGAAGAGGATGCAGAAAGAAGCAGTTGTCCTAACTTTCCAGCTCCTAGCCGCATGCAAATCTCATTTTACTCTTCCAGTTTCTCATGGAAACTTCCAGAAAACGTCTATGTGTTTATAAGCATCCTTTTTGGTTTGTTTAAATATTAATAGCTTATAATACATATTCTTTTCTACCTTGATTTTCTCACATAATGCTTAACTTTCTGTATGTTTAAAATGAACCTTGTTCTTTTTAATGGCAGCATACCAATCCATTCTATGGATGTACGTAATTTATTTCACATTTTAAAAAAGATTTTATTTATTTAGAGAGAGATAGTGTGAGCAGGAGGAGGGGCAGAGGGAGAGAGAGAGAGAATCTCAAGCAGGCTCCACCCCCAGCATGGAGCCCGATGCGGGGCTCGATCTCACAACCCTGAGATCATGACCTGAGCCAAAATCAAGAGTCGGACACTCAACTTACTGAGCCACCCAGGCGCCCCTTTATGTCGCATTTTTAAGGACATGTAGGTGTGTTGGCAGTTTTGCAACATCACCAACACTAGTGAATCACATGCCCTTTGCACACGCACCTGTGCAGGGGTGTGAGTGTGTGTTCATAAGTGACATCCCAGAAAGGGCATGGAAGGTGGACCCCTGAATTTTAGGATTCAAGCCAAGGTCTGTAGCTGCAGGAGCCAGAGAAGAGACAAGGAGGGGTCTTCACTGAATCCCCAGCCTGTCAGTCTGGGGCTGTTAGGCCATGTGCCGCTTCCTAATCTCAGACTCCTCGTCTGTAACGTGAGGCCTGACCTCACAGGCTTCTGGTGAGGATTCGAGAAGCTAACACAAGACACACAGTCATCGAGGCAACGTTAGCTCCTTTGAGTTTAAAGGTTAAAACGTTTTGGGGACGATGACCGTGCCTTTATTTTGTCTTGCTATCGTGACTGAGGCCTGTCTTAAGATCTATCAGGGGGAGATAGAGCGGGTGGGTGGGGAGGGAGGTTAGGCTCGCAGGCTGGTGACAGTGAGCCGGGACCCATGAGCATTAATGCCATTGGACAACGCAGATCGGCTGGATTTATTTGTTATCTGGGGTTTCCAGGTGCTGTCCCCTCACCTTGGCTGGTCTGTGTCAATGTGATTCTGCTAATGGGACACCTCTGTCCACACTTCCCATAGGTACTTTGTGGTCGAGGGGTCTAAGGTCCCAGTCAGTGACACTGCTCCCCGGACAGCTGCCAAAACACTGGGAATCTCTGACCCAAGGAAATTCTACTCCTCTCTTTCCCTAAGGGATCAGATCCAGCTTATAGAATTATTAATAACAAAAAGAGCTGACATTTACTGAGCGCATATAAGCACCTGGCATTTCTCTGAGCAAAAGTATTGGATTATTGGTCATTTGAGCCTCTGATGCCCTGACCACTGCTTGCTTAGTAAGTATGGATTTTAATCTACAAGAAATAAAACACTTCTTCATTAAAAAAAAAGCAAAAAAGGAATGAACTCTCCCTCCAACTCCCCCCTCTCTCCGGGAGAGACAGCCTGTCACAGGGCGTGTTAAGGAGGTGACTCTGGAGCCAGGCTGTCCTGGGTTCGGGTCCCAGCCCCACTGCTTGCTTGTCGCTCTTTGTCCCTTGGTTCCTCAGAATCTTCATCTACGATGCAGGGTAGTGAGCGGCACCTGTATCTCCCGGTTCTTGTGAGGACTGAGTAAAGCCATACATGGAAAAGCTCACAGGACAGTTTCTGCCTCAGAGAACGAGCTCAGTGACCGTTATGATAGCTGTCACATTGCTGTCAGCTTCCCTAACAGGCTGGCAGAAATCCTGTGTCAGCCATCCCAGGGCTCCCTCCAGGACCCGGGGCTCTCAGTGCCATCCCGAGGCACGGGGGTCAGGTGTCGAGCGTGGATCGTGAGTGATGTGACAGGTCCATGCCACCCAGTGCTGAGGCCATGGTGCCAGACGCTGCCCTCAGGCTCCCCTGCACCTTGTGCCCGGGTTAGGTTTGGGGTGTGGGCGGGACTCTTGACCAAGGCAGGAACCCCGTGCTTTGGGTCTAGGCTGCAGGTGTATGGTCCAGCTGACACCCACCTCACCCCCTCCAGGCCTGACCACACACGGCGCGGGGGGCGGGGTGCTCTAGTCTGGGACCTGCCACCCACGCCCTTCTCAGAAGTGCAGGACTCTCCCCCTCTCAGAGGCCCTTCTCCCCTCCCCAGGCCATCATCCTCGCACTGAGCTCAGGTCTTCTAAAAAGGAAGAAGAGCCCTTGCCTTCAGATAGCTTTGCTTTAGCCCCTGCCCTTCAAAGATTCCCACGGCCGGGAAACTCAGTTAGGCAACTTTGAGGGGAGGGCAGAACATTGGGAACCAAACACAAATTGATAAAAACAGATTTATCCTGCCCCCCCCCCCCCCCCCCCCCCCACACAGCAGGAGTGCTGGAAAGAGAAAGAGAGATTGGAGATTAGCGAGGAAGGCAAGGCCTTTGGACGTCTGACCTCAATTCCAAGCTTATGAAACTTACTTTGAGCCTCACTGGATACAAACCACAACTGTAACGACTTCCATGAGCTGATTCCTGCCTCTCTCTCGTCTCTGAGAACCACAGGCTCTAGTCCTCAAAACACCACAGAATTCTTGAGCTTCATTTCTGCCGTATCCTTTGCTTAACATCCTCCTTCTTTTATTTCCAACTGATGAACTCTTACTCATACGTCAGTACCCCACCCAGATTCACTTTTTCTGGGGAACTTCTCTAGCACCCCCTTCTCAATAGAATTAATCATTCCCTCTTCTACAGTGACCTCCTCTGGAATTCCATGTGTCTTTGCAGCTGACACTCTGGGCTGGAATTTACTGCCTACATGTCCGTGTGCTCCAAAAGACTGGGAGAAACTAATAGGCAGGAATGTTCTCTTTTTTATCTTTGCAGCCCCAGTGTCCAGCCATGGTTAGAGTTGGATAAATGTTTGTTGAATTGAATTGACCATCCTGGGGTACTAATGCAGCCTCTTCCCATCTCTAGCATCAAGACACATTGGGGAACTCAGAGGCCACCGGTTTCGGAAGCCTTAGGTGCCAGGTGACAGTGAGGAGCGAGGACTCTCTGGCTGTGTATCTGAAAAAGGGTAGGTTGGTCGAGCTGGATGGCTTGGGGCCTCAGTGGCTTAACTTGACTGGTGTTGGAGCTGCTTCCTAGCAGGGCACGTTTAAGGAGGGGCCACACTGCCCCCAGCCTGAGGGATGGGGGGCTCCTTCTGCAGGTGACGAACGAAGTGGCAGAGCAGACACAGGGGCTTCAGGCAGAGCCCAGCTGAGGGCAGACTGTGTGCCCTGTGCAACCCCCCAGAGGAGGCTGCCTGTGAGCGGGGAGCATCCCCAGCCGGGGCAAGGGCTCTGAGCCCCCAGCAGCTGCCCCTCCTGGGCCTTCCCACTCGTGAAGCTTCACACTCCCCTCCCTTTGGTCTCCACCCACCCTGACAGTTACCAGACCTTCTCACAATGGTCCAAACCTCCAAGCACCCCCCTCCCCACCAACCCTGCTCAGGGCCTCCTGCATAATATACTGCCCTGTGCATGTCTATTACTTGCGGGGCTTGTGAAAATGCAGAAGCTGAGTCAATACATCGGGGTTGGGCCAGATTCTGCCTTTCAGATAACCTCTCGGGGAAGCCAAAGCTACTGGCCCAAGGGCCACGCTTTGAGTAACAAGGGTGGATCATATCCCACAGTTTAAAGCTCACTTCCCCAAACAGCCTTCATCCACCCTCACAGAAATTCTCGGAGGAAGGCAAGAAAGGGTTCAAGGAAACTGAGGCTCAGAGAGATTAGAAGAGTTTCACAGGGTCATACTCTTAATAAATTGGGGAGGTGGGTTTGACCCTAAGTGAGTCTGAATTCCCCTGCACAGCTTCACAGAGCAGGGACAGGGAAGCGTGTCCTCGTCTGCCCTGGCCTGCTCACCTCCTGCCTTCTCTCCATCAGGCCCAAGAGAAGGGCCAGCAGCGCAGGGTGCGCGAGCCCTGGGCCTCGTCTAGGCTCCCCGTGAGCTGGGACCCTTCTCTGGTCGTGGCTCTCCGGGCCCTCCTTCCCTCGGTTCAGGGTGAGGGTGCTGGAGCCGGCCTGCTTGCACTGGCCCCGCTCTGCCGCACACTGGCTTTGGCCAAGGTCCTTGATGTTCTCTGGGCTTCCATTTCGTCACCAGTAAAATCAGAGTCACAAGTGAACTGAGGAGATTGGGAGGTTTGGAGTGAGGTTACCTGTGCTTTTAGAGCAGTGCACGGCATCAGGTAAATGGCAAGGGCAGGAGACTTCTAAGACGGTTTTCCTTCGGTGGACACATTTCCTGATGGTCCGAGGTAAGGCCGTGGACCAGATGGTAGCCCAGCAGGCTGGACCGAGGGCCTGAGGGTTCGCATGGACGGTCCGTAGCTCAGGTGGCCTGGCTCCCAGCAGCTTGAGATGGCAGCGAAGAGCTGGCAGCACGTAGAGAGGGCTCCATGGCCCAGGCACCGAGCCTCAGGGGCGGTCGGCAGCCCACGGCAGAGACAAGCGCCCATGGGTTTTTGTCTCTGGCCTTTCCTTCACCTCAGGCCTCCATCCTGTCTGAGGGCAGGGCTCCCCTGGGAGCGTCCAGCAGAGCTGGGATTTCTCTCATCTGTGGCCAGGGGAATTAGAATTCCTGCCCCAGTGTTTATTCCAATTATTATTATTATTATTTTATCCATTTAAAAATAATAACAGAGCATGAGATTTTTGTTTTTCTAAAAAGGAAAACCAAAATCAAACAAGTAACCACTCCCCCAAATGTTCTTTAAAACCAATCCTTGGCCTTTTATCACATTTTTTAAAAAAGGCAACTCCATTTCCTTAGAAGTGTTTTTTCTTATTTGTTCTCATCTCCTGAAAGTTTATACTTTGGGGAAGATTGCAAGGGAAATTGAGAAGCTCCCTTTCTGCCAAACTAAATCAATGCAGAACTGTTTTTTGTTTTGCTTTTTGCTTTTTTTGTTTTGTTTTGCTTTTTTTTTTTTTAAGCAGAAAATGCACATACACAGCTATTCTGTAGCCTAAGATAGCAAGCAGAGAAGGGAGGTTCAGACTCCTGCCTCCCCACCTCCTAGCACCATCTCTGCTCAGGAAACCACTTCTTTAGTTTACATGCTCTAAGGTAGGGATCAAACGTCACCGGTGCGGAGGACTAGATGCAGTGTCTGAAGGCCTCCCGTGTCAGTGGCATGTGGTAGAAGTAGGCAGGCACATGCATTCACAACCTGACCTTAAGTGACCTGGAAGACAGGATGCCTTGATCCATCTTCTACGTCCATCCTGTCTACACCCACTTAAAATCTGTGGCCTGGAACATGGACGAGTAGCCATGTGATTTTTCAGACTCAAAGGAAGATAGTGCTGGAAGGTTCCTTCCCGATTGCCTAGCCCAACCCCCTCGTTTCACAGATGAGGTCTAGAAAGAGGAAGCATCTTGCCGCTCCATCAGGGTGGAACCGGGGACTTCAGGGCACAACCTCGCCCAGCTCTGCAATGTCCCCCAGACTGGCTCCATTATCTAGGACTTGACCATTGTGTGGATCTGCTCAGCATCGGCACTTCTCATAACTATTTACTGAGTACCTGCCACGTGACACGCACTTCGGCAGGCACTGTGGATGCAGCTGTGAACAAAACAGACAGAATCACCAACTGGTAAAGGAATTGATCCAGCAATAAGATCACTTCCGAGGGTTATAAGTGCTTTGATGAAGATGAAACAGGACCATGGGATAAAGACGGACATGGGCTTCCTGGAACAGTCAGGTTCATGGAGACAGGAAGTAGAACAGTGGTTATGAGGGGTGGCTGGGGGGAGGGGATGGGCAGCTAGTGTTTGATGGGTGCAGAGGTTCATTTCAGGATGAAGCAAAAGTTCTGGAGTTGGATGGTGGGGATGGCCACACAGCAATGCGAACGTACTGAATGCCATTGAACTATCCACATACAATGGTTAAAATGGTAAATTTTATGTTACATATATTTTATCACAATTTAAAAAGGAAAAGAAAGATGAACATTCATTATGGAAGGTGGGTCAGGGAGGGAGCTTCAGAGGAGGGGACGTTGGAACTGAGACCGAAGGAAGAGGAGGATCCTGCCACCAGACATCAGGGCAGGAGGTCCTCCATGCCGGGCAATGTGGAGGATGCCAGGGGCTGCCGAGAGAGAGCCCTATAGTCCAGGGCTGTCCCGTGGAACTTTCTGCAGTGATGGGAATGTTCTATGAACCTTTGCTGTCCAAAATGATACCCAGGGGCCACCCGTGGCCACCAGCACTTAGAGTGTGGCTACTGCAACATGAACTTCGGTGAACCGAGACAGATATTGAAACAGACACATATGGCCATGACCACAGTGCTGGCCAGCAGGGAATGGCTCTGGGGAATCTCAAGCTGGTGGGGGAAGCAGACACTGACTCAAGTAGCTTAAAGACAGGGTGAAGGATGATAGACCCTTGAGATCTAGGGAGAGAGAAATGAATTCAACTGGAAAAATCGGGGAGATGGACCCTTGAAGTTACACTGGGTTTTGGTGAAGGATGGGCTGGGGCCTTGCAGGCATAGTCAGTGACAGGACAGTCAGGCTGAAAGGGTGGAGGGAGCCAATGCTAGGAGGAAAAGATACAGCTTTCTGGAGACCTGCACAATATCTGCTGAGCATCAGCTAAGTGCCAGGCTCATTGCTCAGCCTTTTAATGTATGGTCTAGCTTTTCATCTACTCAACGTCCATGAGGATCACATACTATCGTCCGCATTGAACGGATGGAGAAGTTGAGGCTCTGAGATGCTGTAAGGATTTGCACTCCAGTGTGTCTCATTCTGCAGGCCGTCCTCTTGGGTCCCACACTGTGAGCCTCTCCACGACTTCCAGGTGCATGAGTCGGTTAAACCCTAGTGAACAGCTGGGTCGAGGGGAGGTCAGGGTGGTGAAGGGCACAGACTCCACATCCCTCCTGCCACCCACCAGCTGTGTCAACCTAGGCATGACCGTTCATTCTCTTTCCTCACATGGGAAACGGCCATAATAATAGGATAGACATTTTGGCTATAGATCTATATATATATCTCCCTGGAAAAATCTTCCCTTTGCAAAATGATGCTCTAAAAATAACAGGGCTTATGGGAAAACTAGAGTTAGGGACAGGCGAAACCCAAACCTCACCATTTTTAGCCAGAGGACTGACAACAGCGATCACAATCCTATTTAAGATGCTAGCAGAATTTTTAAAAAGGACATAATGAATCCATCACAAAGAAATGTTATAGTAACTTGTAAAAGAGTCACAGAGCTTGATGTAGGAGGGTGTTGGGAAGGGGGGAGTCAGCTGAGTTAGGCAGGGGAAAATTGCAGTTGTCACTTTGAAGACAGAGAAGGTAGACAGTCTGGGGCCAGGGGAAGAACATGGGCCGATGAGCACTGTGTACAGTTGCGAGTTTCTTGCAGCTTGCCGCCCTCTGCTGTGTTTGTGTGTGCTCCATTCACCTGTTGTTTGATGGCACAAGGCAGTGACGTGCTGGGAAAACCATACATCAACCGATGTGGCTTCAGTTTGAACCACAGAAATGCACACGGTAGCAGAGCGGGCTGAACCTAACTCACATGGCGGTGAAAACAAATTGAGGTCAAGTAGGCAAAGCACGTGTCACTGTGTCTGTGTATACAGTTAGAGCTCAATAAATGTTTGCTGGCAATAATAAAAATAATAATAAATATCACCTCGCCACACACCCCCCTTTAGTCCATCAGAGGTGTGGTGGGCGTCTGTCCAGGTCTGCTGGTTTGGGGCCAGGACCCTCGGGAGCTCCATGCTCTCCATGCACGGGCAATCCAGAAGTTTCATGGTGTAGAGAGTATCTCATCTTGGACTTCACACTGCCCCTAGCCCAATCAGAGTGTCCACTGTCATATGACCAGTAAACTGTGGTCAACTCTGAAAGGTTTTCAGATCTTTAAAAACAATTTTCTGCCTTTTCCCCCAGGCCAAGAGTTCACCACAACGAGTCAGAAGAGCTTCGAGCAAACGGGTTTCCAAAACACGCTCTCCGGAATGTACCGGCCCGTTGTGTTCCCAGCCTCAGGAGCCGATCTGACGGGGGCTCATCTCTTCTGTCTTCGGGCATGTGACCATGATTCGTGCTGTGACGGCTTCATCCTCGCCCAGGTCCAAGGAGGTAATTGATGTGACGGTGAGGACCAGGGCCCTCCAGTCCCAGGACCCGTGGTCCGACTAAGGAACTAGCAGGGTCGCCGAAGCCAGGATATGCAATGTGGGGACGGTGTGGGGAGGTGCGGGCGCGAGATAACCACTTAGCTTATGCAGCCCTGCAGGTGCTTTTTATTCTAAGAATAATTGGGAAGCTACTGAAAGTTTTAAGTGAAGGAATGACATGATCAGGTTTGAATTTTGAAGCTTTGGCTTGAGGTTGCAGAAGGTAATGGGTGGGGAGTTGGAGCAGATGTGGGGTTCAGTTAAGAGCTACCTCTGCAGTCCTGGTGAGGGGGGGTGGCAGGGGCTGGGGTGATAGCGGTGGAGATGGAGAAAAAGGGTCAGATTCAAGGTATCCTTAGCAGGCAAAACCAGAGGACCAAAGAAGGGAAACGTGTCAAAGACCTTTCTTGATGATCCAGCTTGTTCACCTGGTTTGATAGCTTGTTTGTGTGGTGAATAATGGAAGATATCAGATGTCAGGTTTGCTGCTGGGAAAGGGGGATTTGGGAAGGTCATGAGCCCATTTACAGTGTGCCAAGTTTGCAATGCCTTTAAGACATTCACAAGATGCGGACTAAGCTTTTGGGTACAAAGATCCAAAGCTCAGAGTGGGAGTCCAGGTGGCAGATAGAGATGCATGGATTCCTAGCATTGAGGTGGTATCAGAGTTGAGGGTCTGGGTGGGATTTCCTAGGAAGAGGGTACAGGGTAAAAAGGTAGAGGGGGAGGGGGTAATCCCTAGTGAACACCTACATAATGGGGAGGACCTTCAAAGATGGAGAATTAGAGTCCAGACATCCAGGAGGAGTCCCAGGAGGGTGTACATCGTGGAAACCGTGGTGGAGGGGGTGGGAAGATAAAGGAAGATTGTCCACAGATTTGAATGCTGCTGAGAGTTCAAACAAGGTGTTTACTGAAAATGCTGAGGTTAGCTCACATTTGTCTGTGGGGCTGGATGAGAGCCTGCTATTGGAGGGGAAGGGCAGGAGCACGGACTGGACTGAGTTGAATTCTAAAATCCCTTTTAGGTTTAATGCTCTGTGATTATATGATGTGCATTCGTGTTAGTGTTTAGATAAGCAAAAGTATATATATATAGAGAGATAGATATCATACACACACACACGCACACACACGCATATCCATATAAATACATGCATGTATGTGAAACATTGCAGATCAAATCCGCAATGCCTTCTGCCTTCTTCTCTGAGGACACGATGATTTCTCCAAATTCTCTCACCAAACCATATGGTTTTTCAAGTTGGAAGGTTGTTTTCCTTAGAATCATATATGGAAGAATTAGTTTGTTCCATGGAACAGTAAGCCCACAAAATCCTTGTTTCCATGACATTTCTGGCTTGCAGCTCACTTGCTTTTCCCTCCAAGTGGAACCTGTGATCCCTGAATTGTGTTGAGCTGAATGGCCCCCTTACCACGCCACAAGTTAAGCTCTCTTGGAGACGCACATAAAACACCGGGCGGCAGATGTGTTCCCCAGGCTTGTCTGATGGGCAGATCTGGAGCTTTGAATCAGAAAGCTTTGGCCAGATCTGCTGAATTGACCAGGGACAGAGTCCCTCTCCGTCCTTTTATCCCGGTCTGGAAAGTCATTTAACTTTCTGATAGATTCCCCTCCCTGCTTCTGCCTCCTCCAACCTCCACTTCCTAAGTGGCTTTGTTTCCACTGATTATTGAGGACAATTCACGAGGCTCCCATACCTACATTTCAGTGGGGTTCCAAGGGACTCAGGCGACCCTGCAGTTCCCAGGAGTGTAATGGAAGCTGGCAGGACGGGATCCGCAAAGTGACTTCGAATCTCTAGCTGGCACCCGTCTCTCAGATACACAGAGTTCTCGTTGCCTCTTTAGCATGAAAGAACAAAGCTACATGGGTTTCTCTTCCAAAGTCTGAGAGCAGAAGGAAAAATACACCCGCCTCTTATTTAATTCCATGATGCTGTTTCCTGCCTTGGGAGAGGGCAGCCACGGGGCGCAGACTTGCTCTGGGCTCTCAGCGGGCTCTTATGCACCCTGCTACCCTGGTCCTGAGAGGCTCAGCCTGTGGGCCCCCCTCAGGCCCTCGCTGCCTGCTGGCCATTCCTCCGGTTTCAGCTGGGAAAACCTTTCTCCTCTTCTGTGCCTCTGCTTCCTCATCTATGAAATGAAGTGGTCTAATCAGGTCAGGGATTCTAGAATCCAGCTGTGCACCAGAATCATCTGTGGTGCTGTTGACAAATGCCAATTCCCGAATGTCACCACCTCCCACCCCTATGACCTATCAAGTCAGAAACTCTGTGGTTCGTGCTGAGGAACGAACATTTTCAAAGCTCTCCCTGTGTTGTTGATAGAATCAGTCCGAGGCCCTGGTTTGAGAACCAGCAGTCAGAGGACCTGTAAGGTGATTTTTTACACAGAGATGCTGCTGCTGATTTCTTATCACCTGCAGGTTAAAAGTGGCCAGTGGGAGGGAGAAGGACAAGACGTCAGATTCATAAGCCAGACATCTGAGTCATCTACTTTGGGGAAATTTTGGTGAGGGATGAGTTTGAAACTCTCATCTGGATTTGGGCATAAATTAGGATAAGGAAGGGAATAGGGTTATGGGGTGACAGATTTCCTCTTTTTTTCGGGAGAATCTGAACAACCATACTACCTAATGGGATTACTTATAGAAATGACATATAAATTATCTAATTTCTATATCTCAGTAAATTTGGGCAATTAACTTATATGAGACTCGGTTTCCTCACAAGTAAAACGGAAATAATAATGTCGGTAAGAATTAAGGGGATTAACATATTTAAAGCACTTACCACCATAGTGACTGGCACAGTACAGACATCTGAACCATTTGAGATGCCTACCTTACCTCACTAAAACCGCTGTCGTTCTGCATGGAGCACTGGGTGTTATACGCAAACAATGGATCATGGATCACTACATCAAAAACTAATGATATATTGTACGGTGACTAACATAACATAAAAAAAAAAAAACCCACTGTCAAATGCACTTAGCTCGGGATAGGTCTTCCTGAACCTAAATAAAGTTGTAACTTCATTGAAGCATTTTAAAAATTAGGACACATATTCAAAATTAAGATATATAAGGGCACCTGGGTGGCTCAGTGGGTTAAGCCACCAACTCTTGGTTTTGGCTCAGGTCATGATCTCAGGGTCCTGAGATCGAGTCCCACGACAGGCTCTGCGCTGAGCGGGAGTCTGCTGGAGATTCTATCCCTCCCCCTCTGCCCCCTCCTCCCTGAGCTCGCTTGCTCACTCTCTCAAATAAATAAATCTTTTTAAAAAATCAGGCTCTATAAAAAATTAGTCTAATAAAAAATTAGACAAATAGTCTAGTGCCTCCCCTGGTTATAGATTTCTCTCTGCATATCCCAGACATGGGGGGCACACGGCCTATGCTTGAATGCATCCAGAGACAAGGAGTTCACTTCCTAATAGGCAAGTGCTATTGGTGCATGGTTTTTCCTAGTTCCTTACTTGGAATCTGAGTACTCCTTTCTCAGTCCCTTCAAAGTTGACATGTTCGTGCACATGTGTGTGTGTGTGTGTGTGTGTGTGTGTATGTGTGTGTGAGAGAGAGAGAGAGAGAGAGAAAGAGAGAGAAAGAGAAGAGAGACAGAAGCTTCTGTTTATTTGCTTGAAGCCTCAAAAAGATCACTCTGTGGGATAGGGGGTAGAGAATGAGGACAGAGGACTCTGACACTAAGACCCCCAGTGGTATTGAAGACATCGTTGCTACTGACCCATGAAGAAGGGTTCTAATGGAGGAGGAAAGGTTCAGCAGGGCCGGCATGGGGGTGGCCCTCCCTTTGGGAATTTGCCACTATGACAAGTTCAGAACTATCAGGGAAGAGGAACACAATTGAAAACCAGGCTGCTGAGTTCCAGTGTCCATCCCTGTGTGCTCCGAAGGCATCATTACCTGTCCCCATCCTCCAAGCCTCTCAGGGCACAGACGTGAGTCCCTAAAAGGGCCCTCCTTGTTCTTCATCACATCAACCTCTCCTCTCTCTCATGACTCTGCAGGTCCCATCATCTGTGGGTTGCTGAGCTCCCCTGATGTCCTGCTTTGCAATGTCAAGGACTGGAGGGACCCCGCTAAAGCCCAGGCTAATGCCACATGTCCTGGTGTGACGTACGACCGGGGGAGCCGCCAGGTGACATTGCGTCTGGGAGGCCAGGAGTTCCAGAGTAAGTCTCTGCCTTCTGCCTGACTTCTTTCAAAATGCATTTTCCTCACCACAAGGTCTGCCATTCCTCTCCTAGGAGCCCTCTCTGTACCCTAAGAGAGTTACAATTCTGAAAAGAAATGGTACCAAAGATGTACATAAAACCCAACCAGAGCATCTCAGCAGCTCTGCCAAGGCTGCCGGTTGGCTGGAGGGAGGCCGGCTCAGCTGGGCAGCATCGCTGTGGCAGGTGGTCCCAACTACACAGCCCCTGCTGATTACAGGCAGTAGAAGGGGCTCTGCGCCCCACCGCGTGGGCTCCGTTGACAGAAATAACCATTCAGCTTGCTCCATCCTCCTCTTTCAGAAGTTCTTCCAGCACTTTCCACAAACTTATAAGCATTAAATCTAGAAGTGACTCTGAGATCATCTGCCCACCCCCTCATTTTACAGGGATGGGCATTAGCGTCTGAGACCCCATGGTGAGCAGTCAGATCTCCTCTCTGCCTACCCCCGCCCTGTCCCCTCAGCAGGTCTCCATCAGGGAAGACCTCTGAGCTGAGGACTGACCACACTGGCACGACTCCTTGTGGTCAGGACTGGTGGGCTCAGGATCCCCAGAAGCTCATTAGAAATACGGATTCTCGGGTCCCACCCCAGACCCGCAGGGTGGCCCCAGGAATCTGTTTGAACAAGCTGTCTGGAGAATGCTATGCCTGCTGAGTTTGAGAAGTTTGAGAAGCACTGACTAGGTGACCTGGCAGTTTCCTTCCAACCTGAACAGTCAGAGTTTATGGTGAGAACCGGACTCGGGATCACTCACTCCCGGTTCCTCTGTGAGGCTGGCCGAAGCCCAGCTTCATCCTGCCTCCTCTCTGTTTTTCTGCCAGCACGGGGTTCCACCCCACCCTCTGCGCTGGGAGGGCTGAAAGCAGGGCAGGTGTCAGCCAGACAGGGCAGGGAAGGGGACTAAGGGGGGAAAGGGTGTCAAAGAGCCCTTGGAGGCTTCCTGTCTTTAGGAGACGTTGGTCCTTCAAGAGTTGGCATCCACTATCTCCTGCCTCTAGAAGTTTGCAAGACCTACTTCTCAGTGTAGGCAGTGTAGGCAGCTCTCGGCCATCAGAACCCCGGGGCTCACCCACATACCCCCAACATAGTGCCTGGAGGGAGAGGAACTGCTTTCAATTCTCCCCATTTTACAGCTGAAGAAACCGAGGTACACTGAAAATGAAGTCTTGTTAAGGGCTCCGAGCTTCCAAGGAGAAGGACTGGGACCCGAAAGCAGGCAATATGGCTCCAGAGCTGATATTCTTACCCGCTCCTCTCTACAGGCACTTACAGATAATACGTCTGTTTGAGAGGAACTCTGTAGGGGGCCTGACACATAGTATTAATGTTAGATAATATTATTATCATATTTTGACTTTGTCATTATCTTTTGTTTTTTTAAGAACTGGACCCGTGTCTTAATAATTTCTGGATTCACACCATCCAGCCTAAAACCTGGCATAGAGAATATATATAATATCTATGGAATGAATATTTACCAAAGCCTGGACAAAAAATATTGCCTAATTAGGTGGAATTCCATGAGGCTTAGTGTTTTTTGGGGGTAAATAAAATCAAATCGCTTATTTACATGTTGGATAGTAAACATATGGTATCCATTATTCTGAGAGGTAGCCCCGGGTAAAAACAAGCATTTGCAGAAAGATGTATGATATATTCATGGGCAATAAATCCAGAGTGAATTGCTTCACATGGAGCATGTGCTTGGTATGTGCCCAAAAATAAAGAATGTGTCCTTGCCTGGCCTCCCTGAGAAGGAGTGATTACCAAATGACTTTTGAAGTTTTGGGTTGTTTTTCTTCCAATGCCCTGTGTATATGTGTATATTTTAGGGTATGGACAAAGCTTTAAGAAAGGTACCCTTTGATGGGGATTTCAGGCACTCTGAAGTATATCCGTGGTGTTCCAAATTGGGGGTTGCCTTATACACAGACTGACCAGGAGGCCCTTTCCAACTGGGAACAATAGGGCACAAATGTTCTCTGCCACAGTAATAGGTCACTCTTCAAGTACAATGAGTCCCTGGGAAAAGAAATGTGGTTTAAATTCTTACTAAAATGTGAATAGCCGATAGACTCCCTTTTCTAACAATAGATATTTATAGAGGGAAAGAGGAGTGAGGATCCCATGGATCTAGACAGCCGCAGGGAGGCCACAAAATGGATCGAAAGCACATGGGAAGGATCTAAGGACAATAATGATGAACTCTGTCTGTCACAGCCTCTGCCTTCCCATTTAGCCATTGATTAGATGCTCATTAAAATACGGACTCTGGAATCAGACCCCAGAATTCAAATTCCAGTGTGAATGCTTACTCCTTGTATGAACTTTCTGGGCCTTGGCCTTCCCAGTTATAAAATGTAGATAATGATGACTTTGGATCCTTGGGAGGTTGGAAGGATTGAAGGAGGAATATGTGGTGAAACATTGGGAGTGATGCCGGGAGCAAGGTGGGGACTCCGTAGATGCTAGAGATTATGGAGCAGTGGCCTGCATTGAAAATCCTGGAGATGATTTCTTCTTTTCTCCTCCAGCTCTGTGGCCTTGCTCAAAGCACTTCACCTCTTTGAGCCTCAGGGTCTCCATCTGTAAAATGGGGGCACACTTTTTTACATATTAGAGAATGAAGTGCTAACATGCTCTATGGGCTGTAGTTTAAGGCATGGTTTCTGAACCTCAAGTCCCTGATCCCCTGACAGCACATCCCACAGAGGCACCCTATAGGACTTCTAGTCTGGACATCCCCTTTCATTGATCAGCTCACCGGCACTCTGAGAGTCTGGTCCAACAGGTGGCCTGGCTAATGGAGAATTAGCATTTATGTACAAAGTGTAAGTGAATTGATTCCCATTTGTAAGTAATTGCAACTCAACAGAATACACTAAATTCAAACAGGAAGCACATCAGTATCCATTTTGCATTTTACAAAACACTTTCACCCCCTTGGGCTCACCGATCCTTTTGATACTTAAGTGAGGCAGCTGGTTACATCACAGTTTTACCCAGGAGAGTGCAGTTCCAAGCTGTGATGTGTCATACTTAAAGAAACTGTCTTTGCATGAAGTGCAATAGCTGGGACCTAAACCTTAGGCTTTGGAGACCAGGACTGTCAATTGAAGCTCTCCCCCACCTCACCCCGTGGTGCCACTTGCTTGTATAACTTGTGTTGTCCCAGCCAATTAAGGAGTCCAGTAATGGACATTCCTCTGGGCTCACTTTGCTCCAGACATTGGGTCATTAATGTCAGCGACTTACACGTTCTACTTCAAGGATTTTCAAGGGCTGTGGGGAGAAGGGGACAAAAGGCCCTGGGAAAGCGGGAAGGTCAGGGGTGAGTTGCGGAGGTGGTCTGGGTGGGCATGAACAGCCTTAGAGGAGGGAGTTGTTGGGCTCACTTGTCCGTCACTTGTCCTGAGAGCTTGCTGAGTGTGGGCGCCAGGCCAAGAACTGAGGTACAGACAGGGAGAAGTGGTCTCTGTGTTGGAAGGAGCTCGAAGGTTAGCTGGGGTGACAGGAAGATTATTGACGTACAGTGGGCCCTGTTTGCCCATCTTAGTGGACTGACGAAGGTTCACAGAACTCAGAATTCTCTTTTTGTGCATTTTTCCTTGTTTGTTAAGCCAACCAAATATCAGTTCAACAAAAAAATACACCCACAAACAAACAACCCTACAAATCCCCCAGGGGCCATTTTATCCCATACAAAGACCCAGGGCTTTTCTTGGTTGTGAGGTTTCTCTTTCCCATCATCAGATTTCTGTTTAAATATTACTCTCAAGAGAGGAATCCACCCAGAGTCTGCGTCTCCCAAATTGCCAATGGGCATCTCTGGATGTTTCAACTATTTGGTGCTGGCTGGATCCGTCTTTCCATTTCTAAGGGAAAAGGCTTAGAAAGCTCTGGAACTGCTTATGTCTTCTTTCTCACAATGTCTTGAAGTGCAAATGAATGAAAAATAGGCAGATTAAATGTCCCTTACTGCCCATAGGGACTTAACATTTGACAGGAAAAACAGGCCTTGGTGGAACACTCCTGGGTTTATTCTGAATCCCAAAGGCTTCATGCTTCAGGCAATGGTGAGGCTCAGGCTGATGGCTGGCGTCCTCTTCATAGGAGTCTGTTTTGTATCAATGCTTGCCATCGTCTTGGGGTGCTGGGAGCTAGGTGGAGAAACTTACAATGCCTCTGGGATGCTCACTGTCTCCAAATGCATTTGGAGTAGACGTCTGATGGGCAGCTACAAATAGGATGACCCTATTATAGTTATTTATAATAGCTGTCATGTGCTTTGCACTAAGCAGAGCCTGAGACAAGGATTCAGGAATGCAGTTTATCAGGAAGGCAAGGAATAGAAGGTGGACTCTGGAACCCAGGCTTTCTAGTTTGGGATGCTGCCCACTCCCAGGCTGTAGATTCAAACTAACCATCCTAGACACAGCGCATGACCTCTGCAGAAGTGTCCTGAAGTAAGTTAAGACCACGCGACACCCACCAACCTTCAGGAATCAGGCTCCATGCCAAACCCCAAAACTTCTAAATGTGTATGTATTCCTGCTGCCTTGATTATGGAGAGTGAGGTAATGAGTCAGAGCATGGAGGCCTGTTTGGGTCACAGGGATGTTCTAACTCAGCTGTCATGGAAGGAATGGCACAAATGTCTGGATAGTCAAAACGTTTTACCTTAAAATATTGCTCAGCAGGGAAGAGGCAGAATCACGTTTGCTTCTGTTCTATGCGCCTCCTCACAATCGACAATGTTGAGCTGGGGAAGTTTTGGGGAACGGAGGGACGCTTTGGGGGTCTACATTAGGAAAGCTGATATGGTGGCCAGCCTTCCTGTGCTTGGGAAGGTAATGCTCTGTGTTTGCTTGGCGGGCCCTGAGTATCGTTGATTACTCTGTTTTCCTTATTCATTCCTCCTTGCACTCATTAATGTGCTGAACACCAGTTCTGCAGCAGGGATTATGTCAGCTGTTGGTGATATAAAGAGGAATAAGTCCCCATTCCTGAAGTCCGAAAGCTCTAGTACATTCAATGGACAGTTACAGTCAAGTATGAGATTAAAGACAGAGGTGCTTGTTGAGTGCGTTGTGCAAATCTAGAGGAAGGGCATAGAACCCAGCCAGAGGGTTCATGGGGGCCTTTTAGAAGGAGGTGGCGCGAGTGCTGATTCTTAAAGAATGAATAGAGAGGTTAACCAAGTGAAAGGGGATGAGAGTTCTCAAGTGCAGTGATGCAGAAGGCTGGAAGCATGCATTAGGTGGAAGTGGAAAGATGGGCCCCTTGGAGACAGCACGTAGCTGTTCACACTGCCAAGAACCAGATCCCAGGGAAGTGAATTCCGAAATGTGCAGTAACTATTGCAGGACTGGAGGGAGGATCGCCTTTGGGGAGGATACCCTGGTGCTGTGTGGCTGGGGAGGTGGGAGGGAGTCAAGGGAACCAGGGAAAGTCTGTGATGAGGCCTGAGCCAAGACGGAGGGTCCCGCGGCAGGGCCGGATTTGAGACCAGTTTGGGGAACAGCCTGGTTGGATGTAGAGGTTAATGCAGGGGAGGAGGATGGCTCTGAGAGAGTGGCCAGGAAGGAAAGGGTGCCCTTGACTGACTTGGAAAGTAGGAGGAGGTGAGTGTGGATGTAGAAATGGGGTGGGGGGTGGGAAAGACAAGAGAGAGGGCGATGCCATGCCCTTCACTCCCGTGGCCTCTGTGCACACCTATGGAGACCTGGCAATTGGATCAGTAGTTAAAACCCCCAGGGCATTATCACTTTGTCTGTGGTGATTTACAAGCATCTACACGTCAGTCTGTAGATGTTGGTCAGGTGGCTTTCTGGATCTACCAAGTGCTCAACTTTTTGTGTGCTGAATTTAACTGAATTCCACTGGATTGAATGGTGTTGAAATGAGCCAAAACCAAGGATGAGGTTAAGACTAACCATATTTTCCAGGCCAGAGCCACAGGGCTCTATTGCCTCAAGATGACAAAAAGTGAGTAAGAAGATCCCATTCTCACCACAGTTCAGTGCATTCTGGCCCCAAAATAGAGTGTGAGACCTGTGTGCACCTATGTGGAGCACCTGTTCTTCTCTGGGTGATGGAGGGCACCTATAATTGTCCTTGCCACTCAATGAAAAGCAGAACACATCTACCATACCACATCAAGATGTTCTGGACAACATGAGAGGCTCACCCACTCACCCAAGTCAGAAATAGGAACTGCTGAGTGATGAAGAAATCCTTGAGGGATTATTGCTCTTGAAAAGGGACAGCGACGGAGATGTGGACTAATACTTATTGAGGGTCCATGATCTAAATGCTCAGTAGTATCCCATGGTAAACTACTTTGTAAAGTGGTCCTCGGTTTCAGTCTTAGATTTGAGAGCAATAAAGTGCCCTAGAATTAAGATGTTGTTTCTCCTACTTCTACAGGATAAAAAAGAATCCTAATGCATAGCCTAAACTATTTGGAAAATTTTACTTTATTTATTTATTGTATTTACATCTATGTTACCAAAAGGATATCTATATCTATCTATCTATCTACATCTATCTATCTATCTATCTATCTATCTATCTATCTATCTATCCCTCCATCCTTTTGAAGAGTCAGTATACCAATTAGATTTGGGTGTAAAAATATTTAAGAAACAAATTCTCTAATTTCCCTTGGGGCAAGGTCCAAAGTCCCCTCGCCTGCCCTTCATCATAAGCAAATGTGATCAAGAAAGATGACAGAAGCAGAGCAGATTGAGCAGATGGCCCCCTGCTCTGTGTTGGTGTCAGAAAGTATATGGTGGGCTCCCCTGTAGGGTGTACAATGAGTTTTAAATTTTCAGAGATCCAACTCTAGATCTCCCAGATATCATAGGTTTCAATTTCCCCAAATTTTTACAAGTGGCATCCACCCTCTGAGGAGGGCAAGAAGAGAATAATGAGTAGGTTTTTTAAGGAAACGTGTAATCCCAACATTGGTCAGTGTGAGACGTTCTAGAATTGTTGTTTATTCCCATTTTAGAAGTAAAACCAAATGGAAGTGCAACTCAATATTTTTGGCTAACCCCCTGTCATAGAGCATGGTCATTCTTGTAAGGGGGGGGCTCATGACTTTAATAGCTACGTTTTCCAAATCTTTCACTGTTTAATTAAACCTTTTTAAACCTCCTTAAACACCTCTCTAAACGCAAGAAGCTTTACAGATGTTTGCCATTTTGGATGGACAGAATTCTAAAATATGTTATCCTCTCTTTAGCATGGTGATTAAGAGCATGGGATATAGAGCGAAGCAAGTGGGATTTGAATTCTGGCATTAGCCTCTCTGGATTTTGATCTGCACCTGGAAATTAGGGACAAAAACACCTACCTATGAGGTTTAAATGAAGCAATATCTGGAAGGTGTTCATCATAGTGTTGGGCCAATGGCAATGACTTAATAATAATCGACTATAATAATACATGGTTCTTGGGGCACCTGGGTGGCTCAGTTGGTTAAGTGTCTGCCTTCGGCCCAGGTCCTGATCCCAGGGTCCTGGGATCGAGCCCCGCATTGGGCTCCCTGCTCCGCGGGAAGCCTGCTTCTTCCTCTCCCACCCCTCCTGCTTGTGTTCCCTCTTTCGATGTGTCTCTCTCTGTCAAATAAATAAATAAAATCTTAAAAAATAATAATACATGGTTCTTAATGATAATTAACACAATGTGGTTACTTCTTGAGTTCTCAGGTTGTGAATCATGTGTTTCCTGCCATGTGTGGGGTCATTTGCCTCCAGAATCTGTGCTTTCTGAGCTCTTTTCCCAGCCTTTCATAGCGCAGGATCTTAGGGCTGCACAGAGGCGAGAGAGGCAAACACAACCATCAAGGCAAAGCTAGTCTCATCTGGATGATTCCGGAGAAGTGTAGTATGGCAGAAAGGAAAACTGAATAATATTAGTGATGAATCTAATAATGGCAGCTACCCATCATAGGGTGCTTACCAAATGTTGAGGGCTACAGAAGTCGGTTTACCCCATTCCCACCCTCACAATTACCGTCCCCATTTGCCCACGAAGCAAGAGTCTCAGAGGGCTTACTTGGACAATTAACACAGCACCCGAGTCTCTACGGGCTTGGTTCTCTTTCGGCCAATCCCCCGTTCCTTCAGTGACTCTCTCACGGTTTCCGGGCCCCTCCCCATGATAATCTCTTGGGTGCCCCACATGAGACACCCAGGGCCTGACCAGCTCTGGTTTTGTACCAGGGAACTGGAAGACAGCTCCATGATGCTCTCTTTTTGGGGCGTGCACCTTGATAGGAAACAGAGTTCTCAGGTCGGGAGGGGGCCCGTGTGGGAGAGGTGGGTCAGCGTGGCCGTGGTGGGCCCCCGTGAGAATAAGCACACTCAAGCTCATGAAAATAAACATCTGTCTTTGCAGTTCCAGCAGCCGTGGAAGGAACTCCAGACACCGTTACCAGCTTCCAGCAGGTTTATCTCTGGAAAGGTGAGCTGTGGGGCGGAGGGGGTGAGCGGGACACGGATTACACCAGACTTTCTGGCCCCACCTCTCATTCATGGGGGCACCCTGTTCCGTGGAGAGAAAACAGTAGAGATTTGCTTTCCAAATGAGTGCTCTGTGTGGCATAGAAGGGCCTGATTCTCATCAGATAAGATGCCAAACCCTAGAAGAAACATGAAAAGTGTAGAAGCCCCAGAAAGGAAGGGGGAAGGAAGCATGGCTTCCTGTGAGATCAGGTTTGCTGACCCCGAGCTGTCCTTGTTATGGGGAGGGAGCTCTGAGGCCGCTGCTGGCCAGGGAGACATTTCTCCAGGAGACTCGGTCACAGGGCTTGCTCCCCCTGAGGTCAGGGTGAGGGGACGTGTTCCCCCATGGTGGTGACATGTCCCCTGCTTAGAGGTAGTGCCCTTGTGTGTGCGTGGGGCAGGCTGGGGCTCCAGATAAAACCCACATTCAGCGTCTCCTTTCTGCTTTGTTTGTCCTCCTCTGAATTCGCTGAGCATTGACCAAGTGCCTACTCAGAGCGGGGACAGTGCAAGGCATTGGGGATGAGTCTGAGTAGGATGGGATGAGAGAGATGGGCAAGGCACAGCCTTCACCTGTAGGGAGTTCCAGCCTCAAGAGGCAGCAGGTGCAGCGGACCCATACAAGCCCTGGCCATGAGGCTAGTGGGAGGATGGGGACAGATCCCGCCCCACATCACTTCCCTCCTCTTCCCGGGATCCCTCCTCACCCTTGTTGGGTGCCCATAGAGACAGGACTGGTGGCCTGTTTCTGTGCCTGTGAAGGGAGATAGTGGGAAGGAGCACAGAGTGTGGGGTGGAGTCACTGGGTGTGATTTCTGGTTGCATTACTCACCGCCTTGCGGCCTCGTGCACATCAGTTATCCCAGCCCTGTCTCCTCACGGGCAGCATGACAATAAGAGCGCTTGCCCGCACACAGCTGCGTGAGCTCGGGCAAGGGGGCGCAGTGCCTAGTGCATCCTGGCTGCTAACTCACGCTGGTGGAGGCGAGGATGGATAGAGGGCATGAGGAAGAAGGAGGAAGAAAAGGAGGGACAGGAGAAAAAGAAAAGGAGGGTGCCCACCATATTCTCATTTTAAAGTGATTTAATGAGATTATACACTTCTTTTCTCATTTGGCCTCCTTATAAGGTAGCTATATAAGGGGATAGCATTTTATTCATTTTGCAGACAAGAACAGCCAGGCATGGAGAGGTTCGATGAAATGCCCCCTGGGTTCCTGGGGTGGGACCCAGACTCTGGCTCCAAGTTCATTGCTTCCTAGTTATCAAACATTTCTGACAAATAAGCTGCTAGCTGGCGAAGAATTAGGATATTTGCCGCCCTGAGCAGAAGCACCCAAAAGCTTGTCTGATGCCCTGTTCTCCCCATAGGCTCACTCTGTTTTCACAGAAGATAAGTTCCAACTTGGAGATTTTATTTAATTTTTTCAAATTCTAACTCATCTACTTTCCACCTGTATATTCTGGGATAAGTTACTTCATCTTTACACATCTCTGTTTTCTCAAGAGTAAATGACAATCTCACTCCCTACCTTCACAGGGCATTGTAAAGACCATATTTATGAACACATTTCGTTAGTTTTGCGATGAATCATTTCAATACCGAGGACAATAATGATTCTGTTAATGAGAGGTTGACTGATGTTTCATCAAAGGCCAAAGAGTATAGGTCTCTGCTACTGGATTTGTTCCAGATCCTGTCTTGGGCACCTGGATATGGACTGTGAGGATTTCCCACATTGCCATTTTGTTGACAAGAGGAGTACCTCCCTTTTCCCACCCAACAGAACAACAACAATCTTTTTTTTTTCCTTCCTAGATTCTGACATGGGGTCCCGGTCTGAGTCTCTGGGATGTAGAAGAGACATGGAACCCAGGCCAGACTCTCCAACGGAAACAGGTACCAACCCCAAACCTTTTTCTATACTTGGGTGCCTGGCTGTGGAGATAAGAGGGTGATGCCAAGCGTCTGATCCGAGCAGGGCCCCATTAGCATCCCTGCACGCTGCAGCCAGGGCCTTCCCTCTCAGCTCTTAACCCAGTTATTCACTTCACAATTGCGGACAGCTCCTCAGAGCTGGGAGACTGGCACAGAAAGTAAAGTGAAATCATGGCAGAATCATCATTGGTCCTGGAAAAGAAAACGACCATAACAACAAAACCCAGCAAGAACTGTTCAGGAGCAAGCTTCCACTGACTGTGGTCAGGGAGTGTAAACGAAATGTACAGATTCTGGAATTGTTTCGTGAATGAGATTTCTAGAGAGTCTTTTGAGAAAGGGTCATTTTACTCCATGGAGTAATCCATACATTATGGATGTATGTAATCCATACATTAATAGGGACAGAATGTATGTGCCGAGACACTCTATCCCTAGCATGTGCAACTGTGATTTCTTAGGTGGAGCTACAACTCAGTGTGGGAGCAGGGAGGAGGGGGGAGAGGGAGAGGAAGGAGGAGGAGGAGGAGGAAGAGCAGGGGAGGGTAGGGTAGGGTAGGGTTGGGTAGGGTGGAGTAGACAGGGGAAGGGAGAGGGGAGCACAGGGGAGGCAGCGTGGCACCATGGGAGGAACACCACATTGCAAAGCAGATAGATTAGGGCTTGAGCCACTTTTTTTTTGCTACTTACACTAACTGCACAGCTGTGGGTACTTTGCTCACCTTCTAAGAGCCTTGATTCATCATGTGTAGAATGTACCTCACTTTCCACTAATCCAATTATAGTACATGCTGGATAAAACACCTGGCACATTGCCTGGTACTTAACAGATGCCACCCAAATCGTAGCTTCTCATTCCCAGGGCTTCTGTCCAGCTCAAATGACATAAGGCACAAAACCCACCCCAAATGGGGCTCATCCCATAGTAGTTTGGCTGTCTGAGTTCATTCTGCATTCATAGAGTTGCAGGACCCGAGGGCTGTGCCCTGGTTTAGAGTACAGGTTCTCAGGCCAGGAGAACAGGCTCTAAACCCCAGCTCTGACCCCGTCTGCCTGTGCAACCCTGAGTCACCTTCCCTGAGCCTCAGTTTCTCCCTCAGTAAAGGAGAGAGAGAGAAAGAGCAGTCCCCATGAGCCGGGGCAATTGTGGGAATTAGAGTAGGGAATGCTGAAAATTACAGTGGCACCGAGCAGGTGCTCAAAAATGGGTGGCTGTTATTCTGTGGTGGCCGTGGTATTGGTGGTGATGATCCTAGCACTGAGCCTGGCTCATGGCAAGGCTTCTGTAAAGTTCTGTCCCCAGTCCTCTCTCTTCCTGCATTGCGTGTCAGTCAGCAGGTCCCTGTGTGGCATGGCAACTAGGGTCAGAGTACATACTCCTGTCCAGTGCTCTTCGCGGTGGTGTGTTCTGCACCTTCGGAGGTCTTCCCGTGGAAGTGTTAATTTTGCCAGCAGGGTGGTGGGAGTGGGTGGGTGGGCGCCTGCGCAGGAGGCTGCCCCTCCTTGCTCTCATAAGCAAGCACGTGGCTGGGTTCCTTCTGCACAATGACCTGGACCCTTACCTTTCTGATCTTTGCCCAAGCAAATTGGCAGCTTTGTTTTGCCTTGGGAGCCTCCTGAACATGTGGCTGGCGTTCAAGTTAATCTGCTGCCAGCCTTCATTTTTCTGCTGAAGCAAGGGTGAGTTCAACACTCACCTGGGAGGGGAGCAGAAGAGAGCAAGCCCCCTTCTTGAGCCTCCGGGTGGCAGGGCCTCCATCTGGTGCTTCATATGCATCATCTTGCAGAGGTTAGGGCAACTCTGCTGACTGGTGTCATTGTTCCCACTTTATCAGTGAGACGCACGAGGCCTCTAGTGCTTCAGTATCACCTGGTTAAGCGAGTCCAGCACTGACTAAGCAGCGCCAGGACTCAAGCTGTGGTCAGCTGCCTCCGAAGCCTGGGTTCTTCTAGAACACCAGCCATTCCCTGGCACAGTGTGGGCTCCAGAGCTGAGTCCTAGTGGCCCCGGCTGACGGAGCAGATGGGTTTTGTTTGATTGGCGGAGCACACTTCTTCTTTTTTTTTTTTTTTTTTTTTAACTGAGCCAATATTTTTTAACTTGGGAGATTTTATATAAAAATTGAGATTTCAAGCTTCTCTAGAGAAAAACAGAGGAAAAGCTTTGGCAAAACTAGCTTCAAATTTCTGCCTGGCAACCGTCCTCTGAGCTGAGTTGTGCTGCCCTTGCCATCAGGGACCAGCTCGCCCGTTGGCCCCAGTCCCTGCCTAGCACCAGGCACCCCTGCTGGCCTGCCTCCCCTGGGGCACTTGTGTTTGGGGCTCCCCCACCTTAGCAGGGCCGCGGGGTGGGGGGAGCAGAGAGCTCGTGGCAAGGTACAGGTGAATGACTTCTGTAAAATCCATCATTATACCCTGTGTCGGTCCACATCTACGGAACCATCACACGACTCTCACAGGAAGGACCCCCCCCCCCCGACTCCTCCCACCAGAAGGGGAGCTGGGCCCCCCCGCCCAAGACCTTGGAGGGAATCAGGGTGAATGGACCCAGCTCTGCTCGGTTTTCCCTTTCTTGGCTGATTACATTCCTGGGCTGAGGAAGATAACACCCCTGCAGGAGAGACCCCTTTGATCCACTCCTGTAAGGCTGGCTGGGCCCAGGCCCACTTTCCTGCCTTGTTTACCTGGCCTGTGCTCTTCAGTGTCCCCCAGAACGGCCTCCCGGTTCAGAGCACAGTGAGGATTGTCCCCTTTCTGCTCCAGGTCACTTCAATTAGCCTGAGTGTTTGAGACACACACAGGGAAGCCAGCAAGAACAGCCTCCTATCTGGCAAGGCCAGTATCGACCTCCTTGCGTTCAGGGGGAGGGCAAAGTTTGGAGAGAACAAGAGGAAGATGAAGTCTTCCTAATATGGCACGTAAACCAAACAAACTGAGTGGCTACGTGTTCGTTCTCTCATCCACCAGACAGACAGTTTTTGAGCACAAACACTGTGCCCTCAGACATTCGCAGACTAGCGAGAATCCCCAGTTGCCGGCCGCTGCGTGACAACATGGCAATGGCTCTAAGGGGCAGGTGTCAAGTGCAGTGAGGATGCAGGGCCGGAGGATGCTAGGTGCCCCAAAGGAGGCAGAAAGGCTTCGCAGAGGAGCCTGGAAGGATCTGCCAGCCATTTCCAGGGAACACTAGGGAGGTGTTCCAGGCAAGAGGAATGGCATGTGCAAAGTCTCCAAGGACAGAGTGGGATTGAAGGAACTTCAAGTTTGCCTTTAGGCCTCTTGTGTTCTTTCCTTTCCTTTCCTTTCCTTTCCTTTCCTTTCCTTTCCTTTCCTTTCCTTTCCTTTCCTTTCCTTTTCTTTTCTTTTTTCTTTTCTTTTCTTTTCTTTTCTTTTCTTTTCTTTTCTTTTCTTTTCTTTTCTTTTCTTTTCTTTCTTACTCTGCTGTCTTAACAGGTGATCTGTGCTTTCCTACCTTGTGCCAGGCATCATGAAGCACAGAGACAGGCATGCAAACTGTCCACTGGACAATCGTGTGAAGTGCAAGAACCCAAGGGGCTGGGGTGGTCCAGAGGAGGGGCAGCAACACGGTCTCTGGGGTCTCACCCAGGGCTATCTGGCCTTGGCAGATGTTAGTAAAGCTTTTATCTCCTTTGGCAGTTTCTGTTGGTGAAAAAGTTCAGTCTTCAGGTGCCTGCTCTCCAGAGCATGGAAAGTGGGCTCCTGAGAAGATGCTCAAGCCCAAGGCAGGTCCATGTGGCATGTAATGCTCTAGTCCCTCAGCACTGGTGAGCCTCTTTATAGAGCTACAGAACATCAGAGCCAGAGGGAACAGCATTGGCCTTGAAGTATAGGAGGACTAGGTAGGTGAGGAAGGGGGTGAGCATGGACAACAGTCCTGGGGCAGCAAGCAGTGTGGCAAGGCTTCGGGAGTGTAAGTTGAGGCAACTGGAAATAAAGCTTAAAATTCAGGTAGCTTGGACCAAGAAGAAAGCTTGGACTTCTGTCCTGTGGGCAGCAGGGCACCCAGAAAGAGCCTTCAGCCAGTGATCATGGCATATGAAGATACAAGGAGAGACTAAGGGATAGTCAAGTTGGAGCTTTCAGGTGGGGCAGAGCAGAGTTGAAAGTTGTCAGCACAGATGAAGGCTGCCATTTGGGAGAGAGATAGGACTTCTGGTGGCTTCAAAAGATAGGAGCAGCAGTGGTTCAAAGTGATGGATTTGGCCCCACAACTTCCTAATGGTGGAGTGGGGTGCTGTGGTCAGCCCAGACATGTCACGTAGGGCTCTGGGGGCATCGGCCAGATATCCTGTGGGAGAAAGTCCTGCCTTGAGTGAAAAGTTGAACCAAATGGCTCCCAAGGTTTCTTCCAAACTAAGATTCTAAGATTTTGCAACTCTATAATTTTTAGGACCTTTTGAAACCTTCTGAACCCTTCCTGCCTGGCTAGACTCCCGGCCCCATGGCCTTCAGACCTGCCCTGACTTCACACAGCCTAAAAACAAGTGTGTGCATGTGTGTCTGTGTGTGTGTGTGTGAGAGAGAGAGCCACACACACACAGTTGGGGGTAGGAGGTGGGGGACAGAGAGAGAGACTCATCGTAGAGATAAAGCAAAGGAAGTTGACTCTCTCCTTCTTCTTTAGATTTGACGACAGAACTTTTCTCCCCTGTGGACCTTAACCAGGTCATTGTCAATGAAAACCAATCCCTGCCCATCCAGCAGCAATGGCTTTTCAAACACTTGTTTTCACCTCAGCAGGCAAACCTGTGGTGCCTGTCTCGTAAGTATCCTCAGACCTCATCCTTCCTCTTCTAGATCCTCTGGTCAGGCAACACAGACCCAGGTTAACAATTCTTGATAAATAGATATGGTGAAACTCAATAGTATAACTCAGGGATCACTTCAGTATTGTACCATCAATAATACAGGAGAAAGATAAGACATAACCTATATCTTCAAGAAGCTTATAGTATAGATCATCTCTACTCTATTCCCAGAACCTATCATCCACTCATCCATCCATCCATCCATCCATCCATCCATCTATCAATCTATCCATACATTCATCCATCATGCATCCTTCCATCCATCCATCCATTCATCCATCATCCATCCATCCATCATCTACCCATCCATCCATCCATCCATCCATTCATCCACCCACCCATCCATCCATTTATCCATCATCCATCCATCCATCATCTACCCATCCATCCATCCATTCATCCATTCATCCATTCATCCACCCACCCATCCATCCATTTATCCATCATCCATCCATCCATCCATCCATCCAGCCTTTACCCAATAGGCATATGCTATGTTTAGCACATGCTATGTTCTAAACCTTGTGTTTGACCTTGGGGATGAGAAAACAAAAGAAGATGAATTAACTATGACCTCTCCCTGTGAGGGAGCTACCATATACCAGTGGAAAAGTCTGACATGGGAGTGGGAGCAGGGGAGATCATTCACAGAGTTCACAAAGTTTTTACAGTCCTGTGGCCTCTGGTCTGAAGATCCCAACTGCCCCTGAGATGGTCCTGGGTAGATCCAATGGAATTTTGCCTCTCTCCTCCTATATTTCTGTGTGTACAGCTCACTCTTCACCTTCTTAGACTTTGCCTTTATTCAGGGCCATATGGACTCGCTGTTTGATGCACAATCCTCTCCCCAGCTAGCAGAATCCCAGTATTTTTTTGGGGGGGGTGCTTCCAGATTTGGTATTCTTGACTATCCTGGGCCTCTGTCCTCCAAGGAGGAATCCCTACCAGGCATTTCTTCCCGGTAGGTCCTATGAAGGTTCCTTTCCTGCAGGCCTCCCAAGGACTAAAACCCATTGCTCTCTTGCCTGCAGGCTGTATCCAAGAGCCCTCTTTCTGTCAGCTGGTGGAGATAAAAGACAGTGCACCCTTGTATTTCACCTGCACCCTCTACCCAGAGGCCCAGGTGTGTGACGATGTCATGGAGTCCAATCCCAAGGGCTGCAGACTGATCCTACCCCACAGGCCAAAGACCCTGTTCCGGAAGAAAGGTGAGTGCTTGGTGGGATCTGCACAAACTGCATTTCCAGTGGGCTCCTGACTCTGTGGTTTTAGAAATATCCAGATTAGCTTATTCTTCTTTTTAAAATTAAAGTTACTCATGATCCTTGTAGCAATGTGAAACCATTTAGAAACACATGAAGCTGACGATAGAGAATAATCCTGTTCTGCACTCCCACTCCTTAATAAAAGCCACTGTTAATGCACTTATCAGTTAAAATTCCATTTGGCTCTATATTACAGAAAATACCAACAGTGGCTTTAACAAGATTGCAGTTGATTTGTTTCCTCAGAGGACATTAATGACACTGGTTTTTTTTGGGGGGGAGTGTCTTTTTCCCCTTGTGCAGCCTCCATTTCTTCCAAGATGTTATCATTCTTCATTTACTGTTCTATCTGTGCTGGATATTCTCAGATATCTGGTGACCCTTGATTTTACACTCAAATATAAGAAAAGTGTCCAGAAGCTGATTGGGAGACTTGGAGTATGTGGTGAGAGCTTGCTGACTTGGTGTTTCCCTGTAGGATAATCTAGTTCGGCCACCCTTTGTGGAGTCCCTTAGGTCATTATTTTTAGGTCCTTCCTGTGCAGGAATCTTATAATATCTGGCCCGGGGTCATGAACCTGGCTGTAATTGGTTTGGATGCCAAATAAGATTGGAAGATGAAAGTCTCAACCTTCATCATGTGGATGAACTCGAAAGAATCCCCTAGTTTCAGTGTATGACTCCCACCATCAACTCCACTTGGTACACCCAAGAGATCCTCTCTTTTTTGTCCTCTCCAGAGAATAAACCTTCCACCTTCTTCTATGGTGGGGAGAGGGCACTCGTCCACTATGCAAAAAAGAAGAAGCCATCTGGAGACCCCATTGCTTCTTAAAGAGATTTCCAGCCTATCCTGGTTTAGTCCACCTTCATCCCAATGATGCCAATACTTAAACTTTTAGGGATTCCAGAAGGTGGATAGGGTTGTTTCTTCTTCTTCCCACAGAAAAGTTGAGAATTCAGCTTTCTTAGGTCTACAAAGTCAACTTCTTACTCCTCTGTGTGCTTTCTAGATTCCAGAACTTCGTTGCTCCATACCTTCTTCTATTTTCTTTATCCTTGTGGGTGTGAGCCTTTACAAGATTCCCCTTACTGTTATTTTAGTGAGATTTGGGAGGAGAGCAGAAGTGTGTGAGTTTAATATGCCATCTTTAATTGGAAGCTCTCAATCTGATGTGTACACCCTTACCCTCATATTTTCATGGATACAACAAATTTCTCCCTAAATAATATAATTTCTTTCTTCCCCCTGTGTAGTTTTACTGAGAGATAAAGTGAAGAACTTCTACACTCGCTTGCCGTTCCAAACACTGACGGGGATTTCCATTAGAAACAAAGTGCCCATGTCTGAAAAATCCATTTCCAATGGGTAAGCTACATCCGTCCCTTCAAGTATTTATTATTAAGATTTTTCTACGTCCATAAAGACAGTGACTTAATCTAAGTTAAAGGCACACACCTAAAAAACTACAAACCCAAAGCAAAGAGTGAAAAGGTCATGAGGAGGTGACCATACCTAAAAACCGTGGCTAAGTTACTGATACGAAACACAAAATTTAGCCCTGAATGTCAAGTCAGCTGACACAAAAGGGAAACACTGACCCATGTCTTATTAATTAGTAACAATTATCAAGCACTGTAATTAACTGGATCAGCCAAGACTTACTGTGCTGTATGCAGAATCTAGAGAGCCGGTTGAACTTTTAACAGGATCACAAACTTATAAGGACTTTTAATTTGACTTATTATTTTTAAAAATATGTTATATTTAGCTAGTTAGCTGTGATTTAGATGTTTTAATTGAAAGTGACATTTCTGGTAGCCCAGTCTATGGATCTCACCCATCAGAATCACCAAGAGGACTTTTTACAAACCACATTCCTGGGTCCTTCCCTGGACTTACTGAATCAGCATTTCCTGGGATGGGACTCAAGAATCTGAATTTTCAGTAAGATTCTCCTCCTGGTGATTCTTTTCTATTTTAGAATTCGAGAGTCATTGGTCTATGATCTATTGGTCTATGAAGTGTTGTTGATTTATGAAACTGTGTCATGTTGCTAGTGTTGAAGATCTGCTTCTGAAAATGAACTTAAAAAGATGCTACAGGATAGATTGTCTTGAGATTTGGCGGGGCACCACCTGTGATGATGGGACAGGGTTAGAGAAGGAGGGGTGGAACCAGGGATCGGCCTGATCCTGGTGCTGGGGACTCAGAGAAGGGTGGTTCCATGGGAAAGCACCTCATCCAGGCTGGAGTTTAGCATTGGGCTTCCAAGGAAGGAGACCAAAGTGATGGGTGGGCCGGTGGGCAGATGGGCAGGACTCTGGGAGAGGGAACCATGGGGCAAGTGGTCCACAGGCATCAGGGCAGAGATGCAGTCAGCACTGGAAAAAACTGCCCAGGACATGGAGGCTTTATCCACTGGGATGTGACTTGGGTTCAGGGGCTCCTAAGACAGGGCAGGAGAATGGCAAGAACGAGGCAGGGTCCCCACCCCGAAAAGGAGCTGAGGGGTTGAGTGAGCTCTCAGGAGTCAGGAATGAGTGATGTGATCAGAACTGGGACATTCGATCAGGGTGAGAGAAATTAGAACTGAGTCCAGGAGCACTGGCTTGGAGCCACTACGTTTCTCCAAGACTGGTCCTAGAAGCTGAGGTTGGGGTCTAGCAGCCACACCGAGTTATTAAGGAAAGTAGGTCCTGGGATGGGGCCTGGATGTGCTGACCCAGCAAACAGGGGCACGTTCTTGGAGTGTGATTAGCCGACATTGCAGAGCAGACATGGAAGGAGGCTGGGTCAGGGGACAAGTGCAGGTATTTGCCAACAGACACCTGGCTGGATCACTCCAGCCATACGCCCATGGAGTCCCCCATTTCTGAATATGCCTTCCCTACCACCTCTTCCTTTTCCCAGAGCCCAAAGCTGGACTTTCTCCCAATCTGAAAGGATTGTAGGGGCATATTCAGGACACTAGGTGAGCTTGGCTTAGAGACTGGCACATAACAGGCAGAGAATAAATGCTTGATGGATGAATGAACCAATAAATGAAGGAGGAAAGAGTCGAATTCTGTTTTCAGAAGGAACTTCAAAGCTAGGAATCAACTCATGCGTACTGGCCAAAGCACTCCCACTTTCGGTAATCATGAAGAAAGGAGCCCCTAGAAGTAAGAATGACCATAACTCAGTAGGTCGTGGGCCACCCGCACATATCCTCTTGCCCTCTCTTTCTGTTCTCACACCAGCTTCTTCGAATGTGAACAGCTGTGTGATGCGGACCCGTGCTGCACCGGCTTTGGCTTTCTCAATGTTTCCCAGTTAAAAGGTAATAGTGATAATAATTCTGCCTGCCTGTGTGCAGCTCTTTGCAGCCTGAAGAGCATGCTCACACCTCTGGTCTTCTTGTGCTGGATGGGGGGGGGGGTGTGATCCTTGTTCACAGATGGGAAGTGGGGGCGGGGAGAGGGGAGGTTGCTAATCACTGGGATAGCTGGGACAGCTCCTGGCCCACTAGCTGGGCACCTTTCCACAGCACTTCTGCCCGGCTGAAATGGCCTCCTTCCATACTCCTGTCTCATCTAAGACTCAGCTCAGGCAGCTGGGTGGGATGAACTCTGGATCCATCCATATGACCTGAGTTGAAAACTTGATTCAGTCACTTCCTAGGGGTGAGATCTTGGAAAAGCCACTTAATCAAAGAGCCTCAGCATCCCTCATCTGCAAATAGGAATACATATGCTATCCCCCTCATGCTGTTGCGTGAGGATCAAGTGATATGATGCAAACAGAGCCCTAGCCCAGTCCTGGGCATGTGACAGGTGCCCCAGGAGGATTAGCCGCCTCCAACCCTGTGCTCTTAGACCAGAAGCTCATTGCAGTACCACATTTTTCATCAGTGGCTAAGATCCCGCCTAGAATGCAGTAGAGTACCCCAAATATCTACTGGCGAATGAGTTTGCAGAATTTCTCTCATTCAGATACAATCTTCCATCATGATTGTTTTCCTCATCCTGGTTCCTCTTTGCTCCAGGAGGAGAGGTGACATGCCTAACTCTGAACAGCCTGGGACTTCAGACATGCACTGAGGAAAACGGAGGAGCCTGGCGCATTTTGGAGTGTGGCTCCTCTGACACGGAGGTCCGCACCTATCCCTTTGGATGGTACCAGAAACCTGGTGAGTGACCCGTCCCAAACAGCTGTGTGGCATCTTTAGTCATCCATTTCCCAACTGCATATTAGGATGATGTCCTTGGGCTGGGAAGTAGATTAGCCGGGATTCATTGGGTACAAGTGACAGAAACTGATTCTATTCAATGTAAGCAGGAAAGGAATTTATTAGAAAAGTCTGCTGATAGACTCAAAGGAAAGATGACTCACTAGGTCTCGCTAGGTCAGTGACATGAATGTATTCAGCAGGAAGGGATGGACACATCTCCAACATCAGGTTTTGGTGGTTATAGTCAAGCTTTAAATTCAAGGGAGAGAGTTTGGCCCAGCTTGGGCTATGCATTCTCCCACTGCCAGAGGGAGGGTGGGGAGGCTTGGGTGACAGTCCCAGCAAGATTGGATGCACTGAGGGAGAGGAGGGTCCCCAAAGTATAGTTAAGATGATGCTGCTGGCCAGGGGAAACCAACAGCTGTGCCCTCTGCCAAGGTCCCTAGTTTTTTGAAACTCGTCAGTTAATCAGGATAATGGGACACATGACAGTTTCAGGGAGGGAGAAGGGGGCAATGTACATTTGACCACATAGGTGGAGGTGGGATGTCAGGGTCAAGGCAGTGTTGTGTCAGTGTGGGTACCTCACACACCTGTGCTGATTATATGCCAGCACGTTTTAGGAGCTCAATTTGAAAATGGTGAATGAATGAATGAATGAATGGTCTGCATGGTGTGATGGAGAAGCTCCTGTACTCAAATGAAGAGATAGTAGTATCTTCCCAGATCTGCCATCTACTGTAGGTTTGTCTTTGGAAAAGTCTTCCTTTTCCTCCATTTCTCCGTTGGTAAAACCATGAGGGAGACTCACTCCGGCCCTATCGGCTCCTACCGTCCAGTGTGTATGGGTATGGGTACACCTGAGGAACAGCGGGGAGCTGCATGGAGACTGGTCATCCTCCCCTTGTGTCCCAGAAGCAAGTTCATAAAGATATCTCAGATACAAAGAGATTGAAAACCCTGTCTGAGTAGGTGTCCATTGAAGAGGCTGAGCTGAGGTTCATTATCTCCAATCTCTCCTACTAGTGGCTTCCTCCTTAGTTTCAGAGTTGATGATAGGACAGATGCTGGCCCTGCTGGGGCACCTGCCCTGGAAATGAGAGTCATGGGATGTCTGGCTTGAAGGAAACTTAGAGATCCATAGCTTTGATCTCTGCACTCTTCACATCTCCCAACACAACACGTTGCCCAAAGGAGGGAAGGAGAGGAGAACCGATAGGACCCATGCATCTGCTGTGTGTCCACATGGGTGATGTGTCCCTACTCGTGCTGGCATTTCTCCATGGGTGTATAATTCACTAAGCATGACGGCCTGTGGAGTAGGCATTATTTCCTCCTTTTCGAGATGAAGAGATGATGGCATAGAAAGTTGAAGCTACTCAACCAAACCACACAGTGAGAGTCAGGTTGCAAGCCCAGAGCTCACAACCCCAAACTTGACTTTCCTCCATTTCCATGTTGCCTGGCAGGTCTTTGATATCCCATGAATGATCAGATGGGAAAGTGTCCAGACCCTTTGACTGGTTTTCTCCTAACTCAATTAACTAATAAGCAATTGACTAATACATTGAAAAAAGTAAAATAAAACTGACTAATAAGCTAACAGACCAAAACAGTCAGTGGTTTGGCCTCTGGTTCCAGAGCCATATCCAACTTGAGGGGCCAGGGGTGGGCTTCTTGGTGGAATCTGGCTCTTGGTCCTTGTTCATGAGCCTACTAATCCCAGAGGCATTCCTTGGCTTCAGGTGAGATTTATTTCAAGTTAATTATTAGCAGGCTGAATGGAATCTTCCCTGCTGATGTCTACCTTGAGCATCCTGTGACTGATCCTTGATCTGAATTCACTCAGGGTTAAGGTTATGCTTTTAATTTTATTTTAACATCTTGATTTATTTTAGGAAAGACATTAGGGTTGTATGATGAAAGAGCCTCACTGGGTTTCTATTTAGAGAAGAATGTGCCATATAGGCTTTCACTAACTCACAGGGGCAGGGGAGAAGTGAGTGCCTGCTGAGTATGGTGGCCCAGCAGGAGACCCGAGGCTAGCTATGGGTATTGAGGGGGCTTCGAAACAGAACTCTTACCCTCCAAAACCTCTCTGCCCATCTCTCTTCCCATCCCTCTTCCCATTTCCTCATCCCACCAAAGACTGAAAAATGTCATTTTCTGTCTTCATATTGCTCAGGGCAGAGTTGGGTAAAAAGAAGCTTAAGAAATAAGTCATTTGTTCAGAAAGATCATGGGAATCAGACCAGAGTGTTACAACATCATGGCAGGAGTTGGCAAGGCAAAGAACACAAGGTGCTCATTGTCCCGACTCATTCCATCTGTTCTGTTTCTTTTCATCTGACGGCACAGACCACTAGCTTTTTCCAATATATATTTTGTGGGGTCAGGCTGGGGACTCAGAGTTCTGTCCAGAAACTCCAGGCCAGGGGATTAAAAATTCCCAGTGGTACTCTCTTTCCGTGGACACTGACTGAGCATGGACCATGCCCAGGGACTCTGGTGTTACCAATCCAGCCTGCATTCATTGGACTCTTCTGGTATGGCTGGCTGGATAAAACATTCAGAAGCATTAGCTTGTCTAATCCTCACAACCACTGTTAGATGAAAGGGAGGTCCGGGGAGGTTAAGTCACTTGCCCCAGCTCACCCAGGAATCGTGTCTTATTCACCCAACTGTATTCCATAAAGACTGAGTCAGTCACAAGGAACTAGGTCTGAGTTCTGGCTCTGTCATTTGCCTGCCTGTGCCTTGAAGGGTGCCTGGGACCCCAATCTTCCCCTCTCTGTCAGTCCTGGCACATGAAGCATTAGTTTTTACAGAAAAATTCTTTGCAGGAATTTCCCTAATAGACTTTGCCCTTGACTCTGAACCATGGCTTGGCCATTTGGTGTACTGACATCTATACTGAGCGTTTACCACAGGGCCCTGACCAGGCTCCAGGCTGAGAGCCAGAGACAAGAGGCATAACATGGGTCCTGTTTCTGAAGAACTAGCCCCGAGGAAAGAGAAAGGAAGTGATACTCACTGAGTTCCTACCGCACGTCAAGCGCTGTGGGAACACGAGAGGCAGAAGGTGCTGCCTACAGAGGGATCAACTGGGCCGAGGAGGCAGATGTGAGAGAAACGGAACATCTCTTCAGCCCTAACTGTGTCACAACCAACTCTAGAGTGCTTTCCCCCTGTACGAATTTAGTACCCCCTGTGAAGCTGGCTCCATTCCTCTCCCCTCGTGAGGAGATAATTATTCTCTGTGTAATCAGAGAGCTACTCAGGGATGTGGCCAGTGTTCCTGTGGCGGGATCCACCTGGGGGGGCGCTGCTTCTGGAGCACAGGAAGGGTTATGCAAAAGAGGTTCCAGGGCAAGTCTGGATGTAGATGAAGGAGAGCTGGCTGAAGGGAGCGGTGGCCGCCGTGTGGGGACAGGCAGCAGGCCGTGGAGGTGGGGTGCGCCATGGTCTGGCCCTCACAGCCCTCAGGCCTTCAGAGACCTGCTTGCAGGTAATGGGGCAGTCTGCACCAGGCTGCTCGCAGAGCAAAGGCCAGAGCTTAGCCTCCTGGCACCCGGGAGCAGGGAGCGCCAAGAGTGGACCCCAGAGAGCCCACGGCAATACCCTATCTGATTTTGCTGTCCACAGTGAACAGAAAGTTCCATGTATCAGCTCAGAGCTGAGGCTCATGCTGAGCAACTGTGTATGCAAATGAGGCTGTTTGCAGCCCCTTCCCGGCAGTAGGACCCAGAGAGCAAGCATTCTTAGCATCCAGGGTGGGAGTAGTGGGGCCCTGCTCTGTGGTCAGGCAGAGCCCCAGAGCCCAGGGTTTTCTGGAAGGGGCGGGCCTCTGGGGCATTGGTACCTTCCTTTTGCTCTTTGAAGACAACTAGGGCTGCCCATTCTTTCTGCAGCTGTGCATGCCCTGCAAGTGGGGCAGGGTCTCTGGTTTGTTTATAAAGTCAAATGTCGCTTCTAAAAAAAAAGAAAGCCAAAAAACAATCAAAGCCACATAGTTCCTGCCCTCTGCTAAGCAAATGCACTTGGACCTTGTAGCAATTCTAGATATAGGAACATAACCTGGGAAGGAAATGAAAAGCCCTTCTAATTATGCCTCCGTGCAGTCCTCGTCGAAGGCATAATTAGACATGTAGGTGGGGTACACAACGGTCCACTCTTCATCCTCACTCGCCTCCTGCCCCCAGCTCCTGCCTGGTACTCTGCACCAAGCTGCCTCTAGGCACCGGGCTGGCATTTTGCAGCAACATCTTTAGTCCCCAAGCAACCCGATGAGGCAGGGCCTGTTGTCACCCCCGTTCTGTGCTGTGCTGGCCAGTGTTGCACAGGTGGCAAGGGTGAGGGGAAGCCCTGATTCGTGGTGGATGCCACTTGTCGTGGTGTAAATGTCCCCACCACGGCGATTGTAGGCTACCGACTTGCTCTCTGCCTCATCCCAAAGGCACAACCCTATTAAGAAGTACTGCCAGAAGGTGAGGAAAGGTAAGGAAAGCAACGGCAGTGGAGTCACATGACCCGTTCTCTGCTGAGATGAGCTGCATGGCAGGGCTCCCCAGAATGAGCTCTGACTCACCTAAGGCTTCTGTGATGTGAGACGTTTATATAGTTTCCAGTGATCCGTTAGTACAATAAAATACACTGCGTACTATATGTATCCCATATGCATTCTTTACACTACAACACGACACAGCACAACACAATATAATACCACACACTTGCATAAACATCTCCTTTGCAGGCTGCGCTTACTTTGAATTTCAAGATGCATTTCCAGAAACAGAGTTACTGGGTCCGAGGGTGAGAACATTTGAATGCCCTTGATACGGATGGTCTAATGGTTCTCTGAAGACTGCACTAACTCTCAGGACCTTTGCTCTGAGAACCACTCTCTTCCAGGAAAGACAAATATTTCAACAAACAAACCAAGCTGGCCCGCTGGGTGTAATGGCGCATGACGGTGGTTAGTAGTTCTGAATGTCGCCTGAGGAGCTCACAGAATCTTGGTTGACAGAAACCAGAGCTCAGTCATTCCCAAAGTGTGTCCTTGGGCCAGCATCACCTGATCACTTGTTAGAAATGCCAGATCACAGGCCCCATCCAGGACCTGCTGAATCAGACACTGTGGGGGTGGGGCCGGCTCGGTGTTGCTACCAAGCCTGGGAACCAGAGCCTTAGAATGATGCCTGGAGGGAGCAGGTGTTTCCAGGCAGGTGGAGCCATGAAAAAAAAAAAAAAAATACAGTACAACTGGAGGTTCTAGAACTGAGAACGGCTGGGTCATAGCTCACCTGACCAAAGTGAAGAAGGCAGCGGAGGGGCGGCCCTGTAGGGGCCAGAACAGAGCATGACTCTAATCTGAGGCTTGTCGTGGAGGCAGACGAGGACAACAGACACAACGTGGCAAAGTGTGTCCCTGTGGAAGGGCAATGTCAAGAGCGAATAACGGCCAGCATTTATTGAGTGCCTACTGTAAGCCAAAGCTTTACACGTAGCAACTCATCTAAACCTTACAGGTCTGACATACATATTGTTGCAACCTCTATTTTACCGACAAGGACACTGAGAATAGGGAGGTGAGATAACTTGTCAAGGTCACACAGAGGGAAGCGTCCAAGCCAATGTTGCCCTGGGCAGCTGACCCCAGAGCCCCGCCCTTGACTGCTGACCACGCCCCCTGCAGCTGGGCAAGTGAGGAGATTCTGTGTGCACTCCTTAGTTTGGGCCACTGGGAGAAAATACTGATGGAGCTTAGATCTGTTCAGTACGGGGAGAGTGAGGGGAAGAAGATAGTTAGCACTTACGGATCACCTACTCAGTACGCCTGGTTTCTCATTTAATTTTTTTTTTTTTAAAGATTTATTTATTTATTTGAGAGAGCGAGAATGAGAGAGAGAGAGAGTACATGAGAGGGGGGGAGGGTCAGAGGGAGAAGCAGGCTCCCCGCCGAGCAGGGAGCCCGATGTGGGACTTGATCCCGGGACTCCGGGATCATGACCTGAGCCGAAGGCAGTCGCTCAACCAACTGAGCCACCCAGGCGCCCCTTTCTCATTTAATTTTTTACAACATCCTCCTTTTGTCAATGCTGAAACTAGGTCTAGAAAAGGCAGATGACTTGTCCCTCCACACTGTTTCTAAGTGGTACACGGAGATTCAGGTCAGGTCTGTCTGTGCTCCGAGTCCATGCTCTGTCCACCCCGCCATGCTGCGCACCACGAATACCCACCACTTACTGAGCTCCTACCCCGTGCCTGGCACTGCATAGTCTCCTGTCATCCCAAGGTCATTCTCAAGGTAGATTGTATTATCCTCATCGTGCACATGTGGAAATAGGCTCAGAGGGGTTAAGTGCCTTAGCCAAGTGAACAGAGTCAGAAAGTGATGGCCATCAGCACGTGTGCTGTCCCCCACCTGTCCCCGGAATGTGGCAGGACTGCACCTGCTCACCCCCAGCCTCGCTGCTGGCTTTGGTCAGTGACGTGTGTGCACATGAGGTGTGTCCCTTGTAGGCAGAAGCCATAGAGCAAGAGCGAAGTTTGCTGTGTTCTCTTTCCCTGCTGCAGTGTTGTGGAAGCCAGGGGCATGGTGGAGCCCTGCTCCACGTGGGGCCCCAGGGCGGATGACACAGAGCCAAGCCCCAGCCCACCTGCAGTGGACACTGGGTGTGAGGGACAGACTCTCCTGCATGGTGGTGGTTTTAAGCCACTGAGATGTGATTGTCACCTCACCCCAACCTAGGCCATCCTGACCGATTCAGGGTGACAGCCTGCCTGCCTTCCAGGTCCAATTTCGCCATCACCACCATGAACCCCTGTTAATGCCTTTGAGGGTGTAGGGGAGCTAAAAGGCTGCCTCTTCTTCTTTTCAGTTGCTCAGAATGATGCTCCCAGTTTTTGCCCCTCGGTGGTTCTGCCTTCCCTCCCGGAGAAAGGTAAGCACATGGTCTTTTCCACCCCTCTGATGAGGGAGCCACCTCACTCTCCCTTCTCCTCCTCTTCCCTTTAGTTTTGCTCAGTGGTGGATAGCTCGCACGGCCCTCTCGCCTTCATTAATTCAAGCTCCTGTCAACCGCACACAAGCATAGATAGGGCAATGCCGGCACCACGCCCATTTCACAGATGAGAAAACCGGCTCCCGGAGAATCAATGCCTTGGCTGAATAGTGCAATCCACTGGAAGCAGAGGAGGGTTTCGTCTGGTTCCTGCACTTTTCATTCCAAGGATTGTTCTCCCCCGGTCCAAGAATGACTAGACCTGTACCGTCCTGGGGCAATGTTGAGAATGGTGGCACTTAGGGCCCCAAAGGATAGAACTAGCTATTTCTTAATGCAGAGGAGAGGGGGCTCTCAGCCCTCAGCCCACTGGGTGGCACAGGGCCATCTGAAGCAGGGCACCACGCCCGGGAGCATGGCCCGGACTGAAGCTGCCGCCCCAGCCTGCACATGGCGCACGGCCCCACCACTGCATGTCCTGTCTGGTCACGAGGCAGCAGGAAGTGCAGGGCGGTGGGGCGCACTGGGCCGGTTCTGGAGGGCGGTGAGCTGGGCGCAGGACAGGCGAGCGTGGGCCTCGACGCACATCCTTATTCTGCCTTCCCTAAGTCAGGAAATGACTGCAAGGGCCCAAGCGACAACATTAATTCCTGTCCTGTGACATGATGTCTGCGGTGCTTCAGACTATAACCTGTCATTATAGTCCTGGCTGAAGAGACAGAATATAGCTTGTGTAGGAGGGAATCACTTGGCCAAGGCTGTGGCTAAAAGTACAAACATCCTCAACAACCCGGGTTGTGAGTTTCTTCCACCCAGTGCAAAGAGCTAACTTTGGAGAATATATGCACACATGGGTATTTTTTCCTGCACATTCTATACAGAATTATATCTGTGTCTAAACACTTGAAGACTTTATGTCTAGGATTTTGGGTGCAAGCACCATATGTGTATGATCTGGTGGCAGCTTTTTGAAATGCTGGGAGGTGGGAGTCACCATTTGCCAAGTCATGGATGGTGGACGGGGGCGCTTAGGGTTGGTTAACACACCCAAGGCCAAGCAGTGAATATATATCCCAGCCAGACTCTGGTCAAGGTTGATACCGACTTTTATCAAGATAATGTAAAAGCAATTGGAATAATCAAATTGTCCCCAAAGATTTATGGTTTTAAAAAAACCCAACTGGTTCCTTGCCTCACCTCTACCCCCTGCCATTTCTGCTTCCAGAGGCTACCACATTTAACTTTTACAGCTGGTTTTTCTCATTCTGGCCTCTCCATTTCTAAATAACACAGGGATCCTGCTATTCCTTGATTTGTCCGTCTTGGAGCGACTGTTGAGTCCCTGCCTTGAATGGGGGAAGACTTGGGGTTCTCTTTTATCGCCCTTTCCAGAGTTCCCCTTCATCTGCAACATGTAGTAATGTCAAGACTTGAGGTCGAAACAAGAGTATTACTTATTCCATCCACGTACATAGGGCTCACTGGGGAGCCCGGAAGTGCAAGAGCGACCTCCTATTCCCATTAGCAATCCCCGTGTGTGGGCGGCTGACCCTCCTGTTTCAGCCCCATGTTCCACCCCTGCCTTCCATGGTACCTTCTTGGGCTTCCTGGGGTGCCCGTGGAGCAGGCAGGTCAGTCCGTACTCTGCTCTGCAGGCACCCGGAGTATTAACTCCTCCTCGCTGACAGGTCCATCAACACACCTCCCTCTTCTCCTCATTGAAAATGTGTTCAGTTCCTTTATCTGCTGTTTGCTCATTCTTGTTTTTGTGTGTTATCTTTTGCGGGTTTAGTCATTTTAAATCCCTTTACTTCATTTTGTAGGAGGGAGAGAAGAGAAATGTGCTGCATTTAATTAGATGTGAGAATATAGTCTTTTTTGAAACTTTTCAGCATTTGGTGAAGGCTCCATTTTGTCCTCAGCACTGCACTAAGCATTTGATCTTCACATAAATCTCAGGAGACAGGTCCTCTTTTAATATCAGTTAGTTATAGAAAATTCAAACAATGCAGAAATATAGAGAAAAAAATCACAGAGTTACATAGAAGTAATGTTGGTTCAAACATTGTTTTATTTGCTTCTAATCTCTTTAGGCTTATTCTGTGGTTTGAAGCAGTTGTAATCTCTCTACAATGTTACTCTTTTGTTTTTATCTAATAGAGCATTGTGTGTGTGTTTCCAAATTGTTACAGATCTCTCTAAGTCATGCATTCATGCATGCATATGCTCGTTCATGCATGTATATGTTCATTCATTCATTCATTCGTTCGTTCCTCTGTCCACATTCCTACCGTCACTATGCTCCCCGTCTGGTGAGAAAGAAGCAGGTAAAGACAGGTCAGTGTTACCAGCAATGGTTTCCGTATTACTCCACCAGGTAGACACACTGCCCTTTACTAACTCATTCCTCTATTTTTGGATATTTGATTGTTTATGACTCTTCACCATTATGGAAATACCACAATGAATCCCTGAGTACATAAAGCTCTTCCCAACGTCTAGGTTACTTCCCGGGGGCACATTCTCCAAAGCACAATGACTGGGTTTGACAACTTTGTATTTTAAGACTCTAGGTTTGTGTTGCCAAACTGGTCTCCAGCAGTTGTTGCCAGAGGCATCCTGGCTAGCAAGAATTGGTTTCCCACTCTGAACGTCAAATGCATACTGTGCAATATGAGCAAATCAGAGCACGGCTGCCTCCAGGTGACGAGAGTGCCTCCACTCTGGTTTTGTGATAATTTGTATTCCTGGCACTTGAATGACCAACACAAGAAAGAAAAGGAGGTAGAATTTCGCTTCCCCCTTCACGCATGCAGGCTGGGGATCTGAGTGGAGCTTTCCAAGGCAGAGTGACGTGTCACAGTATTTTTCAACAAGTGTGATTTTGACGAGTGGGATTTGGAGGCGGGAGGGATGTCAGAGCTCACATTCCATCTGTGCTTAGAGTTCTCAAATTGGAATTAGGAGTCTGGGCGTGTTCCCCTGGTGGGCATCAGGGGGGTATGTCAACATGATTCTGACATGGATTGTGTGTGCGTGTGTGTGTGTGTGCACACGTGTGTAAGCACCATGTATATGTAAAATGCTCATCTTTATACACTTTCTGTTCTGGGAGAAAAGGAAATATTTACTAAGCACCAAACATTTTACAAATCATTTAATGCTCCTAAGAAATTTAGATGGTAGTAAGTTCTCTCTTTCAAATAAGGGAGCGGAGGGTCCCAGAGGTTAAATTAACACCTGGGATTTGAACCCCCATGCATTTGGCCCCCCTCTGAGTTAGATAAGAATATCTGGTTAGTTTGAGTTTCTGGAAAGGGTGACAGAGATAGACTTCCAGTCCTAGACTTGTCTGGACATCTATGCTTGGCCTTGTTTTTTGTGACGAGTCAGCATTATTCAGCCACCCATTTAAAGCCTCTTTGAAGAGGGGATTCTGAGACACCAATTGGTCAGTGGGGATGGTGTGAGGGTGAAGGTGACTTCTGAACTCTCAGACATCTGTCTGGGGTACATACCATGTACTAGAGCACCAGGGAGGTTTCTAACACACTAGCTGGTTTGAAGATGTCAGGAGTTTGTCAACTGGCCAAGTTTCAGAAAGCCTTTCCTTCAGAGAGAGTGGGTTGTGTGTGCAAAGGCCCAGGGGCACGAAACAGCCTGGGGCATGCAGACATTGGAGACATTTCCATGCGGTGAGGTGAGACAGATGAGCAGTACAGAAAAGCTTGCACTGGAGCGTGGAGCTGGCAGGAGACTTGGTATTGGGTGTGGCACTCGACCTTGGTAGGATCTCTTGGGGGTGGGTGAGGAGGAAAGTGGCAGCGAGCTCAAGGGTGGGCAAGTTAGAGAAATATTTTAGGGAAAAACAGCTAATCTTTCACTTCAATGTGGTTCAATTCAGTGACTATATGTATGCCAGCCACTTTTAGAGTAATGGATTCTGAATTTTCACTTAAATTCCAGAAAAGGCACTGTGTGGAGGTTGGAAGTCTTGACTGCAAAGATAGGAGCCTGCCTTCTGGTCAGGAGAAAGGCACAGGAAGTCAAAATTGAAGGAGATGGGCCACTTACCACAGTGGGGCCTCAGGAAGCATCCCCCAAATTCACCGCAGACAGGCAGGGCAAACACCACAGGTGCATCATGGCCACACTGGGTCATAAAGAAGGATGGAGCATTTGCCAGATGCCAAGGTGGGAATAGGAAGCATCCTGGGTAAGGGAGGTGCACGAAGAGAAGGCCAGGGTGTGCATTGGCCCCGCATATGCAGGGAGATACAAGTCCTTCAGGATCCCAGGGCCAGCAAGGGGCAAGGAGAGGCTGGGTGGGGGACAGGGGCCAAGAAATAGAGGACTTTGGGTCCCACACATCCCTAAAGGGCTTTACATAGTTGCACAGTGAGCTTTCAAACTGTTGGAAGGCTCTCCTTTGGGGCTGTGAGCGGGATGCCTTGGCTGATGGACAAGCTCGATTTTGAGAAAATGGGGACAGTTGTGTCATCTGTGTATAGAGTACCATTTTACTCTTTGGGGGAAAATTTGTACATTTTTTAAAACAAGTGAAACAGTAAAGATGTCATTTCTTTATAAGAGAAAACGTCCATTGCTTCTTAAAAGTCCCACAACAACCAATCCAGAGAGGATGCTTGGGGTTAGCAGGAATCGTCTGCTCAGACGCTGAAGGCTGCTGTAGGATGACGACTGTCTCCCCGTCTCCTGCATGCCCAAACACAGAGTCTTTGGATCGCAAACCAGAGGAAAACACAGAGTATGAGTCTTTGGAAATATGTACCTGCATTCTAAGTTCATTTCACCTGACACTTCAAAATGCCCCTTAGGAAATGCTCCAGCCCTTGAGCATGAGCCCCCTGGGAGCAGCAGGTGCGGAGGGCTGTGAGTGGCCCTGCGGCTGGGAGGGTGCAAGGTGGTGCTGAGACACATGCCTCCTTCCGGTGGGCCCTGGCCGGCTTTCCAGCGCCTCTCCTCACCGCCGGCTGGAGCTCAGGGATAGCCACAGCCTGAAGTCCAGGTGATGGAAGCGGCTGCATGACCAGTCTTTCGGGCCATGCAGTTATGGTCCATCAACTTTGTCCGCCTTGCCTCTGTCCTTTGCCGTCAGCTGTGCCAGTGGGTTGATGGAATTCAGTTGATCATTTCTGCAAATGTTTTCCATTAAGCCAGAGAGTCGTATGATCCCAAAAAATGTCAGTGCTGGCCAGGAGCGTGCCCATCATCTAATTGTGGGAAGCAATGGGACATGGTGCAGCCACGGGCTTTGAAGTCCATCCACCCAACTTCTAGTCCTATTCCAGCTCTCAGCCACTGAGGTCTGGGGCCGTATTTCTCAGCCTTGCGATGCCTCTGCTTGCCTCTTTGAAACAGGGATGATGGTAGAAAATAAGATAGATGATTGTAGGAGGCTCATGTGGAAGAATAAGTAAAGTACAATGCTCTGCACAGAACCTGATTAAGTGAGTATTTAAGAAATGTCAGCGATAATTCACAAGTCCAAACCCATCTTTTCATGGAAGAGGAAACAGGAAGAGAGAGAAAATGGCTCTGCTAAGTCACAGCCTTTAACTGGCTTAACGGGCAAAGCTATAAAATTTTATATATAATATACAATTATATTATGTTACACACACACACACACACACAGAGGGAGGGAGGGAGCGCATGCAGGGGGAGGGGCATATGGAGAGAGCAGACTCCTTGCTGAGTGGAGCCCAACGCAGGGCTCCATCCCACATCCCTGAGATCATGACCTGAACCAAAATTGAGAGTCGGATCTCAACCGGCTGAGCCACCCAGGTGCCCCTCTTTTAAAAAATCCCTACTTATTGGGATATTATGTCAGTCACTGTGCTAAGTGCTTTCCGTATTTTAACCCTCACAGCTGCCCTATGAGATGTGCATGATTATGTCCATTTTACAGATTTGGAAGCGAAGGGTCAGAGAGGTCCAAGGTCACACAATTAGTAAATGGTAGAGCTTGGATTCAAAACCAGTCTGAATTCAAACCCAGTCTCCCCACTAAATGTGCTGACTGTAGTCGGTTGAGTTCCTCAGGAATCAGACTCTGAAGGGGTTTGGTGTGCAGGTCCTTGTTTAGGGAATGGTACCTGCAGGGGTGGGAGGGGGAAAGAGAAGGTGTAGGACTGGCCAGGGGAGAAGGTGAGCTGCAGTGTGGTCTCAGCTGCCCTTTCTGGGATGCTGGGATGACCTTCAAAATGTCTGTGCCCTCACATTGGTCACACATTGATGTAGGCATGACCTTCTGGAGGGGCCAGCAGCACTCCCGGCAGCTGGGCAGACAGGCTCGTTCCTGAGGTCACAGCGTGCACCCCAGGGGCGGCCGACTTTAATAGTCTCATCGAGGGCACGCTTGAGGGCACGGCGGGCGCTACCAAAGACGGCGCAGGTGCATCATCGTCTTCCCATTGAGCCACTAGACTGGTGACACAGTAACCCAGACAAGGGTCAATTCTTAATCCTTTTGGTCCTCGGGCTGGAAGGCCCAGATGAACAGGCACCGACTCCAACAGCTTGTGTAAAACTCACATCTCCTTTCCAAATACGCACAGAGTTTGCGTGTGTGTGCGCCCTGCCGAGGAGCTCACAGGGCACAGTGTGCAGTGACCCCATGAGAACAGCTGTGCGGGAATGGGTCTCGGATCCCGGGGACCAGCTCCCCTCTCTGAGCAGGACGTGCAGCCGGGATGCTCCTGTGCCACAGGACCGCACTGCCCGGGCAACTGCAATCAGCGGGGCCGAGCCCGCTCTGGGCACAGCCTCACAACTAGCAGCCCCCCCAACCCCCGACCTCTCCTCTGAGACCCAGGGGCCAAGAAGCACAAGGACACAGCTGGTAAAATGGGATCACAGCAATGGCAGGTGGAAGGACAATAGGGAATGTGCCTCCTAGTGCACCTCTACGGGGTCTGTTTGCCCTCCACTCTGAGCTAACGTCACCTCTGACTCTTCACCTCCCACCCTGCTTTGTTGTCTGCTGTGAAATCTTCTCAACTGTTTACTTCTCGAATATTTGTCTGCCCTTCCTCCAGAAGGGAAACTGCACAGGGCTGGGACTTCATCTGTCTATTCGCTGCTGTAGTCTTAACCCCTAGAAGTTTGCCTGGTACTTAGTTAGTACTATGAAGTATTTACTGAATGAATGAGTGTACTCCTTCTTGCTTGCTAGATTTTGTGCTCCCAGAAATGGAATTTGTAACTTATGGCTTGATCCTTCACACAAAGCACAGTGTCCGGTCTACAGTAGATGCTCGATATTATTTCCTTTATAATAGTTAGGTTGAATATGTTTATATTCCATTTGCTCTAGGTTACTATTTAAAGCTAATAGTGATTCAATTAATGTTTGTTGGAAGAAAGAATAAATGAATAAAGGGTGGTGGCGTATTGGAAGATGCTCCTGTGCCACAGGACCACACTGCCCGGGCAACTGCAATCAGCGGATTTGCCACTCCTTAGTTGTGTGACCTTGACCAATTTCAAGAACTTTTCTGAGTCTCAGCTGCCTTACCTGTATGGAGATGAGATGCCTACTTCAAAGAGGTGTTGTCAAGCTTGAAAGAGATATATGTAAAATTACTTCATCCAGTGTCTGCTGACGTTTGGCTTTGTTGAAATAGCTAAATTAGGTCAAGCATTGCCAGTTCGAAGGGATCCCTTTCACAGGTAGTATGTATGAATGCTGTCTCTGCAATTGTATAGTGTACAACCTGTGCAGCTGTCCATAGTAAGCCTGGGAGACACTTGATTAATGTTTGCTGAATGATTGGGTCTTGAGCCCTTGTTAGATCTTAGGGGATGGAGAAGACTTAGGATTTTCCTCAGAAACTTCCTCCTCAGATAGGATGAGTTTTGCACCTCACCCATCAAGGATTCGCTCAATCAAATTTAAGGGAGATAGAGTCAAGAAGAAAATATGCCAGCTAGGAACTACCTTTTGGATTTGGTCGTTTTGGCTTTAGCTTTAAAGATTTTTCTCAGGTTTCTTGCTTAGCTATAGGAGGTGTTTTTTTAGCCTGGAATCAATCAGATACCACATGATAAAAAATGACCCCAATGGAAACTGTGAAGTAGAGGGAACTGACTTTTGATTCCACCTGATTTTCTTTCCCTCCCTATTCCTGGCCTTCAGCCCACTCTGGGAAACTCATAATTTCATGCTTCTCAGCATCATGCCTCCCCTATGGAACTTCCATCCCAAGGCAGGGCCCACCCCCAAATCAGCCTTAGTTAGCTAACCGTCATGGAGTGGAAGCACCTTGTTTGTTTACTGTTTCATTTCCTAGTGCTCTGCTTGAAAACTCTTGTCAAACCTAATGGAGTTAACAAAATATTAAAACTAAGGTGAAAATGATTGATATTATGTCAATATGATATTTTATACAAGACTTTTCACATTTTAACAAGTGGATAAACCAGAAAACTTTTATTTCTCAGGCCATTTAACAAGTATTTGGAGGAAATATTTTAAACAGGTTGCCTTTCCTAGAGCCCCTCAAGTCATTCTATGTAGCTGACTATAGGTTAAACCATCCCTGAATGCAATCCATCGACAGTAGTAGATTTCCTTTAGTTTCACAGATTATAATAATATCAACTGTTGATTAAAAATAGTAATACTGTGTTATAAGTGGCTAATGCTATATAAAGCTTTGTTTCATTTTAATGATCCTTTGGTCATTCCTCATTTATTCTTCCCCACTGTTGAGTCTCTGCTGAGTTCCCTGACCTCTTTGGAGGAACTGGATTTGATTTATGATGGAAGCAGTCACCTTCCCTCCCATGTGTGCAGAGTCTAGGAGGTGAGAGGGCCCAGCTCAGGAGCCAGGAGCAACTGAGAGGAGGCCTCAGTATGGATGAGTCATCTGGCATCATGGGGGGCCAGTGGGGGATGAGTAGGGGACAGGGTCAGAGGTGGTCTTGCTGTGATGGAGACAGAGGTGATGAGCTCTCCGCCACTGGAGTATTCAAGCATGTTGGAGATGCCCTTGCTGTGTGAGGAGTTGGCTTAAATGTCCTCTAAGTTTCCCTTTGAGTTTTCTATTTTTTGAGATTCTAATTATTGGCTCAGTTATGCTTTAAGGTGTGGTTTTTGTTTTTCTGTTTTTGTGATAACTTACGCACAAGCAAGCAAGTTTTTGGCAGATGTTTGTAGAAGTAGATGCAGTGAAGCAGAGAGACTTTGGCTTTTGGTGAATCTGGGTTTCAATTCTAGTTCTGTTCTTAGTCTGTATGACCCCAGGCAAGTCACGTCACTGCTCTGAGCCTGAGTGTCCTGAAGGCAGATTTCTTAATATCCCTGCATCCACAAGTGACTGTGAGGTTTGGATGAAGTCACGGAGGGAAGCACAAAACACAGTGCCTGACACACACAGTATGTAACTGACAAGGTGACAGCCACAGCTGACCTTACTGTCACGGGAGTAAGAGGGTCTGAGTGCAGTCTCAGGGGTCTGACTTCCTGGGTCCAGAGCAACTGCGTGACCTGGGGCGAGGTGCCCACAGTCCAGTCAGAGGTCAGACCAGCCTCTGCCTGATGCTCTTGTTCAGCATCCCGAGAGAGATCTCTGCATTATTGGAATGACTTTGCTCAGCTCATGTTGGTTCTCCAGATGCATTTGTGCCCCTGAATTTCTGCAGTTTGACCCAGGACCCAGGATCACACATAATGACCTCAAGAAAGAGGAGTTCACATGCTCTCAGAAAACTCCATTATCGTCCTGTCTTCCAGATCGCCTTTGTATGTGGGGAGGATTTGAAGGGGTCCACTTAATATGAGTCAGACTTCTTAGAGAGAAATCAAATATAACGTGAGCCTTTGAATTTTCAGTAGGAATTTTTCTGGTGATGAACTTAGTCATTTGTTAGGAGGACATAGAGGGAGTATTGCTCCAAGTCTGGTTTCATGTGTATGTGTTTTTCTTAGTTAGAAATTTTCTCCAGCAGTGTCTTTGAAGTTGGTGTAAAAGATGATTACTCACCAACCCACAGTTCATAACCTCAACAGATGTTGGACCATTTTAGATGTCTCTGGAAATCTCTGCCTGCGAAGTGCATGCCACTAAAGGGAACCACTTTATGTTTGAAGTTGAGCCGTGAGGAGAAAGGGGTAGCTGTGGGGAAGTGGGGACTGGGAGGGGGCAGTCTTGGTCAAGTCTTTGTTTTGCCAGCCATGAGCTGTGACCATGACCATGTCATTCACCACCTCTGAGCTCCAGTTCAGTCCCTCAAAAAATAGTAATATTAATACAACTAATGCACATAGTGATTAAATCTTGCGATGTGAATGAAATGTTCCATAAACTGGAATGCACCACCTACAAGTGAGATATTATTAAATTGGTGGACCATTAATTGTTTCTTAGGTGATTAATTGATCCATTTATCTACTCGTTCAATAATTATTTATTGAGGTCTTGTGGTATGTGAGTAATTATAGTATTAATCTTTACAGAGATAAAAAAAGAATCGGTATCCCATTTCTTCTTTATTAATTAAGGAACTTCATTAATTAAATCATTAAATACACATTTATGAATTGGGCAGTCCATGCAAAATTGTGATATTATTATTTCTGTTTAGCACATGGAACCATTAATAAATGCCACCTACAACTATATTACTACTTTTATATACTATTAAGAGAGGTCTTGGAGAAGCAATGGAAACTGAAGCAGAGTTTTTGATCCCCAGGAGCTCATAATTTAACAGAGAGATTGAAAACAAGGAAATTGCAATGTCATGTGTATGTTGAAGTGTAGACATATTAGTGGGACAGGTTGGTGGCAGTGGAGGTAGGAGCTTTAGAAGGGTTTGCATAGGAAGTGACATCTGATTGTATCTTTAAGGATGATATGAGTTCATCATATGAATACACTGACTTCATTTTTTTTAAAGATTTTATTTATTTATTCATAAGAGACAGAGAGAGAGAGAGGCAGAAAGAGAAGCAGGCTCCCTGCTGAGCAGGGAACCCGATGCGGGACTTGATCCCAGGACCCTGGGATCATGACCTGAGCCAAAGGCAGACGCTTAACCATCTGGGCCACCCAGGCGCCCAACACTGACTTCATTTTGTAAGTGCATGTTGAATGAAAGGAGTAGTGAACAAAGTCCTACAACATAGAGTGATTTGTTAGACCACCAGACGTGAGTTTAGGGTGGTAGGGAGTACTAGATGAGAGATGTGGCTGAGGAGGTAGGTAAGGGAGGCAGCAGACAGATCGGGAGGAAGTTTGGAGGCCATGTTTTTGCTAGAAATTCAGATAGGATGTGTTACCCCAGAGAGAGTACCCACTTACAATGGTAGAATCTGAAATTTAGACTTAAAAGAACATTTATTTTAACTTTCCTTCTATAATGTCCTTTCTAGATGGACATTCGGTCTACTTGCACACCAGTCACGGGCAACGTTTAACGTTTCAGGTTTGGCAGTCTCACGGATAGTGGTGCTAAGTTCTGAGACAGAAAATGTAAGAAGGGAACTAGTTAAAGATGTTGGGTAAGGATGGAAGTAAGAGTAAGCCTTCAGCTTTCAATATGCTGAGTTTATGATGCCTCGGGGTATCTGCTTAGAAGGGTCCAGTAAACATGGACTGTCTCAGCATGGGGCTTGGACGAAGCTCCTGGCCTGGAGATAACGTGATAATCATCAGTGTGTCAGTATTTTAAGTCATGGGGAGAGTGAGATCACCGTGGAGAGTGTGTTGGATCTAAACAGTAAAGGTCAAGGGCAGACCCCTGAGGAATAGCAGCAGTGAAGGGAAGAGCAGAAGAGAAGCCAGAGGAGCAGTAGGAAGGTATTGGGGTGCTGGCGATGCGGGGTGTCATGGAGACCAGGGGAGGGAGACGTGACTGGCAATTTCAAGGAAGATGGGATTGGACTGCAGACATTCATTGGGCTAGTCATGGAAGACACTTTGCAAATGTACTGGGATGAAGAGAGAGAAAAAAAAAACAAAACTATAGAGTAGTGATTTGAGAAAGTGGAAACTACAAACTTTTCCCAAGAATGTTGGCTCTGAAGAAAAAGAGAGAATGAAATTGACAGCTAAAAAAGAAGGTGGCACATTTGGTGGCAACCATCCATTTTAGGTCATGAGCCTGGGTGGCTCAGTTGGTTAAGCATCTGACTTCGGCAAAGGTCATGATTCCAGCGTCCCGGGATTGAGCCCCGTGTTGGGCTCCCTGCTCAGCGGGGAGCCTGCTTCTCCCTCTCCCCCTGCTTGTGCTCTCTCACTTACTCTCTCTCTCTCAAATAACTAAATAAAATCTTTAAAAAAAAAACAGAGAACAAATGTGGACAGCGAAGCCTAAAATATTTATTATCTGGCCTCTAACCGAAAAACCTTGCTGGCCCCTGGCCTGGCCTAGAGATTTGTTGTCTTCTCTGTGCTTCATCCCAAGTCCCTGAATTACTTCAGTGTGTCTTTTCTGGGCCTCCTGGGCCACTTTCCAGAAGCTATGGCCCACTGTGTGACAGTCTTGACCAGGGAGGTGAGGGGGTGGTAACAGTCCTATCAGGACTCCTGACGTTCATGATTTGGTTGGAAGTGCCCTGTTTCAGAAGCGACAGCATAGAGGGCTTCATGCGTAGAGCAACATGGCACAGACGTAGAAGCTCTGGCTTTGGAGGCTGCAACACAGGGAGTCAAATCTTTAATAAATCTTATTGAGCATCTATTGTGCACCAAACATTTTGCAGAGATTGATCCATTCAGCCCTCACCCTGTGTCCAGAGCCCACTGACTTCATGCCATGACACATGTCAAGGATGATGACATCTGCATTCAGATAACGAGGTGAGAGGACCAGCCCTAGCTGCCTGCACTCTGCGCCCAACCCCCCCGGAAGGCTAGAGACATCAGTAGCCGACTGCGACCCTAGACAGGTGTCACGACTGTTCCAATACATAGATTAAGACAAGATAACTTTTAAAACTTAGAGTGTACGGGCGCCTCGTTGGCTTAGTCGTTAAGCATCTGCCTTTGGCTCAGGTCATGATTCCAGAGTCCCAGGATTGAGCCTCGTGTCCGGCTCCCTACTCAGCAGGGATTCTGCTTCTCCCTCTCCCTTTGCTCCTCTCCCATCTCATGCTCTCTCTTCTCTCTCTCTCTCTCTCTTGCTCACTCTCTCAAATAAATAAATAAAATCTTAAAAAAAAAAAAAAAAAACACTTAGAGTGTAATTTACCCAAAGTCAGATTTGGCAGTAGGCAGAAGCAAGAGTCAGCCAGGCAGGGTGCCTCCAGAATGACCCCTCTTTTTTTTTTAAGACTTTTTATTTATTTATTTGTCAGAGAGAGAGAGAGAGAAAAAGGAGAGAGCACAAGCAGGGGGAGGAACAGAGGGAGAGGGAGAGGGAGAAGCAGGCTCCCCACGGAGCAGGGAGCCAGATGCGGGACTTGATCCCAGGACCCTGAGATCATGACCTGAGCTGAAGGCAGACACTTAACCAACTGAGCCACCCAGGCGCCCCCAGAATGACCCCCCTTTAAAGCATGCAGCAACACCTCTCTGGTTCACCCCTGTGAACACGGCTGTTCGTGGACGAAATAGAACAACACAGTAGCACATTGCAGTGTGTCTAGTAAAGAGGAAATACTTAATATTCATATTATCCATTGGAATATGTATGGTTTTACATGGTAAGAATTATCATCAGGATTGGCATTTCCATGGCAGACCACAAGAGTGAGGCACATCAGGGAAAGGATGTTTTTACTGACTATTCACTCACTGTATGTCTGTTAGGGTGGCCATAGCAAAATGCCACCAACTGGGAAGTCCAAGATCAAGGTGTTGGCAGGTGGTTCCTTCGGGGGGCCACAGGGGAAGCCTCTGTTCCATAACCATCTCCTTGGCTTGTAGATGGCTATCTTCTCTTCTCTCTGTGTCTTCACACCATCTTCCTTGTATGTGCCACTCTGTGTCCAAACTCCCCCCTTTTTCTTTCTTTCTTTATTTTTTTAAAGACTTTATTTATTTATTTGACAGAGAGAGACAGAGAGGGAACATAAGCAGGGGGAGTGGGAGAGGGAGAAGCAGGCTTCCCGCCGAGCAGAGAGCCCAAAACGGGGCTCGATCCCAGGACCCTGGAATCATGACCTGAGCCAAAGACAGATGCTTAACCGACTAAGCCATCCAGGTGCCCCTCCCCTTTTTCTAAGGACACCAGTCATTTTGGATTAGGGACCATCCTAATGATCTCACTTTAACTTGATTACCTCTGCAAAGACCCTATCTCCAAAAAAGGTCACATTCTGAACTTCTGGGGCTTAGGACTTCAAAGTATGAATCTTGAGGGGACACATTTGAACCCACAAGACTCTCTGTCATCTGTCTACTAAGCTCTGCAGATGCAAAGGGAAAGATAAGGGGTGCTGGCTGGAGAGCTAAAAAAATGGGTATTTGAAGGCTGAACAGAAGTAAATATGTCTCTAGGTATTTTTTTAGTGTTATATATGCCAAAAGAGGCCTGGTAGGGTTTGCTGTAAGTGTAAGGCATTTCTCTCTGAAGAAATCCTGGACCAACAGGCAGCTCTGGTCCCATTTTTATCTTTCAAGTGATCACAAGATAACAAGGATCTCTCTTTCTCTCTCCCTCTCTCTGTGATCAAAAGAACATCTGCATTTTTGTTTGTTTGTTTGTTTTTGTGGGTACTAACAAAGCAGACCAGCCCAGTATGATGTGGTTTTCATTTAAAAGACAGTGTCTGATGAGAAATCAGGATGTCTGGCTGTTAGTCCCGTCCCATAACGACAGCATGCGGGGGTCTTCCCACCAGTGGGTACTTGTGACCGCGAAGCTGTGGAAACAGGATCAGGGAGTATGTTACAGGCTTCTTACATTCACCATCAAGGTGGCTTGCTGGTGCCTGAAACACTCTTGGAGCAGGTGTTCAAGAGGCTTCCAGCATGGATGTTTTGCCCCAGCCAGCCAACCTGGGCATATGGAGACCACCTCCGGTGTTCCCTGTGCTCTCTCCGTATTCCCTGCCCAGCACTTCGATAAGTGCCGAGGGGCTGAAAGGAAGTCTGTTTGGTTCTGACTGCGAGAGGAAGAGGAAGAATCCTGTGGGCTTTGGGATGTTTTAGAGCTTGCACTCATTATTAGCTCTATTCTTGGTGATTCTTAAGAAAATGATAAGATCTTTTCATTTAAAAAAAATGGGTCCGTGATTATTTGAATGTTGGAGAGGCATGGGCTATTGGTTTGACGTTTCTGCACTTTGATGTGCTTTAGAAACACCAGGAAGCACTTCCCCAGTTTTGAAGGGAGAAGGAGGAGGGCCAGAGCGGGAACTTTGTCCAGATGCCCAGCCAGGCAGCAACAGACCTGTCCCTTCTGCAGTGGCCTAGATCTGCAGTCCTGTGTGTATGTGTGTGTGTGTGTGTGCGTGCACTCATGTGTGTCTCTGGCTAGGGGTCAGGCTGGGGTTAAAGCTATTTTTAATAGTTGAAATATCTCTGAGCCTTGAAATCAAAACCAACATTTCCTCCTTTAATTGGTATCTGGAAAGGAAGACAGGAAGGAAGACGGGAAGGAAGGAAGAAAGGAAGGAAGGAAAGAAGGAAGGAAGGAAGGGAGGGAGGGAGGGACGGAGGAAGGAAGGGGAGGAAGGAGGAAAGAAGAAAAAGGATGAAACATGATTTTTCCATGTATTTGAAAATAGTCTAGTGATTTTGGTTTTACTTAGTCTACGTTAAAGGGGAATACAGTGCTTTCTGGAAGGGAGACCTAGTACCTCGATATTCCCGGAGGCCGGTCCATGCCAAGGTCGCAGCCCATGCTGCCCCAGAGTCACGAGGGGCCCACCCTGCCGCCACCCTCCCACCTGCTTCTCTGGCCCTCCGCCCGCCCTCCGCTCTGCCGTCACCCGCCCTCAGCAGCTCTGCGGGGCGCGGTGGAATACAAGGCCGAACGGCGACCTGGGGTCAAATGCTGACTTGCTGTCTCTGAGCTGTGTGGCCTTGGGCACGCCTTTGGCCTTCTCGGGGACTCACTTTTCTCTTCTGTAGAAAGGGATAATGTTGCTCGTCTCAGTAAAGTACTGTAAGACGGAATCAGATCAGCTTGAATTTCCAAGCGCGTAATGTCTGCCCACTGGATGGTGGCACTTGTGGCCGGTCCGTACCATCATGGAGGACAGAGGCTGCATGACTTTCCCTTCGGGGCCACCCATGTCCCCTGTGCTGAGGGACTGGCGGGGTCACTCACCTCCGGGGGGGCATGTTCTCCTCCCGGGCCTCAGGCCCCGGTGGCGAGCCATCTCAGACTTAGGTCGTCTGTATAGTACGCAAGAGTTGCCCAGACTCTTCCCCGCCGCAATGCAGGGTGTGGGTCAGAGGGTCAGAGAGAGGGCATTTGTCCCTGGGAAGGAGGGTTGATCTGTCTGTCACTACCTCACTGAGGAGGTCCAGGCTCTTGTGAGGCAGAGGGGGCAGCCCAGCCCCTGACCCCACTCCCCCTTGACTGTGAGGAATGCCCTGTGACCTTGGGGAATGCCGCTGTGATCTCTCTTCCCTGTGGCTCCGTGTCCCTCTCTGATGTGTTAGGTGTCTGTGTGAGAGTGGGGAGCACCAGGCCCGCCCTATAAAAGTGGGGGGTGCGATGCAGCTGGATACCTCCGTGGACATGCCCTACCCGCCCCCCCAACCCGGTTTGTTGTTTCCCCGAGGATGGCAGGCAGTGAGTGCCGCAGTCAGATTGGGAGGGGACCCGGCCCCAGTGTGACGGTGGCCTGTGAGGGGCGAGACTGGCCGGAGGGAGGCCTGTCTGGGTCTCAGTTACTGGAGTGTCAGTAGGTGGAGTGGAATTGGGGAAGCCACAGTCTGGAAGGGAAAGGGACGGTTCTAAGAGGGGCCGAGTCGGCAGAAGGGACGGGACAAGGTGAGGCCGTAGGACCGTAGGATTTCTGGGTGGGACACAGTGGGGGGGCATATCCTGACAAGACAGAACATGGTGTGGGGGTAAACGGTAGGTTCAGGGGCCGAGAGGGTTTCATTTTGTGTTGTGTTGAGCTCATGAGACCTTGTTGCTATATTCAGCAGCATGTCTGCTGTGGAAACTGAGGCCCAGCGACTAGTCAGACAGGCCCACTGCCCGGTTCCACTGTGCCTATGACCAGACCGAGGAGTCAGGGGGCCAGAGGGCAGAGGATGAGGGGCATATGGGCAGGCAGCAAGGTGTCCTGGGGCCAGGCTGGGGTGGGGCAAGGGGAAGCAGGGATCCGGCAGAAGTCAGGACATCACTGGCTCCTATACCACTTGGGGACCCCCCCCCCCAGTACTTGGGTGAGGCTCAGCCCTCCGTGGTTCTGAGAAGACAGTGACCAAAATGCAGCGAGAAGCCCCAGCTTGACCCAGAGGCCCTGTGAGTGGCTCCATACACTAAGCTTCCCACCCCCGTGCCCGCCAGTCCCGATCACTACCACACCAGGAGGAGGATAGCATGATCGTCCCATTTGGCTGATGAAAAATCGGAGGCTCGGAGAGAAGGAGTCACTGGGCTGGGGGATGGGGAGCTGGGATAAACTCAGGGAAGCGGGCTGCTCCAACATGTATGTCTCATTCATGACCTACACTCAGAGCCAACCGTTCCTTAGAGCTGCTGGATGTGTTCACTCAACCTCTGGTTTCTGGCAATTTTAGGGGCAGGCCTATGACCCCCTGCATTCTCCCCTGCCCAGCAGTGGCTCCTGGGGGCTGCAGAGTCTAGCACAGTTCAAGAGCATGCACTTGGCACTGCAGGGCAGCGAAGTCCTGGGTACCCCGGGAGGCATCTGTTCTTACCAGACTGGACAGTCATTTTAGAGGAGCCAACCATCCCCTTCTCCTCTGATCACTTCCCCCTCATGCTCCCCTTTCCCCCTGCTCTGGAGGAAAGGACTAGTTTCCTGAGGCCTGACTCAAAGGGTCTCAAAGTAAAGGGCCTGATGAGCTCATTTACACCATGTCTGGGCTCACGTGTCATTCACTGGGAGGCATTGTGTTTATTAGAGATGCAGAGCAAGGGCAATGTTTAACACAAAGATGTGATTTTTTAAAGAATCGCGTTTCTCAGAGTAGTTAAGGAACTTGCCCAAGGACACACAGCATCAGGCTGAGTGAGGTTTGAATGCAGAAGCTATTTCTCCACCACTTATGGCCAAATCAAAAGAAACCAAAAGGAATATTTTAGAGACTGTGTCAGGCAATTGTTCTCTACTTGGTTGTGTGTCAGAGTCACCTAGAAAGGGAATAAGGAGCACAGAGGCCTCGGCTTCTTGACGTGGGGACCGTGCCTGAGCTCTGGAATTTATACCAAATTCTTTGAGTGACTCTGATATTCACCAAAGGGTGAGAATTACTCATGGGAAGTAGGAAGGATTCCAAACTTTTTAGCTAGTTAGCTTATTTTTCTAGGCTTCCACCTTTTTTTGCTTGTAGATACAGTACCTGGAATATAGAAAGAGTTGTTGAGTAAATGGGCAAATACAGAACTAAATTGGTTACTACAGAGGTCTGCCTGGCCAGACCTCCCCCAAGGCAGGTCACTGACATCCGCAATCTAGATCGGGCCCCATTTCACAGAGAGGAGCCTGTGTTTTGACCATGTCTGCGAGTTACATTGAGTCAGTTCAGGATCCTGTTAGAAAATAAACGCACGCAAATACATAGCTTTCCTCTACGCCAACAATAACTCTTTTAAAAATATAATGGGGAAAAAAATTCCATTCCATTCTTCATGACAGCAAACATGAAACATAATAAAATCTAAAATCTTTTTCTCAAGTTAGTTTTTAACTTTAAGGACATTCCAATTAATATCCCAAAGGAGCTTTTATGAAACTTGATAAAATGGCTTTGAATTTCATCTGGTAGAATAAATACCCAAAAATAGCCAAGGAATATTTTATAAAAAGAAATGACATGGGAAGACTTTTACCATTTGCTGGTAAAATGTATTACACAGTGACTAGTTTAAGCAGTGTGAGGGTTGAGCTAGAATTTACAAAGAAATGAATGAAAAACACAAGGTTGGGGCAGCTCGGGGGCTCAGTCGGTTAAGCATCTGCCTTTGGCTCAGGTCATGATCCCTGGGGTCCTGGGGCGGAGCCATCGCTCAGTGGGGAGCCTGCTTCTCCCTCTCCCTGTGCCCTTCCCCCTGCTTGAGCTCTCTCTCTCTCTCTCTCAGTCAAATAAATAAATAAAATCTTAAAAAAAAAAAAAGAAAAAGAAAAACACAAGGTTGACAAAATTCATTTATATATAAGTACTTAATATATGATGAACATAGCATTTCAAATTCAAGGGGAGATGATTTTTTTTTAAGTAAATGATGCTGGCATTGCAATCTATAAAGTATATTTTAAACAAAAGAAACCAAATGAACACTAAAGAATATGGCACAGAGGGCACCCACCGGGCAGGCCTGAAAGCTGCTACCACAGTGCTCCTCAGGAGAGGAGAGCTGGCCTTGTAGTAAAGCCTGGTTTCTGAACCCGGAGGAGCTGGGCTCAAGCCCAGGCCCAGCCTCATAGCAGCTAAGCCCTTCGGGGGTGTTCCTGGATCCTGTGAATGTTAAATGCAATGGTGTTGCCCGTCTCTTGGCAAATCGTAAACTCCCATGAAATGCTACCGAGATGCCTAGCTTTCATGCTTTACCAGAGTTTTACATTCACAAAGATCTTGTTCTCTGAATTTGCATGAGATGCATGAACCCCAGATGTTGGATTCTGCACACCAGCCATGGCTCGTCCCAGGGTCCCTGCCAGCTGGGGGAAGGGGACAGGGAAAGGTGTGGCAGAGACTTGGCTCCAGGCCCTGGGATGGCGACAGATGAGCTGACTCTCACTTTGGAGACGAAGTGCACCCTTCAATTACAGCGCTTTCCCCCAGACATCAAGCTAAGCACGGAGTGCGGCCAAGGCTTCCATTTTAAGACCATAATTGGCAACTTAGGTCCTAAAACCCCATCGTATGTCTTCTGTGAAATTGCAGTGTCCCCACCATCTAAAAATATGCAGCTCAGTTTCGTCACGCTGCAGAAATGCCACTTGAACTGACCATGAAAATAGTAACACGTGGAGGATGCTTAAGATAATGAAAGCCCAGCATCTGTTGTGGGGAAGCCAGGACCCGAGGTCAGAAAGACATGGCTCCAGATTCTGAGGATGACCCCACAGTTCCAGGACAAGTATGGGGGTTCTCCTTCTCTGGCTGAGTCATCAGAAATCTGGCAACATTATTTGGCACCTTCTTTGGATAAACCCTTTTTTTCTTTCTTGTTTCTTTCTTTTTTTAATATTTTTTATTTTAAAAAGATTTTATTTATTTATTTGACAGAGAGAGTGAGACAGTGCATAAGCAGGGGGAGCTGCAGGGAGCCCAACGTGGGGCTCCATCCCAGGACCCCAGGATCATGACCTGAGCTGAAGGCAGACGCTTAACCGACTAAGCCAGCCAGGCACCTTTCTTTCTTCTCCTTCTCCTTCTCCTTATTCTCCTTCTTCTTCTTCTCCTTCTTCTTTTTCTTTCTTCTTCTTCTTCTTTTTTTAAATGAAGACGAAAAGGGCGCGGTGCTAGTTTGTTTGCTACTTTATTTACCATTCTAATTTTAGTGCTCTGGGCGTCAAAGGCAGGTTTGAGATAAAAATGACAGCCTTCCCCATATAGCTAAGAGCATGGCACTGTCCAAGACAAAGACCCTTTCCTACCTGGGGAGAATTTTCCAGAAAGGGTGCTCAGGTATTTAGGAAGCTCGGAAGGGATGGAAGGAGCGCTGGCTTGTTGCCAAGAGGGCTGGTTCTGTCTCCGGCTTGGTCATAGTCAGCTCTGTGTTCTTGGAAAGCCATGTAACCTCTCCCAGCTTCTGACCCCTCCTTTGTGAGGGAGGCCTTACGTACGGCCCCTACCCTACCACTCATCTGGAGCTCCGAGCTCCCTTGTGGGGATCAGCTGTCAGGACGGTTTGCAGAGGCGGACCCTGAGACAGTGGAGTAACAACCTTAAAGCGCTTAGCTGATAAGTGGAGCACTTTGTAAACTGCAAAGTGCTGCATCTACATCTACGTTTGCTGTGCTGTTCTGCCAGACACGAAGGAAATGCTCACGAATATTTATTATAAGGATACACTCCTGTGGTCTTCTGAAAAAAATCAAAAACAGAAAGAAAAAGTAAATAAGTACCTAGATTTATCTCCGTGAACTCTCAATGACGCTCCCACTGAACAGATCTCGAGAGTGCTAGAATCAGGAGATTCTATGTCAGGAGACAGCATTTTGCTGCCTTCCATGCTCTTTGTGGCCAGAAGAATGCACCCATCCACCCAGACCCGCAGTCGTCCCTCGGAGGGGAAGCTCAAGGTCCCTGTTCAGGGTCCCCGCTGTCCTCACAGGGACGCCGGTGCTCTGGCGGGACTCGGTACCTACGCCAAGGCACCTGTCTGGCAGCTGCACCTGGACATCCCTCCCTGTCTGTGGGACAGGTGTACCGATGGTGGGAGGCAGCCCCATGGAGCCAGGAGGGCCCAGGCTCTGTGCATGCAAACGCCCGGTTTCACTCCTGCTCCGCCCCCGAAGAATGGCACTCTCTGGGGCAAGCTTCATTTTGTCCGTCTTCTTAGCTGCTGTTTTCCGGGAAACAAACTCAGTGATGGAGATTTGCATGCAGGAAGTTTCAGGCGCAGGGCTTGCAGGGCTCGTGGGAGCGGCCCCTGCAAGGAAGTGAGGGGGCGGGAATGAGCAGGGGGAGAAGTAGAACTTCCACGCCAACCAAACCCCCTGGCCCTGTGGATCCCATGGTGAGCTCTGAAGCTGGGCTGGCTCTGCAGGCTTGTCCCATCTTGAGGCAGGTGGCCGGGCCTTTGCATACCCATATGGACTAGCGTTTGGCCACAGGCTGACCCTGGGAGGGGAAGCAGCTCGCCTCGACCATAGGCAGCTCCTGGAGGGGACTGGGCTGGGAGCCTCCAAACAGCAACTTCCCAACACTGGGGAAATGAGAGGCTGGGACCTGAAAGGCGGCCTAGACAGCACAGCACAGCATCCGCTGTGGAGGACAATGATCTTTTCTCCATCGGAGGGCTGGGGGAGGATTTGGTGACGTGGTGTCTGGGAAGCCCTACATGCAGCACCACACGACAACGCGGATACATCTGCAATTATCGCTGTCACTTAGCTTCATTCTGATGATTGCATTGTAACCCCTGTATTATGATGCTCGCCTTACCTTGTTTACTTCTCTCCCATTCTACCGTGAGCTGCTTAATAGAAACAGCCATGCTTTTTTTTCTTTTTTTTGGACCTTTGTATCCGTAGGCTTGAGCACAGAACTTGGCTCATAAAAAACTCTGAATAAATCACTGTAGAATGGGAGTATAAATCAAGGAATGGGGTCTCATGAGAATGGAGGCCACAAGGAGGATGGCCTGGGGCTGCTTTTTCAGGGCACGAGGTGACACCCCATTATCTTCATCATCAAAACAGGTGAAAGCTGTGTGTGACTGATGTCCCCTGCTCTCTCTCCTAGTCGCTCTGGGATCATGGCAGTCCCTGGCCCCCTCTGTAGTAGTTGTTGACCCGTCCTTCAGGAACTTCGATGTTGCCCACATCAGCACTGCCGCCACCAGAGACTTCTCTGATGCCAGAGACTTCTGTTTGTTTGGTAAAGGGAGTTTCCCATCGCTCCTCCACCCCCAGGGAGGGTGGTTGATTGGGATGGGGCCTCACAGAGTGCTGTTCAAGCTCCTGATCTCAGAAACACATGGGAGACCCCAAGATGATCTGGAGTGCCAGGGAAGGAAGGGATGAACCTGGGGACAAGACCCTGGGTGGGCCCTCCTGTGCCATCTCCTCATCTTCCTGCAGGGGCAGCCCGTAGTCAAGGTCTCCAAGGGGAGAAGCCGGCCAGAAAGTGAGCAACATTGAGCCAGGGTCAGAAGACAATGAGAGGAAGGATCTAGAGGGCTAGTCTGAGACAGAGGAGATGAGCAGAAGTGGTAAGAGCTGTCCTCAGATTATAGGTGGGCCATCGTGGCAAGGAAGAAATATAGTTGTCCTGGCCAGGCTCTTGGGGCAAAGCTAAGACCTATGGGTAAAACTCAAATTTCAAGAGACATTTTTCAATGCAATATAAAGAAGTTTCTAATAGACAAATCTGTCCACAGATGCATACTTCTTTCAGAGGGTTTCCGGTCACTGGTATTTAAACAAAAGTTAGATAACAACTTGATAGAGATGGTCTACAAAGATTTTAACCTCTGCAAGAGCCTGAGATTGGATAACATTCATATTCCTCCCATTCTTTGATTCCATGAATCACCTCACCTACAAGGTTGGATAACAATATGCACATCTTACAGAAAAGGCATGTATGGATGTACAGGTTGTGCACTGCACAACTCTGGGTGCTGTCATAGCACAGACTGGGCTATGAATAAGGCCTTTACACAGTTCACAGCTTGCCCAAGTGACTGAGTCAACACCATCTTCACAGCCGTTCTTAGGACTGAAAATCCTGAATGCCATGAATAATTTAAATTATCTAATGCAGGACCTGGTACACATGGGAAAGTACATAATCCCTGGTGGAAAATAGTGGGTATGATAGGGGAGCTGGAAAGGGAGATGAGGCTGAAGAAGAAGGCAAGGGCTGGAGCATGGAGAGCCTTGTCTGGTATGACTTAATCCTAAGGCCAATGGGGAGCCATGGAGTTGCTTCAAACAAGGGAATGTCAAGAGCACATTTGTGAATTAAATAAACTATCAAAAACCCGATTTTTGTGTGGAAAATAGATTGATGGGAGAGGTAGGTTCCCCCCAACCCCAATTCTAGTTCCAGCCCCTGCCACAGTGCCAGGGATGTATTGTAGGTCCTCCAATGAATAAGTAAGTGATTGCATAGATGGATGGGTGCATGTGTGGATAGATGAATGCATGGATGGATAGATGGATGCATGGTTGTATAGATTGATGCATGGATGGATAAATGGATGGATGGATGGATAGATGGATGGGTGAATGGATAAATAGATGGATGGAGAAATCCTTCTCCATGGATGCCTGGGTATATAGATGGAAGAATGCATAATTGGATGGATGGATGCATGCACTGATACATGATTAGATGGATAGATTGATAGGTGCATGGATTCATAGATGCATGACTGGATGAATGGGTGGACTGACGGATGAATAGGTGATGCATGGATTCAAGGATTCATGATGGGATGGATGCATGGCTGAGATGCCATCTCTGAAGCCCAAGCCTCACTCTCCTCTTATTCTGTAGAATGCTCCCGTCACCAGGCCTGCCTCGTCACCACTCTGCAGACCCGACCTGGTGCTGTGAGGTGCGTATTCTATGCTGATGCCCAGATCTGCACACACAGCCTGCAGGCCCAGAACTGCCGACTTCTGCTCCGTGAGGAGGCCACCCACATCTACCGGAAGCTGAGTGAGTCCCAGCCTGTGCTGTAGCGGCTCTTTTGGAGAGCCTGGGTATAGCTGGGAGGGACTGTTTGAGTGTGTGGTGACTTGTGGGCAGTGGCTTTTGAGGTTCTTTAGGAAAAATTGGCCAAAGTTACCTTGGGCTAGGTGGCATTCATTTGGGAGGGACTAAAGGAAGGTGAAGATCCTACTTCTAAGCTAGAGCTTCTCTGTACCACCTTTATTCATTTATTTGAGTTATGCAAGCCATTTGGTCTTTGAGTTTCTTAGTAAAATAACTAAATAGGCCATTTTTTGTTGCCATTTTATAGTTTAGCAAGTTCTGTCACATGCCTTATCTCAAATGGTCCTCACACAAATCCTGTGAGGTGGGAAGATAAGGGTTTTATCCCCATCTTAGAGATCAAGAGACTCTGGCCCAGAGAAGTTACTTCTCTGATTTCTCCCAGCTAGTGATGATAGAATGGGAGCTTGGAGCCAGGTCTCCTATCTCTAGATACAATCTGCTTGCACAAAACCACATCATCTAGCAACCATATCACGGTCACTGTGGAGAGGAGAGCTCTCGTGGCTCAGTTTCATTTGAAAGCATTCAGTAAGGTATTGTTATGTGTCAGATGTTGTGTTAGGTGCTGGGATTCAGGGAGGAAGCCAGCAAGGGGAGAAAACATAGCAATCTAAGAGATCACAGAAGTCCATCACTAAGTGAAATAGGTAAGACCTGTATAATGGGAGACATGGGAGCTGGAGGCCAGGGGGAAGGCCTTCCCCCATTAGACATGCTCATGGCATGAAATTAATGACTTTTTAAAACGTTGCCTATTTCTGCCATCTTATCTTCTAGAGCAGAGGTTGGCTAACTTTCTCTGTAAAGGGCCAGATAAATATTTTAGGCTCTATGCATCTAACGACCCAACTCGGCCACTTTAGCAAGAAAGCAGCCACAGAAAATACAAAAAAAATGGGTGTGGTTGACTTTCTTTAGAAAACCAGGCAGCAGCCAGATTTGGTCCGACCCTGCCTTAGAGTGCTGGTGGTCTGCAGGCATGTCTTGATCCCGTGGTATCCTCCTCTTCTGCCCCTTTCTCCACCTCAGGCTTTGGACCATGAGCGTGCTCCCCAGGCCTGGGAGTGCTTTGATTCCTGTAGGCTGTGGTCTCGGGCCTACAATCTCAAGTCTTGTCTTCTACCTAGACATTCATAGTCCTTAGTCAAGTTAGATTTCCATAGTATATTTCACCCATAGTCTAGCTAATCTGCATGGTTATCCTTTTGAGGAGGGATGCCTCGCTTTGGGGTTTAGGTCCTATAAAACAAATTAGACTGTTCATTAATTCTGTGTAACTCAAGTTCAATGTGAAAGGCTCACCTCCAGCTGAAGACGTGTGCCCGTGTGTATGTACCCAGATGCTGTCTGCACCTTGAGCACACACACGGCTCTGGATAATTTTTTTCACCTAAGGAGTCCTGTGGCCTCAATATGGGGCTATTCTAGAAAGAATCCACTATTTTCTGGAAAACAGTTCAAAAGAGAGAACTGCACATCTAACATTTTCCCCATGTTGGATCTCATTCAGTCTGGGATTCATTGGGCGGCCTCTGGAGGGAGGGCTGAGTTCCACTGTCTGTGGGAAAGCTGGCTTGCATTCTCTCGAAGTTCTTTAGCTTTTGTATTTTGTGTCTTTGCTCCCTCCTTCAGAGGGTGCCACGTTCACGAAACGTGGCTGTTTTCCTGCAGAGGAAAAGGCCAGCAGGGAGACAGAGTCTGAAGGTTCTGCTATGTTAGCACCCGCAATCCTGAATATTTGCCTGAGGTCCTGTGATTTACCACTGAAGCAGGAAAGCTTGTGAGGAGGAGCTGTGGGCTGAGACCAGCCGTGACTGGTGACTGAGACCAGATTAGAACGTGCAACCCTTTCTTTCCACGCTGGGTTCAAACTAGCACTGCAGGGTTTTTGCAAGAGACAGTTTTATCACTATTTCCAACTTTCCGTTCCTCCCTCCTTCCCTCCTGCTTGCTTGCTTCCTTCCTTCCTTTGTTTCTCTCTTCCTTCCTTCCTTCTTTCTTTCTCTTTCTTTCTTTCTTTCTTTCTTTCTTTCTTTCTTTCTTTCTTTCTTTCTTCTTTCTTTCTTTCTTCTTTCCTTCCTTCCTTCCTTCCTTCCTTCCTTCCTTCCTTCCTTTCCTCTCTCCTGCTCCCTCCCACCATTCCTCCCTCCCTCCTTCCCTCCAATTCATTCATTTACTCATGTGTGGAGCCCCAGCCCCTTGCAGGCACTGGGCTCAGAGCCCCACAGGCACCATGTACTTATCCCCAACATCCTTGTGTTGTAGGGGCTGCTATCATTCCTCTTTCTCAGGGGGAAATTGAGCATCAGAAGAATTAGGAAGTTTCCCCAAAGTAGCTGGTGCATATAACCTAAAACACAGGTCTGCTTCCAGAACCATGCATCGGTTCCTCCCCACGATGCTCCTCGGTGGCCTGGGAGTCATGAACGCACACCATCCCAGGGGTTCTCAAGCTTCACACCGTTGACAGCCGGGGCAGGATGGTTCTTTGCTGTGGGGGCTGTCCTATTTACTGCAGGGTGTTTAGCAGCATCCCTGGCCTCTACTCACTAGATGTCAGTAACCAGCATTCCTCACAGACCCTGGTGACAACCGAAATGGTCTCCGGATATTATCAAATGTCCCCTGGGGACGAAATCACCTTCAGCTGAGCCACTGCATTGTACCCAGCTTGAGGAATGGGTAGACTTCTGCCTGTGTGTCTCCTCTCCTGCGCTCCTCATTTGTCCTCGCAGACAGAGGAGGGTGTAGACCAAGCTGCAGGTTAGCAGCGAGCTCACAGCCAACGCGGAGCCGAGCAAACCAAACACACCTGCGGGAAATGAAAAGCGATTTCCCCCTCTCTCCCTCTCTCTCCCTCTCTCTCTCACACACACAGGCAAAGAGAGGGAGAGGGAGCTTGAGAGAGAGAACATCTCTTCACCAGCATTCAGTGCTTCCTTTGTGCCAGGCCCCGAGCCCTGCGGGGGAATCAGACACAGGCCGGTTCCAAGTCCCTGAAAATGGTATTGGGCATGGAGCCAGGGTCCCAACAAAAGTTGATTGACTCAGTCACTGAATGGGAGAAAATGTGGTTGAGGAGATAAGAAGCTGCGGGAAAGAGGCTGATGGGAGTGCGGTGATTAGCATAACAAGGTGGGGGCTTAAGGCTTTGGAGGCCAAGCAGCAAGGGCAGGCTGGTAGGTGGCACAGGCTTGGACCTGACAGGCCAGATGGAATCTGGGGCCATGAAGGAGGGGGAGAGGGGGTGTTGCAGGCAGGGGGCAGGGGCAGTGGCCTGGAGAGGGGCCCCGAGCTGGCCCTTGACCCATGTGAACGGGCTGTGGTCACCATCGGGGTCCAGAAACCCTTTGAATCCTACACCTTCAAGTCTTGGCAGCTACCCACCCTTGGACCCTCCCTCTGTTTTCTTACCACCGAAATGCAAATAAGGGTCCACAGTTTCTCCTCTGCAATTCTGAAATCCCAGAGTTCTAAAAGTTAGAAAAAAAATTTTTCGTGAGTTTGCGGCAAACTTATTTGGTGGCACCATCTGGCCTCAAGGGACTGAAGAAATCATATTCTTTATCCATCCCTGTTAGTATGAGTGATTAATACCTTGCACCCCAGAAGTCACCGATGTGTTTGACGGTGGGGCCTGACTCCAGACCCCTCCGGGGGGATTGGGCTGAGCATTGTACTTTCTGTGTCCCTCTGTTGTTTTAAAAATCCAAGTACTTCTGAATGACAGCTCACGCCTGGCCCCCTTGTGCTGAGTAAGGGGTTGCAGGGCTGGGTTAGGCTCTGCGTAGCCTCTGGGTGGGAAGAATCATAGAGAAGGTTCGGTGTCATGCTCTGCAGACGTTCAGTGCCTGGTAAACATCAGCTCTATTTGCTATTATTATTACTATTATTTTTTCACATTGAAAAGTAACCTGGCTAGGCTCGGACTACTGGGGTCTGAATGAACTACTGGCATTTTTAAAGTGTGAAAAGCAGTGTTTTGTTTGAATAGAGCACCCACTGTTGTCTCTTCCCCTGACACCCCCCTCCCCACAGACATCCCTCTGCTCGGCTTTGGGACACCAGCACCTTCGGTGACCATCGCCCCCCACGGCCAGCTGCTGGGCAGGTCCCAGGCCATCCAGGTGGGCACTTCGTGGAAGCAAGTGGATCAGTTCCTGGGAGTCCCGTATGCCGCCCCGCCCCTGGCAGAGAGCCGCTTCCAGGCACCCGAGCCCTTGAACTGGACGGGGTCCTGGGACGCCACCAAGCCACGGTGAGGATCTAGTGGAACACCTCTTGGTGAATGCCCAGGGAACGCCTCTCCCATTCGAATCCATCTGAGTGAGACTTGGTAGCAGAGCAGTGCATTCCAGTTGGAGAGGTGAATGGGGGTGGACAGTGTCAAGTGGGGGTGGGTGAATGGGGGTGGGCAGTAATCAAGGCGGCATTAAGTGCTCTTACAGATAAACCCTCCAAATATCATTATCTTGCTCCTGCAAAGTGCGTTTGGTGATGGAGGGGCCGGCGTGTTCTGCTCCCTGCAGTGACTCGGGGACCCAGGCTGTGGAGGCTCTGCCTTCCTCAGCAGGAACATTCCTTGACTTTGCATCCAGGAAAGAGAGGCTTTGGAAGGGTCTTCATGGGAGATCTCCATGGGCCAGGGCTGCAGGGGGCTGGGGTGCGTCGGTGACCTGCGCCAGTTTGGCGGTAGCTGGAAAGCAGCCTCCTGGCCGCAGCTGAGTTTGGTGGGGCTGAGAAATCCAGCAGGGAGGGAGAAGCACATGAGCTCCTGAAAAACATTTTATTTATTTATTTTAAAAAGATTTTATTTATTTATTTGAGAGAGAGAGCAGGGGGAGGGGCAGAGGGAGAGGGAGAAGCAGGCTCCCCACTGAGCAGGGAGCCCGATTTTGGGCTCATCCCAGGACCCTGAGATCATGACTGAGCCAAAGGCAGATGCTTAACAACTGAGCCACCCAGGCGCCCATGGAAGACATTATTTTAAAAGGACGTTTTCCCCAATAGGAACAATATGAAAAAGAGTTTTAAAAAAGGGAAAAAAAATTCAATCCTCTCTTCCTCCCTCATCAACCATGTGCAGTCTCACCTGTCCCCTCCCATACATACAGCACTTTAACCGGTTGACACATTGGAGATGTTGTCGTTTTTCTCACCAGCGTGTGTTCAGAGCACCCATGAAAAGAGCACCGTTCTCCTGTCTCCGCTCCCCACCTTCCCACAGACCCCTGTAGCCCTGTCCTGAGGCCGCTACACCTGTGCTGTCCCTTGTCACCCATGCCTGGCTGGTGGGGAGGTCCCCAGGCCAGGGCCAGAAAGAGTGAAGGGCTGGGAACTCTTGAATGCTCCAGGAAGGGACATTGAGGGCTTGAACTTGGGCCATGGCGGCAAGGTGTGGACAGCCACGGTGGTAAGTCTCCACCATGGAGACACAAAAGGAATAAACGTGCACTAATCTGAGTGCTTCCCCATGTCAGCGTGGAGCCACGTGACAGGGGAGGCTGGCCTTGTCAGAGTCCAGCACAAAGGACGTTGGGGGATGCGTGAAATCACCTGTGGGCGGGTCCCATCAGGCTGCCGCTGGGCGTATCCCAGACAAGGTCTCCGCTCTCGTGCCCCGGGGGTGCTCAGCCTGGCACGCTTGGACCCTGTCCTGATGCAGAAAGCAGCTCAGGCTCCACACCCAGCCACACAGGTCGGCACACGTGCAGCAAGGAAGGGCCAAGGTCGCGAGCAACCCACGTCCCCCGTCTCTATCTTGGGCATCCTTTCTGCGAGTTGGCAGCTTGTCCCTTGAGGTGTTCCTCCGCAACCCACGGCAGAGAGAGTGGTGGGCATCCTGCCGTTTCCTCCCTGTGCTTGTCACTCCCTTTTCCCATGTCCCGAAGCTGCCTAATTGCTGCAGAGCTGGTAGCCATCGCGGCTTCGGACGGGGCGGTGGGTTCTGGCCGATGGCGGTGGGCAAGAAGGGAAGATGAGGCGTGTATTGCTGCTTGTCTACCTGGAAGTCATGCTGTCCGCATCCCCAGGGCCAGCTGCTGGCAGCCAGGCACCGCGGCGCCCGTGTCTCCCGGAGTCAGCGAAGACTGCTTGTATCTTAACATGTTTGTGCCTCAGAACGTGGTGAGTTCTGAAGCCCTTGATTGTCTGCCCTGAAAACTGCCCCATTAGACACCCTCTGTGCCCACAGCTGCCAGAATCATCCACCCCTCTCCTCCGTGGCCTGCTCAGGTTCTGCGCCCCCAGCACTGTCCTTGCCGGTACTTGGCTTCCCGAAAGCCTGTGTGGCCAAGAGGAAGCAGAGGGCCCTCCTGGTGCCCACCCGGCCTCACCTGTCCCTGCCCACATCCTCAGGCCACCCCCATGGCAAATGGGGCACGGTTGTCCCAGTGCAGTTCCTAAAGGGCCTGTGTTGGGGGACACCGCTCTGGGTGGGACAAAGAGGTGACTAAAACAGAGTTGTTGCCCTCAGGATTTACATTTTAGTGGGCAGGGCAGAAACAGATACGCAAGTGAGTATTGAACAACGGTGGTGTTGATGAGACTCTGAGGAGAAATACAGAAGAAGGGACACAGTGAAGGGAGGTGTTGGGTGGCAGGCAGGGGGTGCTGCCTGAGTGGCGTGGCAGGGAGGGAGGTGTGAGCCAGGCAGTGGGGGAGGGGGGTCAGCGATGTAGGGTCTCTGAGAGGGTGAGAGAACCACAGGGAGGAGAGGACAGAGCCTGACTGTGGCTCATCTGCCAAGGAGAAAACCAACCAGCTGCTGTCCTTGGAAGACCCGAGGAGCGACCCTTGGGGTGTTTCCACATGGACTCTTGTTTGGGGCAGTTCTGTAGGGTGAGGTTTGGGGCTGTGACCCAGACAGGATTATGCCCTGTTTTGGAGCCCAGATCTGCCTAAGTAGCAGCCATGAGCCTGATACTCCATGTTTGAGTTTCCTGTTTGTGGGGAAGGATCAGAGGGCACAAAATAAAAAGCCACTGATGAGTTTTAGGAAATGTGAGTTTCTGGGGATGCCAACCTGGTGTTGATAGATGCCATGGTACCCCAGACCATGCCACAGCTACCTGGTCCCTGGTCTACTAGCAGCGAGAGTCCACTGCACTTTAGATGTGTGACCTCAGCAGGCTGGTCTGACTGAGCTTTGTCACGAGGCCCCCCAGATGTGAAAGCTCTCATAGATTGTGTTACTATGAGGAGGGAGCCCAGAGTGAGGGAGACAATGGGTCCCCTCTGCCCAGCGCTGGTCACCCCTTCCTTGTGATGCTGGATTAAGATCTGGCTCCCAACGAGTCTGCCACTGACCACTGCCTCACTGGTCTAGAGAAGGTAACCATGTTCTATGTGCTTCAGTTACTGGTTCTGAAAGTGGGACAGAAATAGCATCCTGGCTCATAAAGTTCGTGCAGGAATTAAATAAAACACTGCATGGAGACTAATGAGTCGATAGGTGGCCAATGGGGGACATTGGAAATGACCGTGAGTGGGACAGAGACCACACGTAAAGGAATGAGGGTCATTCCACCTGGAAGTGACTGCAGACCTGGAGCCCATCGCTTGGAGCTATGTAGTCCCCAGCACCCCAGTTCTGGCCCCTAGTTTATTCTGGAAACTGTTTGCATCCTGCTTGGTGAGTCCTTCCGGTTTGGCCATGCTGCGTGAAACCCATCCTGGTAATATAGAGCTACTCGTCACTCACCTGAAAGATGCAGTGTCACGGACAGAAGAGCCCAGGAGAGCGTGCTGGGAGGGGGCTGAGGTTGGAATTCTGGGTCGGCCCCTTCCTCTCTGTACATGTTTTAAAAAGTCACTTCACCACCCTGAGCCTCTGTGTTCACACCTGCAAAATGGAAGTGCTTTTAGTCATTAGAGCCATCTCCCTATGGGGCAGAGCTGGGGTGTTAGAAGACTGCTTAGCTCCAAGTGATGGGCTGCAGGTCTGCAGTGGGCTGCCCTTTCTGCCCCCTGCACACTTTGCAATGTGAGCAAAGCATCCACTTTTCATGACCCCCAGCTTCCTTATCTGTGACACCAGGCTTATTAGCATGCTAGGGCTACTCTGATAGAGCACCACTGACCAGGAGGCGTAAACAACAGAAAGGCATTTTTTCAACATTCTGAAGGCCAGATGTCTAAGATCCAGGTGTCAGTGGGGTTGGTTCCTTCAGAGGCTACTCTCTGTGGCCCACGGATGGTCATCTCCTCCTCCCTCTGTGTCCACATGGTATCCCTCTGTGTGTGTCTCCATCCAAATCTCCCCTTCTTCTGAGGATACCAGTCATATGGGATTAGGGCCCACTAGCTTAATCACTTCCTTATAGGACCCTCTCCAAATATGGTAACATTCTGAGGTCATAGAGTTAGGGATTCAACCCCTGAATTTTAGGGGGACACAGTTCAGCCTGTGACATGGGACTAAGCGTGCTACGTGATGGAGTTGACAGGAAGAGTTGTGGGTAGGCTCAGAATCTGGCACCTTCTTGGGAAAGGTGTCCTCAGCAAGCTCTGGTGGGTGAGAATGGGCCAACCTATAGCCTCATATTTCTCCACTCCCCACAGGCCCCCAACGCGTCTGTGCTGGTGTTCTTCCACAACACCATGGAGGGGAGGGGGACTGACGGACAGCTGGCCATTGACGGCTCCTTCCTGGCTGCTATTGGCAACCTCATTGTGGTCACCGCTGGCTACCGAGTGGGTGTCTTCGGCTTTCTGAGTTCTGGTAAGTCGCTGGCGTGGCTGGGGATTGCCGATCCCCTGAGCTGAGGGCCACTCTGTGTGTTCAACCCCTTCTTCCCAAAGCCCCATCCCTTCATGGCCCCCCAGCTCTCCTCCAGCCCAGCTGAGCGCTCGGGAATGTCCCACACACCTATGAGACCCTCCAGCGATCCTGACCCCCATACATGAGAGTAATAGTTGCCATTGGTTGATCTTACTAGGTGCTGAAGCTATTCTAAGTACATTATTGTTGATCGTGTGTGTGTGTGTGTGTGTGTGTGTGTGTGTGTATTTTGAGGCCCCAGAAGCTTAGACACTGCTAACATCACTAGTTAGGAAAGAGCAGAGCCAGGATTCAGCACAGGGGTTGACTTGCTCTAGAGAACGATAGGAATGGATTATAGTCCTGGGCCCACAGAGACGCCATTTGACTCCACATAAGGGCTGCATCAGTGATGTTTCCTGTTTCCTCTTTAATGCTGGCCTTGCTTGTGAACACTGGCCTGTCCCCTATCCAGTCACAGAACTGTTTGTCACCCTGGTTCCATCCTCCACCTTCCCCACCAGCACCCATGGAGGACAGCCCCATCGTCCTCCACGTGCATCTTTTCCTCCATGTCCAGCTCCCCCAGTGGTGGGGCACTTGTCAAACAGCTGTGGCCGGGGGTAGACACACAGGTCTGGGAATCTGAAGAACCAAGGGCCAGCTCTGCCATTCATTGTCCGTGTGACCCTGGCTAAAACCCTTCATTTCTGAGTCTCAGTATTCTCCTCTGTAAAATGGGAATAATTTTACCCAATATCTGCAGTTACATGAGGCTCTAGTGAGGTTGTACATGTGAAAGGGCTTTAGAAAATACAGTGGGCCCTCCAGGGAGGCACTGAACTTCATCTCTGTTCTCTAAGGATCTCATTTAAGACCCAAATGCCTTTCTTGCTAAGTCAGGATGGGCAGGTGGAACATAGCATGGTGAGAATGATGGAGCTATCTAGAATGTGGATGAGTGGGTAGTCATCCAGCATGGGCAGAAACTCTGGAGGGCTGGGTGCACCCCGTGGCATGAGCCCTTGAGTGCCATGAAGAAGATTCTAGGCCTGCACAACAACCACAAAGTGGGCACCAAATTAAGGCAAAATATGACCAGATGCCAATGAGGGAAATGTGGATGATCAACAGATTTCAGATTTTTCCTTCAGAGGGAGCAGGGTCAGCTGTCGGAGCACTAAAAACTCTGCTTGGGTTTTCTTTCCTCTTTTCAAACACACGACTGATGATCTGATAAGTCCGTAGCTCCCATCTCTGAAGAGGCGGGTGAAATTCAGACCTTGTCCTGTTGAACGTGGTCAAGTGGAGCTTTCCACAGACATGGACGACTCCTTGGCTCTGAGCCTTTCCAGACAGAGGAGAGCGAATTTCCATATGTTACCCATGCCTGATGGTTTCATGGCGTGTAATCTTACTGAGAATTTTTGTGCTTCTGGGAAGGCAAACTCATTCCTGCTGCTGGTGGAGGCGAAGGAAATTTCCAGAACACCCAGCCCTTCCCATTCCCAACCTGGAATGCTGCCTGTTTATTGTGCTTAAAGCAAAACTGTTAGCGAGAGGGGAGGAAAGTTACACTCGGCGGTGCCGGCCTCTACCAGACATATCTCCTGGATTGCCTCATCTCATTCCCACGCAGCTCTGTGAGGCCAGCACCGAGTGGCCATTTGGCAGATGACTCAGCGAGGCCCGGGGGTCCAGGAGCTCCATGCCGCACAGTTAGGAGTGCCCTCAGGGCGTTGAATCCTATTGGTCAAGGAGCAAGGAGAAATATCCTGTGGCTCACTCCCTCAGAGGTTTAGAAATGCCCTTTGGATTCCCTGTTCTTCTGTGTACACAGCAGGATGGGTCTTTTACGTCCATTGAGCCACAGACAGTTCTTCTTTGCTTTATTTACTAGACTTCCTAGCCTCCCCCGCATTCCTGGGCCTTTGCCTGCCTTAATTGAGCCTCCCTGCAGCTCCACCAGGAGAGGGGAGCCATGCATCCGTAGAGAAACCGAGACACAGAAGCACTAGGATGCAAACACAGCCTTCCTGACCGCAGACAGCCACAGCGCGTCACCCGCAAGGCTCTGCGGTGAAGCAGCTGCTATGCAGGGGCCTCGGGGGCCCACAGCCCCGGGGGATGCTCAGGAAGGGGAAGGGAACGGGTGTGTGAGTCTGTGAACCCCCCAATAAATTTGTGACACAAGCACACCATCCCCTTTACCACTTAAAAAACAGTTAATAGATTTTACCACATAGAGTGGTTTTAAGTTTACAGAACAACCGAGCAGAAAGTACAAAGAGTTCCCATAGACGCTCCCCCACCTCAGTTTCCCCCACTGTCGACACCGTGCATTGGTGGGGCACCTCTGTTAGAATCGATGAGGCAACACAGATAGGTTAGTATCGACTCAAGTCCACAGTTTACACTAGGGCTCACTCTTTGTGTCATACTCTCTATGGTTTCAATAAATGTCTAATGACATGTGTCCAGCATCATGGGTCACACAGTAAAATCTTTTCACTGCCCTAAGATGTCTCTGTACCGCCCCCGTTCGTCTTTTGCCTTTTCCATTTTAAATACTTGGACGCTGCCGTTCCAAACACGGGTCTGGAAAGAGATGGGCTACTTTGAGTGCCGGCCGGAGCCCGGGGTCCTGCACGGCACGCAGGCTTTGCATCCGCCCAGAACGGGGTCTGAGAGCAGCTCGGCGGCGCTGTGGGTCTGAGGGGCTCCGAGCAGCTCCTTCCCTCTGCCTCCACTCCCACGCTGCCCATCTCTCAGATGACGCTGAGACCTAAGGGGGGACGACAGGGTAACGCGTGGAAGGCGGACACCTGGGACCCTGCCCGGCACCCGGCAGGGACTCACAAGTGTTAATGCCCCTTTTCTTTCCCTGGACGGGGCTCCTTCCAGGCAGGGCTAGGTTGTGGTCATGCCCCGGCCCTGCGTGTGGCCAGCAGCTGGCCCAGAGCTGCCCCTGGACAGCGGCAGCAACGGCCCCTGGCATGGACTGAGTCCGGCCACGCTGTCCCTGCCCGTGTTCTCCCGTCATCAGTGTGTGTGGCATCCACTGTCGTAACCCGCAGTGAATGTGGTCCCCCGAGAGCTCCAGACTCCAGGGGAACTTTTTTTTTTTTTGAAAGATTTTATTTATTTATTTATTTATTTATTTATTTATTTATTTATTTGACAGAGAGAGAGAGAGAGAGAGCGCACAAGCAGGGGGAGGGGCAGGCAGAGGGAGAGGGAGAAGCAGACTCCCCGCTGAGCAAGGAGCCCGATGTGGGACTCAATCCCAGGACCCTGGGCTCATGACCTGAGCTGAAGGCAGACACTTAACCAACTGAGCCACCCAGGAGCCCCTCCAGAGGCACTTTTCAAAAAGCGGTGGGGGGAGGATGAAAAGAGAAACTCATGCCAGGCCTGTGGCCGACAAGACAAGCTCGTGTTCTCTGTGAGAAGAGACAGCCAAACCCAACGGTACTTCAAGGGGGCCCTGGTTCCCAGTGAACCGAGCAGTTGGAAAGGAAGTGAAGGGGTTGGAGGTGGGCCAGGGGGGAGGCCATTTCCCCAGCCTGGATCCTGCCAGGGGGCAGACCCCAGGGGGCCCAGGGCACAGGGACAGTCCTCGCTTGGCAAAGCAGTGCAGTGAGGGGAACAGGGGCACTGGGTGGGGGGCAGGCTCAGAGGAGTGGGTGGGTCAGCCTGCAGGCCCGCTGTGGGTGTGGGGACGGAGGAGGTGTGCTTCGGCCAGGGAGTCAGACAGAAGGCCGGGCATGGTAGCATTACCATTACCTCATCGTCCCGGGGCCTCCCGAGAGGGTCTGCTCCCCTCCAGCCAGAAGAACAGGCGCACAGTCCTGTCTCTGTGGCTGCCCCTCCATAAGTCCGCTACAAAAGCCAAGGCACACTCCACAAAGAGCATCTGGGAGATACTGCGGGGACCTAAATCTGTTTCATTTTAGTCAAGAAAAACTAGACAATTTCTATAGTGCTTTATGCCGGGCACTGTTCTGGTTCCTTTACGATTATTAACCAATTCAGTCATCCTAACAACCTGAAGAGGTAAGAATGGTTATTACTTCCGTTTTACAGACAGAGAAAATCAAGTCGCAGTAGGTAACTTGTCCAGGGCCCCTAGGTGCTAGTAGGTGGTGGGGCTGGGGCTGCGCCCAGCTGGTCTGGCTCCATAACCTGTGTGCTTGGCCACCTCACCTGCTGCCTCTAATCGACGGCCATCAACGAGACCGGCTGAGGGCCCACTGTGAGCCCAGAATTGCGCCAAGGAGCTTTAGAGGGAGAGTTGAAGACACCACATGAACAAGCGAGAACCAGTTAGGGAATGAGGGAACAGTTGGATGTGGCTGGGGTGATTCTGACCAGTGGAGGTGGTAGGGCAGAGCAGGGCAGCTGGGGTGGGTGGACAGGGGTGGACACCTGCTCACATCTGTCTCCCTACTGGACTCTACATGCAGCCAGCAGGGAGCCCCTCTCCAGTGCCATGCCAGGGGCACGGCCCAGCTCACGTGTGTGGCAGGACGGGTCCAGGAGGACACCGAGGAGGCCACAGCAGGATGGCAGGATGAACGTGGCTATGGTGGCTGGGCGAGGGCCGGTGTTGGAAAATGAAGGGAACCCAGGCTGCTTGGATGGGCCGAGGCCATTCGTAGAGGATCGCAAAAGCCAGGAAGACATTTAGACTTGACTCTCAGCAGGAACGGGGGAGTTAGGAGTGCTTTTGAGCACAGAAAGTTCCATAAATGGAACACTTAGATTTTTTTTTTTAATGAAAATAACACAATGCCTTGCACATCATAGATTTTCCAACAAGTGTTGAATTGGATTGAGTGTTGGGACAGAGAGTTCCGAGTGTGCATTGGGATCTAAGTCCCGACTTTCTCTTATATTTGTTTCTCGTGCTGAAACAAACATTTCCTCTCGAGTGTCAAGTTCCTCCTCAGTGAAGGAAGGGGTTGGAGCAGACTCCCCGAAAGCTGCCGGTTCGCTGCCCCTGTGCGCACGGCTGAGGCTGTGTGAGGGCCAGGGCCGTGCCTGTCTTGCTCGCCATGGAACCAGGTGCCCCGCCAGGCACTAGGCAAAGCCCCACCCAGACTTGTCTGAAGAGCAGCCCTTGAAGGGCCCTCACCTCTGACTTCCTGGGGGTCTGTAGACCCCACAACGTCAGTACTGTACTTGGGAAGCTGATCTATGGGAAGTCAGAGGCAGGGACAGTCGCCCCCAACCCTCCTATATTGTCACTGGAAGTGCAGGCTGCGCATGTCACTTCCCGGACGTACAGGACCATGTCCCACCCAGGTGGCACCCAGCTTTCCTGCCCTGCCCAAGACCTCAGAAACCACGCATTCATCCTAACAGGCAGAACAGAAGTGCAATCCAGAAACGTCCATAGTGAGGATTGTGCTAATGTCTTCACCAAACCCAGACCACAAAATGCACTTGAAGAAATTCTGAGAGTCTCACCAGCTGGGAGAGTAATTTGTACTGTTACGTCCTCCGAGCGGGCGTTCCCGTCAACTTGGTGAAGGCCAGGTTGGGGAATCGGGACGCAAGAGTTTCCTATATTTCTGTTTGGGAATATGGAGTCTCGTTGATAGTTTCTCACTGGATACTGAATCCTATTAATCGTAACTATGGTCATTTATTCACCTGACATTGACTAAGGACCTGCCATGTGCCACTGGTTTCGGTGGGGCCATGGGCTGCAAGGAAGGCGACACCAAGCATGACAAATACCCTGAAAGGGGAACCTTGCTTACCTCAGGGCTGCCTCTGAATTAACCCATAGCTAAAACTTGAAGGACCACTGGGCCGGAGGAGGAAGAGGAGGAAGGCCAGGGCGAGGAGGAGGTCTCTGGGCAGAGGAGGTCACATGTGCCAAGCACAGGCCTGGAAGAGGGTGGACCGTGTGTTTGAGCTACTGATGAGAAGCCAGGCGGCTGCAGCATCGGCACAGGGAGGAGACAAAGGGAAATAGGGCCCAAGAGACAGCCGCCCTGGTCCCATGGGTTTTGAATATACTGGGAGAACTGAGATCAGGTCCTAATGGGATGAGATGGGAGATTTTAGATAGGCTAAGGCAGGGTGTGTGTGTGTGTGTGTGTGTGTGTGTGTGTGTTGGGCTGTGTGTATATGAGAGAGACATGATCAAAATTATGCATTTCAAAGACCACTCAGCAGGGCGCCTGGGTGACTCAGTCGGTTAAGCGTCTGCTTCAGCTCAGGTCATGATCCCGGGGTCCTGGGATCGAGCCCCGCATCAGGCTCCCTGCTCAGCGGTGAGTCTGCTTCTCCCTCTCCCTCTGCTCCTCCCTCTGCGCGTGCTCTCTCTCTCTCTCAAATAAATAAATAAAATCTTAAAAAAAAAATAAAAAGATAAATAAAAGGGCCACTCAGCCCTCCCTAAAAAAATTAAAAAATAAAAGACTACTCAGGATGTGGCATGGAGGATTCATTGGAGGGAGAGATGTGTGGTTACAGGAGGCCAGTGAGAAGCACTAAGGAGCTCAGTGGGGAGAAAGCCCAGAGCACCTGGGGAAGAGAAGGCAGAGATGCAGCACGGCAGGTGTCGGAGAGGACTCTGAGGCTGTGCAGGAGCAGATCGGGGGGGTGGTGCTGCATTAGAAGGAGAATATAAGAAATCCTGCAAAGGCTGCTGGCTGCATGCTCAGGGGACTTGGAGTCGATTCCCTTTGGGACTCAATGCTTTTGAAGTGCCTTCAGCGAGGTAGCCTCCTGGAGACATGAGGGGCTGGCGCTGGGAGAGCGCTCTGTGCCCCTGACACTCCCGAGTCAGCAGCATGTGGGTGGTGGTTGAAGGCATGGGAGCTGTTGGAGTTTCCTGGGGCAAAGTGGGTGAGTCTCAGCTTGAACCAGAACAAGCTGGGTATTTCAGGGTGGTTAGCCACGTAAATGGACAAGAAGGATCCACTGGATTCAGAGGATGGCCAGAGGGCATGGGCACGTAGTGTCCCAAACGCCGACGAGGGCATATTTTTGCTGTACTATATGTACTGTGTGTGTGTGTGTGTGTGTGTGTGTGTGTGTGTGTCTGAATCACTTCGTTAAGAAAACAGTGCTGAGCTTTCAATAAATATTTACTGAATTCTATGAAAAAAGAATAGATCAACTCAGCTGAATGCTACGGAAGGTCATGGGAGAAGAGGCAGTGGGAACTGATGGAGAGCCTCAGCCATGCCTGGTCCTGGTCAGGGAGGAAGAGGCGTCGAGAGCCACCGCAGCGGACCAACATGTGGGGCACCCCGCTATTGTGCCAAGCTGGGTGGTGGTCTGACGTGCACCGCCTCTGACTGGAGCGGCCGCGCTAGCAAGTGCCCTCGCCTCTGGTGGGAAAGCTGCAGCCCAGAGAAATGGAATGACAATGGCAGGGTCTCCTACCCAGCAAAGGCTGGATGGGTCTGGTTCTGAAGCCCATGCTGTTCTCGCTGTCCGGACCTGCACAGACAGGAGCCCAGGTCCCCCAGAGGCACTGCAGACAGCACTGGGGTGGGTAAACTCCAGGTTGTAAGATCGCAAAGGGTAAAAGTCTTTCCTCTTTCTGCAGGTTCTGGCGAGGTGAGTGGCAACTGGGGGTTGCTGGACCAGCGGGCGGCTCTGACCTGGGTGCAGACTCACATCGGAGTGTTTGGTGGGGACCCTCGGCGTGTGACCCTGGCAGCAGACCGTGGCGGAGCTGACGTGGCCAGCATCCACCTTCTAACCACCAGGGCTGCTGACTCCAGACTCTTCCGGAGGGTCATGCTGATGGTGAGTCACCTGTTCTGCCTTCACCCTTGTTTTGGACACCGGTGAGGTGAGGTGAGGGGCCTCACTTACCTCTTGAGACCAGTTGGCTTTGATTGCTTGGTTTCCTTTATCCTTTGTTCTGGTGTGTGTCTTGCTCATGGCCATCTTTCCATGGTCTGGTGATTCCAGGATGCTGAGGGGCTCCTCTAACTACTGTCCTTCATTCTAAAGTGATGAAAATTCTAGATGGGGAAGTGTTTCCATTTTGGGAGATTGCCCCACTAGGGTTTAATGGTGTGAACTCTCGAAGACCTCTCTTGTCAATAGACAAACACAAGGGAATGGAGTGTAAGATGAGGAGCTTTCTGGTGGAAGGAAAGCTAACGATGAGGGCACAGTTTAGCCAATACGATGCTAACTACACCCGACATTATTGCCACAACAGGAGAGAAGTAGAACAAGAGAACTCTCATCTGCTTTCCAGTGTTGCTTTCCTGATCTTCTCAGGGAAATCTTCCCTTATGCTGTCTGGTTTAAACAATAGCCCATGCTCCATCTCCTGGCTCTAATTCAGTTCTGGTGGCATTTCTTCATGGAGCACTATTGGGTGACTCATTCCTCTCTTGGAACCCTTCTACGTCATTGCTATTTCCTTTGCCTGAGGTGGGGAGGGGCGGCAGGGACCCTTGCCCACATGCCTGATCAAGAAGTGACAGGCAGCTGAGTCAGCAGCCACAGGGTGAGGCATGGAGCTCCCAAGGTTTGGCCAACTGAGTCATTGACTGTTGAATAAAGGCAAAGAATAGAACTTAGCACTCAGGATTCTACTGGATGTTCCTGCTAGATGATGATGATGATGATGATGATGATATAATCATACTGATGATGATGATGTAAGATTTTGATCATGACAATAACTATTATAGAAGAAATAACCTGTTGATCACAGCACAAGCCCTGATGGTATTGTCATTGATTAGCTTCTAATTTTATGGAGCGTCCAGTTTGTGTCAAGTGCCATGGTAGGTGCTGGAAATGTCATGCTAAATAATTCATGTGCTAGTTCTTGGGAAATTTATAGTTTACTGAGGGGTGGGGGACAAACACTTAAAGGAGATATTTAAAAGAGGGTCTTAGGGCATTTGAGAGAGAAGCCCCCAACTAAGCACAAGGGAAGTAGTAATGTCCAGGAATACTTCCAAGGAGAAGGTATGTCTGAGCGAGATGTTGAAGACTGTGCAGGCATTTCACTGCGGGCAGAGTTCTGGCACTAAGGGACAGCGTGGCTTCTCACTGAGATCTGCCAGTCCTACGATGAGGGAGGGGAACGGGATCTTCATGTGCTGCAGTGGTGGAGACTGGGAGGCCGGGAGCAGCCGGATTGCACTGAACACCTTGGCTTTCATCCTCAGTGATGGGAGCCTTTGAAGAGTTATGTTTGGTTTGGTTTGGTTTCCCATTTTAACATTTTTAAGTGTATGGTTCAGTGGTATTAAGTACCTTCACAGTGTGGTACAATCATCACCACTAATCATTTCCAGAACTTTCCATCATCCCAAACAGAAACTCTGTACCTATTAAACAATAACTCCCCATCCCCCCTGCCTCCTCCAGCCCCTGATAACCACTATTCTACCTTCTGTCTCTATGAATTTGCCCAATCTAGGGATCTCACAGCAGTAGAATCATACAAAATGTGTGTGTGTGTGTGTGTGTGTGTGTGTGTCTGGCTTATTTCACTTAGCATAATGTCTTCATAAAGCCTCATCCATTTTGTACCTTATATCAGAATTTCCTTCCTTTCTAGGCTGAATAATATTCCATTGTATGCATAGACCACATTTTGTTCATGCATTCATTTGTTGATAGATACTGGGGTTATTTCTGCCTTATTGTGAATAGTGCTGCAATGAACATCGGTGTGCTATCAAAGGGTTTTTAGGCAAGTAAGAAACTTGCTTCCCTTTAGGAAGACTTCTTAAAGCCAAGTGGAGGATGCATTTAAGAGGGACAATCCTGGAAGCAGAGAAAGCAATGATGAGACACTGAAGTAGCCAAATTACGGAAAAATAGAGCACCATCAAGACCAGTGCCATGGACCCGCTAATGATTCTAAGGTCACATAACCACAGTCGGGCATTGTCCGGCCTTCCTGGGATCCGAACCTTTGACTGTCAGGAGAAGGATAGGAGTGACATTGTTTGGGCAGTTATGATGCTGGATCAACATTGTCACCATTCCCAGCAGAAAGCAGTACTACCTGCCACTTTGCCTATCCCTTTCAGCCATGGGAGCCTTCCAACGTTCCTTGAAGGGTCCATGCTCTATTTCGCTTCCTACAGGAAGTTCCCTCTACATGGACACCTTTATCCTATCGTCCTCTTTGCCTGCTCTATCTGTCCTTCAGGGAATCCTTCCAGACTTTTTAGCCCAGGACCAGACCCTCTTTATATGGCTTCCGCTGCCTCTACTTCTCTGCACATCATTTATCATGACTTCCCACCAGTAAAGAATTATTCCCGCTTCCCAGTCTCTCCCGCACAAGACTGTGAGCCCCAGGAGAGCAGGGGGCAGCTATGCCTTGTTCTCACACAGGGCCTGAAGCCCCCAACACAGCTGTCCTAGAGTAGATGCTCCATAGTCAATATCCGGGCAGTGAATGAGCAGAAGAATGGGGGACTATGCCCAGGGCCCCCCAGGCTGGTCCACTTCCCTCCCCACAACCACTGTCTTGTGTTTCGTGTCCTTTGATCCAGATTTTCTTCAATATCTCCCTCTCTAGTGGGCCCACCTTCATTGCAGGAGGTCTGAACCCAAGCATCTTTCAATTCCTGGTATTGAAAACAGAACTTCCCGACTTTGAATGGTCCTGAAGGGGTTTCCCCAGAGGCCTCTCAGAAACCAGACACTCAGTGGGACCTGGAAGACACCAAAAATGACTTCCAGTCGGCCCAGAAGGCAGAATTCTCTTTTTGAAAATTCTGGAGACTTGAGGTGTTTGGGGAATTTCAGAAACTAATCTGTTTTAGCAAATGGTAGTGTATTTAAAAATAAACTCTCCATCTGTTTTAGTCATTTAGAAGCAGCTTTTACAACTGCTCCCAGCAGTCTTTGGGACGCATGTGAAATTATTTGGTATTTGGAATCGAGAGAACGAAAATACTTCAATACATTAGCGGTTCTTAAAAGTGTTCTTTACCAACAGATGTTTGGGGGAATGGATGTGAGTTGGTGATATATTCTTGGATAAGATCTTGTCTTTCTGCAAATCTAGAGGCCAGAGTTGTTGAGACACCAGGCACCACAGGCTCCTGTGATAATTAATAACTTTATTTAGATTATTTGGGGCCACAAGTATTTAGATTATTTGGGGCCACAAGGCACTTCCGATATATTATCTCATAGATTGCTCACACTGATTGGCACAGGATCTTTATATTATTTGCAATCTGGAGATAGGAAGTCTGAGGCTTAGAGAGGTCTAGTGACTTGCTAAAGAACACATAGCAAAGAAGGAGCCGCATTAGGGGCTAGAACCTAAAGCCATATCCTGTGTTTTCCCCACCCTATGAAGTTGTTTCTCCAGAGAAGCCTGGGACCCTCCCAGGGCCTTAAGGCCTAAGAGAAAGAGCTCAGGCCTACGGTCAGGCAAGCCTGCCTTAAGATCCCAGCCTTGGGCAAAACCCTTCACTCTTGGAATCTTCATGGATAAAATCAGTATGATTAATTCTGTCTCCCAAGGGCTCAAGCAGTTGCCATCATATTAGGATTGTAGAGTGTCCCGCGCACTGTAGGAACTCAGGAAATCCAGGTTCCCCTTGCCTTGCTAAGCGAGGGCAGTTCCAAACCAAAGCAGGTCAGGGGAATTTGCACCTGCCTCCAGGGCCTGGGTTGAAGAAGGAAGAGGGGTTGACATGTCACGAGCATGCGCTCTGTGGCTCTGATGACCTGGCCAGTTTTGAGAGGAGACAGAAGAGGTCATGTCTGCGGTATGATTCACAGGCCCCAGAAGAGATTTCCATTGCCCTCCTACACCATTTCCCTGAGGGAGTGCCAGGCCTCGTGAACTGGCCTCAGCTACATATTCCTGTCTCCTTTCCTGCTCCATTCCTGCAGGAACCCTGCACTCCAGGCTCACTAGTATCGACATTCCTAGAAAATGCCATGCCTTCTTCCACATCTTTCCATTGCCGTGCTGTGGTCGGCACGTCCACTTCTCCACCTGGAAAGTCACTCCCTTCTTCAGGGCTCAGCTGAAATGGTGCCCTCTAAGCCTCTCTCCATCTCTTAAAACAGAACAATTCTCACGTTGGTGAAGAGACTTCTATTTGGCAATTTTTTAGGAATCCTGCCTTGTCTTACACACTGGGTATTTTTCTAGCGCGTCTTACTCCAGTTCTGTTATGACTGAAAGCTTGACAGGGCCCGTGAGCTTTTCGTCTTAGAATTTCCTTAATGCTTCGCACAGCCCTGGGTGGAATAGGGCACCAAAGCCCGTGCTGAGTTCCATAACACTAGGGGAGGGGCCTGAGCACTGTTTTCTCCTGTTTTTGCACAAACCTCATAGTTGGAGCACTTTCTTCTCCGTTTCTCTTAATCAAAATTGACTGAACTGTTCATGGGTTCCAATACTCTCATCTATATATGAAGATATATCTATTGATTGTCTTTAAATAGTCCTGATGTGAATTTGAGTGTATCTTCATGGAATTTTTCAATTAATTTCAAAAAAGTAACTGTGTTTTTATGATGTGAAATCTCACATCCGTGAATCTGGTTGACACCATCACCACAAACATGATTTTTGTCTCCTTGGGTCTTTTCATAGCATTTTGAACTTCTCTCCACAAAAATTTTGTGAAATCATTGTAGGCAAGTCCCTACCTGTGTGTCCTAGTTTGGTTGGCATTATGAATGATGTCATATTTTTTATTGAACTTTCCAGCTGGTCAGTACTGGCGTAGGGGAGTAAAGTCAGCTCCAAATTCGCTGAGCCTTCTTACCACTTCCAATACTTGGTCTGTTGGCTCCACTGGATTTTCTGATGTTATTTCATTATCTGTAAATTTTGGCAGGTTGATTTCTATACCCTTTGGACAAAAATGCTCAGCTGCTCTAGCAAAGATCCAACACTTAAGGAGCTTAAATAATAAATATGTTTCTTTTTCTCTCTCTCTTTTTCTTTCTTTCTCTTTATCATAATATTTCCCAAAGTGTCTCATGATCTCTGGGGGCATGGGTTCTTTCTAGGTGTTTCTCTGCCATCTGAGGGCCTTGTTCCCATCTGCAGGGTGGAGTCTGGGCAGCTTGGACAGCAGGGAGGGGACAGAGGGAGAGGGGCCAGCCCTGCTGACTGAGGGAGGCAAGGGTGCCCTCCTCCGCAGAGGTCCTTTCCTTATATGCAGCCCTGCAGCTCATCGGCCTTTCTTTTCCTTTGACATGGTCATTCTTGCTCCTGCTTTTCTTCATCATATCAATCTTACTATTTAAACAATGTCTTGCTTTCTGAGTCTTCTTTATGACTATAAAGCTCTTATTTCATCCATGTTTACCTTTGTCAACTTTTGCTTTCTCCTCGCTTCTTTGACAATCAGTTGTTCTGTGAGCTTCTTGAGTTGAAATCTGAGCTCATTACTTGTCATTCTTTGTTTTCTGGTCAATGGGTTTCAAGCAATAAATGTCCCTCTTACTGTTGTATCAGCTCTGCCCTGGACATTTGGAGAAGTAGTGACATGTCCTGTATTTCTACGTCTTTGATTTTTTCTTGTATTATGTTCTTCTTAACCACAGGAGATGCATCCCTTTTTTTTAAGCTTTTAGATGCATAGGATTTTAACCCATCCTTTTGCAAATTGATTTCTAATTTTATTTCATTATTATCATGGAGCCTGAGTTGGAGAAGGCTGACTCTGAAATTTATTAGACCTAATGAATTCTTCACTGGTTGGCAGAAAAGTTGTACAGTGTTATCAAAATCCTCTATCTGCCTATCTACTTATCTTTGCTTGATCTCTCCGTTTCTGAGAGTTGTGTTTAAATCACCAAATAAAATGATCCATTTATCTATTTGTCCCTGTAGTAGTTGCTTAATATATTTTGAAACTGTATTGTTAGATTAACACAGGTTCGGTCATTACTATCTTCTTAATGTCTCATCTTTTGTAACATCTCTCTTGGCCCTTAAACTATTTTTTTTAATTTAATTTAATTTTATTATGTTATGTTAGTCACCATACAATTTATTTTTGCCTTCAATTTCATTTTGCCTCAAAATTCAACACTTGCCCTTTGTTCATTTTTGCGCAAAAAATTTTCCAACCCTTTATTTTGAAATCCTGCATTCTTTTGTCTTAGAGCTTGCAAGTATTCACTACATGTCAAGTAGATAATACAACACCAGAATTTTAAAAATCTATTCTCTTCGCAGCAACCGGTATGTTCTTTAAAACACGTGGATGAAATGATAACCTTCCCCTAATTAGATCCTTCCAAGGCTTTGCCTTTCTCCTAGAATTCACCTTAAGCTCCTGACGCTTCCATCCAGAACCCTGCAGGACCTGCCTCCCTCCTGGCAGCCCTCCGCCCCTCACTCTAGCTCACTCAGCCCAGCCACTCTAGCACTTCTTCCAGTTTCTTCCACAGGCAGCCTTGCTTCTGTCCACAGGAATCACCTCAATTAACTCTACCGCCTTTGGTTTTCCTTTAGATATTTGCCTGGCTGTTTGCTGTTCATCTTTCAGGCGTCAGCTCATATGGGAGCTCAAATGCATCCACTGGCAGGGAGGCCTTTCCTAAGCAGGCATCTAGGTAAATGAGTCCTCACCCCGTCACGCTCAGGTCCAGCAGCCCAGGTTACTTTCTGCACTACCTTCCCTGCCGTGACAAAGTTTCTTGTTTATTTATGATCTCAAGCTCCATGATATCAGAGACCTCATCTGGTTTTCACTGCTACAGCCCTAGTGTCTGGAGCCACGTCTGGCATTTAGTAGGTGTCCAGAAAAATATGTGTAGAAATAAATTCTTGGAAAAACAGAAAGCCGGGGTATCACAAGTGATCCGCAGAAGTTACCTAGGTGAGGCAGAATGCTCATAGCAATTGCTAAGAAGTTGTTCTCTCCCCTGACCCCCTGTGTCCACCTTCAAGTTTGATAAGACACCCTCCAAATTCACAAAATCCAGTTTTCTTAAGGCTGCACTTCAAGAAAAAGCTGAGCTGCTAACCAGTGCGGTTCTTCTTGGTGTTCCTTGCTCTCACCTCTCTCCAGGGGCAAGTTTGTCTGAAAATTCAAGACCCAAAGAAGCTTCCGAATGAGCCACCCACCCACCTCGTCCAGAAAGGTCTCCCCACATGCCAAGGGTTAAATATTTATTAGGTATATTTTAATCAGAAATAAATACATGATTTAGCAAAGTGTAATGCTTCCCAGTTAGAAATGCCTCTGAGTGCTCCCCAAAAGTTCCCAGCACACTAGTTACAACGGAAAACAATGCATAAGACACCGTACAAACATCTGGCTTTTGCGAGGTCACCCTCCCTTGTGGTGGAAGTCAGCATCCACAGTGTTATATTCATTTCCCACACATCGGCTGGCCCCTTGAAATGGCCTTTAGGGGCTCTTGGGGGAAACCGTAAATGTCTTCTTGTATAAACACACAAGAGGCTGATGATACAGAAAATCACGTAAATGCATATACACATAACACCAGCACAGTGATCTCAGATCTACGGAATGCATGTGGTGAACAGACAGACATTTCGTATCAGGCAGCGAAGGGTTCCACGGGTACCCCTCCCCGCCGAATCCCTTTGCAACAGGGGAAAATGAGTCATGGGTGCATCTGCATCCCCCTTCCTAACAAGATCCGGATGGGCGGCCTCAAGATAAATACTTCTCCTTTTCTAGAACTTTGCTGTGCTTTCTCTCTCATCTCTTAAAATTAGTAGGACAGAATTAAAGCCACTCTGCCTCCCCTCTTTCCTGGAGCTCAGCAGTTTTCTTCATGTGGCTGCCAGGCCCTTCTTAGAATAAAATACTGATGATAGAGAAAAATCACATAAATGAATTAATCCTTTAGAATTAGAATTAATTCTTTAGAATTTAGTCAATTTGCCATTTCCAAAAAGGCCAACCATTCTCGCCTACTCAATCCAGCTGCACTTACCCTCTGCGAAGGTGCAGCTGAGGCATGAGCTCATGGGCCACCATGGCCTGACCCAGTCCCCCCGGAGCCATGAGCTGAGTTTTCCTTCTACAACCCACTTTCACGATATTTGTCTGTAGATTTTTCTCCCTGTCTACACGGTGGGTGCCTCTGTTGATCCTTTTTTCTTTTATTCCCTTTCTTTCTTTCTTTCTTTCAACCTGATGCGGGACTTAACACAGTTAGCTCTTCGGGCAATCATGAGTAAACAACTGATGCATTTTTGTTGGCAAGAGTCCCAGCCTGTCAGAGAAGCTCTTTCTGTGCCGCGAAGCCACAGCTGGTGAGACCAGGAAAGCTTGCACAGCTCCAAGGCGACCCTCCCATTTTCCCACAAGCAGCCTCCCTCTCTCCCCTTTGCCTCGCCCTCTACAGACAGGGAGGCTGTCTGATTCCTGGCAGCAGCAGGCCACTGGGATCTCCTGATTCAGGGATGATAAGGAAGATTAACATTTAGTGTCACTGAGTTCCCTTAAAAAGAGAGGAGCTGCATACCAAAGGTCTCTTTCTGGGTTGGTTAGAAAAGCTCATGGCGGGGGACCCATTTGCAAACCTGGACTGGCCAGACCGCAGTTTGTGGCTCATCTTCTTCCCAGGCTTTTCTCGCTCCAGAGTTATCTCCAATGAGCTCAGAGTGTGATCATCTGGACAGTTCATTGAACAGTCTTGTGCACTTTCTTGTGAGATAATGTCTTTATCTTTCCCACAAACACAACGAGCACACACACATAGATGGGGCTTTTCTGAAATGTTCCCCAATCACATCGTGATTCAACGTTTCGTGATGTCTCAGTACTGATCAGACACCAGGGAGGGGTTCCCTTTGTCATGATGTGGACAGAGAAGATGTGAGTTTGAGTCTTCATGTGCCTTTTCTTGGCTTCTGGAAGATGTGCGGTTCCCCAGGGGCCAGGGAACCATGCCTCCCTGCCAGATCCCAGGTGACAGTTCCAACCTCTGTTATTTTGGGTATACACGATGGTGTCTGTTCTCAGGCTAGTCTTCAAAATATGGTGGTGATGAGAAGAAGGAGCTCTTCCTCTTGCTCCCACTATATATCAAGGACATGCTTTTCTTCTTGCGATCGAAGGAGGTGTTGTCATCGCTGGTCAGGGACAGGTAGGAAGCGATGCTTTCTCGAAGGCCATAGCTGAAAAGGGACTCATCTACACCAAGTGGGTTCCTGGCTCCCTCAGGGTCCTCTTGCAGTCTGTGAATGCAAAGAATGGGGACAGAGGAAGGGAAAGAAGAGACGGACATAGAGAGAGGGAGAACAAGAAGATGGGAGAAGGAAAAAAAGAAGAAAAAAAAGCCTGGTTAATATTTCTCTAACTTACTGTTCTAATTCTGCTTCTTACATTTGTTGCCATGTGATCTTGGAGAAATCACTTAACCTCTCGGAACCACCATTAACTTGAATGGCTATAACTTCCAACTGCAAATTTGAATGAATATTTATGACTTTTACAAGGAAGAGTAGATTTTCTTCATCTCCCAGGCAATTCTGATCTCTGATTTTCTTTGAATTTGCCAATGGAATGTCAGGATCAGTGTTTGGTTAAGATAACTCACTACTCCCAACTGCAGATATCCTACGAAATGCAATGGCAGTGAGGCCTGAAGCTGGGTTAGGGTCTCCCAGGGGACAGTGGGATTCTGTGGGTTGCAGTGTCCCGCTCAGCCTTCCACAGCGAGGGCTGTAGCCTCCTGTATTTTCAGCTGTCAGGCTCTCACACAGGTTTGGGGGTCATACATTCATGCAGGACACACACACACACCCCACCTGGGCACCCTCTTCCAGTCGAAGTTCTTCTGGCGCAAGGTGACAGGCGAGTCAGGGGCCCTCACGGCCGGGGTGGCCGTGCTCTGAGTGAGGCAGGGTGTGGTCAGCACACAGCAGAGGCCATCAGCCACCTCTAAGGAGGGAAGCAGACAACTGGTCAGTGACCCTGGGATGCCCCAGCCAGCGTGGGGTGCGGGGCCTGAGGGACCATCCAGTACAGCCCCCTGGTTGTTCACATGGGGAAACTGAGGCCAAGATAGGAAAGAGGCATGGCAGGGTAGAGAGTCAGGTATCCAGTTGCTTAAGAAATGTTAATGTGCCCTGAATATGTACTGTGCTTAGCTCAGAGGAGGAGCACATGAAGCAGTAAGATTTGCTCCAGGAATTCTTAATCTCAGGAAACAAACTGAGGGTTGCTGGAGTGGGGGGTGGGGTGGGAGGGATGGGGTGGCTGGGTGATAGACATTGGGGAGGGTATGTGCTATGGTGAGTGCTGTGAATTGTGCAAGACTGTTGAATCACAGATCTGTACCTCTGAAACAAATAATGCGATATATGTTAAGAAAAAAAAAAAAGATAGCAGGAGGGGAAGAATGAAGAGGGGGAAATAGGAGGGGGAGACGAACCATGAGAGACGATGGACTCTGAAAAACAAACTGAGGGTTCTAGAGGGGAGGGAGGTGGGAGGATGGGTTAGCCTGGTGATGGGTATTAAAGAGGGCACGTTCTGCATGGAGCACTGGGTGTTATGCACAAACAATGAATCATGGAACACTACATCAAAAACTAATGATGTACTGTATGGTGATTAACATAACAATAAAAAAGTAAAAAAAAAACAAAAAACAAGAGATGGAAGTTCCGGGAAGGGCCAATGGGAAGACACCTTCTAGAAACTAGCCTCTAGTTGTGGAAGGTAAAGAGGTGGCTGCTCAGCCAGGAAATGAAGAGAAGGACATCTTAATTAGCATAGGTTAAGGATTAAATGGGAAGTGAGGCCGTAGCAGCTAGGAATGTTGACTGACTTTCTTGAATCTTTTACATTCTTTGTATAACCTCATGTTGTCATGGAGCCTTTAGAAAATGAAATTCAAACCAGAAAGTGTGATTAGAAAAAAAAAAGATAAAACTGACTACATAACTGTTAAAAAAAAAAAAAAAGATTGGCTCCAGGATCAACTACACTTGGATTTGGATTTCAACTACGCCCCTGATTGTGAATCCCTTTGACCCTCTCCGAGCCTCAGTTTCCTGGACCACACACTGAGAGGACAGGCTAACAAGTGAGAGCAGCTGACAGGAGGCCCGGCCTCTAGGGTTTCACGCTCGAGCATGGCTCCATCACATGCGCCATGTGCAAGGTGGGGTCCAAGTCCGAGGAACAGCGCTTCCTCCTGCACAGGTGGCTCATGCATGTGCAGGAAGACAGGAGAATAGAACACGCCCAGAAAGAAAACAGGAAGGAAGAGGGAACGAGCAGGAAGGCAGGAATAAAGAAAGGTGGGAGGGAGGGAGGGGGAGGAAGTAAACACAGAACAAAAAAAGAAAAGACACCAGAAAAGAAGGAGGAAGACTTAGACAAAGATAAAGGCAAACAAGAGAAAGTGGACAAAGGAAAAAATGAAGAAGTATCTCTCTTCTCTAGCCTGGATGCTCATGCACAAAGAGAATGAAAATTAAATAATCCATTGCTTCCCCTCCCCCCTAACATCCCTCCCAGGGTTGCTCATCTCTCCAGGAGCATCAGGTTCTAGCCTCCACCTCCCATGGCTGTGGGAAAGCTTTGGTTCTGGCTGTGCTCAGACTTTTTTTTTTTTTTTTTAAAGATTTTATGTATTTAATTGAGAGACAGAGAGTGACAACCAGAGAGCATGAGACAAGGGAGGGTCAGAGTGGGAAGCAGACCCCCCCGCTGAGCAGGGAGCCCAATGCAGGGCTAGATCCTGGAACTCCCGGATCCATGACCTGAGCTGAAGGCAGACGCCCAACTGACTGAGCCTCCTAGGCGCCCCTCAAATGTTCTTATAGACAGAGAAAATCCCGTGTGGCTTTGTTCAGGTTGTAGACCCCAGTGCAGGGGGCATGGAGTGGCCGAGGACATGAGACATTGCTGGCTTGCCGCAGGACAGAGCCCCCTGGCCAGGTTTAAGGGAGCACATTTACTTCTGGCCGTCTCCGCCTCCCAACTTATTTAGGGAGCTCTGGGTGCTCTTGCCAAGGAACAAAAGGAGGTTGTAGCTGAAGAAGCAAACCCAGGCTAGCAGAGTGTGGCAGCCAGTAATGCCTTGTTTCTTGGTGTTCGGTCTGACTTTCACCGTGAACTCAAATGTCCACCCACATTGGTCGAAAAATGCGAGATTGGACCCTGAGATTAGGGGGAGCTTAACTGGATGTGCATCTGAAATAATGCCCTGTCCTGGGCTGGAAATTGAAACGACCTCCCAGGTTAGGAGGTGAGGGAGACGGAGCTGGACGCAGACTGAAGCCACCAATGCCAGGAGACAGCACGGGGTGGAGGGGGTTTGTGAGAGGTTAACCCTGAGGGCGAGCCGGAATCCCCACAAAGAGTAGAAGGACCAACACCTCCAGCACCCCACCTGAGCGCAGTGCTCAGCTAACCCCCACGCTTCATCTCAGCGCGGCCCCCGCAGCTCTGAGCGGCAATATTTTTACACCCACTTGGAGGAGGATCCCTGGGCTCAGGTCACTTGCTCAAGGTCACAGAGATGTGATCCGAACCTGCCTCATCGACTTGGAACCAGATACTTGTTCCGAAGGCAATCCATTACCTCCAAAATGGGGGAGAGAGAGGTCCTATCTGCCTCTGAGGTCTGGACACATTCCCCTCAGTTTCCCCACTCTGTAGAATTTTCCAGAATGCTTATTCCTCTCACACACCTGGGCTCCCAACCACTCTACATTCAGGGGTCCCCCTTTTCAGCCCTTTGCTTTCCTGGCCATATTTGGGGACTTGTGCCCCACCTCCTCTGTCCTCTCAGTCACCACCTGCATGGGATCTTTAGGGGCCAGGCCTTTACACCCATGGTTTTGTGTTTGGTCCTAACAATAGTCTCATAAGAGGCATGGGGACTGAAGTCCCCATTTTAGAGATGAAGAAACTGAGGCTCCAAGATGTTAATGAATTTTCCCAAGACACCAGGTAATAAATATAAGCCACCTGGAACACTAAGATGTCTGTTCAGAGCCCTTAGCACAAAATTTTTCTGATTTTGTGTCTCTGGGTAGAATCTGGAGGGAGGTTAAACTGGCCACCTTGTTTCCATTTGGGGGGTCCCCAGGGGCACAGGAAGCCCCTGACACAGTGGCCAGGGACATATTTCTGGAAGGCACTGCTCTTGCACTGGGGCAAGCCGCTCGGGTGCTCTTGGCCTGGACGCCGCGTGGGTCTCCCAGGCTGTACAATCAGCTGGAGCAGCATCCTTCTCATGTTTGCTTTTGTCTATGCAAAACTTATGGTCTCCCCACCCCTCTGATGATTGTTATTAAAAGCCAAATACCACAACCAACCTTTACTCATAATCAGTAAAAGTTGACTATCTCCAGGACTCCCTTCCTCTTTCATTTTTAGCTAAGCTGCTAGGTATCCAGGCACCAAAGAAGTCACATTTGGTATCACTTATTTTGCATTTGCCCCATTCCGTAATTACGCTACATTAGGGTACACGTTACATGAACAAGCCAGTCATTGCCACCACCTGCCAGGGGGCTGTTCGCATCCACCTTGCATGAACGGGGTGCTGCAGCTGAGAGATGGGGGTCTCTTCCCAATGTCTCCCAGAGCCCGGCTCCGAGCTTGGGCCTGTGTCTCCCAAGAGACCATTCCGCCTCTATGTCCTGCCCTTCTTCTCACTGGGCAGGTGTGATAACCCAAGCCCTGTGGGCTCCTTTCACCTTGAAACGCCCTTCAAGACCCCACACCCTGTAGAATGCTAGCAAAGGTACCCAGGGGTGTGAGGTCTGGAACCGGAAGTGGGAAGACACATACAACGTGAGAGCAACTTCCTCTTCCTTCCAACAGGCAGGGGAAGGGAGGAGGAAGGAGGAGTCGTGGTCTTGGGGACAGCGGCCAATGTGAGCAGGAGCCCACCTTTACGTGTCAGGCCCTCCCCTCAGCGCTTTCCATCCACTATCCCGAGGATTTCTCACAACACCCCAAGGCATAAAGGCAAACAACAAGCCCGGGGTTGCCCAGAAGATCTGGGATGTGAACGCAGAGGTTCCAGAGCCAACTTTTTACTATTTCCGCCTTATCCCATGGGTAAAATGTCACCTCCTGACCTGGCATTCAGGCCTGTCACAGTCTAACTCTGATCTCCTCTTTTGACTCTACTCTTCCCTGTCACCTCCATCAAAACCCTCTCTGCTGCTGCCGTCTTGGAGGGCGCTCCCCATCCTGGCCGGTGTGGAACGCTGGGACCTCCCTCCTGGGCCTGGAGAAGCATCTCCAGGAACGAAGTGCAGCCCCGGTCTTTAGAGCTTGCCAGAAAAGCCAGACTAGGACACAGTTCACTCAGTCATGAGGCAGAGGGACCCCATTTGAGGGAAAGGCCGGCACTTATAGGAGCTGAGAAGACAGGCAGTTGATCCTGACTCCTAACACATATCAAGAAGGTGGCTTCCTGTTGCCTTGAAGGCTGAGGAGGATTTTGCCAGGCAGGAAGGGACATGAGTGGCATTTCCAAACAAAACCTCAGGGGTCCACAAGGAAATGCCAATAGTTTGCCATTGCAAATATTGAGGTATTCTATTTCTTTCCATCTGCAGGTGGAAAGAGGGTGAGGGTGAGGTCGAGATTAGCTGCATTTTACCTACTTATGCAGCCTTCGCAGGCAGCCTGTTTTAACTTGAAACCTACAATCTGCATTAATAAGAAAAGAGCAGATTAAGGGAGCAGGGTGAGAGCCAAGTCAGTCACCTGGCACGAGTCGGGGACCCGTGCCTGTCCTAGACACAGGCACCACGGGGCAGTTAACCAAGAGGGGCTTCATTGATCTGTCCCCATGGGGTGCTTCTTACCGGAATAGTGATTCACCAGGTCCTCCAGGCACTGGAAGGTGAGCCTCGGGGAGATGTAATACCAGTTGTTCGGCAGGCGAAAGATGCGGTAATGCTTCACCTGCCTGTGTCTCACCGAGAGAGAATAAAAACCTGTGGGAGACGGGGGCCGGGTCAGAGGCATCCCACATGGTCCCCGCCGAGGGCGGCGATGGAGAGAATCCCTCAGCCTTGGGATGCAAGGAGAATACCCAGATGTGCACTCCTGCGTTTGGAGGAGCAGTTGCTAGGACCCCGTCTTCAGGGACTGCACTCACTCTGCAGAGACCCCAGGAGCGCACTCCTTTAGCGGCCCCACCACATTAGCCGCACAGATTTTTAGGGGCACCTGCTTAATCTTTGCTCTGTGAGCCTACCATTCCAGGTGCTTCCACATCCTCTTCTGGAAAGCCACCACGTCATACCACTTTCTGGTCCCTGTTCCCTCTTGGTTATACCTTATGCTTGGTTTTCTCAGAAATTTGGAAAAAGGAGCAGCTAAGACTTTTTCTGGGTATCCCTAAGAAACATGTCCAACATGCCATTTCTCCTTAAGCACCATGAAGGTAGTGATGCAGTAGGGGTTAGGAAGGGCAGAAATTAGGGCAAGCACCTTCCCCTCTCCTAGCCTCGATTTTCCCAAGTGGAAAGTGGGAGACTTGGACCTAAGTGCCTTCTGCTCTGTCCTTTGGGTCCCAGGAGTGCAAACATTCACGAGACAGTGAGTGAAGGACATGAGCATTTACTGAGTCTCTGCTGTCTCTCCGGGCTGCTCATGGGCTAAGCTGTTTCCAAGTGCTGTCCCCAGGTATGTTACAGATGCAGAAATGAAGCTCCGAGCCCCTGAGTGCTATGGCCAGAGGCACGCAGCTTGGAAATGGCAGATCTGGGGTCTGACCCTTGTCCTGATGGGCATTCCTACCTTTGCCCCAGGCCTGCCCTCTGAAGCCCAACATGCATCTTCCTATAACATTGACAGGAACTGGAAGTATGGTGAGCAGGTCAAAGGTGGCAGGTGGAAAATTATCAGAACTTTGCATACCCAAGGGAGCAGAGCCTGCTACCCGCCCACCCCCAGCCCAGCCCCGGCCCAGCTCGGCTGCAGATCTGCCTGAAAGCATCTTTATTTTTAGATCAGCTCTGGAACCTCAAGCTGGGTTCCTCCCTCACTTGGCCATGCCAGCTTAGAAGTCCTATCTGAGTCTGGGTCTCCCACCTCTGGGGACTGCCAGGGCATGCACAGGAAATGTGGTCTTTGCTTTGATCTTGTTTTCCCCTAGCACATTAGAGTTTTTGAGAGAAAAGTTGTTCTTGAATTTTCTAACCATAGATAGATGGTCCCTGCTTCTCCACAGTAAGGCTGATGCTAATTTTGGTGAAGGGCTCGAGCTCCAAAATGCACTGGCCCTTAGTAGGTATGTGGGAAATACTCTCAGATATTGCATTTCCTCTTCTCTGATATTGAGGATACAAGAAGCAGGCTAAGAACCTGAATGTATCTTTTGTTTTTAAAATGGTGTTATTCTTAGTTAGTCTGGGAAAGCCCTAACTGGGAAGGGTCTTGCTCCTGTGAGTTAAAGTGCTTACCACACCCCAGAAACTGTGCTAAGTACCTTCCTAGTGTCAATCCCCTGTTCTAGGAAAGGGTACCCAGGCTTAGTGAGACAGGTGCCTGTCAGTAATGCATACAGCCAAAACTAGAATTCAGAGCCCTTGTTCTGAACCATGACAAAGAGCCCAGCTATTTTGTTTTCACTGAATTGCTTAATGTGTAAGACGTAAGGAAGTTGTAACGATAATGATCATGGTGCGTAAGTAAGGGCATACATCTGCCTGTCCTGATTCTCTAAGATGCCTGAATTCATCGTAGGGCACAGTGGAAACCAGTGCTGAAGGTCTCCTGTGTAGCAAGAGCACTGTAAACGCAGTTATGATTGCATATGGCACCCCAGATGAACATACTGCCCTCGGAGAAGTAAACGACCCGCCCAAGGCACAGAGCTAGCGAGCGTGGGCCGGGCCTAGTCCCAAGCCTGCTCACTCGGGCCCAGTGCTGCCTACACCTGCTCTTTGTTTTGCTTCCCAGTTGATGGGATGTTTCGCAGCGGGAGCCTGCGGGGCTCATTGAGTCCGGCCGTGGCCTCACCCTGCCAGGTCCCCCGCTCCCTGGCTCTGGGCCCCTAGCTTTCACTCTGGCCTCTCCAGGGGTGTGTAGGCTGCAGGAAGCTCACCAGATCGGATGGGTTTGCATGTGTTGTGGGAGGAGGCAAAATGAGCCATGTCATGAATCAGTCCGGAACAAAACCTGCTGCTCTCAGCCCCGGCATGGAAAGGGGAGTCGGAGGCCGCTCACCTTTCTTCGTCTCACTCTCTCGGATCATGAAGGAGCCCATCTTCGTGTCTGGCAGCTGGAGCAGCTCCTCTGCCTTGTCTCTGCCCAGCCCTTCAAACAGCCAGCTGGGAAATAGAAGGGAAGGGAGGCATGAGTATCCTGAGCACACCTTCCCCCAACCAGGCAGGTGGCGCTGAAATTCAGAGCAGGGTCCAGTTCCTATAAAACTGTTGGGATTCAAAAGAGGTGGGCAATTGGCCCTTCCTCTCTCCCTCCCTCCCTCCCTCCCTTCCTTCCTTCTTTTAATCATTCAGATAAAATTCCTGAGTGCCTACCCCACGCCAGGTATTACATCAGACAACGAGGCCACAAAGATGCATAAAATACCTTTCTCATCTTGTTCTCAAATGCCAGCCGGACCGTGCCCACTCTGTATTATATGACATAGAAGCGTTCTAAACCTCAATAAGGTACCGCGATAAGGTTTGGCATTTTGTTTAAGGTCTCTGCCTTGTATTGTAGCCTCCCCACCTCTCCCTCACCACCCCATGAGGGCAACGACTATGTCTGTCTGTTTGGGTTTTGTCTTTGTGTCCAGGGTATTGAGCTTGGTGTGTATTTGTGAATGAATAAATGGGCACAAGAAAGACACAGTGGTGCATAATTCCACCAACTTAACAAACCCCACATTGCATTCATTATATTCCCTTCCTATCTTCTCTTGTTCAACATATTTTAAACAAAGTTGTCATTGCACGATGCATTGACATGTGTTTCTGTATTTCTTGCTTTTTTTTTTTTTCACTTAACAGTAAAAAAAAAAAAAAAAAGCAGTTGTAACACTGTGGTCCAACTTTCCAACAGAATGTTCACCTTCCATACGACAGCCAACACTCTTGAATATGCTTTCAGAAGCAGCTCCGTGCACAAAGGAATCTGTGTTCTAAGGAAGTGGGCACTTCCTCATTTTTCAGAACAGCCTCAGACAGATCCCAGCGTGGAAGAAAATGCTTCGTTAGCACTTGGCTGGAGTGTCCTCAGAAGCAATTATACCTCCTTTTTAACAGTCTCCATATTTCAGGGAGTGAACCCTGGCTTTTAATCCATAGGTCTGAACTAGTGCATATGCTGTGGCAAATGTTAATGCTTCACTGCATCACATCCTTTGCTATCCCCAAGGCACACAAGCGAGTCCTTTTAGCACCGTGGCTGCGAGGCTGTTATAAGACCATAGACTTATAATCGGATACCGTTTATTTATGTACTGGCCTCGAAGAGCGCTTTTTGTGTTAAGATCATGATTCGGCCTAATATTTTAACTACCCCTTTAGTTCTGCACAACATACGCGCTTAGTGTCTGTGACCAACATTCATCCTCCCAGGAAATTCCACTCATAAAAATGAATACAAGAAGAACAATAGCGACAGCCATATATGAATACTAATTATGGGCATTATGCATATTTTAGGCATTGAAATCTGATCCTCACATACACCCTCTAAGAAGGGTAGTCTTGCCTCCCTTTCACTGATGAGGATACTGAGGGTCAGAGTGAGTAAGTAATTTGTCCAAGTTACTGCATATCAGCAACTGGTAAAGCTAGACTTGTAATGCATTTTCCTCAGACCTCGAATTCCATAACCATTCTCCTGCACCGCCTCTCTTCCTAGTCGATATTTTAAAGACATTTATTGCATCTACTAGAGGGGGAGCTCCAGTGGGCTGTGATTACATCTTACTCCTCCAGGCTCCCCACCACCGAGCCCCTGCCAACATGCGGTACCACATCTTCAACATGAAAGTGTTGATGCATGTTTGCTAAATGAGCAGATGGGTCAGTGACATGCAGCTGACTCAAAAGAGTTACTGTGACTGACATCTCTTTCAGACCATGGCTGTCACAGCTGCTTTTGTCCCACCTCTGCTCCCCTTCATCATCCTTGGCTCAGAAATGGCTTTTGGTATTCATAATCAAAATCTGTGACATTGCAATTAAATGCACGGAGTTACATTCTGCAAAATACGCAGGCAGTTACCTCTGCTTTCGGCAGGGGTGAGTGGGTAAAGCTGTTATTTCTGGACCCCTCCAAATAAAAAAAAGTAATGCTTCTCTTTCTTCCTTCCTGTATGCCGAGGTCTGGCCTTGGTAGCTTGCCAGATGAGGAGACTGGGGGTCAAGGAGGTGAAGTAACTTTCCCCTGGCACTTGTGGGGGGCTCCTACCATGGAAGCCAGGGAGCTGAGCCATGCGTATTCCAGCCTAGGGGTGCTGGTCTCCAAAGCCCCGCATCTGCACACCTGCAGGGGAAGGTAGTGTGCTTGTCTGCTTCTCTCTCATGCCCGATTCGTTCGAATTTCTCCTTTCCGGCCTGACTTCTCCATTTGTCAAGTTGGGTACGTAAGTGTTTTGGGCAGTAAGTGTTCTCTGTGTTCTGGATAGGATTTGATAAGAATCTAGCTAAGATGTACCAAGTGCTTACTGTAATGCCGGGCATTGTTCCAAGAACTACCCATGTACTATCCACCTCATCATCCTCACAGCCCTGTACTTTGGTCTTACTATCTATTCTGGCCCCTGTCATTCTGTATTGTGATCTCTGTCTGACAGATGAAGAAAGGAAGCCAAGGCAGGAGGTGTTGAGGAGCTTGCCCAGTGTTGCACGGCCTGCAGGGGACAGAGGCAGGACTGCAACCAGACAGGCTGACTTTTAGCAGCTGTGCCCCTTTGATCACGGTTGCTGAATGTGTATCGCTATGTGCCAGGAACGCAGCATTGGAGCCGAAAGGTCCAGCTCCCTTGTCTTACTGATGGGGAAACCGAGTCTCAGATAGGGCAAGGGGTTCGCCAAGAGGACACCCTTCCTTATGGACTGAGCGAGAGTAAGAGTGACTGTCTGGAAACTTCCTTTCCACGGTGCCATGCCGGAATCTCTCTGTGCGTGCTCAGCCATCACTAGCATCAATATCATGCTTCGTAGATGCCATTTCAGAAATGTACTCACCCGTGGTAAACTCTGGCCACACATATTCCAGGAATATAACTCTCTCGACCAGTGCTAAGGGAAATGGCTTTCCACCAGCCCCCTTCGCTGGAAGAACAAGAACAGACAGGAGAGGGTGGACGGGTGAGTGGCAAAGCGAACGCATGAACGGAGTAATCACATTTAACCCGGGCCACGTAAGGCCGTTTCTTTTTCAAACCCACCATTGGCCAAAGTTCTCCATATGAAACTGTACTTTTTAAGTGTCTCCCTCATTCCAAGCTAACCAAGAACCCTTCCCACATAGCTGGCACTAGCCACCTTTTGGGGATCCACAGTGAGTGTGTCAGAATTGGGGGCTTTTTAAAACCAAATGTTTACTATGCGGAATTACACGCTGCAATATAACCAAGATAGTTTGTCTGTATTAATGAGGATCTAAGTAAAAGGAGCTTAGAGCCCCCTATCTGTTCTATAGCCCATTTTGAGTCATGGAGAGACAGCAGGATGGAAGGCAATACTTTCTGTTTATCATCAGAAGCTTTCTCAGACCCCCGGGTCCTCCTGCCTGAGCCCCCACTGCACTGGTAGAAAATATCAACACTGCATGGGTGGAAGATGAGACCAACGTGGGAAGCAGAAGTTGGACCGTAAAGGGTCTCAAAAGCCAAGTTAAGGATTTAAATTTAACCCACCAGGCAATGGGGAACCACTGAAGGCTTTAGAGCACTGGCGGTATTAAAGATTAAGCCCTAGGATCTGCTGTATGGGCCAAATTTCTCAACTCAGAATAGGACCAGGGCCCGAGTGGAGTTGGACAACTATAGCTAAAATCTAACAATTCCCACTCAAATTGAGTTCACCCTTTTTAAGGGATTGTGAAACATTTGGAAAGCCAACTCACTCAGAAATCACTCGTAGTTTCTCCCCTCGGCGGAATATGGGGGGGCTGATGTCAGGAGATGGATAATCACTCAGCACGGCCAGGAAGTCGCTATCCAGTCCTGGGGAAACAAAGCCAAGGTGTGTTCTCCTTCACAGGGAACCAAAAGGCGACCCACCCCGGGGAGGGGAGGGCCAAGACGAGTCCCTCCTGTGGACTTCTCAGCTGGAGATACATGACTTGGCTTTGGAACAGCAGTTTATAGCAGGCTCTCCTCTCCTCAGGGATGGTGGCACAGGGAGCTCGAAGGAACCCCAAGGTCGGTGATCCCCTTCCATTTGCAAGCCCACCTTGGCCCTGACATTCTCCTCTGAGAAGTGGGGATCCTGAGGTCCTTGAGCTGGAGTCACAAGATCTGGCTTGAAGGTTTGCTACTGTGTCTACTGATCCCTGTCATCTTGCCCAAGTCCCCAAATGCCTACTAGCCTCAATTTCCCCATCTTTAAAGTGGGGCTAATGCTACCTCACTGCAGGGTCCATCTGGAGATGAGATGAAATTATGCAGCAGTGCCCCATGAATGATAAGGGGCCATAAAAGCTTCTTTTATTATTACCCTCCCTGGGGCCTGTGGGTCCGCATAGTTCACATACTGGGATAGGGTGTGTTGCGATTGGGCTACATGAGTTCTGAGGACCCGCCGGGACTCAAAGACTCTAACTCTGAAACTCCACAAAGCACTTCTTCTTTGTAGGATATAAGGCACCATGCTGGGGGTCTATTTAATAGGGACTTTGGGGTAGGGGTGGGAGAAAAAGTAACTGCTTTTCATCATATGTACATTGAAAGTAATTCTAGTGACATTTTGAAAAGGAAAGCATTCTGTCTGGTTCATGTGAGTACAGCTTACCGTCAGCTAGAGAAGGAGTGATAATATGTGAATTCACTTTTTGGCACTAAGCAAAATCCTGTTTTATACAGCCTTAGCGGTTTGCTGGAATTTGGGTGCATTAGATGCGAGGTATAGTTTTTGGGAAATAATATACCTTAAGAATGGGCTGATTCAGTACCTGTTTGCTCTGATGTTGGGTTTATCCCTCCATCTGCTGGCTGGGCATCTGAACTCAAAATTCTGGGTAACTTACCATGTATTCATTCCCTCAGCAATTGTTCATTGAGTATCTGGGCCAAACACGGCGAACAAAGCAAGCCAAGTCTGCCTGCTCAAATAGAGCTCACGTTCTAGAGAATCCATAAATAATCATGGGAAGGGTCATCACCCGCCCCCTTCACCCCAGGAAAACCAGGAGAAATCCCAGCACTGGGGCATGGCAGGCTTGGTGGCCCAAACTGGCCACTTTCTGGGATCCAGACACCCCCATGCTGGCACTTCTAGACCCCGCCCCTTACAACTCCTATGTCCGGGACTCTGTGGCTCACCCGTGCCCGGACAGAATAAACCCAAAGATAGCTTCAGGAGTAGAATGTGTGAGAGTGAATCAGAAGCCACTTATCACCATGCAACAGCACATTCAGATATATTGTTCATTTGGGGAAGCTGAGCCACAGACAATAAAGAAGATGAAAGCAAGCATTTTTAGGCGTGAAATGGAAACCAAAGTGATTCATGCTGACTGAAGTCACTGAAAGGAGTCAGGCCTCATGAGAAGGAGCAGGGCCTGGCCAGGGAATGGGTGACCCAGCAGAGCCTCCCCAGAGCCTATGGAGACCCCTCCCTCCCATTCTGCTTTGCTAGATTTAAAAAAAAAAAAAGGATTCTTTCCTTGTGTAGCCCAGACCCCAGCTCAATAGTAGGAGGCAGCACTGCAGTTGGACTTGAAGCCAGAAGTCCCGAGTTCTGATAAAGGGTGGATCCAGATTTTGTGAGGCATGAAGCTCATGCAAATTTGGAAATCCTCTTTAAGAAAAAGAACAGAAAGGAAATTGCAAATACAAAACTGGGTATAGTCCCTAGGAAGCTGTAGTGCCCATGAAGGGGGGCCCCACACAGAGGATCTGGTCAGCTTCCCAGTAAAGTGGGCTGATTTTGAGGCTGACTTTGCACTCTGAGTGTGGCTGCATCCTTCCCCTCTGCGGCCTGCTTTAGTCTGGAAAAAGAGGGGTTGGAAGACACCTTCATGATGGAAATCTGGGCTAATGGTCCCAAATATGAAGGAGCCGCTTATTAACATGGTCTCCACTGCTCAGGAGCACTGTGACGAGCCGTCGTGTTCTTCTCAATTTGCTGGGATGCCGGGTCCTCAGACCCCACGGACAGGCTGCTCCCTCTGCCAGGAAAGCACCTGCTCTCCCGTTTCTCATCCCTCTCCCCCCCCCCCCCCCCCCCCCGGGAGGTTTGCCTGGTGCTCCTGCTTTACCCCCACCTCGGGGTAAAGCTCTAGGCTTTTCCTTTGAAGCAATTACCCAGGTTGTATTCTGGAGTTTGCAGGAGTCCGGGGGAATGAGTGTGAACTCCACAAGGAGCTGTCCTCCAGCCCCCGCCCAGATCCTGCTGTCCCATCTCCGATGCTCAGGGCAGGTTTAAGGAATGAAGATGAGGAGACATCCCTGTGCTACTGGGCTCTTAAACACTGCCTAACGCGGCCCAAGGGAAGGAAACCTGATTTGTGGCAGCAGCATGGTGGGCGGTCATCACAGAACCAGCCCCTTGTGAAAAACAAGGCTGGAAGGAGAGGCACAGCTTTTGCTATCTGCGACCATCACAGAACCTTGAAATAGACCCTGTGTCTCTGCGGGGGTTGGGGCTTTGATGTCTGCTTCACCGTGAAGACTGTGAAACAGAACAACCGCCTCTCCTTACTTTAAAAACAGAAACAAAAACCACGATCCCATTATCAAAACAATTGTCTCAATAGCGGAAAGAGGCTTCAGGGGCTGGAGAATTTCAATTTCACAATAACAGCGTGGAGCTTCCTGTGGAATTTCCGTAATAGTGATGTTTTTACAGCTATAACACTTCCATGTCGCTGAGAAGCCTCGAGGTGGGGCTTTTGCTTAAAAGCGATGGCCTTGGTGTGGTCCTTTGCAAGGGATTTCATGTGCATTCCTGCCACCTGTCTTACCAGGCCCTGTGGTAGAGTACACGCAAAGTAGGAAAATCAAGTTCACTCCTAGAGCTTGAACACACTGTCAGGTCCCCCTGGAGCCCCAGGTTTTGGGGAGAGCTGAGCCCTGGAATTAAATCAGATAAGTGATTGGCCTCGGGGAGAGGCACGGACCAGATTATCGCAGATTTAAGATAAGGAAACAAAGCGAATGAAGAAGTGTGTCTCGCGTAGGCGAGAAACCCAGAGAGGATTTTTCAGAAGAGAGAATGGGCTTTGGAATCAATCAGACCTGGCTTAAATTCTACTTCCATCACTTAATTGTTCTGTGATTTGGGGAGAGATTTATTTTTAACCAATCTGAGCTTGATTTCTTCATGTATAAAAATGGGAAATACCGAAATCTACCCTGTACGACTGGGGTTGGACTCATGATGCAATGTATGTACAGAACCCACCTCCACGGCGCGGTGGGGGGGGGGGGGGAACGCTAATATCATGTTTATGGGATGGGTGGGATTAGCATCACATAGTCCAAGACCAATTTCAGCCAATGGTGTCCTAAATTTTGAAAAGCCTCTGGATGTGCAAATTTGAAAATATTCTGTTCTTCTAAAAACAAAATCCATTTGGTGAGAACAGGAGATGAAATCCGGAAGACCAGATATTTACTTATGGCTCAACTTGAAAGTGTGTCATAGTGAACGAACTGTACAAAAGTGTAAAATGGGAAATGAATCCAAAAAAGGAAGGAGACCCAGGCAGAACTCACTAGCCACAGATATTACTTGGTCAAAGGAGGACAGGCCTTTTTTAGCATTATTATTCCTCTTGGAATCATTACCATTTCTTTTTAAATGCTAAAAACCTTTCAGTAGTTTCCATTTATAACTCTAGCAAAGCCAGCCTTTCAGGACTCCCAATCCTCCATACAACCCTAGAGAATATATATTCTTATTTAAAAAATGAAGAAACAAAGGCTGGGAGAGTGTTTAGTAACCTGCAGCAGGAGCATGAGGGTTGTTGAAGCTCCTGGCCATGTCCCTAGGCCACAGAACTCTCCTTGGCATGTAATTACCAGGCTCTCCCCAATTAGCACTTGCTCCTTGACAGGTTGGGACAAACGCTGACTCCAAATGAGGTTTCCAAGTTGGCACCAGCAGCCGAGTGCAGTTGGTTGGCAAGGAGCTAAACAACCCAGTGCTTTCAGCTTCTGGTTTTGCACGCCCTTGAATCGTGCCCAAATCCATGGCCTCCAGAGGGTCCAAGCAGGCCTTGCTTTCAATGTCTTTTACAGGAAACATATACACACAACTAACCAATCAGACAGGGCTGGGCAGACTCGCCTGATAGGAGATCTACCAAGTTCTGTTGATCACCACAAACCACAGGTTGTACCCGTGGGTCCTATATTGTGGGTTGAAAAGTGAGACGCAGTGGTCCACAAGTTCTGTTCTGTCCCACACCTTGGCTGTCCCATCTCTGAGATGGAGCAGATTGGACCGAGTAGATCTCGAGGCTCTCAGAGGGCACAGCGAGGTGGAGAGACTAGCTCAGGAGCACATGGTAGCAGGCCGAGTGCCCAGTCTCAAAACCCAGTCACCAAGCGGCAGAGGGGGCAGACTCTGTCCCTGGCCACCTGCTCTCCTGATGCTACTGAATACCACCAGCACTACTATTTACTTAACAGTGTCTTTCTTTATGTTAATTTGCTTTAAAAAAAAAAAAAATCTTTAGCCCCATTCTAGGCACCGTGATAATCGTGGTCTGATGGACGAGATGTATTTCGTATGGTCTCCATTACAAGTGCAGAAGTTGTACATTCAGTGTAAAAAGTTGAATGATCGTGTTCCACCTAGAACCATCTCAGGGGCCAGAAGTGGGATGAGTAAGACCCAGGTGGAAAAGGTGGGTCTAGTCAAAGATCTGTTGCAGGTTCCCTTCCAGGGCACTGGACTGTCTGTGATAGCGATCACTTCCTGTGGAGGCTGGGAGGAGGGAGAATGATGTGTGTAGAGCACTAGGTAATCATGTCTGGCACGTTATAGAGTCACTCCCATCATCCCATTTTACAAGTGAGACCAGAGGGACCCTACGGAGACAAACTGACTTCTCTCATTGCTCATCGGGTGTTAAGAGTAGGGGCAGGACTAAAAGCTGGGTCTGGGGATGCAAACTTTTGGCTCAAACCAGGGGGCTTGTAAGAAATTCCACGGGTTGTTCCCCTCCACCATCATTGAATTCTGATGAGCAGATCTGGGGCGGGGCCCAGTGATCTGCATTTTTGACAACTTTCCAGAGGCTCTGATGCAGGTGGTCTGAGAATCATTCACTGGGGAAGTGCCAGGCTGGGTCAGAGACCTCCCTGCCCCCTTCTTCCTCCTCAGAGCCCCTCCCATGTCTTCTTTCCATGGGGCAGCACCCTAGGTGCTAGGTAAACGCCCCGCTTAGCGCGATTTCCATGCTTGCACAGAAGGGGGTCTGAACAGTGTCTGGGTTTGCATTATGACCTCTGTCAGTGAGATCAGGGTGATAAAAGGTGAAGAGGGGAAAAAAAAAAAAAGAAGGTAAGGTGGGGGAAAATTGTACCTTCAGATTCTATTTAAGGTAGAAATATGTCATTGCCCAGATACATGGGAGTTCCCTAGGTCTTACTCAATTCTGTACTGTCCGTGTCTGGTACAGAGCAAGAGTCTGAAATAAGGATAGGATTGTAGAGAAAATGAGTTATGTGGGTTGATTGGCAAGCAAGTCATGGAACCCCCAATTCGACTGCTTTAAACCTGCTTTTTTTGGGGGGAGGCATTTAGACAGAGCCTCGTGCAATCAGGTTACCCCCAGTGGAGTTTAGAAAAGTGATTCCCTCCACATTCATCAGGTGACTACTTTGTGCTGTCAGTGCTCTGAGAAGGGGATTGTCCTGGTCTCCATTTGACTGCTGAGCCCTGCCCTTCTTCTGGGAGGCTAACTGACTTACCCCAGGTCAAATGGCTTCCAGGGACAACACTAGTAGCTCAGCAAGGTCATTTGTCTCTGAGGCCTGCCCCGTTTCTTCAAGTCCTCCTACCTCTGTGGGTTTTGTGATAGTAGTCTCCAGGAACTGGAGTAATCAGGGATGTTCTAGAAAGCTTCGTTTAGGAGCAAACAGATGGACAAAGCCACATCCCAAGGCATTCACCGTCCTTGCTGGGGGGAAAAATACACTCCTAAAAGCTCAGAAAACGTGTCTGTCTAGCAGTTTACAGGTGAGGCCTCCTGCTGATCCCTGTGTAGGGCCTGGGGCTTTTGGTGACTTTCATTCTCCACCACTCAGGCTAACGTCAGAGGAAGCTCCACTTGTATGCTGGCCTAAAGCCCTCAGCTCCCCGCACTACTTCCTGGGAGCTGGAGCCTGACCAAATGAGTAAGCATGAGTGTTAGCTGAGTGGGTGCATGTTCCATGAAAACCCGAACCCTCTGCATCCATCAGCTAGAGACTAATGAATGCAGCACCCACTGCAACCACTTTCCTCTCCCTTCTTCGAGTGGATGGCAGGAAAAAAAAGGGGGGGAGGGAAATCAAATTACGACTGATCACAGGGGAAACTTTTCAGGGGTGGGGGATGGAAAAGGCAGCTACTCGTGCTTGATGTGGTTGCCTGGATCACACACTGGGTCCGACCTGGGGAATTCTCTTCACCAGGGGGTGGAGGGCTGGGGAGACCCCTCTACCTCCCTTTTCGAGGTGACCTCCCACCACCCACACAGTGGAAAAAGAGAAACTTATTTCATGAGAATTTGCATTAAAAAACTAAAGGCAAATGAGCGAGCCCTTGGAGACCCATGTTTTCATGGGGTTTGCTCAAGCATGCCGCCCCCCCTGCCCCGGGGCGAGAAGCTGCAGTACAAAATGGCCTCGCTGGGTGGGTGGGTGGGTGTCTCCCGAGCCAGGGTGGGCCCTGGGCGTTTTCCTCAAGCAGCCATGACTAGAAGGGGAAGCTGTGATTTGCAGTGGTTTGGAGAAGGTGGGAGAAGGGCCCAGGCAGCAGGAGGCCTGGCCGACACCCGGTTCTGAGCCTTGCATGGGAGGCAGAGGGGCCCCGGAGCGTGCCGGCTGCCCCACCTCATCACATGGTTCCATCCCCTTTGTCCCGGAGAATGTTCTTTTCATCTTTCCCCCCTTAGGCTTAAGGAGGGGCATTGGAACAGACAGCCACTAGAGTTGCCCTGCCTGGGGACCGAAGTGAGCGGCAGGGTCTCTGCTTGCTCCCTTGGGAGCATCCGAGGGATCATGAGACCATGTATAACTTGGTGTCTCCGTTCTGGAAGCAATGAGAAGGCGCCTCCTTGCTGAAGGGGCCACAGAAGTAGTGGAATGAGCAGTAGAGACAGGCGCCTGGCACGGCGGACTCTCAGCAGGCAGGATGGTGGCCATCTGTGCGTGGGGACTTTGCAGGGTGTGGGGCTGCGGGGGGCGCAGGGGACGCGGGGCATTAGCAGAGGGAGACCGAGCACCAGCACTGTGATGTCAGATAGGAGGTGGAAATGTCCCAAGGGGACTCACCCTGGGGACCCTGAGGGACCTCCTGACCATCCCCTTCCCAAGCCCCTCGAGGACTCACACAGTGCGCTGCCGCCACCCCACCCAGAGCAAAAGGGGCTTTGCTCTCAGCCTTTGCCCCCTGCTTGCTGATGTCCTCTTAGGGCTCTCTGGCCAGTCTCTGAAGGGCTCCTCGGCTTCAGGAACCCGCCTCTACCCGGCAGCGCCGCGGGAAGCTGACTTCTGTCATCACTGCATAACCCATGGCCTTGTGCCCTCCCCCTAGGATGGCTAGCCCTGTGATCCTACCAAGGGGACCCAGGATTCCTTTCTTTTCAGGAAGATTTCCTCGAGCTAGTGTCTAGCTTCATCAGGTTGCACGGCAAAAGCTTCTGCAGAGCTGTGACAATATTAAACTCACGATAATATTATAGCACGGCTGGCTGGCAGGGTGTGGTAAGCAAGAGCCTAGCTTTCAGAATCAGACTGGCCTGGGTTGGAAATCTGACTCTTCCCACAGCGGATCACATTTCCTTAGTGAGCCTCAGTTTCCCCACCTGTCAAATAAAGGTGGAAAGAGCTGTTCTCAAAGGTCCACCACACAAGCCAGCCGCCCAGCAGCCACTCAGGGCACCCCTGCTCAATCTTTTGAAATGCTAACCACGAGCAAGGTGAGAGAGGCAGGTACCATGAGTGCCTCTGCACCCCGTGCCCTGTTTCACCAATTGTCAGCAGCCCCGGTCGCTCGGTCTTGGCCCCGGCTCTCGAACGATGGAGTTAAGCATCACACCCAGAGCCAAGAAGCCAGACTTACCATCTGGGCTGGGCACAGGCCTCTCGGGAGGTGCTGGGGTGGATCGCATACTGTTTCCCATCGCTCTGTCTCCCTGGGCTATCGAAGATGGTCGAAGCCTACGGCACAGGGGATACACACAGCAAGTCAGCCATGCACCGAGCCCTCTGGGTGAGGAATGACCCAGTTTAGAGTACATGGTGCATCACTCTTCAGCAGCTCACTTCTTGAGGGGCGGGTGTTTTCATGTGAAGTTGAGATCCGTGAATGTTGGTTACATTTGCTCAGCCCTGGGTCTTTTATCAAGGGAATGACAGAGAAAACCACAGAGAGGGAAGTTGTGAGCGAATGCTGTTGGTCGCAGAAGTTTCCATTACTCCGAGCCCTGGCTGGCGGAAAGCAACCAGCGGTGCTTGTGTGCAAGGTGAGGGGCATTTCAGGGGGGCTGCAGCCCCTCCCTCCCCCACTCAGGACCCCCTCCCAACCCCCATGCATGGGGAATCGGGAGCACCTGACACCCAAGGAAGTACCAGCTTGACAACCAGAGGGGGGCTGAGCAAAGGGTAATTTCTGCCCCAACTTTCTCCTGCGTTCGTTTCTCCACATGCTCTAACCCACGGTGAAGAAGGGAAACTCCATACCAACGCTGCATGCTTGCGGTGTGCCCCATTCGCACATCCGCTGCGACTTCTGATAATTGTCAAGTCCCTGCATCCCTCACCCCATTTCTCGGTGAAGGCAACCGAGTCCCCAGGAGGGTAAGGTCTTGTCTAAGGTCACACAGCACGGATTTGAACTGCTGAGGCTGAGCCTGTTCCATGTTGGTTCACATTCTGGCTCTGCGTGTCCGAGCGTGGTGACCTCTGGGCAAGTTATGGAGCTCTGCCTGCCTGTTACAGGGAATGATAATGAAACGACATTCAGTCGTGGCTGCAAAATTAACAGATAAAGCACATGAGCGTGGCCTAGCCTAAACTCCATGTTAATGACTGCAATTTATAGTGTATTTTCAGATTGTCCATAATGATAAACATTCAAACTCTGGGTCCCTGTACGAGCATTTTAGAAGGGAGCTGAGGGCGATCACAGAAAATGTGTCTCTTGGGATCCTTGAAGCACAGAGAAGAAGGCCCCACCCATAGTCAGAGCCCTTCTTGTCTCTTGGGGGTAAGGAGGAGAATGGAAGGGCAGGGTCCCCCAGCTGGGGCTGCCCATCTGCAAACTTATACTCCACCCCTTTCTTTGTCTGCAGTTTAGGGTAGAGAACTGAGTAGCTTGAAAGGGTCCAGAAGTCTGTTAACCCAACCCCCACCCTGGTCTTAAATCCTTCCTCTATGCACCGCATATTCAGATTCTGGAAAGATCTGTGCTCTTGGCAAGGCCTTCCAGAGATTGAGGGAAGTCTGTATCACTTCCTAATCTACTGAGGAGGAGGTGGGCAGGTAGGATATTTAGTGTACTAGGAAACAAGAAAAACCAAAATTAGTTTTGCTTGAAAGTTAATATATTTTAAATATTTACATGAATAGTTCATCAGTCGTAACTCAAATAGTTCATTTATAATTGTGCTCTTTCTAAGATAATTACAAACTTGCAAGAACCCTAAGCCTAAAATGCACCAAGAAAGTGTGGCCGGAATGGATCACACATTCAAAGTTAAGAACCCCGTCTTCTGATCCTGTTGACTGAAAACAACAGAGATAGTTCTAGGGTGTGGCCCCTCTGGGTGTAAGTCCCTCCTTTCCCCTTCTTACCACCCCTCCCCTGACCCATACAGCCAAAGGGACACCTTTGACCTTGGCAGGACCCTTCATGCAAGCCCGGAGGTTTTAACAGCATCACCCTGGCTCTAGGAGGCAGAGACAAGTTGTCCTTGTCCCCAGCTCCTCAGCTGGTGTAGGCACTCAAGAAAACGTGCTCCTAAAAAGGGCTCAAAAGACCACGCCAGTGGAGTGGCTGGGAGCCTCACTCCCTGCAGCTGGGTCCTGGGCCCTGAGCCAGCACCCGGAGAAAGGCCGGCCCCTGTGGTCCCACCCACCCGATGGGGAACTCGGGCCACCTCACGCATGTCCGGGGAAGGAGGAAAGAAAGTCGCCTCTGACTCTGAGGAGCTGGCTCTCCCCCACGGAGCTGTGCCCCTGTGTGCTATGCAGAGATATCCCGCAGAGGCCTCTGCCACTCTGTCCTGCTCCCCGCGCTTTCCTGGAGCCCACCAGTCACCCCAGACCGTCAGCTTCCCTGACTGTCATTACTAAGGCCTGGAGAAAGCTCTCAGGACAGGCTGGGGAGAGGTCTTGCAGGCCTCCTGTCTGGGGATAACTCTGAAACACTCATGCTGGCCTGTACCTTTCCTCTCCCATGTGTCCCCACACCACAGTGCACCCCAGCAATGCCGTTCTCTTCCCTGAGGCCTAACACTTGCGCCTAGCATCAGCTAAACACCAGGGACTGTGCCTTGACCCCGGCCCCACGTTGGGTGTCAGCTCCCAGCCCGCAGACATCCCCCGGCCCCGCCCTCCTCTCCATCTTCTCGCTCGGAGCCCCTTCTGGGCAACAGCCCGCAGCCTTCACGTCCCACTCTCTCCTTCCTTCAACCGCAGCTCCAGTAAAGTCACGGGGAGGAAAAGACTTTGTTATCTATCAAAGTGAATTCCGACTTCACTCCCTCCCGACAACTTTGTAATTCTTCTCAAGCACGAGTGTGGGATTTGGGGGGATTTGTGGAATCGGGGACGGGAAAAAGAAAGGCTTGAGGGTTGCATTTCTCAGGCGGGAAAACTGAGGTCCTTCCAAGAAAAGAAACATACTCAGGGTGGTGACATGTGAAAGGTTGGGTAGGTCCCAGAGGTCTGACACACTCCCTCTGCCCTGTTTCTCGCACTCTGGTCTCTTCGGTCTCGGGTCAGCATGCACGCACCAGGCCACCATACCCCGTGCTGTTCGGAGAAAGGTCTCAACAGCCCTGAGTGGTCTGCTTGCTGGCTTCCTGTGTTCTCCAGGAAGGAGTTAACTTCTCTGCGAGAGGCTTTCATTTGAGCGAGTAAAAATGCCCCCAGAGACCGAGAGCCAGAGTCTCCCTAATGAAATGGCTGAGCAATCTGATTTAATCTGTGACAGTTTTATGCAGGGGTTGGAGGTGGGAGAGAGGGTAGGAGACACATAATTGCTTCTAGGAACAATAAAGAAAGGGCAAAAGAGAAATGAGTTAATTAACATTAGCTCTGAACATTTGGTTTCTTCCTCCCTTTCCTTTGTGATGTCCAGGATCAGAGCTCGTGTTTGCCTCCTAGCCTCCCCCTAGTCTGTTTTCTTGGGGTGAACTTGGGCCTTCTGAAAAATGAGAGTGAAAAAGATGGTCTCCAAAAACAAAGCCACTTTGCCCCTTTTAATTCTAGGAATCAAGGCTCGGTGAGTTTCTGAAGACAATTAATAGAAGAACCATCATCACTTCTCTTATCAAGTCCCATTACAGAATCCAAACCCTGACTTCATATTCTTCAGGGTCAAGGGAAGGCTGTTCCTGTGTGCCCCACCTTCTGGTGGGCAATTGCCTTTAACCCTCCCAGCCTCCCTGGGAGGCCAGCTTCCTCCTCCACCTTCTCGGTGTGGAGGTCAGCTGCTGAGCTAACCTGTCCACACTCGGAGAGCTGGAAAGGTGTGGGACAGGGCCGCAGGACGCACACCTACCTCTCCTGACTTCAGCACCGATGTCCTTTGTCCACCTTTCCCAGGGGCCGTGGCACTGCCTGTCTCCAGGGAGGAGGGAAGATCACCCAGGACCTCTGGGCAGTGGGGATGCAAGGCACGCAGAGGTCCCACGGACGCAGGGAGTTACCACTTGGGGTGTGGGAGGCGCCTGCCAGCAACCTGTCTCTGGCTAGCTTTCTCTGTGACCAGATCAGGGATCCTTTCATTGCGTGTTCTGCATTATCTTATAAATAGAGGGGGCAGGCTTCTGAGAACCTTCCATTCCCAGATGGTATCCCGGGACCGTTCTGTGTACTTTATCCCCTTTGGGCTTCTAATGTCCGGGCCTTGCTGTCGGAAGGGCAAGTAGCCTGAACCCCTACATGGCGTGCTGAAGGTGGAGAGTTGAAACTCAGCCGAGGAAAGACAGGTCTGGACTTTGTAATAAAACCAGGAACAGTTGGAAAACCTTGATGACAAGGTTTAATTAATATAAAAATCTATTTAGGGATGCAGCCTTCCCTTTGGCCTTAGAAAGTTCCCCCACAAAGAGTGGCTGTAAGTCCACTCATGTGACCGGCTTCTAAGGCGTGGAAGCATGACGCCCCCGGTGGGGAACCTCCCCATCCACCCTACCCAGACCTCAACGGTGGCAGTAGTCCCCGGAGGCCCCCCCCCCCACCCGCCACCATGGCTGAGCAGCTGTACTCTGTGCCTGGCGTGGGGGTGAGGCATTTTCTAGCTGTCCTACCCTTGTCACTCATAACAACTCCCTTTCGGAGGTGGGATGAATTTTGTAACTTGTCCAAGGTTATATGACTGGTAAGAGGAGAGCCTGGGCTCCAAAGTAGCTGTGCTTGCCACCTCCATGAGATGCTGCCTTGCTTTCCTGCCCCTCTGGTTCACAGAGAAATGATTTTATAAAGTTCTCAAAGTAAATTTCTGGGACCATAAACTTTTTGGGGGAGACCTTAGTACAAAGGACAGGGAGGTCTGGAAGGGCCTCTGGGAGGTCAAGTGGCAATGTTTGGAACCCATGTCTGGGGATCTGGCTGGAGGGGAGCAGAAGGGACAGGAGAGAGAGAGGCAGGGAGGGTATGCTCAGGCCTTAGCTCTTAGGTGGCTTGCTGGGGTCAAAAGAGCCGGAGTGAATCCTGCGTAGTGTTTTCCACCCTTTCACAACGTGAAAGAATTGATACTGCTATGGGGGGCAGAGGGGAGAAAGAAACAAGAAAAACTAGCTTATACTATCCCAATTTTGTAAAAAATTAACATGCATATGCAAATATGTATAGAAAAATAGGAAAGGAAATTATTTCCAAGATGTTTCCAAGGACTCTCTCTGGGTAGTGATCTTATAAGGTAAATGGACCAATTTCTTGCTTACACCCTTCTAAAATCTCCAGATGTTCTCCCACATGCATGAATTGCTTTTACAACCCAAAGCAGAACTTGGACAGAATAAGGAAGGCTTGAAAGGGTTTTTAAGTCAGGCAAGCCTGAGTTCAGATTCCAGCTCCCAACCTCCTGGCTGTGTGTCCTTTGGCAAGTTACTGCACTTCTCTGAGCCTTGATTTTTAAATCCACACATTTGGGATACGAATACATGTCCTGCGGAGTTGTTTTAAGGATTGAGTTACAGGTCATATCTGAAGCAGGGATAGGTTTGGTAAAATCAAATAGCTAAAAACTTCCCCAAGCTGGATCTCTTGGTGCTATTGGGTGGCCCAGCTAACTACTCTGCAAGCTTGAGCAAGTCTCTTTGCCTTCTTGGGATCTCAGCATTCTCAAATGTGATGGGAAAAGGGTTGGGATGGACGATGGCTCATGGCCCTTTTGCCTCAATTACCCGTCGACTGTGACTGGTGCCAGGTACCCGCCCAGTTGACTTGGGACTTGCTTGGTACTGCCCGTGGTCTGATGCTATGCGCAGGAACAAGAAGAGCTGGAACAGGAGCTCAGCGTGGGCTGGTTGCCCTGCCAAGGATCTCGCAGGATTTCCGGGGGGCACCCCACCACATCCTGACCTCGTGCAACAGGCACACCTGCCCTGTGACCCACATTGTTCCCTGCTCTCCTCCCTGGGCAGGTGCAGCCTCAGCCTGCCCACCCCCCAGCCACCCAACCCCACCTTGTTCTCCTTTCCTGCATGGCTCCTAGGGCTCTGGCCAGGGCCTGCAGCCAGCTCCAAAAATGCACACATGCTCCCACTCCCTCGTCCTGCCTGACTCAAAATCAGAGGCTTTAAATTGCCATTTGGAGGAGAACTTTGTATCCTCTCATCCAGGATATTCCAAACCTGTTGGTTGAAACCTGTTTTAAGAGTTTCCCTGGAAGCTTAATATGTAAAATCGATAAAAGCAAGCTGCTGGTTGGGGACTTGGGGTTCAGCACTCTTGCCCCTCTACTCTTCCTGATGGGAGAGCCCAATCCCAGGATATCATAAAGCACCAATTTAAAAAATAGCAGTTCAATGCCTTCATATTACAAAGAAAAGGCTCAGAGAGGGTAAGCAACCTGCTCAAGGTCACTCAGGAAGCTTGGGCAAGGGCCATGACTCCCTGTCCAGCACTCTGTCCACCATTCTGCCTGAGCCCCGTGTCCACGAGCCTGTGTTCTGGCACCTTCTGCCCCTGTGTGCTGGGAAAGGAATCTCATATACTCTCAGGCTAACAGGGAGACTCAGCTTTACCCTAAGACTAGGATGGATGCAGCCTACAAAACATTTTATGTTCATTTTAGGATGTCATGGGAAGAAACCAGATTTGGGGCTGGTTGGTGCTGAAGCAAATTTCAATCTCACCCCTTTTTACCTCACTAAGCCTCTTTCCATTGTTTGTTTGTTTGGTTTCATTTAAAACGTGGGCATATCCACATCTGCCTTGCTGGGTTTTCACAAGTAAGAATTAGAGAGAGGAGGTATTACAGGACAGGCACACTGTGGGGTCTGTGTGGCCCCCCTCTGTGCTGACAGTGAATGTGCCACATGTAAGCAAGGGCCTCTGGGCCCAGACCTGGTGGCCGTCTGTATGATGTGGTGTCCTGCATGGCGAGATAGGCCGAAAGTCAATCTTGATTTGGCTTTAATATTTCATTGAGTAAAAAGAGGAAAGCCCCCCCCCCCCATTTGTTTCTCTTCTAGATCAGCTTTGTATACACAGAGGCTGGTGTAAATATATATAACCCATGAACTGACATCAAACATTGGCAGCGAAAAAAACAGTGGTAAAGACAATTATTTGGATATCAGAAGACACAGATTCACAACTACACAGAATAGGGAAGCAATATATATGAATAGGCTTTTGTTTTTCCTTCCAAATCTGGATACTTGGGAAACGCAGGCTTTATTAGAAGGAGGAAGTCGAGGCAGATTTGTGTGCAGACGCGAAAGTTCGCCTGGACGCGTGGGCCCAGGGACGTAAAGTTAGTGACTTGTTTCCTATATCACATTTCACAGCAAGACTTAGTTTTGCTTTTTATTCACTGACGTGAATCAGCCGTGTGGCTCATAACCTTATGGAGTGAGATGGAAATCGATAGCTTGCTAATGACATCATTTGCATATGCTGAGCCACCTGCTCTGGAGTCCTCGCCCCTCACTGTGGATCACTCATCACAACACAGACATGGGGGTCCTATACCGGGGTGCTCAGACGGTTCCTCTAGGGGCTTGGGCACTGGTCTTTCTACAAAGACCCCAGGATGTTTGCATGTGCTGCCAGGGGTGAAACACTGAGCTACTCTTTTCTTTTTTTTCTTCACCTCCTCAGGAACCCTGCATTGCCCTTTAAGTGAATTATAATTGTAACAGTTATTTGTGTGATTGTTCAAAGAATGGCTGTAAGTAAAGACAGTGGTCAGATCTGCTTTTACTCATGGCTGGAACACAGAAGCTATTCCACGAGGGAAACAAAATGGGATAGGTGGTAAATGGAAAAACAATGTGCCCGGGAGAGAGAGTAGATTGGTGGCGTCCTGGTAAACTCTGACAGTGATGGGGTAGTGTTGTGGTGTTTGCTCCCTTCTGTGGCGTAAATATTCCCACCGTGGCTGATTTCAAGCTTGCAATGTGACGTCACCGAATATGGAGTTAGGAGGAGATGTGTGCAGTGGGCCCACACAAGCCGGTATGCATGGTTCCATGCACCAGTGCAGGAAGAGACTTTCTTCTGACAGTTATCCTTATTTGGAACAGATGCCTGAAGATATCCCCATTGTTTTCAAAGGAGAAGAGACCCTAATCTCCATGAGCATCCACCATGTGGAAGGTCTAAATTAAGTATTTGAACGACACTGGCTCATCTGATCCCCCAAAGAGCCTGCCATTTGGTAGATGAGGAAACGGAGTCTCAGAGAGGTTGAGTAACTTGCTCAGGGTCACACAGTTCATTCGCTGGTGGGGCCAGCTTTCAAACCCTGGTTCTTTTTACTACCGACCCTGATTCCTTCCACTACCCTCATCCCAGTATAATAGCGTTTTAAATCTTTTAACAAATGCTCTGAAAGCTAGCATTCCTGGGGAAGCCCGAGAAGGCACATGGGCCTGGCATCTGCATATTCCCTGCCCCGGTCCTCAGGCCCCTTGCTTCTGACCATTATGAAGCCACTGCTGCTCATGGATAGTCGCCGGCCAAAGAGCCAGCTGCCTGGCTCTTGCCTCACACCCTGCCCCTCTTGCTCTGAGCCTGGAGGCACTGAGGGTAAGCTGTCAGCTTTGGGTCATAAAATCATTTGAATGAGTGACTCCAGCCCTGGGAAGAAGGAGAGTTAACCCATTTCTCCCCCTAATTTTTCTTAATTTTTACTTCTCATACATTATATCTTTAGAACCCACAGTGGGCCCACTAACCTCTCAGAGACTTGGGGCAAGCCACTTTCCTTCTTTGGGCCTCAGTTTGCTCCCCTATAAATAGCAGGTAGACCAGATGGAAGGCTCCTGTATTCATCACAGATCCATGCCAGCTCCCTATGAGGCTGAGTAGACAGCAACAGGAGAAAGACAGGAGCTTAATATGTGTTGAAGAAATGTTTTAGATGTGCTCTCCTTTTGACCCCCACAACGGTTCTACATAGGACAGATCACTATCGTTATGCCTTTTGTATAACTGGGGAAACCAAAGCCAGGGCATTTCTAGAAGCTGTTGGAGGTCCCCCAGTCGGTAAGAGGTGGAGGCAGGACTTGAATCCAGGCATCTGGATCCAGAGAGAGGCTCTTAACTTGTAGTCCTAGGCATCAGGGAATGGATGGAGGCTTGTATAAAGTGGAACCCATCCTTTTTAATGGAAGATTATGGCGTGCTAGAGGGTCATGTACATCATAGGTATTCCGCAGATGGACCCAGAGGTGTATTGATAGAGCCTAGATCAAGAAGTGAGTCTGACACTCCCGGCTGGGAGTTTGCATTTAGAGGGTGTAAGAAATAAGCGATTGTCCCTGTGACTTGGAGGCCTTGGCTGGGGGCGGAGGGGGGTAGCTGGCAAGTCTGCAGATTGGGAAAGGGCATGGCTACTGCCCAGGGTAATGTGAGAATTACCCTGAATGAGCTTCACTAGCAAACGGGTCCCCCTGCTCTCTGTTCTGGGCCCTGTCTCTTTCCTTCACGACACACACCATAACCCATTTGTTTCTTTATGTGTGTCTTACCCACCCCCACCCCAGCTGTAAACTTCCTGAGAACTCCGTGCCTGTCTAGTATATTGCTCAATGAAAAAAAAAAAAAAAAGTTACCTAGCAGGTGCCTGGCACCTAGTTAAGCGTTCGCTTCATTTGGTTGAGTTCCTGAAGGTGTTGTCTGTAAAGTGCCTGGCACAGCCCAGGGAGGCAGCCGGGCTGTGCTTTTCCCACTTTCTTCTGATGTTCTTGCACCTGCCCCGCCTGCCACACCCCAAGGCCTCCAGCCATGGTCCCTGCTGCCTGGACGGTGCCATGGAGGGAGTATGACTTTGCAAAGCTGTTTGACAACAGAAGTGAGCCGCTGAGACTTCGAGGCCCCAGGGTTTCTGTCTGTAGCCCAGTTACCATAATGAAATAAGCCCCCTCCCTTGGTGGTTCTCAGATGGGAGGAAGTGGTTTGGACCCAGGGTACTGATTTCCTTCAGAACGCCTGGGGAGCTGAGAGGGAGGAAGTCGGTCACATGGTATGGCCTCAATGCATATTTATTAAGGAAAGGGAAGGATGGAGGAATGGATAGATGTACTCACAGGGCCCTCACTCAGCATGCTGACAGGAACCAAATGGTCTGGCCTGACATGCTAGAAAGGCTTAATGGGAATTTTAAGCTCTAGCCTCTGTCAGAGCTGGGGGAAATAAATTCTTGCTGAATGTCAAATGAAAACCGAAAAAAACCCAGCACCATCTCTGAGTGCACGAAGCCGATTAGGGTTTACCACAATGGAGACTTACTAAGTCTTTAAAAAGACACCCTCCCCTTGGAAAGACATTGCCAGCTCCCAAAACTCAAGAGTAGGGGGAATTTTTTTTTTTCCATTTTAGGAAAATGAGTTCCATTTGCTGCAATCCAAACCTACCCGTGTCTGTTACAGTTATATCACATGGAGAAACGAGCAGAAATAAGCATTCAGAAAAATCAGGGAGCGTCCTGCTGCACAGCTGTATGATTTGATTCGCTGTGTGTAACGCTGCCCGTTACCCATCTGTTACCTAGGGATGCCCCGGGAACCTGGCGTCCTCTCCCTGTCTGGGTTAGGAATGCTATCAACTAGCTGCTGCTGAGAATTCAGCATCTCCTATATATGGTAGTTAATTTAAACTTCTTACAAACATACAAGGTCTTCTTTTTATGAGGAGGAAAATACGACTCAGAGAGGCAAAGGGGCATGTTCAGAGTCACATAGCCCCTTGGTGGCTGACCCAGAATGTTGACCAGGTATAGCTAATGACATCAGTGATTTTCCATGAAGCCGTCTTGCTGCCCTGACTCTAAGATCTGTTTAAGACACAGAAGTCTAAATAGATTTCAGTCCATGTCATAGGTTTTTAATATTTTTCTTATACTTTTCAGGACACATAAACACTCTTGAATAGCATTCTTCTAACCGGAGAAAATCGTTTGCAAAGGATTTTGCCAGAACTTTGATTAAGGCTTACCTCCCCAGATTTATAGGTTTGTGGCTCAGCGTCTCATAGCAAACCACAGAATGACAATTTGCAGACTATGGGATATACTTCTCTGAAAATAAAGAGCACTGCTTTAGTACACACTTTTGTCCTTCATGCACTTGTTGTAGCTGAGACTCTCCCCTCCCCCACCTCAGCCCTCGGAGCCCTTAGAGCCTCTCACCAGCTGTGTGACTTTACGCAAATTACTCAACCTCTCTGAGCCTCATTTTCTCCTTTGTCAAAAGCACGTAATAATCATAACCTTGTGGGATTGTTCTGAGGACTGCAGGAGAATAACTCTTCACGCAGTGCCCCTCCCCGGCCACTCAGCATGGCAGACACCATCCCTTTGCACATACATGCATGGCCCCAATTTAGGGCACTCTGAGGCCAAAGCCCAGGTCGTTTTCCTCACATTAGGCTCTCTGGATGTGTTGGCACCTAAAAGAATGTGAAGTATGCCACATTCCTTAGGGAATTCTAGCTCTCCAAAATCTCTTCTAATTCTAACCTTCTATGTTTTCAGAATTTGTATACCTCACCTATTTGCCTTTCCTTTAATCCTACCCCTGCCACCATACACATACCTCCTCCTCTGCTTGTTGTTGCTTATTACTATGGGTTATCATTGGCTTCTTCCCAAAGATCCAAACACCCGAACTCCTGGAAGCACTACTGTGATTGGTCAGCCTACCTGGGCCCCTTGCTCCTTTTAGATGTCATGACTCCCTGTGGGTAGCATTTATTGAACAACTACTATGTGTTTGAAACTGGCCTGGCTACTTTGCATATGTTAGCTCATTTCATCTGCCCAGCACTGAACTGGGCACCTTTATTCCCACTTTACAGGGGAGAAAATGAAGGCCTGGAGAGGTTTAAACGTCTTGCCCAAGGACATAGAGCTAGGAAGACTGAGAGCAAGCAGGAGGTGCCCTTAGTACAAAGCCTACTATACACCAGGCTATCGCTCCTTAGCTAGCAAATCTCCTCTGGCAGGAGCGCCCCTGGTCCAAGACCCCCAGCCCGTCTTGCCATACGTAATTCTGCATCAGATATTCACTGAACAGCTGCCATGTGCTGGGCGCTGGGTTAGGTGTCGGCCTCACTCGAGATGTTGCCCTGCCTCATCTCTCACAGAGTGCTTTCCTATCCCCAGAAAGTCAATGCTGTGCCAGTTGTGGGTCTAAGAGTCTGAGGTTTCTCCCCGCCCAGCCCCTGCCGTGTCCCCTCTGATACCTTCAAAAGCTGGGCATGGTCTCCCCTGGGAGTAGCTGCCAAGGGCCTGCCAGGAGCGCCGTCACCGTCTCTCCATCAGCTGCTGCAGCTTCGGCACAGTGAGCGGGTTGCCAGGCCTCCGCGGGTGTAGAGAGACCCAGGCTATCAAGAAGAACAGCAGTTGCTAAACCGGCCACACACTTCCTCTGCTAGAAAGGAGGAAGGCGCGCGGGACTTGCAGAAGGGCAGGTTCCTGTTTTTAGTAACCACTCTGAGCAGGCTTCTCTCTGTAAGGATAGGGAAGACCGTGGCATTATTAATTTTTTTTGTTTTGTTTTGTTTTGTTTTTTACAAAGCGCTTGGGAATATGTGCAGCTTGATTCTAAATGCCTGGGCCATGCTCAGGCTTTCAGAGGCTGGGACCATTTTCTCTAATTTAAAGGCAGGGGAGGCTGAGAGGCTGCTCTCACACATCCTCAGAGTTCACTGGGTCCAAGGAGGCTGGGGCTCAGGCCGGCAGCTTGTCTTTTCTCAGTTTCCTGGTTATGACTGCTTTTTTATGTCCCTGCGAAGGGGCTCTGGGGCAGAGCTTCTGCCTGGGCTCTGCCACAGACAGTGTCTAATTAGCAGAGGTGGGAAATAGTAGGGCATCCAACCCGCTACAGAAAGAAGCTGCCCACCAGCCTTCTGGGGCAAGACAGGCAACCCCTCTGCTGTGCTACAGCCAGAAGAAACTAGGAAGGATATGAAATGTAGTCAGCTTCCCCACAGGTTCTAGAGTAAAATTGACTAACGAAACATGGCGACTGGGTGCAGTGTGTGATGCTTGGCTGGCTCCTGAACTGAGGGAAAAGACTTAGAAAGAACATTCTTGGGATGGAGGTGGGGGGTATTCACATAGATACCACATTGTAGATAATATTGTGTCAATGTTAACTTTTGGGGCATGATAATGACACCGCAGTTATGTGGGAAAATGCACTGGTTCTCAAGGAGATACATGCTGATGTATTTGGAGGTCAAACGTCACGATGTCTGCAACTTTCAAATGGTTCGCTAAAAGAAAAAGAACTATAAAATACAAATGTAAATAAATATAAATCAAGAAAAAGACAATGAGGGCACCTGGGTAGCTCAGTCGGTTAAGCATCTGCCTTCTGCTCAGGTCATGATCCTGGGGTCCTGGGATTGAGTCCCACATCAGGCTCCTTGCTCAGTGGGAGCCTGATTCTCCCTCTCCCTACTGCTCCCCCTGCTTGTACTCTCTCTCTCTATCAAATAAATAAATAAAATCTTAAAAAAAAAAAAGACAACGAGAGAGGCAGAAAGCAAACGTGGCAAAATGCTAACATTTGCTGAATCCAGGTGAAGGGCATATGTGCCTTGTACTATTTCAACTTTCTGAGGGGTTTAACATTAAAAAAATAATAATATATAGCTCCCCATTCATAGTATGTGTGTCCCCATTCATAATATATGTGTCTTTCCATAGTGTGTGGGAAAGCTCAGGCACATGGGGGCTAAGGGCTTGTTGGTGGCGGGGCTGCTGGTGAATTACCTGCCAGGGCTGGGATGACCCTCCGAGAGCCCCGGCTGGCCCCCCACTTCACAGAGACGACAGAACAGAGGGTCCAGTGACTATCCCCGAATCCCACAGCCGGTCCCAACACAGACCCAGGACCAGTGCCCAGGGCTGGTGACGTGCTGCCCCAGCCCGACAGGATCAACACGGTCACCCGGGGACAGTCATTTAGAAACTTCGCTCAGTGCACTTGTCAAATCTATCGAAAACATCAGGGCCGCTTCTAAACTTGAAAGGAACTCGGTCCTAGATAGTTGCTTCCTTAGGCAACTTGTGAAAATACCCACTGTCTGCAGAACAGCCCAGGAAGGCACAAAGGAAATGCTGAGAAAGATTCAGATGGGGAAGAACAGAGGGGCAGAAATACACCAGAGTGGAGTTTCCCCCCCATATTCACACAGAGGAGTAAAAGAGGTTTGGGAGGGGGGCTGCTTCCCACAAGTGGCTGGTGGCAGGGCGGGTGGCCTGGCTGTGGAGGTGCTGTTAGCTGAGACCCGGCCTGGGACAAGCCAGGGCCAGAGACACAGGAAGAACTTGTGGCTTGGCACAGACTTTAGGGGTCCGGAAAGCTCCAAGTCTGATGGCAGAGGCAGGCAACAGACAGACAGGGGACCACAGAGGGGTCTCCATTAGAGAACACAGTCCACGAACAGGAGAAGCTGCTGCAGAAGGAGAAGCTCAGAATTTGGAGCCCCTGGTGGCCAGGATTGCAGTACTTACTCTGCCTGGTTTTAGTGGGTAAATGAATGGGGGGGGGGGGATGGAAGGGGGGAAGGTGCCGTCAACTTCCCCTGGCTCTGGTGTTTCTTTATCTCCTTCTCACTTTGGGGGGTAACTGCCAGGAAACAGAGGGAGATTGAGAAAATGTTCCTAAAACCACCAACTCTGCCGCATGGGAGCTGAGCTGTGGCTTAAGCAGTGAGGTGCGGAGGTGGGAGGCCTAGGCCACTATCAGCAAGAGCAGGGGTGAAGCCAGGGCAAGCAAGCGCCTATGTGCGAGTCTCTACAAGTGACCCTGACTTTGGACCTCTTTTTCCAGTTTCGCAACGGATTCTCAACCTCGGCCCCGTGGATATTCTGGCCAGACCGTTCTCTGCTGTGTGTGTTAGTGGTGGAGGGCGGGGGCCGGGGGCGGAGTGAGGGGGAGCTGTGTTGTGCCCTACAGGATATTCAATAGCATCCAGCCCCTACTTACCTGATGCCTGTAGCACTGAGCTCTGCCAAGTCGTGACCACCAAAATGTCCTAGGCAGGCGTCATCAGATGTGCCCTAGGGAGCAAAAGTGCCCCTGACGGAGAACCACTGAGTTACAGCTGTCCCACAGACGTATGGGAGCGTTGAATAAGGCAACCTGAGCGATGTTCCCTCATGAATTGCAAATGCCGCTCAGTTTAGCAAACTTATGGCAATTGCAAAATTCTTACATGTCCAACCTGTCCTGGGAACACGAACAGGGAGGGAATAATCAGATGCGGCATGAGTGGGGCTCCATCCCTCCCTGCCCTCAAGGAATTTCTGATCTAGTGGAGGAAAGAGACACACTGTCAAAACCCCAAGGGAATATAAGAAAGATGCCGTAAGGGAGGGAGCCCGGAGAGGCGTGGACTCCTGGTTACATGGGCACCTGGCGGTAAGGCATGGCGGGACCCGATTAGATCATTGGCGTTCATGGTCACTGATGTTCTGAGTCAGCACAAAAGACAAAGACATAAAAACACTTGGCAGGTGATGCCCCCACCAAGGGCCTCAAGTGTAAGTATAGGGTCAGCTCCGGCCTGGTGACAGTGTGTCAGGAGGCCACACTTGAGGGCTCAGAAGGACGCTCAAGCCCATCTTTGTAGAAAGCACCTAACTTCTGGAAGAGTTTGCCAGTTAACTAGCTATTAGTTCCCAGGCTAATGGCCCAAAGCAGATGAGCAAGATGCCCTCACAGGCTGATGATTGCTCTCTTAAGTATGAGGATGCAGTCATCACCTCACTGAAATGGAACGTTCCACCATGTTCTTAACACTGTCAGGAGCCAGGTGTTACGTTCCCCAGTTGGGGGACTGGCAGGCCTCTCAGCCCAAGCACTAAGAAGCCCGTTTCTCCAGCTCTGGGTTGCAGAGGGGCCCTAGGTCCTAGAAAGTTAAGACGACTCAGCATCATGTGGCAGAGTGGGATATGTAAGCCCCAAGGTTTACAGCTTGGTCCAGGATTAGCAGACTCCTGGCTCTACTCAAACGTATTTTTCCTTCTTTCCCATAAATGAAAGGTTCGAAGATGAGAAAGGCCACCTCGGGAACTAATCAGCTCCCTCTCAGTGTAGAAGGTCAAGTGTAGGTTGGCCCATTTAGTAGGGAAGTTGCATGAGCATACGCTTGTACCATCAGACTGCCAAGAGGATTCTCTGTATTTAAAAGGGTTAAACCATATGACCTTCAAGATCCCATGTAAACTAGAAGTTGTCTGTGGGCCAAGTTTATGCCCCTCCCAGAGCTGGGTAAGTGACTCATTCATTCATTCAACCATTCATTCAACAAATATCTGTTGAGCACCTTCTGTGTGTTAGGTGCTGTGCTAGGGGCTGAGTTAGTGACGTAACAGTTAGTAGCACAGAAAGCACCTGATGGAATGGGGACAGGAAAGGGAACTCTCGCCTGGGAAGAGAGTTTTGAAATGAACCCAGAATGACACCAATGTGAAGATCAGGAGGAAGAGCTGTTGGGGAAATCACAGGGCAGGGAATGCTTGCAGTGTTCAGGGACCAGAAGGGAACTGATGTTTTGGGAGTGCCAGGAAAGAGACTCGGTTCTTGTTTACAGGCCTTATTTATTCTTCCTAAGTAGTCTGTATGTCTAGACCTCACCTGAAGAGACTGAGGTTCCTAGGGTTTAACTTGCTTGCTCTACGTTAACCAGCTGATGAGAAACACCACCCAGGTCCTGCTCAATAGCTTCTGGAGGTGAGCTCACTGTCACTCTTATGCTGCCTCCCAGAGGGACTTCCCATGTCCCAGTGCTTCCCTCACAGCTTTCCATCCCTGTGTCCTCCTCCAGCACTTGCTGAAGACTGCTGTTTCCCACAGGACCAACATCATCCCTTTTCCTGGCATTCAGTGCTCGTCACATTTGTTCTCTACCCCCCTCCCATGGCAACATCACCGTTCAAGGCCTTGATGTGGCCTTGAACTACAAGAACCTTATGTGGCCCTCTGCATGTCCGACAAGCCTCCCGCATCTTCACCATGAACTTTGACACTGCCCTTCCCCTACCTGTGTGGGATGCCCTCCCTCGTGCAAGACCCAACCCAGAGCTCACCTTGTTCTTACATATTTCCAGACCTCCCCCAACCAAAGATGATTGCTCCCTCCTCAGAACACTCCTTAGAGTATTAACTGCTCACAGGAATAGGGCACATGCATATGGAAGTCAAGAGTAAGAGAAGGAGTTCAAGGTATTTGGGAGATGTGTGACCTTGCACAGGTGTTATTAATCCCGTCGCCCTCAGAGGACCAAGGGTCCACAGGACAATGTGTACAGACTACCTAGCACAGTGCAAGGCACATACATGAATGTCTCCCTTGCCCTTCAAAGTGGAGCATGCACTTGAGAAGGCAGGTGCAGGTGCAACACATGGCCATTGACCCTCGCCCTGAGCCTACCCCAAAAGAGATGACCCATAATTATCCACTAATTAAATGAATAAATGAAGGTCCTGCATCTGCCTTCTGAACAGAAGCATGTAAATTGTGAATACTGACTTCTTCATCTCTGGGGAAGACAGTAAGCTAATCACGGACATCATCTGGGAGAGATCAGACCCTCTTGTTTCTCTAGAGATGGCAGTTGTTTCTATTTCTGGAGCCATCTCCAAAGATGGATAAGTGGTCCATCTGGATGGGCTGAATTCTCCAGCAGGCATGGGACCCACATGCCATCTGATTCTGTGTGTTTCTTTGAGAGGCCTCTTGACACGACAGTGTTCTCAGGAGAGAGAAAAGTGAAAGCTTTCTTCTCACTGAACTCTGCTGTGATGAGTTGCACAAACGTGTTGATTTACTGGAGTTGTTGTCTCTGGTCATTGCTCAACCTAACCCACTAACCCCACTTTCCACGGGGTGGGAGGAGACCTTAGCTCTTCCCAGCTTCGTGAGGGTTGATAAAGAGGTCACCGAGTTTCTCAGAGCTCAGGAAGTTCTCTGACTGGATTCCAAGTTCAGTCTTTGTAACTTTGCTTGCCTTACAAACTTCCTCTCGTGCAACAATATACAACCTCTTTTATTTCCTAGATCTAACTGAGCCACTCATTTATTCAAATGATGATTATATTAAATGACTATTAACTTCCGGCCAGCCATGAGGCTAAGCTCTAGGGGGACAGGGGTGACAGTGACACGTGCCCTGCCACCCAGGAGCTTATTGTGAGTCAAACAGGGGCCAGGAATGAACCACGATGACAGGGCACCATGGTGGGGGCTCCAGAGATGAGGGAAACCAGATGAAATGACTGGTGCTTGCAGGGGAAGCCAAGGCTTGATGGAGGGGTGATGTTCAGCTCAACCTTGAACATGAGAGTTGTCCATCAAAATGAGACATTTGGCAGGGCCAGCCAGGATGTTCATTTTGTGCCTTCTCATTTTGTTTTTCATGATGGGATGACTTCAGTTGCATCTTGTCTAGAGGTGGAAGTGACTTCAGCATTTGCCACTCATCTGTCATCCTGCCTCCTGTGATCTCCTTGCCCCTCTTGTAGCTGGGACAGGCTGACCAATAATTGCCCCTCCTCAAATTGGTTCGGTCCCAGTGCTGTTCTGCCCCAGCCTTCCACGGCCCCCCATCATCTTTGGCCTTGTACAGATCCTCACCTGGTCCTCACTCCCCAACCTGCCTTCCTAGTCACCTTCCCCTTTCTCCTGTTGCCTGGATAGGCTCTGCTGGCTTTTGCCTCTGAATTTACTCCTGCTGTTCCACTGACCTAGAATGGCTTTCCCCTCATTTTAGGATCTGCCAGAATCAGGGATGAGTCTCATGTTGGGGCCAGCCAGGGCTTTGATGAAACGTTCATCTTACTGAGTCAGAGTCTGGTCAAAAGGCTCATGTTCCCTTCATGCCCTGCAAAAGGTGGGGCCAAGCCATGTCTCCCTCTGCTCTTGTCCTCCGCCCAGAGGTGGAGTTCTTCGATTATCCAAATGGCCAGTGCCAGAGACTGGCTCATGCCACATGGCATTGGTGGGCAAGAGGGATGGCAGATATAGGGCCATCCGTCTGTCACTGAGCCTTGCCAGAATGGCTTGCAGCTGTCCCAGAAGCAAAACATTTGCCGATCATTTTTATTCCTATGAACAGAGCAGACAGTGTGGGCCTATGGTGATGTCCCAGCTGGACTCTCCTTTCTTCAGCTCACTGAGAAAAGGGTCTCTTCCTGTTGTCTAGTATAATCATCTCTGAACTTTCAATTATGCACCCAGACAATAAGAGTTTTGATAAGGAAGCACCCCCATATATGCACATTTAGTCATTAATTATATATGCAGATGGCTCTGCTAAGATATACATTATAAATATAAAAATATTTTTAAAGTATAAGACTAGTTAAATAGTGCATTCTAGAATTTTCTTTTTGTGTTCCAATGGATTATCTTGGGCACTTCCTTTGGGTGACCACGACTCTACCAGAAACAAAGGAGACAGGCATCATGGCTAAACAAAGAGGGATCTCAATGAGGAGTTTTGAAAAGCTACATGTTATCTTCCCCGCGGCAAATATACAGTCCAGTTTCTGGGAAGGGCGCAGAGGTTCTTGTGAACTCCGCTTAAGAACAAAGACCAGAATGAGTCTTCCCATGAGAAAGAGTCAGTGCATAGTGGCGCTGGGTGACATCAGGCTCCAGGAAGAGAATTTGTTCAAGGGTCTCTCACTAACACCTCCGTTTTCCCATCTCTCTGCTGGTCTGACTTCCAAAAGCTGTAAGCTCCATGAGGTCTGGGAGGCCATCTTTTTGTCAGTGACAGACACCTAGCACTAGCACTAGCACTTCTCACAGCCCTAGTGAGCGTCACATATTACTGGAAGGAAGGGAGGGAGATTGGGAGGGAAGGACGGAGCAGGTTTAAGACAAAAATAAAAACCAAAAAAACCCTATAGATTACAAACTTCCTCAAGGCCTTCATCGCTTTCTGATCCTCTGCAGCAGCTACCATATCAAGGTGCTCCAAGATGGACATGGAATTGTCCTGATAATAGCCTAGCTGACCACAGCAGAGCAGCCTGCATCCCGGGGACAGCCGGGGGACAGCTGGGGGACAACTGACTGGATACATTGTGATAAAGCCTCTGTGATCAGCTTCCCGATGTGAACCGAATCAGGTCTCCTGAGCGCTCTGCTCTGGCTTTTTCATCTCCTAAAACATAAAAATAAAGACAGTGGCCCAGGCACCTCTAAACGTGCTTGAATAGCACAAAACGGGGTTAAGATCCGTGACAGAACGATGATGGCTTTCGCTGGCGTCCCCTCCCGAGCTTTCATTCTGTGATGCCCTAGCTTCTGGAACATGCGCTTTTGTACTCATGACGAGGTCCTGCCGCTGGTATCCTAAGGAGAGCAAGCTCAGAACCGGCTGTGATGTGATCTTGAAATGGTGTCAGGCATTCAGAAGTGGCTGGACGTGTGTGAGATTGCCAGCCAGTGTCTACTCTGTCGCCCGCTGAGCCAGAACTAATCACACCAGCGGCGGGCAGCAGCCGAGGGGGACGGGGAGGGACAGACAGGCTCAGTGGCTTAAAATATCCTTGGCCAGAACAAAATTCAACCCCGCAAGCCTTCTTTCGACTGGAGCATATTTCACTATTTCTTGTTCTAGTTTGAGTAGCAGTAATATTATAAACAGTAAGAACTGAGCTCTGCCTGGTGCTTTAGTTGATTTCATTTGGGGAAGAACTCTTTGAAATACCGATTATGCTTTTAATGATTGCTTCTACTTATTAAAAACCTAATGCATACACGCACTTTCCCTGTTGTCTCCTGAATTCACCTCAACAAATGAACGAGGTGAATACTCTTCTTATCCTCATCCTTCATCGAGGACACTGAGGCACAGGAAACTTAAATCACTTTTCTAAGGACACACAGTGGGTGGGAAAGATTACTGGACTTGAACCTGGACTGATGGGCCCCATAGCCCATGCTCTTGATACCCCACCTTGAGACATAATAGACCCATTTTATAGATGGGAAAACTGAGACCCAGAGAGTAAAGCCACTTGCCAAGTTGTCAGCTCAAGATCCAATAAGATTTCTCCAATCCCAATGCCCATGCTCTGTCCATTTTTTCTATGACTATAATAATTTATATCTGTTTCCACCTGGCACATTTAAAGATGATGGTGTTGAAAATGATGCATACCGATTTAGTTCATAGAGTCATGGAACCTTTGTAAGCATCCCCTAGGAGTGTCTGTTTGGAAAGTTTGGGGAGACAGTCTCCTCGAATTACGGGCCAGGGACTGTCAGGGCTGTCCTCTGTGCAGGGTGGGGGCTGGGCTCACACCTCACGCCCTGCTGGGGCTAATACAAGCTAAGGAAGGAGCCACCACAGTGACTAAGGCTTAGCCCGTGTGAACACACCAGGCCTAGCTGGGGAGGGTTGGTGTGTGAGGCTCAGGCACGAGGACTCTGCTCTGACCCCCCCAGGCAGCCCAGGCCCCGGCCCTTGTGCACTGTCCTCTGGGGGGCCATCCTGACCCCCCTCGGGCACAAGAGTCAGCCAGTTCCTCTCCTGCACCCTCGAGGCCACACGTACCCACCAGAACCTCAGACCGCGTGCACACGCCATGCTTCTCCGGGGCAGGCGTGGCGAGCCCTTTCTCCCGGCTGGGAGATGGCCGGTGGCATTTGCTGAAGGAAGGATGGAGGAGGAACGTGAAGGTGGGGAGAAATGGAGAGAGGGGGGCAGTCCAGAGATGACTGGGAGGAAAATTGTAATTGGACATGGCTTTCTCACTTCTAGAAGTCTTCACTAGCTTCGACAATACTCCAGACCCTCCTGTCTCTTGGGGTAGTTCTTCATACACCATGGCTGACTGCAGGAGTCAAAATTTGCAGGGAACACAAGCAGCTTGGTCTCTCCTGTGGAGTAAAATTGAGGCAACAAGGCTTCCATTCTGGACTGGCTTTCTCCGGGGGCAGGGGGAAGGGCACCTGCTCGTGGACCTCACTCCACCTCCATCTTTCCACCTTGAAATGAGGTACAAGGACAGAGCGCTGGGCAAGGGCTGCCCTTGCATGCCTTGCATGTGTCAGCTTCACCAATCTGCACAACAAACCTCAGAGGTGTGGATAAAATCCCACCTTGGCAAAATGGATTTGGTGACGTTAGTTGATTTCCCCAAAATAACAAACCTGCCAAGCAACAGAGCAGAGATTCGAACGCGTCTTTCTGATTTCTAAATTCACGTTCTTACCACTTTTCTGCACTGGGGGTTGTTTGCAAGGGTTTAAGAGAGGGACAAGGTGGGATTAGCCGATGACGTGCCGGCGTGCGGGTGTCCCGCTGGTCGTACCAGCAGAACCAAGACTGACAGAAGCTGTAGAAGCCAGGCAGCGTGCAGAGCTCCTCACACGACGCATTTCTTGCACCCCTCGCAACAAGTTTGTGAGGCAGGTGCTCTAGAGCTGTGGGACGGAGGCATAAAGACGTAATTTGTTCAAAACCGAAGAAAAGGAAGGCGGCAAAGCCACAGTTCAACCCCAGGCTGTAATCCTCAAGGGCCAGTGCGTTCCTTCTCTACTCTACAGGTGCACTGGCCCTTTTTCTGGGCCAGCTGGTCCCCGAAGCAAAGCTACAGGCCTAAGTGACTGGAAAGAAACATCCAGGCACTTTTGCAAGCTCTAATTATGAAATTATCTTTAAAAGGCAACCTATACCCGATGTGTGTGTACGAATCGCTGACTGAGAATGGAGGAAAAGATTCCCTACATTTTGTAAAATCCCTTTGAAATAAGGGGCCCATCCTTGTGTCAACCATCACTCAGTGTGAATTCTAATGGGTGATTGCTTTGCCGGCGAAATCAGTCCTTTTTCAGTGGCAAGCATTTAAATGGTTTCTGACAGCCAGAAGGTGACGGAGACAATTAGATGTAATGTTTGTGACAGATGGAAAAAGGCATTTTGTCAAGTCTGCAGGAACCTGGAGGAAAACCATGACAGGAGAGCAAGCTCCATTCTAAAGGGCAGAGTCAAGGCCTGGCTCCTCTCCTCTCCCCAAGCTGAAGTGCCTGGGAGGTTCCCCTCATGGGAGAGCTCCCCCGACAAATGCCCGGGCGAGGCCTCTGCAGTGTGCCTCCATAAGTAAAGGGGACAGTCATGTGGCTGAGCCACGTGGAGAGCGGGGCTTGCCAAGGTGTCTGGAGAAGGAAGGAAGAGTACAGAAATTTGCCTCCATCGCTGTTCCCTTTGGCACATGGAGGCTGGGCGGAGCTGTGGCTTGGGAGACAAACAGCCTGAACCCAGCTCCCAAGCAGTGGGTGACTGGGGGCAGGTCATTTATCCTCTCTGAGCCTCTGGCTTTCTTTCATAAAAGGGGCACAGTCCTCGCTCCTCAGTCAGAGGTTTAGTAAGCACACACTGAGAACAGTTTGTAAAGGGCAGGGAACACAGCGGGCTCCCACTACGGGCTGCTACCTTTCTTTACTCTCCTCCATGTGCAGACACAGCCGGTGGGTAATTTAAATTTGCAAACAAAATACACCAAGGCACAGCCTCCCGAGAGGGCACTTTGGCAGCCCATTGTGAAAAAAAAGAAAAAGGTTTTAAAAATATTTCCATGTAGAGTGCAGAGGTTAAGTGATGGTTTCTTAGCTAGGACTCCAAAATCACCAGCAGCAGAGAAAACCAGATACGCAGGACTTCCTCGGTGTTAGAAATGTTGAGCTGCAAAAGCTACCATCAGGAAAGTGAAAGAGACAGAGTGGGGGAAAATGTTTGCAAATCATATATTTGATAAGGGACTTGTATCTGGAATATATGAAGAATGCTTCTAACTCAAGACCAGAAAGACAAATAACCCCATTTAAAAATGGGCAAAGGATCTGAATAGGTATTCCTCCAAAGAAGATCTGCAAATGGCCCATAAGCACATGGAAAGATGCTCAACATCATTAGACGCTAGGGAAGCAAAAATCAATATCACCACGAGATACCACTTTATACCCACTAGGGTTGCTACACTACTAATAATTTTTTAAAGAGACGACAAGAATCGGTGAGCATGTGGAGAAATCGGAGGATTCATACATTGCTTGTGGGAATACAAAATGGTGCAGCTGCTTGAGGAAATGTTTTGGCAGACTCTCAGGAGGTTAAACATAGAGTAAGCACGGAACCGTGCAATCTTACTCCTACGTCCACAACTGAGAGAGTTGAAAGCACACGCACACATAACTGAATAGCAGCATTATTTACAATCACCAGAAAGTGGAAAGAACCCAAATGTCCACCAGCTGATGAGTAGAGAAGCTAAATATGGTGTATCTAGACAATAGAATATGACTCAGCAATAAAACGGAACAGAGTACAGTTACATGGATGCAGTGGAAGGATCCACATATCGCATGATTCCATTTATATGAAATGTTCAGAACAGGCAAATCTGCAGAGACAGAAAGTAGATTAGTGGTTGCCTGGGGCTGGGCATGGAGGTGGGACTGGGAAATGACTGCTAATGGGTTCATGGGTTCTTTGTGGAACGCTGACAATGTTCTAAAATTGGATCATGGTGATGGTTGCATGGCTCTGAATAGAACTAAAAACCATTGAACTGTATGCTTTAAATGAGTGAACTATAGGATACGTGAGTTACATCTCAATAAAACCATTTTCCCAAGTTAGCTCTAGATGCCAAGAGACATAGCTTTAAAACCAATAAAATGTTCATCATGCATATATGATACAAAAATATTTTCCTTTCATATTTTCTCATGGTATCTCTTTAATGAGAAACCACTAAAATGTTACGCAAGCAGCTCATGCAACACATTATCATCTGTCAGAAAAAAAATAGATACTTTCTGACCTAGAAATGCCTTTATATCAGGAAATCATCATAGATATGTGAATAGATTTCGCTATAAAGGTGTATGTACATTGCAGGGATGTCTAGAACATCGTAAAACTGGAAGCAATAGTAGCTATCATTCATTGCGTACTTACCATTATATGAAAAGCATCTCATTTCTTCCCCTACAACGATCCTGTGGGGAAACTCTCAGTATCACTATCGTTCTTCTGATAGTTGAAGAAGGAGTCTCAATCAAACATCGACAAAGCACAGCTGGGATTTGCATCCGAGTCTGTCACATTCCACGGCCTGCAGGTGCTCCTACCCTCTCTATGACTTCCTAGCAGCCTAAGTACCCGATTGCACAATGGCTTTAGAAACAGTCTGGTAACTGAATAGGCAATAGCACAGAGTGATATTCACAATTGACTGTCAGGTGAAAAAGACAGGTTTAGAACCAATATGATCTCACTTACTTCCTACATATAAATATATAAATATAAATAGGCACCTACACATCTATATGCACATACACACGCTAATAGTGTTTGACAGCAGTGTTCCTTTGTTGGGAGTATTATGTGTAATTTTGATTTTCTTTGTTTTGCTCACCTAGATTTTCTATCATGGATTTTTGTGTCACTATTTTGCTCCACAAATTCCAAAAGATATTCTGTTTAACCTTTAAATAAACTAGGGTAACACCTATGGATGTAGGACAAGACATGCCAGCCTTTTTCTAGGGTGAGAAGAGGATTGACATTTTGGCAAGACTGTGATGACAGTCTCTCTTTCTCTCCCTCTCTCTCTCTCTCTCTCACGATCTCACTCTCGCTCTCACTCTCTTGCTCGCTCTTCTTAAATAAATAAATAAAATCTTAAAAAAAAAAAAAGACAATGTAAGCAAGAGCTCTACATAAAGCAGAATGTGGTCCAGTTATAAATTCCAGTCAAAGCAACTCAGTCAAAGCAACTCACTCCCGTAATGGGAGAAGCAGACTGTCCCCACTTTCACTGTCCTGGCCATCCCCGCAAAGATCTTATTTCTGAGTTGACACGCGCGAGCCTCTCATGAGTGGGGTGGGAAATAAGGGTCTGTGATGTCTTTAGTTGTCACTGTTTTTTGTGGTAGGCAGTGCATTGGGAGACAGCAAGCTTTATAATCCCAGTTCCACAGCATTCAGTCCCAAGACCTTGCACAAATCACCTAGCCACTCTGGGTCTCAGTCTCCCCATCTGTAACGTGGGGATAACAATACTTACAGGGTTATTGTGAGGATTGCATGAGAAAATGCGCACAAATGATCTGGCTCTTAAAAGGTACTTTATCAATGTTTAATTCTCGTCCACCTCCCTTGAAAAGTTTATATAACTTAGAGATGAAAAGATGGAAGCGGGGGGGGGGTGGTTGAGAGGCCCAGCAGGGCTCAGCAGGTACCCCACAACAAGGAGGAAGCATTCGGATGTGAAGTCTTGCCCCCCCTGTTCATTTCCCCGAACCACCGAGAAACCAGGCTTTGGTTTTGACTTCTGCCATCAGCCATGATTTATGAAGGACTATCCCACTTTTCTTCACTGGAAGTTGATTTTGAAGGTTTAAAAAGAGCGGCAGCATAGTTAGCTAGTAAGGTGCTGGCGTGCAGTCATCTTCTGATGACGGATCGTACTAACAGAACAAAGGGCAACGGAAGCCAGCAGAGGATTTTCCCCGCCCCAGTTGAGTACACACTGCATTTCATGAACACCTTGCAGTAGGTCTATGAGGCAGGCATTTACAGCTGGGGGGTGGGAGGTTGAGGCTTAAACAGGTGAAGAATTTTGTACCCACGCGCACTTCTTCACAAAAGAAGGAGGACATTCACTGAGCCTCCTTCCACATGCTCTTCTAGGCTGGGGTTCGTACCAGGACCTGGTTTCAAGGCCCATTAAGGCAAGAGCAACACGATGATATGGAGCGGACGATACTGGAAGGGCATGAGCCAAGGGCTAAGTTATACCCTTGTGATTCTTGTTCAAATTCTCTGTGCTTTCACCCAGTAAAGCCAAGACCTGCTGATTCCTAAGGAGGAGGGAGAGAAGGGAGAAATGTGCTCTTGGGCCCAGAGACAAGGGTTTCAAGATAAAAGTTGTGTTAATTATCATCCCTGTGACTGAAGTTTTGCCAAAACTGAAATGCTACAAATTAGAGTTAAACTCATGCTTTTGGGGATCAGGAAGATGATTTCAGTGTAGAAAACATTCAAGACAATACTAACATTAACGTGGATGTGTGATGGCTTTAAAAAAAAAAAAATCTGTCTCTGCTTTAGCTTCCAGAGTTCTCTCTGAGCTGTGTGGGCAGCTCAGTAGTATCCCCCAGTTAAACTGTCAATGATATTCTGGTGGCAGCCTCCAGGTCAGGCCCCTTCCCAGGAGAGGAGCTGGTGAAGAGCAGTGGATGTGACACTTAGTTCACTCCTCATCCTTTCTCCTCAGACCCTGCAAGCCTCTGCTGGGTTCCCACTTCAGCACTGCTCTCTCCCAATCATCCACTCAATCTGACAGCTAACCATCCAGCCATTCATTCCAGTCCCATTCTGCTGGCTCCATGTTTAGTGAAGTCCTCTGGGGAACACGCTCTGTGCTATGCTCTGGGGGTAAAGGAGTAACCATCCCAACCTCTGCCATCAGAAGTGCATCTTCAGGAGGCTTCTGGGCTCAGTCGTTTACTGAGACCCTAATGAGTGCTATACAGTGTTTTCATTGCCAAGGATGCAAGGACAAATGATCAATAACATTCCTAAAATACTCTCTGCAACACCCTAGTCAAAAGCCTTTCCTGACCCCCTATTACTATTCTGTATGCTATGCTTTACCACCCTCTGAATTTCATCTCTTGCTTAGGCTGGATTCAAAGTCTTCTCAACTTTATTTCTCTCTAACCCCCATGCAAATGCCCCTTTTCATGCAGGAGAATAAATAGGCTCATCCATCTATCTGTTCATCCATCCATCCATCCAACCATCCATCCATCCATCCATCCATCAATTTGTCCATCCATCTAACCATCCATCCATCCATCCATTTGTCCATCCAACCATCTGTCCATCCATCCATCCATCCATCCATCCATCCATCCATCCATCCATCCAATTTGTCCATCCGTCCATCCATCCATCCTTGCCCTTACTCACACAGTCACTGGCTCACTCACTCACTGGCTCACTCACCTAATTTTCTGAGTCCCAGGCCCTGTTCTGGGGATGCTGGGATACTTGGGACCCAGTTCCTTTCCTTTCTAGCTCATGTGGGTAATAAGTCCCCTGAACCCATCTGCCATGCTTCCCCCAGTCTCTAGGAGTGGCTGTCCATTTCAAGAACTTCTGGTGTTTATGTGTGTGCTATTGTATGTCTGTGTGTATCTAAGTGTGCCCATGTGTGTTTCTGCCTGCAACTGTGTGTTTCTGAATGTGTGTGTCTCTGTGTGCAACTATATTGTGAGTGTATCTTTCTTGTCTGTGACTGTTTGTGTTCATGTGCATGCTTAGACGGGGGCAGGTCCTGGTTCTGAGGTGACTGTTGTGACTGACATAGGTCAAGACCCCTGACGATGTTCAGAGGCTCCAGGGAGAAAAAAGAGTGGTCAGCAATTGGAGTTTTGCCTTGCATTATTTCTGAAGTTAGAAAAACACATACAACAAGCGGAAACTCTTTGCCCTTTAATAGCTAAGTTGGATTTAGATAAGTGCAAGCCCAGGGCCAGCCGCGAGACTGCTGTGTGACCAGGCAGGCTGAAGACACTGCTGCTCCCACCCACTGCAGGGGTCCCGTTAGTCCCCACGGTGCTAACTGCAATAGGAATACAACATCCCCTGTGCACAGGACCCCCACCATCTTGCGCATGTCCTTATGATGACCCTTAAAGTACGGTGTGTCATTCCCATTCATGGAGGAGTAGCCAAAGCCCCCAGATGTCAGTCACTCGCCCTGAGTCCCTTCGTCAGTGAGGAACAGGGCTGGAGTGTGAAGCTGGTCCTTCTGCCGGCTTCAGACAGGGCTGACAGCCTGGTCTACGGACTCGAGACAGGCCCCGGCCCCGGACCTCATTCTGTCCCCAGAGCCCCTGCACTCTGTGCAGCTCTGCATAGCACACCCTACTCCAGCCCCGTCCTTTGCTCTCCATCCAAGTGCTTTAAAGTCAGGGCTGAGCCGGCCGTTGACTCTTTAACCACCGATTTTCCATGAAGAAAGACGTTTCCTTCAGCAAGATCGATTAAAACAATATACTTGAGGGAGAGGAAAGTTCTCTAAGCCATCGTGCAGTATCGCTATAACCCACGCCTTTAACCACTTCCTCACGGTATCAGGAGTTCTGGCTTTTTATAGCCGCACACAGTGCTGAAAACATTAGAGGGCCCCTTCCCGACGTCAGCGTCCCCCATGGCCTACCTGCAGCCAAGGGAGGCTCAGCAGCCCCACCTCAGGGCCTGCAGCTTGCCAGCTCAATTTGCAATCCAGAACATGGGGCTTTGACCTTGACTAATTTGAGCACGCGTGTGTGTGTGTGTGTGTGTGTGTGTGTGTGCGCACGTGTGCGTGTGCACGGGCATGTGTTCTCTTAAGACAAAGCAGATCCAGTGGTTCTTAGGAAAGCCAGACCCCTCATCGTTGGAAAGAAACCTGCAGGCAGAGTCACCTTGCCCCTGCGTATTGTCGCTGTGGTTGAATTCCTGGCTCTGGGCTGGCTGGGTATTTTACTTTCACGGCTGCTCATTCTCACCATGTGCTCAGGCGTTAGGACTCTGTGTTTTACAGTTGCTGAAGCTCAGAGCGCTCCACTGGCTGGGGTTCAAGGGTGCCGGGACCTTGCCTTGTGCATTTTGTAGCCAATCATGCTGACAACGGGAGACTCTGAGCTTACCTAAATGAGTTGAGGACAGAAAGACAATGTAGATGACCGCTCCCTGTGTTGGGTCTGGGGACCCAGCAGCCAGCCCCATTCTGAGTGGCTTAGAGCTGTCAGAAAGGGCTCCCAGGCCCCAGGTAACACTGCTGTTGTCACGATCCACACCCTACGTGCTCTGCTCTCTCTGGGTTTGGGTTGCAACTGGCCTAACCTCTGACTCTGGCCACAAGTTTCCTCCTTGGTCCTGACGACTAAGTCGAGATAAGATGGTAACGGTGCCACCACTTTTCATCGAGATCCTACCCAGTGCATACGGAAGGCTGACCGGGTGGTTAAGGGCTTGGCCTTCGAGCCTGGCTGCCCACGTTCAGACTGCGGTTTGGCCTCCACCCAATCCTGTGATCCTGAGCAAGTCATTTGCCTCTCTGTGCCATGAGCCCCTTATCTATAAAATGGGATGATAATATCATCCGCCTCATGTGATGGCCGTGAGGCATAAAGCAATATCTGTAAAATGCTGAGGACACATGAGGAACACTCCACCGAGGTTCTCTCTTTTGATTCTTAGGCATCTCACCCTCAGGGGAAGCGTGGGGAGCTGGTATCACTGTGTCCATGTGACTCAGGAGGGAAAGGGGCTGCGTAATTTGTGAAGTCACCAAGTGGAGTAGGAAGCCAGATCAGAGGCTGTGTTCAGGGCACCGGATTGCATTTAGCTGCTGAGATTAGGACTCTCAGCCCTACTTATGGCCAGAACCAGCCCCAGACCCTGCCCTCTCCCCACCCCACCCAGTGCTGCCCTCAGCTCTCAGCCCTACCTGCAGGACGGCCTATCCTCATTGCAATGCCCGTGCTTTGCCCATGGCCCTCAGTCCTGACTGTGAGGCATAACGACCACTGGAACTTTCTGGAAGCTATGCTGGAATGTGCTCCCTGACTTCAGGAAATCTGTCCAGCTGGAATCTCAAGAGGATGGGTGTCCTCCCCTCTGGGCATCTGTCTATTGTCTGTTTTACACAGTGGGTAATAGCACTGATGACTCAGGTAACAGGTGGACATGGGCACCTCCCTTTACAGTTTCCAGAATGCTTTCCTCTGCTATTCTTCAACGATCCTCTCAAAGACCCAGTGAGAGCAGCACCCTCTGATACACCCATTGCTGCATTTCTGGTATTGTGACCAGTTTCCGGTGTTTTAGCTCAGGGTAGGGTCTAGAAGGAAACATATTCTCTAGAGTCAGACAGATCAGTGCTCCCTTTACATTGGAGTAAGAGGGTACAGTTCAGCTCAAGAACACAGCATCTTGTTCGGCATATAAAAACACATGTGGCATAATGTGGGGTTGAGAGCATGGCCAAGGTGGGCTGTTTGGACTAGGGTCCTGGTTCTGCCAGTCACCGCTGTGTGATGTTGGCCAAGGTTCTAGACCTTTCTGTGCCTTAATTTCCCCTTATCTAAGAGAAAGGGGTAAATAACGTTTACCTCTGAGAATTGTGGAGAGGGTTTAATGAGTTAATATGTACGAAGTGCTTACAGCTATACCCGAAACTTAGAAATTACTCAGTAAATATTAACCATCATTATTAGTTTTTGTTGTTGCCAAGCTCCCAGGTCCTGGTACCTATTAGATACTCGATAAATGAGAATTTTCCTTTCCTCTTGGAGCCTCAGTTTGCTTGTCTGCAAAATGAGGATGGTGGTTATACCTGCCTCCTATTACTGTTGCAGAGATTGCAGGAGACACAAAGCTCCTTCGAGGGTGAGTACTTGGCAGGTGGTTGGAGGCAGGCAGGCCCCTTAGTAAAGAGCTTGCTCAGAGAGCTCACCCACTGCTCCGCCCAGGGGCCTGGAACACAAAAATTCTGGAGCCCAGCTGCCTGCATCCATAGGCGGGCTCAGACTCTGGCAGCATTTGTGGCTTTGGTCAGGTTACTGAATTTCTCTATTTCTTTATTTTCATATTAATGAAAATGGGGACAATGACAAGAGCTAACTTACACAGCCTTGGTGAGGATGAATGAGATAAAGTGGGGGAAGCTCTTGAGTTAACAGTCGAAGTCCTCCGGGAGCTTGGGTGGCTCAGTCCGTTAAGCATCTGGCTTTGGCTCAGGTCATGATGTCGGGGTCCTGGGATTGAGCCCGGCATCGAACTTCCTGCTCAGCAGGCTTCTCTTTCTCTCTCCCTCTGCCCCTCCCTAGCGCTCATTCTCTCTCTCTCTCTCTCTCTGAAATAAATGAATAAATCTTAAAAAAAAAGAGACAAAGTCATCGATCAATGGCCCTTGCTGTGTATTACCAGTTTCAGTGGTACCGGTAAGAGTTCTGGTGCAGGTAGGCCCATTGCACGCTCCCCCAGCCGTTGTCCCTGATGCTGTAGTATGCAGCATCGTCCGAACTGGGGGTGGTCTGCAGACGGAAGGCCCTGGGGTTGCACCCTAGCCAAGGCGCTGAGCCCACCTCTTCCACCTGGGCAGAAGACCAATCCCACCAACAGTCTAGGCCTGGGGATGAACCTCCTGGCATTCCCGCCACCTGCATTCCTAGAGGGGAAAGGCTCCCAGCCAGCCAGCATTTGACAGAGACTTGCATTGACTCTGCTGGAAAAATTTACTTGCACAATGACTGTGTTTCCATCACCTTCTAGGTGGGCATCTATTTGCAAGTCCAACTCTGTCTTAACTGATCCCGGAAACTTGCTATTTAAGGAGACCGGGGAGGTGGGGGTGGGGGATGTGGACAAGGATAATTCTGGTCCTTGTCCCTCTTCAACCACCATCAGCCCCTGGCCCCAATATACAACTTTAGTCAATGATCACTCTGTCCAGGGCCCATACTTCCCAGGTAAGGAAACGGAGACCTAGAGAGATACTCGTTCAAGATCACATGCAGTGTTGATATGATATCTATCAGTCCTGACCTCCCGAATGCCTGTGGGCATCTTCAGGAAGGGTCCTGGAACTTCTGAGTGTGGATGAACGATGCAGAGCCCTGATGTGGCCCCGAGGGCTCTGGGCTGATGAACAGGGGTGGTGGGGGAGGAGACGATCTAGACTATTCATCCTGAGTCTGCGTTCTCTTCCAGGGTGGCTCTGCGCTCTCCCCAGCTGCTGTCATCAGCCAGGAGAGGGCTCAGCAGCAGGCAGCCGCTTTGGCAGAGGAAGTCAGCTGCCCCACCTCGTCCATCCAAGAAATGGTGTCCTGTCTCCGCCAGAAGCCTGCCAGTGTCCTCAATGACGCCCAGACCAAGGTGGGCACTTGTGTGTGAGTTGGGGAGGGACACTCTCTGATCTTTTCCAAATGGAAAACCAGGACTAGAAAGGAGACCTGACCCACCTAAGGCCACACAAGAGGTGGATGACCGGCCAGAGCCAGAATGCGCATTCCCCGACCCCTAGCACCAAGCGTGGGCCCGGCACATAATGGACCAAGCATGGGTACTCAAGGTGGACAGGTCTCTCTGCACATTGGATTTTAACTGTAAAATATAAATGTAAAATATAACGTGGGCCTTATAGAGTAGGAGGAGAAAATGAAGTGAACCGCGTCAAGGGTCTGATTGTGCCAGAACCGTGGTGGCACTCTGGCAGGTCACAGCCACTCAGATGGAGCATGAGGGTCATACCTGCAGTGGATTTGGGCCACCCCATCCTCGTAGACAGGACAGCTATGTGCTCCCTTTTCCGCCTGAAAAGATCCTGCCCACAGCCCACAGTCACTGGCTGTCCCTGACATTGATGAAGGGGACACTAGCAGGAGGAACTTGTCATTTGAGCCAAGGGCTTGATGCCTTCAGCCATGGGCCTGGACTCACAGATCTGGAGCAGGTCTGACCCTCAGCTCCCCCAGGTGTGGGCTCCTGAGAGAATGGCTAGAGCTGATGAATTTCTCTGTCAGATCCTGCCTTTGGCGACCACCTACGTACTCCTAAATCAGTGTCTACTCCTGCTCACTTGCACACCTATGGGCTCAGGCTTACCTATGCCTCCCTGGGGCTCTGTTGTCACCTTGGTGGGGAAGCTCTGGAGACCTGCTCAGAGCGAGACTTGCCTTCCAGTTCCTGGCCTGGTGTCCTTCCTGCCTGTTGTTCTTGTCATTTTACTACATTGTCCAATACAGCCCCAGATGGATAACCGGCATCAGTGTTCATTACAGTTAAAATCTGACAGGGGCGCCTGGGTGGCTCAGTTGGTTAAGCGACTGCCTTCAGCTCAGGTCATGATCCTGGAGTCCCGGGATCGAGTCCCGCATTGGGCTCCCTGCTCAGCGGGGAGTCTGCTTCTCCGAGCTCTGACCCTCCCCACTCTCATGTGCGCTCTTTCTATCTCATTCTCTCTCTCAAATAAATAAATAAAATCTTTAAAAAAAAAAAAAATCTGATTAAGCGAAGCAATGCAACTGATTCTTCTAGAACCATTTAAAAAGAAAGATAAAATCTGTACCCATAATGGCCTCCCTGTGTACCCAATGTAGCTCTTGGCTGTGAGCGGCCCTTTCCACTACTGGGGTCCTGTGGCTGATGGGCAGTACCTCCGAGAGGCTCCAGCCAGAGCGCTTCAGAGGGCTCCGCGGGCGAAGGTCGATCTGCTGATTGGGAGTTCTCAAGATGACGGGCTCATCAACAGAGCGAAAGCCGTGAAGGTAGGCGGAGAGGAGCCTCAGAGGTCCCCTGTTGGCTGTGCCTCGGTGGCTCTGGACCTCTAAGTCTGACGGTGGTCCAGAGTCACTGACTGATTCGCTCATTTACAAAATAATCTCTACAGCGTTCCTAAGTGCAAAGGCCCTATAAGGAGCTTGGGAGACAGTAATGGGGGGAGCTGTTTCAGACATGGGACACATGCAGGGTTGTGAGCAACACAGACACCTTCACCCCCACATCCACAAACTCCATCTGTGAGTGAATCACCGTGGGAAGCAGCGCACAGAAGCTGACCAAGGAGCTCTGTGAGCTTTGGGGTTCCAGGCGATGGATAACCCTACCCCCCTGAAGGACACTTGCCCCACTGAGGGGGTGGCCAAGGTGGCACCTCTTCTAGTCCTGGCCCCATGTGGGTTTTCTTCCCTGGGAGAACTGGGCCGGGGGTGTACCCTGCAGCGGGCAAAGACGACTTCGTGCGGCTGCTTGGAGACACAGCGAAGTGGGAGAAAGCTGTAAGGTCTTCTGTCTGTTTGAACACTCATTTCCTGCTCTGACCACATGCCCTCATGCCTCACTAGGATGTGGCTCACCCTGGAAGAGGCTGAGCACGCTCTCCTGTGGGCTGCCCCCCGTCCTTGTCAGGCTGCTCTTAACAGATATTTTAAGTCATCAGGCCTGGGATGGTGGCCACGGCGCGTGAAACCCGGGGAGCAGACATCCACGCTCAGCATGGGGCTCTGCCCGGCTCTGTTGAATATGTCAGCACAGCTGGAATTGAAAAAAAAAATCATTCACGCAGCCTCACGCGATCCTGCATTGCCTTGCATTTTCCTGTTCCCTCTGGTAGTATGTCTCGCTTAGGGGAATCTGTCTTACAGCAATAAAAACACCACTTTGACATGAAATATATATATATATATATATATATACAGGAGTATTTATCATAGTATGAATTATTGTAGCAAAATGTTGGAAGCAACACAAATGTGCATTAACCGATCAATGGTGGACGAAGTTGGGCTACACACAAACTATTAAATATTATGCAGATGGTGAAAGGGGTGAATCAGATTCATCTCTCCTGGCTTGAGGGATGCCTATGACATGTTAAATGGAAACAAAAAACAAGGATGCAGGGGAATTGTGAAATTAAAGGGGCATCCGTATTTTTTAAAACCACCAGCCTGTATCCATCTGTAAATACGTAAGTGTGCATAATTTTGTATTTCTTTGTGAAAGGCTTATAGTGTGGGAAGTTATACAGCGGGCATTAACATTGGCTATCTCAGAAGGTGTAGCAGCGTGAAAAAGGATATTATGAATTTAATATTACTAATAGTATTAATATACCTACATGCATAAGTTATACATACATGCCCATGTTACATATAACGTGCATGTGTGTGTGTGTGTATAGATACATAGAGAAAGTGTGTGTGTGTGTGTGTGTGTGTTTGTGTGTTGGGAGGTGGCTTGTGTGTGTGTGTGTGTGATGGGGTGGTTTGTGTGTGTGTGTGTGTTGGGGGTGGTTTGTGTGTGTGTTGGGGGTGGTGTGTGTGTGTTGGGGGGGGTGTGTGTGTATGTGTGTGCTTGTTGAGGGCTGGTTTGTGTGTGTGTGTGTGTGTGTGTGTGTGTTGGGGGTGGTTTGTGTGTGTGTGTGTGTGCTTGTTGAGGGGTAGTTTGTGTGTGTGTGTGTGTGTGTGTTGGGGGTGGTTTGTGTAGGTGTGTTGGGGGGCTTGGTGTAGAGTAGAACTTAGTCATTATTATTTCCTGTCCAGTTGAGAAAGAACGTTTGCATCTGATCCATCACTGTGTTTTCCTGCCGAGCACCCACATATAACACAGCTCTGACTTCAAGGGGCTGTAACTTAATTATCGAACCAGACTGACCCAAGATGCCCCTTCTCCACCACGAGCCCTGGGCCTTTCTTCTCTAAAGTAATGGGTCTTCGAATGGCTTTTGATCTAGCCCTTCATAATGTAAGCATAAACCATATGCACGTGTACCCCTGTACTAATATGCTGAATTTCTATGAAAGAGTCATGAAAACATAACAAATTTAAAGCATGAGAAAGAAGTGAATGTTTTAAGATTTATGCTGCACCCTTGACACACTCCACGCCAGAGATGGTGCTCTGCAGCATGGGCAGTGTGGAAAGAGACAGCCACTCACCCTGGACCCTTCCCCAGGCAACATCTCATCTTACGATGCCCTACGGGGATGTGGGGATCTTTGTGCAGAAGAGACTATATGCTCACAGCTCTGATTCTTTGGACCGTGTGCTGACAATGTATCCCAGCCATCTCTGATTTTAGAGAAAGGAAGAACTACTTTTCTACTCCCAGGAGCCTGGGGATCATCCTGGACAGGTGGGAGGGTGCAGGTCCTGGCAGCTAGTTCCTATAGCCCTCCACCTGCAGGTCTGGCGGTGGGGGTGGGGCTCTTACCACTGGATTTGGGGCTGTGCTGGCCCCAGTCTGTAACATCTATATTACCAGCCCATTGTAAGAGGGCTGTGTGGCCATGTGGCCGCCTTGGTCTTCCCTCTTCCTGTCCTGCAGCGTGTTTGGGAGTCTCCTGGCTCTATCCTGATCTCTGAGCCCCCAGCCAGGAGTCTGGATCCAGAGGACTAGGATCCCTCCTCAGCAATGCGTTTTCATTCCTCTCATTGACTTTCAAGGAGATGTTGCCTTGGTGCACTTGCGAAGAAAGATGGTGTCTGCCAAAGGAGCTCACTGCCCACACCGGGGCATGGGTGGGAACGTGTGCCCTCAAGTCCGGCACCAACATAGGGAAGGCGCGGGGAGGGCACGGCGGAGCGGCGGCCAGCCCTGTTCCACGGTTGTTATCCAAACCCCAGTCCTGGGGCAGAGGCCCCCAGGGCCCATTTACGCCTGGTGAGAGCCTTCCTCTCTTGCTTCCCTTCTCCGCTCGTTCTCTTCTGAACGTGCGCTAGTCCAGCCGCTGCGTTGATTTGTGAGCCTGCGTCCTGCCAAGAATTCATCTGGGGAACTGAGAGGGAGCGGGGGTAGTGATGGTCCAATTGGAAGCCAGAGCTGCAACTGCGATGCCCTTACGTGCTGATGTCTCCTGGACGGGTCCCTCCAGCCCAGCTTTATACTTGCAGCCTGGGCTTTGCCCTTGGACTCTAGATTGGTTTGCCCCAGTCTATTTGCCATCTTCCTTCAGATGTCTCATAGCTTCCCGCTCTTAACATACAGAAGGGGCTGCTGATTCTCCTGTGCTCCGCCCCAACCAGCATGTTCTCCTGCTGAGTTCATCTCCGTAAACAGCAAATCCTGCTTCTGCATGCAGGGCTGTAGGCTAACGGTCATCATGACTCTGCTCCCCTCCATCCTACCAGCATTGCATCAGCAAACCCGGCTGGCTCTATCTTCCAAGTGCACCCAGGATCCACCCAGCCTCACCGCCTCTTCTGCCATCACCCTGAGCCATGCCATCATCTTTCTCCAGGATTAGCCCCCAACTAGCTCCCTGTACCCCCTGTGATCTGTGAGGACCACAGTGGCCAGAACCATCCCTCTACATTATGTCAGATCCTGTCACCCCCTACTCAAAGCCCTCCCGTGGCCTCAGCTTCAGAGAAGCTGTAGTCCCTACAATGACCACTACTCGATGTGGCGATGTGGCCCCTGTTTGCCCTCTGACCCCACCTCCTGCTATCCCCCGCCATGCTCACTGTGCTTAATCCCAACTGATCGCTTTGGTGTTCCTCAGATATGCTGAGCATGCTTCCATCTTAGCATCTTGACACATGCTGTTCCCTCTTCTAGAATGTTCTCCAGATAACTCGCTGCCTCACGTCTTCAGGGTCTGCTTCTTCAGAGTATTTGCTTGACCCCCCCAGATGGAGAGGACAACCTTATCCCCAGTATTCTCTCCCCCTTACCATGCTCCCCATCCTCATCACTTGCACCCCTTGACATACTATACATTGATTTGTCTATGGTATTTCTTCCCCAACTAGAACGTGAGGTCCGTGAGCATTGTTTTATCAGTTTTGTTTTCTACTTTATCTCCGGTGCTACGAAGTGTCTGGTATACAGTAATGGCTCAATGACTCTTCATTAGATTGAAAGAATGAAATGTGGGAGACCTGGGTATGTGCCAGAATCTAACCTAGGAGTCTTCAAGGAAATAATTCATCCCAAACAACCCTATGATCTATGACCTATGATCTATTCAGCCGGGAAAGCAGTTCAGAGAGAGAGCAGAATTCAAATCCAAATCTAAATCCTGGATCTAAGTTCAAAGGCATCCTCTTCCAGGTATGGCCCTCTGGAAAGAGCCAGGTCCTCCCTCCAAGAGCTGCCCACACACTCACAAGTCTGGTGGGTACTCGTGAGGTCACACAGCTATAACGAGGGCTTCTGTGTGCGAAGGGCCTCAGAGTCCCACCTCCACTCTCACTGTAGCTCAACCATGACCCTGGGAGGTAGATGCTCATGAATTGGTATTTAACACCGTTTTACTGAGGAAGAAGCCTTCCAGAGGTTTCATGATTGTTCCAAGGTCATCAAACAAGTCACTTGCAAAGCCAAGTCATTGAAGATCCTTTGGCTCCAAATGGGGAGCTTTGCTCCCAACCCCATGTGTCCCAAACCCTAGCACAGGCATGGTGAATGCATCAGCACCACCTGTCCCTTCCCAGATGCAATCGTAGCCCAGAGGAGTCCTCAGAATCCTGGCCAACTCAGGACCACAACATCGTCATGGGGACACACAAGTGGGAACCCAGCTACCAGTTGCCCTCTACACACAGTATTGAAGTTACTCTTTTATCTCAAAACACCCTGCTCATGCATGACCCTGGGGTGCCTTCCCTTGCCTCAGCCTGCTCATGACCCTCATTCAGACTTGGGTTTGTGGGTTTCTCCATTTCCCCCCAGAAGATTCCAGTACCTGGGTCCAGCTAACATTAGCTGAGGGGAACCCCAGGATGGCACATTCCCGAGGGCCTCAATCCCAGTGATTCCTTGTCCTGAATCCTTCCATATCAGCCCAGCTCCTCCCGCCCACCTGTGCTGAGAAGCAGGGCCTCACAAAAAACCACCACAGCCTAGAGCAGGTGTCACCCACGTTTTCCCAACACCAAGACCTGTGTGTTTAGTCATGCAACACTCCGTGAGGCCACTTACTATGTGTCAGAGGCCATGCTGGGTGTTTGGGGTATAAGCACACATTCAGTCCCTGCCCTCAAGGAGCTCACAGTCAGGCAAGGAGATGGGAAATGAGCAGAAGTAAATAACTAAAATACAGTGAGATAGACACTAGATGGAGAGATGGACATCCTAGTGCTGGGCCTCAAGAGGCATTTGGGGAGGAGGGGGCTGCTGGAGCCACAGGGCCTCACCAGCAAGAGGGTCACAGTGGTGAAGGAACTGACCAGGACCCCGCCCCCCAAGCCAGTAGGAACACTGGGGTTCCCCAGGACCTGAGCCTTAGATTCCTTATCTGTAAAATTGGGAAATTACTAGTCCATATCCTCATTAAGATGTTGAATGAAATCATATATGCAGCCATGTCTGGCAGCTAGTACATGCTCAGTAAATATTAGTTCTTCACCTAGTTCTTTAAGGTATTACTAGGATTAGTGTCCAAAGCTATTGTCCCCGATCCAGAGAATTCTCCTGAGAAAGCAGGAATACAAAGGACATACAACCACTGAATCACCTCACCTGACCCGAGCCAGTTTTCCAAATCGTGGCAGACGCACACACATGCTTTTTCCTTATGCCAATACTGCCTTCATACCATCCAGAGCCCAACCCACAAACACATACTGTCCGGCTTCCCAGGGGAAGTCACACGAGCGGTAGGCGTCCCTCCCACCCCAAGGGAGCCCCTGGACCCACCCATCACTTCAGCAGAGACCCTCCAAATCCCACAGACCAAGGAGGGCAGGTGGGCAGGGCTTCTAGCAAGTCCATGTGAAGACCCTCACCCACCTCCCACCCCAGGCCAGCTATGGGCCACACAGAGAGTCCTAATGACACCAGCAAAGTTAACAACATACCCGTGGAGCATCACGGCTGCCTGAGATGCCTGGAAAGCCTCCGCTCTCGGAGAATGATCTTATTTTCTGAAGTAGCAGCTTTCTGTTGAAATTCATCAGTCGCTGTGGTAGGGATTTTTTTCCCCTCTTTTCTCTCTCTCTCCTCTCTCTCTCTTTCTAACTGGTGAAATTGACAGTCTGCCTACATTAACCGGGCATTAATTTGCATGATCAAAAGCAGATTTGTTCCAAGATGCACTGTTCTGCCTTCCCCTCCAAGCACAAGCATCTCTAAGGAAGGCGAGAAAAAATCAGAAACAGCGCCGCCACCGTGCCCCAAGCTTGGGCAGATGCTGGCCCCGTCCAGGAGCAGGTGGAGTGGGGGCCCTTCGGGGAGTGGGGAGGGGAAGGCAGCCCGTCTGAGAGTTGGAAGCAGCACCTGGCAGCCCGAGGCGCTGGCCCCAGCCCCAGCTCAGGAAAATCAAGCCTTTGGTGACAGATTATAGCAGAGAAGTGTGCAGGAGTCCCAGTGAGTGCACACCATTTCCCGAAAACAGGCACTTGAGTGGGTGGGTGTTAGGGTCTGGACCCAAGCCGGGCATGGCGGGGCCCTGTGGAGAGCCCATGACCTAGAATCAGAAAAATGGGTCTCAATTCCTGGCTTCAGTCACACAATTCAGGCAAGTTGCTTAACCGGTCTGAGCTGCAGTTTCTTTATCCTTCGGTGGGCACAGTGAGACCACCCCTGCCTGTCTCCTGCAGTGTGATCAGGAGGCTTCTAGGCAAAGGAGACAGATCCCCATACCAGGGAGCCCCATCCGGTCCCCGGCTCTGGGCCACCCTGCAACCCTGCAAGCCCTCCACTCCAGCGCTGTAGCTCCCGGGCTCACACAGGGCGCCACGCCTGAGTGTTCTGTGGCCCCGCCAGGTGGGATGATCCTGCTCTGTTCAGAGAAAGCCGGAGATCGGCAGGGTTGGCTTATCCCCCAAAATAGTAAACATATTTTATGACTGCACTGGTAAAGATGAATGGGACATAGTATTATGATGACATTTATTTTTTTTCTGGTCTTAAAAGAAATTGAAAGGAACATTTATTTTGTGGGGCCTAAAGTTATAGGGGGCCCTAGGCACTGGGCCTACTGTGCCGGATGGAGTAGTGGGCCCCTTAACATCCACAATAAGTGGAAGAGGCAGGAATGGTCCACGCCTTAATTCATGCACACGTCCAACATATACTCACTAAGGGGCTCACCTCTAGGCTGCGGGGGGAAGGTTGTACCCCAACAGATAAAGCTTGTGCAGTTCACGTTCTAGTGAGAGGACACAGACCATGATGTGTGAGCAAATACATTAAGAATTTCAGGTCTTGACGGGCGCCTGGGTGGCTCAGTTGTTAAGTGTCTGACTCTTGGTTTCGGCTCAGGTCATGATCTCAAGGTCCTAGGATCAAGCTCCCTGTTGGGCTCTGTGCTCAGTGCAGAGTCAGCCTGAGATTCTTTCTCTGCCCCCGCACAACTCTCTCTCTCTAAAATAAATAAATAAATCTTTAAAAAAAACCAGATCTTGAAAAGTGCTGAAGAAAATGGAAACACGAATCCAAGGCACTTTGGCAGGGAGGACTGAGACCTGAAGGATGAGGCGGGGCCAGCTCTGGGGAGATCTGGGTGAAGAGCTAGTGCAAAAGCCCTGCAGCAGGACTTGTCTGGAGGACATAGAAGGCCGGAGGGCTAGGAAACACCGTGGATAATGGAGGAGGGGTAGCAGAGGAAGTGGGATGCGTTGGCGGTGACCCGTTAGATGAGATCTCATCGGCGTCAGGAGAGTGATTCTGTTCTACTTGCCATGGGCAATTACTGGAATGTTTTACGCTAGGAAGTGATTATACTGATTGATCTTTTTCTTTTCTTTTAAAGAGCATTCTGGCCACATAGAGTTGACTATGGAGAGGTGACAAAGGAAGTAGAGACCAGATTGCCCAGTGTTGGGAGGTCCAGGGAGCAAGCTGATACTTTAAATAAGGATTGTAGGCATGGTAACAGTGAGAAATAACCAGATTTGGGATAAACCTTGGATTGGCCGTTGGGTATACATGGTGGGATTTCAGGAGAAAGGTCAGAGCTATAGACACAGATTTGGAAGAAAACCAGGAAAACTTGATGTCACAAAAGCCAAGAAAATTGTATTTCTGAAGGGAAGCAGAAGTCAAGTGTCAGATGTCACTGAGGGTGGCGTGAGCAGGGGGCAGAGGTGGGGCCACTGGACCTGACAGGGCATGGGTGATGACGAGGGTCATCTCAGTGGCGTGAGGGGAAGGGAAGGCTGATGGGGTGGGGAGCGTGTGCAGTGCAGAGTGGCCACTGTGCTTCCATCAGCCCCACCAGACGCAAACCCTCAGCCGGTTTCCGTGGGGGCAGTCTGCTCACTGATGAGTTGCCTCTCTGACTTTACCAGCTCTGTTCCACAGCAAGAACCATGCCATGTTCACTTTGGATCCCCAGTTGTGGGCCCAGGAGGCCTTTAATTCATGTTCATTAAATGAGCAAATGATTATTTGTTTTTATCTACTTCAGAGCTCCAGAGAATTCTGGGATTCTGGGGGCATTCATTCACGCATGCATCTATCCATGCAGACTTGCAAGAATCAGGTGAACTCTGAAAGGCTGCCTGTTTTTTCCTTTGGGGAGTCTACTCTGGGTCTCTTCTTCTCAAACCTATGATGTCATAACTGTTCTGCATAACTTCAAGAGTAACCAATGAACAAAAATTGTGTAAGGACCTTCTGTGTACACTTCTCTCTGAATCCCCACCTGCCAGAGGTATTGTCAGTGTGAGAATTTCACACTGGTTGGGGTAGAAGCTGATGAGAGCATGAGCAAGGATAGGGCAGGAGGAGTCAATAGGATGGTGGTTAAGATGTACTAGGAGGAGAATGCTCAGGATTGGGGTACAGTAGCATGTTGGGGAAGGTGGGGGAGTAGGAGGGGTCAGTAAACATCTCTTTTTTAATCAGGTGACTGGCTAGTGGTCTTAGTGATTGAGGATGGGAAAATAGCAGGGGAAGGTTCTGGAGCTGGGGAAGAACACATGTAGATGATGAAGTTCAATTGTGTTCATGAGTCCGAGGGACCTGAGAAGTTCCCAGGAGCTGGGAGATATTTGGATATGCAGGTCTGAGGTTCAGACTAGAGAGAAATTTAGGATTCATTAACCTGGCGGTTATTATCAAAGCAAAGGGAAGAAACGGTACCACCTCTCAGCATGTCTGGACGGAAGGGGAAGAGAAGGGGGCAGGGATGGCAGCTGGGGGACCTCAGCATTTGAAAGTGGGCAAGACAGCAGAAGGGTTCCAGAAACAAGCCTGAAGCAGAGCAGGTTAGGGAAAAGGAGATGAGAGGATTGTCAAGTTGGGGTGGGGGGAAGAGTGCCAGGACGGGAAGGGTGGACAGCGCCAGCATTGCCTGAAGGGTGGGTCAAGGGGCAACATCAGTGACCCTGGAGAGAGAAACTGGGTGGGGGGAGGGCAGGAGCCTGATGGCTGTGGGGACACTCTTACTGAGTGCACACCCCAGAGCTGGCAACGCCCAGGTGAGACAGACAGGACCGTCCTTGGTGGGGACACCCGTTGGCATTTGGCTCTCGGTGGGGGGCGGAGTCATGGAGAGCTGCACATTGAAAGTCCTACAAGAGGATTCTCCCAATGATGCCAAAGAAGAAGTGCAGGGGAGGGTCCCAGAGCCCTGGGCAGGGAGGCCTCAGCCTCTTGGGAAAGAGGGGGCTGTCTCTGGGTCCAAGAAGAAGGAGGGAATTCAGGAAGGGCTCCAGATGGGCATTTCCCTAAGAATAAGAGGGCTAGCTGGGGGGGTGTGGGGAGAGCTCTGAGGATCGCCTTGGGGTTTGAAGCCACATCATAGGATTGGAGTGGCAGGGGAAGGAACCAGTAGGCAGCAGCAGCTAGTGGGCTCCTTACTAGGGCCCCAGAACAGGGGGCTCCAACTCAAGGATACCTGGCAGATAGCTGTTCTGCCTCAACCCCCACATGGACCCCCATCTCCAGCAGGCAGCACCCGCAGACCACAATGGAGGACCCTTCTCCTGGCCCCTCCTGAAGCAAAAGCAGGATGGGGCCACACCAGCTGCTTAGCTCTCCATTCCCTCTGCCTCACCTCTATCTCCTCTGTCCTCATCCTCTGCACTGGCCACGATCGCCTCCACTCCTCACCCGGCTGCCCGCACCCTAACACTCACCTCTGCGAGTCTTGGCTCAGCTATCCTCCACAAGGCCCACCCTGATGATTCCATTTACAATTTCAACCCTCCCCCGCCAGCACCCCCAGGCCTCTTCCCTGCCCTGCTGCCCTTGTCTGCGTCGCATCCTTATCACCACCAAACTTTCTATATTACACAATTTGCCATGTATCCGCCAGGCTCTCCAGCTCCACTCAAAGCCCCCAGAGGGCAGAGAATTGAACTTGTATTGTTCCCTGATGCATCTCAAATTCTTCGACTTGCTCCCGGCAGGTGTAGGTGCTCGATAGAAATTTGTTGCATGAAATCGTGAATGGAAGGTAAAGGCCCTCCAGCAAAGCTTTCTCCATCATGTCTGTCAACCCTGCAGTGAACATAAGGGCATTTATTTTCAATAATTTACTGGCTAAAGGGGCGCCTGGGTGGCTCAGTTGTTTCAGCATCTGCCTTCGGCTCAGGTCATGATCCCAGAGTCCTGGGATCGAGCCCTGCATCGGGCTCCCTGCTCGGCGGGAAGCCTGCTTCTCCCTCTTCCACTCCCCCTGCTTGTGTTCCCCCTCTCACTCTGTCTCTCTCTGTCAAATAAATAAATAAGATCTTTAAAAAAAATAACTTACTGGCTAGAGGAGAGAGAGTAGGAATATGTATTGTCAGCCATGTGTCAGCCACTTGGTAATCACTAATTCACTCAATTCTAACGTCCACCCCAGGCACAGAGAGGAATATTCACCGAGCAACTTTACTGACGGCAATGAGTCTTCTGAGGTCACACACCAGAGCCAGGTTCAAACCTTCCTCTCTCAAATACAGACCCCACGCTCCGTGCGCGAGGCCACAGGGCATTCCAGACCACGGTGAAGCCCTGCGCGGTCTCGAAAGTTCCCTACGGGCTCTAGCTGTTCGGTAGGACAAATTAATGGCAGTCCTTTTAACACAAGCACAGAGGACCTGCCAGTTCCTGACGGCCCTTAACACAGCCCAGCCTGCAGTGAACCCGCTTCCTCGGCGGATCGCGCCTGTAATTACAGCTTGTGGGAGTCAGTGCTTGGCGTCACGTGGTGGCCCCCATCCCTCCTGCTGACTCTCTAATTAAACCAGCAACAGCATCTGCGCTTCGGTCCTGGCCAAGAATGAGGAGATGCGGTTCTTGCTGGAAACGGGCCCCCTTCGCATTCCCACGTGCTCCCCGGGGCCGGGGACCTCATGTCAGCCGTCTCTAGAATGTTGACCAGCCAGCGAGGCCGCGCCCCAGCTAGTCTCAGCCCGGCTCAGATCCCCTGGAAATGTGAAAGCCATCACAGTCTCATGGGAGCCCAAAGCAGGCCCTTCCCTCTGGCTCCCTAGCTGTGGAACTGTTTAGACTATTATATGGTAGAGGTACTTCTTTTAGCCATGTCCGGGCTCGGTGCCCTGCCCCTCTTAAAAGCTGCCTCATTGTGAAAATAGTTTCCAAGGAACTCATGTAGGCGCTCTACCCGTTAGGTGGGGCTGGTCATTTTGCAGCAGGGGTAGGGAAGAGGGGTTTCCCAGGGTTTGGACCCAGGACCGATGGGATCAACATCGATGAGGTCTCTAAGGCAGGGGCTTCCCTGACGCATCTGGGCTGGGTACAAGATTGCGTCTACAAATATCAAGCAATGGTAACATGCAGGCTGAGAAATCAGTAGCTATCATTTCATTTAGCTTCATGACAGCTTTATGAAGAAGGTAATATTCCTGTGCCCATTTTACAGAGGAGGAAATGAAGGCACAGGAAGATTCAGGAACTTGCCCAGGGTCACACAGCTAATAAGGGGCGAAGCTAGCATCCAAGCCCGGGTCTCTCCAACTCTGGGATCTGAACCCAAGAGGTTCGACTCTTGAGTCTCCTTGTGGCCTCAAGCCTGTGTCCTTGTAGGCCAGTGTCTTCACTAATCATTGGTCCAACACGTTTGCTGAGCACCACCTATGACTAGGTGCCTGGCACTGTACTGAACCCCACGCGCCCCTTTTGCTACATGGTCATTCTGGAGCCGGAGACACGCAAACACCAACAGCATCTGGGGATTGAGCTCAGCATCTTGAGCGTGTGCTGGGCCCCCTGCCCTGGCCTGGGGGCAGCTTAATAATCCTCACATCTGTTGCCCATGTGCCCAGAACTATGCTCAGCCCTTTCAACGTATGTTGTGTTGGAATTTGGCACTGATTCTATGCAGTTTCCCAATTCACGTGTGATTTTGATACTTCAGTGAAACAGGCATGTTCAATGTTTGGCAATAATTGGAGATATGTGCACGATTTCTTTATATTCTATAAAGATTTTTTTATATATAGAATATAAATATTCTAGGGGCGCCTGGGTGGCTCAGTCGTTAAGCATCTGCCTTTGGCTCAGGTCATGATCCCAGGGTCCTGGGATCGAGCCCCGCATCGGGCTCCCTGCTCTGCTGGAAGCCTGCTTCTCCCTCTCCCACTCCCCCTGCTTGTGTTCCCTCTCTGTGTCTCTCTGTCATAAAAAAAAAAAAAAATTAAAAAAACAGAATATAAATATTCTATAATATTTCTGTTATAAAGTATTCTGAACACTCAGAAAAGGACAGAGAATAATATAATGCAGTTTCTCCCCTGAACTACTATTAGGTTGTGAAGTCAGCTCAAGTGATTGCAGGCAAGCATTTTGAACAGGTTAGACTAGAGGCCTCAGCTCTGGAACATATGGGAAGAGCCTCAAGCATGAATGTCCTTCACGGACATTATTCTAGACCTCTGTGTGCTCGCGCATGTGTTCCGATCCATAAAATGTCTTTCTGACTACAGATCATGGTCAAAAATCCTTGAAAGTCATTGATATAATGACTACTATTGTATTCACTCTACATTTTTAATAGATATTAGTTTGTTGCCATAGTTGCCTCAGATCTTTTTCCAAGAAACACACATTATAGATAGAATTAAAATGGTGCTCCCCTCCCCTCACCTCTCCTGAGCCGGTGGATGAGGCTTGGCTTAGTTACTCCACTGACTGGTCTGGCCCCTCCTGCGTGAGCCCACTGGCGTCAGCTGAGAGAGTGTCTCAGACAGGAAGGGCTGCTTCCTGGTCATACCCACACCTCGAATTCTAATCACAGGTCCTGTATGCTTGGAAATGTTTAGAAAAACAATTTAAACATGCCAGGGTGTCTTGATAAGCATATCGTGCTGTTGCTATAAGAGCCTAGAGATATGTAAACACCCATCATAGGACTGAGCAAGGGCCCTGGGTCTGTGCCTCACACGTGAGAGCAGCATCTCTGACCTTCTGCTGCCCCTTGTCTTCAGAAATGAGGAAACTGAGTCCTGGGCGAGGCAGATGGTCCTCCCAGACTGCCCTGCTGCAGAGAGCAGGAATGTTGGGACAGGGAAGGAAGGAATAATGGAGGGAGGAAGGAAGGAACGAACGAAAGAAGGAAGGAAGGGAGGGAGGGAGGAAGGAAGGGAGGAAGGGAGGGAGGGAAGGAGGAAGGAAGGAAGGAAGAAGAGAAGGGGGAGGAAAGAAGGGAAGAAGGAGGGAGGGGAGAGAGAGAGAGAGAGAGGGAAAGCAAGCAAGCAAGCTAGCTAGCTCCACATGGACACACATCCCCAGAGAGCCGAGAGCCTTCCCTGACCACTCTGTAAAAACTAGCCCCCGCCCCATCCCTGTCAACCCGGTCTGTTTCTCTTCGTAGCACGGGTACCCTGGTAAACTGTACAATTATTCGCTTCCTCCCCCTCCACCCACCAGAACGTGAGGCCCGTGAGAGCAGGGAGCTCCGACAGCCTGCGCCCGGCTCCTTCCCAGGCCCGGCACGCAGTTGGCCGCGGACGGAGAGGATGTTCATCAGTGTAAACGTGGGCAGGAAGCATTCGTCTGTTGATGGATCCAGTCGGTGGATGAAACTGGAGATAGCTCTCTTAACAAAACCAGATGACAGGCCGGCTGAGGGGGCAAGGGGCCCAAGCACAGGGTGGCCTGTACCAGCCACAATGGCTCGCATTTATTGAGCACTTACTGAGTACCAGGCACCACTTTGAGCACTTCGCGTGTTAACCCTTTTGGTCCTCACCGCGACCCCACGCGGAGGACGCTCCGTTGTGTCTGTTTTCAGGCAGGCAGAGGCAGACACGGAGGGCCGCACCACCTGTGGAGGGTCACACGGCTAGGACAAGTGGAGCTGGGATTCGAACCCGGGCGGCACCACGTCCCACCGATTCCCAGGGAGAAACTTCTAGAGCAAGGGTTTTTGGGAGACTGACTCCAGCCTTCCAGAAGCTGACTGGGCATCTCCCTGTCTCTTTTTAAAGCAATTTGAGGAAAGTCAAGGCCGGACCAGTAGTAAAACAGCCTTCTACCAGGCGCTGCAGAACTCGCTGGGCGGTGAGGACGCGGACGCCGGCGTGCAGGCGGCAGCTACGTGGTACTACTCCGTGCAGCACTCGGCCGACGAGTACGCCTCCTTCTCCCGGGCCCTGGAGAACGCCACCCGGTGAGCCGCGCGGGGTCACGGAGGCGCCCCGGACTGTGCTGCAAAGGGACAGCTTGACGGGTGTTGAGACCCCCTGCCCGCTGTGGTCTCCCCACCCGGGGAGTCTGTGGTTTCCAATCACAGAGTCACTAGCTCAGAATAAAACGTGGTCCCGCCCACTGGGATCTTGGGGCCCAGAAAGGCTTTAATTTTCCCTGTACTGGAAAGCTCTTTTCAACCATGTAGCCAAGAGCCGTTCCTAGAGGCCCAGCCCCAGACTGGACTCTAAGAGCTCACAGATGTCCCAGTTCTGGACCCTGAGAGGCTCATCACCCAGTCAGGACTGGGTGTTGAAAAAGCTCAAGGCTGAAGTTCAGAAACCTACATTCTGGCCCCAACTTGGCCTCCAGCTGGCTGGGAAGGCATCTGTGCCCTGGGGGCAAGAGCTGAAGTGTGAGGGAGGGCAGGTAACCAAGGAAGGCCTCACTGAGGAGGCAGACTCCAGTTCCCCCTTAGCTCGGGCCCTCATTGCCTCCCGGCCAGGCTCAGGCCGTGGCCTCCCTGCCTCTCCTTGGCAGCACCCCTCCACCTGGCTGCCGCGGTGTGACTCTTTCCCGTAGGTCTGATTCCAGCCCGGTCCTGCTCACCACCTCTCTTCTTCATGCGATGGAGCATGGCTGCCTTATGTGCCCTGTCGGACCCCAGTGGCTGGTCCCACCCCCCCTTAGAGCCTTTCCTAGAAACACTCCAGCTGCCCTGTAGACTCAACAAAAGAGTTCATCTCAACAGCCAGAAAACAGGGGTAGACAGACCCTCTGCACTGAGAGACTTTCATGGCTGTTACCAGCCTCCGTTGTTACAATATCCTTACAGCGTGGGCCCCATGGTTCCCATTTCTCAGATGAGGAGAGGGAGGGTCAAGGAGATGCAAGGACCGCTGACTGGGATTCAAAACCCGCTGGGCTCCAGGCCGCCTGAGGTCTGTCTGGTTCTGACTGGGCCCGGTGCTTCTTCTAGTGCGCAGCTTGAGCACCAGCCCACGCACGACCCCACCATTGCAAGCTGATGCTTCTCAAACATGTTCCCATCACCCCAGAGGGGGAACAAATGGGAAGCTTTGGGAATGTAGAACAGGGTTCTCAACCTCCTCGCTATGGCATTTCCAGTGGATAATTCCTCGCTGAGGGGTCCGTCCCAGGCGTCATAGGCTGTTCAGCAGCATTCCAGGCCCCTGCTCACTAGATGCCAGTCAGAACCTTTTCGTCTCCAGCTGTGACAATGGGAACATCCCCCAGACATTGTCAAATGTCCCCTGGGGGGTGGGCGTGTCCCCAGCTGAGAGCCACTGGTCTAAATGTATCATATGCATGAAATACCCTTGAGGATATTTCCTCTGCCTTCTTTCGAAATGTACAATCCTTTTGTGTTCTGCTCCATAGTATATTGTATTTATTTTACTATAGCGTGTTTTGCTCCCAAGTCTTTAAAATTAGTGTGCTGGGAAGATGCTTGCCCCACGGGTTCCTTGTATGACCTTGGGTGACCTTGCCGGCCAGACACCAGACTGGACACGCTGCCAGCAGTGGAGCCAGCTGGGCGAGAGGCATGCCCGTGAGTGCTCTCTGCAGGCTGGTGCCGAGGCGCCTGGTGGCCCAGGGGACCCTGGCCTGGGAGAAGCATGTCCCTGGCACAGTTATCTATAGAATGACCCATAACTAAACTCCCTCCTCTGTCCTCATGTGACCAGGGACTACTTTATCACCTGTCCCGTAATCGACATGGCCAGCCACTGGGCAAGGAGGGCCCGAGGGAATGTCTTCATGTACCATGCTCCCGAAAGCTATGGCCACAGCAGGTAAGGTGGCCGTGTGGCCACAGCGGGTGTTGGCAAGTGAAGGGAGTCTGGGAGGGCTCTGTGTCTGTTCTGTGACCCTCAGGGAAGCCGACGACAGAGGGCAGGACTGAGGTTCAAGTCCTGCCTCGGTGACATCGGATTTGTCATTTAGTGTCTGAAACATGGGTGTAACAGTAATCGCCACTTTCTCTCACGGTATTGTTGGAAGGGCGAGCAAAATAGCAGATAGAGGAGGCACTTTGGAAATCCAACGTTAGCTCTCTTAATGGATTGACCTGGCTTGGGGGAGGAGGTTTCTTTATTAATCCTGAATATTTATGCCTCCAAAACCTGAGCACTTAGCTTCACTTAAAAAAATGGCTTTCTGAAGTATAAAAGGCTGTTTTGTTGACTTTTTTTTTTTTGCGATAAAAGGAAAGTTTGGATTACCTCTAATCTCTATACCATTCCTACTTCCAAAATATGTTCAATATACTTTATAATAAAAGTCTCAGGTACAAAATCACAATCACAATAGAAATGAGAAATAATAAGTGAAAGAAAGCGCATGGGAAGCGAAGGGTCAACCAACGAATGGGCACAGAGTGTAGCCCTGCATGTTCCAGAAGCCAAGGACAAGATTAAAAAATAAAGAACAATGGGAGCAGAGAGGCTGGGTGGCGGGGGACACATCTGACATCCGCCCGCTGGACAGTGATGCCAGGAGGGTAGCGGGCACATGGATGCCCAGGGTGTTGGGGGAGGACTGTGGGGTCACGTGTTCTACTTCGTCATGACCTTGCAGTCCTGAGCCATTCACCCGTGTCAGAAAACCCCAGGCCCTTTCCCGGCTGGGCCAGCAACTTCCCACATAATCCGGTGTGATTGCCATAAATCACAACAGATGAGCCACTTCATGTTGGAGCTTCTTGGGGAAGAGCTCATACCCCACCAAGGGCAGAAGAATATGTGCTGTGATGATGGTCAGCCCTCCGGGTTAAGGATTCTCAGATAACAGAAGGTCAGGGGTCAGGGAGATGAGACGTAAGAACGTCAACTTTACAGCTGGAGGTCCGGCCCCACCACCTATGCAGAGTTGGGCAGGCTCCTTTGCCTCTCTGACCCTCAGTATCCTCATCCACTAAATGAGGCCACTAGTTTCCCTTTATAGCCTTGACATTAATAACACCTGGTGCAGAAATTATTCTTTCACTTGTGTTTCTTTGCAATGACACCAAGGGAACTCCTACAAACATACCTAACTTCTCATTATAACTGGCAACATCCCTATATAATGGGCTGAATATGGCCACTGAAAGATCCCAGGTCCCAACCTTATAAGGAAAATGGGGCTTTGCAGATGTAATTAAGTTAAAGACCTTGACCTGGGAAAATTATCCTGCATTATCCTGGTGGGCCCTAAATGCAATCACAAGTGTTTCTACCAGAGAGAGGCCAGGAAAGGTACATAGAACAGGAGGAGGCAACGTGACCAGGGAGGCAGAAATTGGAGGGGTTGCTGCACCCATGAGCCGAGAAACAGCAGCTGAAGAATTCACCACCCAATTCCACCAGATTCCAGACAAGAATCCACACGAGCTGCAGGAGCAAGACCTGGCTTCTCCCCTAGGGCCTCCAGAGGAAGCAGGTCTCTGTTGACACCTTGATATTTGGCTTCATAACACTGATTTGGGGCTTCTGGCCCCCAGAATTGGGAGCCAGTAAATATCTGTTGTTTTAAGCCACCAAGTTTGTGGTAGTTTGTGACCACAGCCCTAGGGAACTGATACAGTCCTTCTGATGTTCTCTATTCCCTAAGCACCTGTTACGTACCTTGTCCCCCCGACAGATTAGGCAGCTTGTATAACACTTCACATAAACATCCAGAATCCTGTTGAGGTTGGCAGGGTTGAAATGGTCATTGCTATTCTACAGAAGAAGAGTCTGAGGCTCAGGGAGTTCCATGGGATTTCCCCAAGGACGAGCGGCAGTTTGTTGTAGAGCAGTGACTTAGTCCTGCCCTCTCTGAGCCCCCTGAACTCTCTTTCCACTACACCACGCAGTCTTTCTGTCTCTCTGTTTAGAACTATTTATAATTCCAACCCGATCCACTTCCTAGATTCAAGCAACTGCCCCCATGTTGTAGGAAGGAAAATAAATGGCCCTTGAAGGTTCTGGTAAGAAGGCATTTGGAGAGAAAGGACAACGAAGAGAGTGGTGGTTTGGGTGAGGATGGAAGGAGCCCTCGTCATCCAGGGGCACCCATGGTTGGGAGGCCCCGCATGGGAAGCTGTTTGTAGAAGAAGCCTTGGCCGTGTCTCCCAAATGCCAGGGCTCCCGGGATTCATGCCCAGGGCAGGAGTCTGGTTCTCTGCCTTCCTCCCTATTAAGGAACAGATTACAACAGAAGGTCTGATGTTCTTGCAGCAAGTCCATCAAAAGCTTTAAAACGTATGCACATGCCATTGGGCTCCAAAATATACAGTGGCAAACCCAGAGAGGCATCTGCTCCCTGAGGACCAGAACGATCAAAGCAAAACAAGACGGAAGGATCCATGCGATTCTAGCCAGAATCAATAATGCTTTTATCCCACCCGTATTAGTTTCCTGGGGCTGCCTTAGCAACGTCCCCCATGCAGGTGGTTTATAACAACAGGAATGGATTGTCTCACAGTTCCGGGGGCCAGAAGTCAATCAAGGTGTCATCAGACTCATGCTCCCTCTGGAGGCTCTAGGGGAGGATCTGTTCCAGGCCATTCTCCTAGCTTCTGGTAGTCTAAGGCATTGCTTGGCTTGTAGATGGCCACCTTCCCGCTGTGTGTCTGGGTCCAAATTTCCCCCTTTTTATCACAACACCAGTCATATTGGATTGAGGCCCAACCTACATCCTCATTTTGACTTAGTTATGTCTGCAAAGACACCAGTTTTAAAGAAGGCCATATTCTGAGGTCCCAAGGTTAGGTCTCCAGCATATCTTTTTTAAGGGGACACAATTCAACCCATAGCATCGCCCTTCTCTCTAAAGTAACAGCCTTGCTGGTGAGGCTCCTGAGTGTCAAGGGCCCAGAGGGGTCTGTTTCAGACCTAAACATGAGGTAGTCCACGGGAGTGGGCTCCTCCAACAGACTCTGAACCACATCCTCATTCTTGCATGGCCAGTTTGGGTTTCTCTGCTGCTGAAGAGCATCCTCATGCCCCTCCAGGGCTCTGCAGACAGAGCTCCACTGTACTGATCCAGGGACCCCCCCCCGCAAGGAAGCCACGCTCACAAGCCAGACCCTCACAAAAGTGCCTCCTGGGTCCTCACAGTCACCATGCCTCAGGGCCTGGGGACCCTCCTGGCACAGAGTAGTAGGTGCTCAAGAAGTCATGTTGAAGCCGTTCCAACCACCTCATCTGACAGGTGAGGAATGAATCCTTTCCACTCTGGTCTATAGGCTCCTTGGGGCTCAGTTTTGCCATCTGCACAATGGAAACAAGGAGGTGGGAGAGGTCAGGAGCACAGATTCCTCCCTGGGCTCTGTGGGACCCATTCTCTGTACCTTGGAGCCTGAGCTCCCAGTAAAGCATCGAGTTTATGGAGGTTAGAGAGGTATGAACCCCAAGGAGCCCAGTCACCCTAAGTGACTTCCAGCTGTCACATTCTACCATTTGGGGGGGCAGAGACACTCAGAGGCACCCATACATTCCTCAGACAGAGCTGTTGCTGTGTGTACGGAGGCAGAAAGTATCCTGGTCATGCAGGCTCTCTGGGCCAACTGACTCGGTCAGAAACCCAACGCAAGTCACTTAACGTCCTTGGTGACTCCATTTCTTCACCCACCATGCGAACAGGACCTGCTTCGGAGGGTCAGTGTGATAACAGATTTGCACACAGAATGAGGTCTGACAAAGAGGAAGCGCAGAGGTCGTCCCATTCTTCTGGCCCCTCAGAGTGCATTCTTGACGACCCTCTGTGTCTATGTCCTCTCACCCCCCACAGTCATGGGATGGTGCCACCCACAGAGTAGATGCTGAAATCAATGAATGAATCATGGAAACTAACCCAGTTAATCACTGGCAAGTGTATCCTTTTTGCCTGAAAAGACATCTCTCTCACTCTGCCCTGGCGCTGTCACACCTCTCATTTATTTCTGGCTCGAACCTACGGACTTAAAATATACGTGCGTGCCGTACGCTTTCAGCCATCTGTCCTGTACCTCCATTTCTGTGAGCATAGATTAGCTTTCCTGGCATAGCGAGTGCACAAGACGCAATACATTACCACTGTCCCAAGACTCCTGTTAATTGATCACAGCATAGCGTGGTTCTGTAATGGCTCCTGGTTTACGGAGGAGATTTTCATCCCTGAACTTGAGAGCCAGCCTCTGCGAGGAAGGAATAGGTGTCATGGGTGGGGGAGGAGACAAAGAAACTAAAATCTACAGTGGGAGAAGAAGGTTCCATTTTAAGATTTAGATTCAAAGAATCATAGACTATGGAAATTGATTTCATCTGACTCCTTCATTTAAGCCCGATGTAAAGAGCCAGCCACTGGCAGTCTAGACCCAAACCCTGTCACTTGCCCTTGCTCCAGTTTTTCTTCGATTGGACCCTTCAACCCAAAGCTTGAGTGTTTGCCATGGCTAAGTCCACTCACTAACTGTGTGACCTTAGGCAAGTTGCTCAACCTCTCTGAGCCTCAATGCATCCTCACCTATACACGGGGAAAGTCACAGCTCTTGTCCCACAGTGTGGCTAGAAGGATTTAGGGGAACAGTGCCTGCATCTGAGATGTGTGTGTGTGTGTGTGTGTGTGTGTGTGTGTGGTTGTGTGTGGTTGTGTGTGGTTGTGTGTGTGTGTGTGGTTGTCTGCCTATAGTACCTGGCAGCTTTGGTTTCCAAGGCTACTAACATGAGGCTAAAACTTACCAGCTTTCTCTTGCTCCGCTCTGCTCACTGGGGAGATTTGGGGCCAGTTTTGTCCATGGTTACTATCTGTAGCCCTCTGTTTCAGGAAGAGGGATTTTCGCTGATGACTATAATCCAGGCCTTCTCAACTTGGTGCTACTGACATTTTAGGCTGGCTAATTGTTTGTTGTGACAGGCTGTCCTGTGCATCGTGTATGGTGTTTAGCAGCATCCCCGGCCTCCCTCACTCAATACCAAAAGCACCTCCATCGTTGGAACAACCAAAAATGTCTCCAGACGTGGCCAGTGTCCCCCGGGGGGCAAAATCGCCCTCTGTGGAGAACCACAGGTGGACTCCACTGAAACGGGGATTATTACTGACAGCACCTGAAGGGAAGAGGCAGCCCCTTTCCCAGACTCGTCCTTGATCAGTGCAGGACCCCTCTGCCCACAGACGTTGCCCCTGGCCCCACGGGAGCCCATTCGGGCAGACAGTGAATGCACCACGGGAACAGAGCGTGGCTGGTGCTCTGTTACCGAGCTGGCCTGGAAGGCTGACAAGCCTCTCTCCCATGTTCATACGGGCAGGGCCTTGGCCTGCTGTCCCCTCCCAAGTTGAAGGCCAAGGGGAATCTCTAGGATGGCTTCCCTGCTCTGTCTCTAAGCGCCACCTCCTGAATGCAGCTAGGACTCCTCGATCCCTGCCAGTCTCCTGCTCTGCCATCCTGTGGATTCTCAGTTGACGTCCTTCTCTTGAACCAGCCCCTTCCGAAGGACACACTGGTCCCAGTGTCTTCTCAGGAAGAGCACTCACTCCGTTCTCTGCAGCCCACGGCCAAAGGACTCCCAGACCCTGTGGCCAGCCCGGGTCTGGGGGAGCGCCCCCCAACCCTCTCCTGCGAGTCAGGTCCCAGCAAGTGTGGGAGGGGACATTGATTTATTCTCTGACGTCGCCTGTCCTTAGATGGCTCTACCTAGGTGCACCACTTATGCATGCCTCTGGGCAGGTGACAACCTCTCGAAGCTTCCACTTCCTCATTTGTGTGATGGAGCTAATAATAACACAGCTGTAGGAGTGTGTCAGGATTAAATAAGGCAGTGCGTGCAGACCGCCCAGCTAACTGCCCCGCATAAAGCCAGCGTTCATGAGGTGACTTCCAACACTGTTTCATGGGTTATTCTGGAAGAATCCACATTGCAGATGAATAGGTCCCAAGAAAACAACCACAAAGGAGGTGGTTTCTGGGTACCAGCCACTGAAAGAGGAGCTGTGGCCACTTCAGAGGGCATATGGGGGCCCTTCATCGTAAGCTCACTGGTGCCAGTTCATAGTTTCCATGGAAATTCACTGTGGGGCTGTGTGTGGTCTGTCGTGCTTGAATTATGTGGTACAGTCGGGGCCTTATTTCAAAGTCTTGGTCTCAGAGTCCTGAGATATCATTCCCACATTTCAACAGTGCAGAAGACAGTTCAGAGGGATGGGTCTTGACTTCCCTTTGAATGGGGGTGGGGTAGGGCTCTTGGGATGACACATCCGTATAGGATGCTGAATAATTCTTTGATTTGGGGAGAAGCAGCTCAGCATAATGGAAGAACTCACCCTTTGAAGTTAAATCAACTGGGGTTTTAATTCCATCTCTTCCATTCATTAACTGCCTGCATCTGAACAAGATTTTTCTGTTTACCCACCTATAAAATGGGTATAGTTACATCTATTTTAATCAAGTCAATGTATGTTAAAAACCTGGCATATTCTAGATGTTCAGTATTAAGGTTACTTTTGCTTCTGAAAAATAAGGCTCTGAGAAGAAAAAAAATTTCAAAATGACTTAAGAAGCAGTAATGTTCTTCCTTTATAAGTTGTCCCAACCCTGGAAAACAAAGCCATAAATTCTAGACTCAAGACATTTTGTACATCACTACATTTGCATTCTAGACATGTGTGTATTCCAGGGGCCTTTAACATTCCAGATTCAAAATATTATCTTTTTAGTTGACTGTCTCGTGGAGTTTGTTGGAAGTAGCAAACCAAAGAAAATATTAAGTGGTTGGATTCTTGAGTTGGGTCCATTGGCCTGGCTACATCCTGTGTGATTAACAAGATTATTTACCAGTAAAGATGGAGGTGAATCACTTTCTAAAACTGACCACTCCAACCTGGTGATATATAAGGACATGTGCCATGTGTCCCTTCCAACATGGATTCAACAAATATTTCCCTGCTGCCTTCTCTGCCCCAGATCCTAGCGATGGACAGAGAGAGGCTGTCTTCTCAGGATTAACATTATGTGAGGGGGTGGAAATGACAACCATCTAGGGACAGGGTACAAAGAACAGACTGAACACACACAGTAAGCAGAGTAAGTTCAGAAAACTGCCCTACGAAGGAGAAAGAGAAAAGGCTTGACATGTTTGAGGATAAAGAAGGAGGCCAGGGAGCTGGGGTCTAGAGAAGAGGGGGAGATGTGGGGGAAAACACATAGGAGTTTGTAAGCTGTGGCAAGCAAAGAGAGTATTTTTTCTGAGTATGATGGAAAGGCATTGGAATTTTTAAAAAGACATGTGATAGAGAAGGCACATGGGTCTTTTCTTTCCCACTCAAAACACAGCTCACTGAAAATCAGGTGGGATTTTTAAAAGAATGAAGAATAGAAATCCTGTTATCCAGTGTGATGATCAGTTGGCTCCTCAGAAAAGTTGATTAAGACGGGAACTCATGAGAAATGAATAAGGTAGATAGATTAAACTTAAACATGTTAACTTCTCTGTGTGCACAGAAACGTGCATTCATCTGCGAGTCTGTCAGTGCAGGGTCAGAGGCTTGAGTCAGAAAATGCTCCCTTTGAAATTCTTGCAAAATCATGAACATAATGCACGGCCTATGATTTCCAGCTTTGGTTTCTTGAAAGTGGGGTATCCACGTGATATTTAATTAATTTAATTAAGTTCTATAATTACAGTGACAAATACAGCTCGCATCAACAGGTTTGACGCAAACATAGTTGGCTCTTGGTAAACACATAACTTCCTGGTGGGAATGGATGCACCGGGCCAAGAAAATTCAGCCTTTTCTGAACAGTGGTCATTATGCATTATGCGGGGAATAAAATGTCCAGGTAATGGGGCGCCTGGTTGGCTCAGAGTAAAGCATGGGACTCTTGATCTCGGGGTCGTGAGTTTGAGCCCCACATTGGGCGTAGAGTTTACTTAAAAAAAATTTTAAAACAAAATGTCCAGGTTAATGCACCAGGTCCGCCAAAAGCTTTGGCTGAACCACAAACAAACCAGTCTCACCAGTTTTGCTGGGCTTTCAGGACTGTGAAAATATGCAGGGGCTCAGGATGGGATTGTGTCATTTAAAGTAAATCTGGGAGCTCTGTTTTTAAAGGATTGCATAGTGAATCTTTTGGCAAAACAAAAGCCATTTGTAAAGCATATAATTGCCTCCTGATAATTCACAGGCAAAATCTGAAATTTTGTGTATTAGATTTGCCCAAAGAGAAGCACACTTACAGGCTTCTATTTGTAAGTTAGTTAACGTTGCCTCAACCCCTCAAGAAAAAAAAAAAGTGGGGGGCAGCTGGGAAGCAGAAGGATTTCCATTCCTCCTTGTTCCTGAATTTCCGTTGGAGGAAGTTATTTAGAGATGCCTGCTAGAGATAAGAAAGGGAGTATATTTTATGGGGATGAGGTCAGCAAACTTCCTCCTGCAGACAGAACAACAGGGATAGAAATCTCTGGAACAACAGGCTCTGAAATCATTCGATCAGATGGGCTGTCCTCTCCAGAGCACAAGCCTCTTCAACCCATGGTCAGTGTAAGAACGACCTCCCCACTGGCCCTCCTCACCTTGAGGGGAGCCCCACTGAGGTCATTCCCTCTGGGGACACTGCGTGGGTCATTGTGCTCCCTAATCAGCCCCAAAGGGCCATGACTGACGTGCAGGTGGTGGAGATCAAGTCAGGAGCTTGCACTGAGACTCATCTCTGGAAGGCGGCTTGTGGCTGGCCAGAATGCGGGCCTGGCCTCCCTGCAGTGCACGCCAGCGGGACATAAGATGATGAGAATGGCCCAGTGGAAAGGTTGGGGAGCATGACATAAGCAGAACCAGGCTTCTGTCTCTCCTGGACAAATGCAGCAAGCCCGTGATTTCTCAGTTCAAGCCTTTCTCCCCACACCGCTCCAGGGATGATTCTAGAAGAAACACAGCTTGCAGCTTGCTTGCTTAGAAGCCCTTCATGCCCCGCCCCCATCTCCTTGAAGATGTGGCCTTCAATTCCTCTGGCCTCAGTTCTCACACCTTCCACAAAACCAGAGCCTGAAGGACCTATCCGTTTTCCTGGACGAGGAAAATCCCAATTTCACTTTTGGGCGCGATGCACTTCTCAGTCCAATAGAGGGGAGCACCCAGCGCTTTGGGGCCTCTGCTACCTGTTAGAGCAGCATCCCCGCTCACAAGGCCCTTCCCCGCCCTCGCCCCCTCACTAAACCCCTACTTGTCTTTCAAGGCACAAGTCAACCCAGAGAGGATTTCCTTTCTCTGACTTTCCAAAAGCTCCTCTCAATGCCCTTGCCTGAGACAAGCGCCATCGCTTCTCCCTCTCTTCTTGTGAGGCATTGCAAATAATCTCAGCATCTGCTATCTAGCTATCCTCCATCTCACAACATCTTTTAAAAATGTCAGCTTCCTGCATTTCCTGTGAGACCGAGAGCCGCCCCAGATGGCTGACTTACGCCTCCTTTCTCCCCAGCCCCTGCTCAGAGCACCGCACGCAGCGGGCAGGGGGCTAATGGGCCTGAGTAAGCTCTTGTTCTGACGTCTGGCATTGTGCCCCCATCCACACACACACACACACACACACACACACACACACACACACACGCAGAGTCATCCCCGAGACATGTGGCCGGTCAGTTCCTGCCATACTCTGGCTCAAGGTAGCATTGCCAACATCAGCGACCATAGTCCTTCCTTGGATGGCAGTTTGTCATTTTTAGAGGGATTTCCATCCACTACAGTCTGGGAGCGTCCAGGGATGCTATGTGGAAGGCTGAACAGAGATGATCAGACCCAGTGTACAGATGGGAAAACCAAGGCTCAGAAAGGCAACGGTGGAAGCGGGGCTGGAGTCCAGGGCAGGCGGCTCAGGCAGGGAGCTCTCCTCGTCCCCACGCCCACAAGTGACAATGAGAAGATCCAGACCCAGCCTGAGCCTGGGACAAGTAACTGTCAGATGAGGGAAAGGTTGACTGCAGTATGCTTACCAAAGACAACAAGTGACAACTAAAAGCTAAGTGACACCAGCTTGCCCACGTGCCCACGCAACCACTGCAGGGTGGGTGTATGTGATCACACCCAGCACAAGACAAAGAAGCCAGATCCATAAGTGTGAACTGTCAGCCCCCAACCTGCCAGCACGGTGGCCAACCCGCTAGCAAGATTCTCCTTGTACCTTGTCCGTCCCTGGAGTGTTCTTCCTCGTCTCCCTCTGCTGACACGGATCCGGATACACTCTTCTCCTTCCAGAGAGTCCTGGGACTCTCAGCCAGGGCCCAGGGTCCTCTGATCCCAAATGCCCGCTTCTCTGGCTCCCACGGGCTGCCCTTCCTCCAGATGTCTGCCTTAAACTGCTCGAAATAACTCCAGCATCCTGATAAAGATCAGCCCCGCTAAGGAAAAACAAAGCAGAAGTCTTCATACACAACAGGCTCTCAAATTAAACAGATCGGATAGGCTGGAAGGCCAGGTCTTTTCCCAAAAGCAGTGTTCCATGACTTGCTGGGTCTCAGACAGACCTGCTGGGGTCTCTGTGACAGCTGGAGGGAGATGGCCTGCACCCTTTCACAAGAGCCACCTTTCCCCCAAACCCCAAGCTCCGTGATGTCACCTTGGTAGTTTGAAATTCTCTGTGGTGGGAGTACTTACACCATGGAAATTGGTACAAGGCAACTGTTTTATTTATTTATTTTTTTTTGAAGGGGGGTAAGGACAGAGGGAGAGGGAGAGAGAGAATCTCAAGTAGACTCCCCACCCAGTGGCGAGACCAACATGGGGCTCGATCACACAACCCTGAGATCATGACCTGAGCCAAAATCAAAGAGTCAGCCGCTTAACCTGCTGAGCCACCCAGGTGCCCCAGAATGATGTTATTAACCAGACCACCGTTGGCACAGATCTTCCTGAGAACATGAGAAAAGCTAGGAGGGCTCTCCCGAGAGTGTTGATATACAGTGCCACACTGTTTCCCATATAACTCATGGCCCTCAGGAACCCTACAATGGAACTCTCAGATTAATTTTCAGGTGTCTCTCACAGGTAAAGAGGAAAAAGGAATGAGTGTATGAGCCAGAAACTGAGCAAGAGGTTTGAAATATTTTATTGCTACCCCTCACTCGCGGTTTGGAAGCATGATTGTGTCACCACGTTACGGATGAGAACACTGAGGCCCGGAAAGATTATGCACCTTGTCCAAGCCTTCATAGATATTAGGTGATCGAGCTAGGGTTTGGACTCTGTGTTCACCACACCACACCACACCACAAGGCCGCTGTGGTAGACAGAAGAGTGGTCCCGCTGTATGCCGGTGTCCTAATCCCCAGCACCTGTGACTGGTACCTTACGTGGCACGGGGACTTGGCACATGCAGTTAAGGCTCTCGAGATGGGGGATTATTCAGGATCATCCGGGTGGGCCCAATGAGAGGACACGAGTCCTTCAAAGCGCCAGAGGGAGGGAGAGGAGTATGTTGGAGATGGCATGCTTGTTTGAGGGCAGAGGAAGGGAGCCATCAACGGTGGCTTCCAGGAGCTGGGAGTGGCCCTCCGCTCACAGCCAGGGAGAAAACAGGAACCTGGGTCCTCCCTCAAGGAACCGAATTCTGTCACAACCAGTGCAGAGGAGGCGGCTTCTCCCTCAGAGCCTCCAGAAGGAACAACGCCTCCATTTTAGCCCAGGGAGACTCGTGCTGGGCCTTCGAACTCCAGAAACTGTGAGATAGGACGTGTGTGTTGATTTGAGCCATTTTGTGGTCATTTCTTAGGGCAGCGGTGGAAAACTCATCCGGCCACTTTCCCTGAAGGGCCTCTGAGAAGCAGCCGCTTCCGTCCTCCGCACCGCAGGGTGAGGGGCAAGGCCTGGTGGCGCAGCGGAGGGCACAGGGCGTCCCCTTTGGAGGCCAGGCTGCCCTGGCTGCTCTATAGCTCACACCGAGCGGGCAGCCCCCGACGGTGTGTGGTGAGGCCAGGGGCTCCGCCGGCCTTGGGATCACAGACCCCACGGGAGTCTGGTGTCGCTTCCCAGTGTGGGGCCTTGGCAAGAAAATGGCCTCTCGGAGCCTACTTTCCTCCAGTATAAACACTCTACAAATTACTCCAAGAACGTCTACTCTCAGGGGCCTGGGGATAACCGGGGTGAAGGGGCCTTGTCAGCTACGCAGAGCAGGTACATGAGGGCTGATTTCTATTGCCCTTGTGACTTCCATCTTCCTGTTTTTTGGTTTTGTTTTTTTTTTTTGCTCAGTGTTCCTTCTCCCTCTGAGTCTTACAACATCATTGAGAAGCCGGGTCATTGGTACTTTTTTACCTATCCTCAGCCCCTGCCCACAGGTAGACGGAGAGCAGGATTTGGGGTCTGGGGGACTCAGCTCCGGATCCTGGCTCTCCCTTGTCGGAGGCATGTGGCAGCCTCTTTTCAAGCCTCATCACCTGGGAAATACACGGGTGATGCCGTTTCTGTCCTTGGCGGGTCCCGAGTGTTGGTGGTCCAAGGCTGCCCAGGTACCTGGCACAGCGCGGCCGCTCAGGAAATGGCAAGTGGAAACAGGGACTGAGTGGAGCTGGCTCCCAACAGGCCTCGTTGCCCAGCACACGCTCTGGACTCTTGTCGGCGCTTGACCACGGGCACTTCTGGCACCGGACAAGGGACTCAGCTCCTTGGGGGCCAGGAGGTGTAAATGTTGATGTCACTGCTACTTCTCGCTCCCCTTTGTGAGTTTAAACCTTCCCTAAAAGGGTGCAGGGTGCATGACACAGGGGACGCCACGGTCCGTGATCGAAATTCCCCTCCTAACCTCATGCCATTAGTCCTGTTGTCCCCCGCCGTCTCCCGTCCCTTCTACACCTCCCAGCGTGGAGCCGTGATCACAATACTAGCCGGCGCTTGGAAAAGCACTTATCACTGGCTTGCACGTGCCATGGCTGGTTCAACCTGGCGTTTCAGGATGTGACCTAAGTCAAGTGACTCACCCAGGGTTACACCAGCAGTAAGTGACCGAGCTGACTCAGCTGAGTGACTCAGTTCCAGGTCGTTCCCTCTATGCCTTGTCGACAGTCATGTATGCACCTACCCATCATTGCTTATGGTCCCGGGAGGAATTCCGGCCCCTGCGCCCCTCAGGAGTCCAGCAAGCCCGAGCCCTTTCCCAGCACATGCGTGGAGTGGGTGTCTCTACCTGTCATACCGGCACTGAGAACAACCGCTGGAGAGCCCGCGGCCTGCGATGCTGCTGTTAGCCTGAAGACAGCTGCTTACACGGCAGGTAGAAGGATGGAAGAGAAAGAACACGCCCCTTACCTTTTGAGTACCTGCTACATTGACCATCTTACTCTGATCTTCACGACGACCCTAGGAAGCCAGTATTTAATTGTGTAACTACTCCAGAGATGATGAAGCAGGGAATCAGGGAGGCCACACAGATTGCCAGAGGTCACCAGCCTGGAAGTGGGGGTGGGGGGCCCCCGGGCTGGGTGCCTTCTGTTAGATCCCGCTGCTAGCCACGCTCCTGATCCCTCTCCGCTGTTCAACTCACTGCATGTCTCTGGGTAAGTCAGGAAACCTCTCTGGACTTTGTTTTCCTCACCTGTAGAATTAGAGTTGGCTCTTGCAATAAGTTGGGGCCAACTACAAGGTTGGAGAGGGCCGTCTCCACACAAGACCATGCTCGCTGCTAGTGGCAAGTGCTAATTCAGGGGCTTCCCCAAACCACCCTCAGGCTTGATGATTCTCTAGAAAGACTCACAGACCTCACTGAAAGCTTCTGTCTCATGGTGAAAGTGATACAGGGAAAGGATGTGGATTCAGACCAGACAGAGGAAGAGCGGCACAGTGTAGAGCCCAGGAGGGTTCCAAGCGCAGAGCCCCCCGGTCCCCGCCGTGTGGAGTCGGGGGGCTGCTCTGTTGGCACTGATGTGTGACGGCCGACATGGGGTAGCCCAGCCAGGGAGCCCCAGCCAATCACCCAAATTTGGCCGTCAGAGGCTTTATTAGAGTCCTGTTGCATAGGCGTGATGGATGACTGATTGCCCATGGTTAATCTCAGTCTCCAGGTCCACTGATACCGTGTGACCCTAAGTCACATGGTCTTTTGGCATGACCAGCCCCCACCCTAAGGCTGTTGAGTGCGAACACATTTATGGAAAATCCAATGTGGTGAGCCTCTGCCCTAAACAAAGGTATGACCACCGGGCGCAAAGGCCAGACTTCTCTCTGGGAAAAGTTGAATTCTTTACTACACAGCTGTGAAGTCCCTTCCAGCTTTTCCACTGTGACAGTCCCAGCATTCACCCCGATGGCCCCAGGTACCCCTGGGCTGGTCTCCCCAGTGCTAGCTCCAGCCCGGTCCACTCCAACCACTGGTCTGGCCTCTACACCCTTATTCCTTCCTGCCTGCTTACTACTACCCCTAGCCCGGCACATCATTGCTGGTCAGTGTATTATTATTATATTAACTGACCAGCAATGATGTGCCGGGCACCAGACTACGGGTGGCTAAGTGGATGAATGTCATCCTTGAACAGGTGTGAGAGCTTAAGTCATATGAACAAGGGCTAACACAGAGAAGGGCTTGAAATACAGGCTCTTTTGAACAGAAAGATGTTCTATGGACACAGTAAGTACCCTGGTTAGAGTGCGGTCGAAAGAGCATTCTCTTGGAAAGTTACTCACAGGCATTGTTTCTGGAGAGGTAAGTGCTCGGCATTGGGTACATTTCAACCAATAGATGTGTCGTGGATCTGCTCCAAGGGGGGGGCCATTGAATGAAAGGCCAAACCAGATCCCAACTAAACAAACTAAGCACTAAACCAGAATCCTAAACATAAAGAAAGAAAAGTCCCCATTTGGGGAGGAATATTGGTTTTTGGATCCTTTGACTTTTCCAGAAGTTTATTATTCCTTTAACTTTCGCTTCTTCTTATTTCCGCGTGTCTTCTCAGCCTGGATTTGCTGGCAGATGTTCAGTATGCCTTTGGGCTTCCCTTCTACCCTGCCTACAACGGTCAGTTTACTCTGGAGGAGAAAGGCCTGTCACTGAAAATCATGCAGTTCTTTTCGAACTTCATCCGATCGGGGTGAGTGGACCATGTGGGCCCACTGCTGCCATCACGCCTGCCTCCCTCCCTATCCCCCCTAGATGTTGCGGTCACCTGCTACTGGTCTCCCTGTCTCAGTCCCCCTCTTCTAGCCCAAACTACCTCTGTGTAGATTCATCTTGGTGAAGGGAAGCTCCCACCACACACTCCCTTACTGAGCCACATTCGATGGCTCTAGATCAGGGTTTCTGAACCTTAGCACCGCTGACGTGGGGGCAGGTAAGTCTTTGTGGTGAGGGCATCCTGTGCAGCCCCAGCTGTTTAGCAGCTTCTCTGGTCTCCACCCACTAGATGCCAGTAGCACCTCACCCCAGGTGTGAGAACAAACTGTCTCAGACGGTACCAGATGCCCCCCGGGAGGGACAGTCACCTCAAGCTGAGAACCACGGTCCTAGATGATCAAATTCAGTTAACATGTTCCAGCCCCTTCCTTATCTACCCCCGCATCCCTGCATACCTCTATTCTAGCCCAGGTGGCATAGTCTCTGTCCCCACTTCCAAGCTTGGTTCCCCTTTTACCTCCTGGCCAGACATTCGCTGGTCACCTAGCATGATACTCAGGCCCCTGGAAAGGTAGAAGGTAAAAAAAAAAAAGTCATGTGGAATTTAAGAAACAAGGCAGAGGATCATAGGGGAAGAGAGAAAAAAAAATGAAACAAGATGAAACCATAAGAGACTCTTAATCTTAGGAAACAAACTGGAGGTTACTGGAGGGGAGGAGGGTGGGGGGAATGGGATAACTGGGTGATGGACATTGGGGTATGTGTTGTAATGAGCACTGGGTATTCTATAAGACTGATGAATCACAGACCTGTACCCCTGAAACAAATAATACATTGTATGTTAATTAATTGGCTTTAAATTTTAAAAAAATTAAAAAATAAAATAAAATGAGGGGAAAAAAGTCGTGTTTCATCCATAACCTACTGACAGAAACACAAAACCCAACCATAATTAACCCAACCATAATTAAAAGCAGGGCAAGGTAGAACTTTATCTAGTTCATTATAGGAGTTGAGCAGAAAGACATTTCTTTTAATTCAGATTTAGAAAAGGTTTCTCTGAGGAAGTGACATGGAAGCTGGGCCTTGAAGGACAACAGGATATTCAGACACAAGGTGCCGACCAGTAGAAGGCGCCCAGGAGAGGAGCGTACCAGCAAAGGCACCCTCGGGTGGAAGGGACGAGAAACACACCGTGTTTGGCCAATTATCAGGAGGTCGAGGGGGCTGGGCGGTGGGCCTGGTGGCAGGTGTGGAGAGGTGGCTGAGTGTGACAAGGCCTGACCTCCCCTTCATAAGGAAGATGGCTTACGGGGAGCAGACAAGTTGGCCTGGCTTGGGGCCCACCCTCCTGCCCAGGCCTTGGACAAATGGATCCACTCCAGGGACTGGCTGCGGTGTCCAGATAGAAGGACACCAGGATAGAAGGTGGCATGGCGACCTCGTGAGCATTCCAGATACGGGCCTTTCCACCTTCCATCATTTGTCGTGTGGCAGATCAGAGCACAGCCATGGAAATCGGATCGGGCAGGTCCAAACCCTGCTTTGACACCTGAAGATTCGGGACTTGGTCCTCGGACACCAAGTGCAAGTGAAAAGGGATCCCAAGCGATAAAAGGAAAACCATGTTTCCCTCACGGATGTTTCTTTCCTGTCATTTTCCCAGGAATCCCAACTACCCGCACGAGTTCTCTAGGAAAGCCCCTGAGTTTGCAGCCCCCTGGCCTGACTTCGTCCCACGGGCTGGCGGGGAGAACTACAAGGAGCTCAGCGTCCTGCTCCCCAACGGGCAGGGCCTCAAAAGCGCTGACTGCTCCTTCTGGTCCAAGTACATCCCGTCTCTGAAGGCGGCGGCGGCAGCGGCAGGTGGGGAAGTGGGAGCGGGCGGGGGCTGGGCAGAGGGCAGGCAAGCGGTTCCTCCCCAGCATCTGCCGAGCCCCCTGTGCAGCAGACCTGGGTTAAGCGCATGGAGCCACTGAGTCATGGAGTGCTGTCTACACGGCCCTTCTCCATGAGGAGCTCCCAGTCTGGGGGGCCTCCTGTTCTGATGGGGGACGTCAGAGAGAGAGGCACAGGGCCAGGACACCAGGGGTCCAGGGGTGGGATTTCTAACCAGGGGAGAAGTGGAAATTATCACTTCTTACCCCTGAAGAGCACTTCCAGCTGAGCAGGCATTAAGGAGAGAAACTGAATCATAATGAGGGCACTGGGAATACAGAATAAATGCAATGCCCTTAAGAAGCTTCCAAGAGAGGGGGGGAGTGAGAAACATAACCCAGCGATTAGCCCTCAGCTGTCCCCACCCCGCGATGGAAGTCTGTGCCCAGGCCAGTGGAAGCCCAGTGGAGGGAGGATCTGAGAAAGCCTCCCGGGGAGGTGGATGGTGGGGCTGAAGGTTTTCAGAATGACATGATTTCTTCATGCAGCAAGAGATAGGGGTGCAACATGCAGCAGGAATGTGATCTTGCCCACCATGTTTTAGACCCGCAAAGCTGCATTTAGCCACCAAGGCCACGGGGCTCTCTGTTGAACCCGGGTCCTGTTGTACCCTTAGCATGACCCGAGAGCCTGGTGATGAATCTGGTGCCCGCCCCCTGGAAATGCCCCTCTGTTGAGCATTCGTAGGGAAGGCACATCAGAGGCTGGGGTCTCTTAGGGCCAAGGTGGAAGAGACAAGGGAGGAGTCCTGATCTGAATAGACCAGCCTTGCCCCTTCTATTTCAGATGAAGCCAAGCACGGGCTGTCAGCAGAGAGTGAAGAGGACGACGGGCCAGTTAACTCTGGGCTGGTGGGAGAGCCAGGCTCCAAGAGCTACAGCAAGTGACCATCTCTTAAGACCCTCCTGCCCAGCCTGGCAACCCCACCTCAGGCTGCCACCAAGGGGATCTTATTCTCTAAAATAGCCACTAACTTTCAATAAAGTGTCTACATGCAGTGAAGCATTGGTGACTCAGATTTGTTAATTCAAGGCTGTCCTTGGGAGACACAAAACGATGTCTTAATGATCTTCCTGAGTCTTGAAGCCCAGGCTGCTCTTTCCTTCCAACCAAAATTTGTGGAGCATTCTGTGTACACCAGGCCCAGTGCTGATGGCCAGGGAGGCAAAGACCCTGCCTTTTAGACAGAGAAAAAGGCAGGTGAACAGGTGTGAACATTAACACAAGAAATGGGGATGCATCGAGGGCGGGCCCCAGAATGACACAGCCCCACCTGTGTGTTCGAAAGGATTCTCTTGTGAAGGTTCCAGAATGGAGGTGGGAGACCAATGGCTGGTGCAATATTCTAAGCAAGAGACAATGAGGTCTGAATCCAGGTAGCGAGGGTAGAGGTGGGGGAAGGCAGAGATCTGAGAACTCTTTAGGAAGCAAAATTGATAGGATTTGATTGAATGTGAGAGGGGTTTGGGGCAAGGAGATAGAATTATTACCTCAATTAGGGTTGCTTTGGGTTCCCAGAGCAGCAACAGATTTGATCATTTACCCCCCTAAGGGACATACCTATGAAGGTGAATCTATTTAAAACTCTCTCTCCATGGGCGCCTGGGTGGCTCAGTCGGTTAAGCGGCTGCCTTCGGCTCAGGTCATGATCCCAGGGTCCTGGGATCGAGCTCCGCGTCGGGCTCCCTGCTCAGCAGGGAGCCTGCTTCTCCCTCTCCCTCTGCCTGCTTCTCTGCCTACTTGTGCTTTCTCTCTCTCTGTCAAATAAATAAATAAAATCTTTAAAAAAAAAAATAAATAAAACTCTCTCTCCATCTCATACACGCACAGAGAGAGAGAGAGAGAGAGAGAAAGAAAATTAACCCAAAGTCAAAGCAGATGGAGTCAGTTAACAGTCTCTGTCATTTATAAGGGTGTCAGAAGATGTGTGGACACACATCACCTCATTTGAGCATACACCAAACTCAGTAATGGTTCATATGTTGGGGCCATCACCCCTATTTTGCAGATGTGGAAGGTGAGTCTCAGAAAGGCTTGTGGTGTGCCTAAATTCATACAGGGACAGGGAGGAGGTGGAGAATCAGAGTTCAACTCAGGTCCTCTGATTTCTCTATTTTCTTGCACTTCCTAGACTTCGGATGAGTCTACAGCCACATTGTGTGTCGTGCAGAACCTACTGAAAGCATCGAAGATGTCAGATAACCTCTCACCTGCTTAGACAATCAATCAGGATAGTTCAGTGCAAGTACCAAACACCCAACTAAAGTGCTTTAACCGAAGGATACTCCAGGAGGAGGATGGTCCTAGGATTGGTCAAGGTCCTATACTCTTCCCGGCCCTCCTTTTTGTTGTCTTCAGCACATGATGATGCCTCATTTCACTGACACAATATGACCACCACAGCTCCAGACATCACATTTGCTTCTGATGGCATCTGTGCTGGAAGCAAGCAAAACATGGTATGAAGGGGCTTCCCTTCAAGTGTCTCTTTCTTTCTTAGAAAAATGTCTCTTTCTTTCTTGGAAAAATGTCTTTCCCAGTAATTCCCAGCAAAATTCTTTTACATCTCATTGGTCATAATGGTGTTGTGTCCCTACTTTTAGACCAACCACTGACAATAGGGAATGGGCTTAAATGATCTGATTAGACAAACATGACTTATTCCCTAGACATATTGCTGTCCCAACAAAGCTAGAATGCAGTTAGCAGTGATGAATGGGGAGACACTTACTGGGTAGAAGTATAGGAGTTTCCTCATCCACCAACACCTTAGGGAGGACTTTGAAATAAGATAGATCTGGGCCAGGTGTTCATGGTAGCAGAATGACTTGGAGTCATTCGTTTAGCCCAGTGGTTCCCAGCCTTGGCCATCGGCTGGAATCATCAGAGTCCTTTTACTAAATCCCAGTACCAATGCCACATCCCAGATCAATTAGATCGGAATCCTGGAGGGTGTGGGTGCAGACCAGGCATCCGGGATTTCCAATGCACAGTTAAGAATGGGCCCCACTCTTAACTTCTCTGATCTTTATTTTCCTTACTTATAGAATGGATTCCATTAAGTTTACTGGGTGAGCAATGCTTCACAAGGAGTATGCTGGGAGCATTTTTATTTCAGTCTAGTATCCATCTGTGGTAGGCAGAATAATGGCCGTCCCCAAAGATGATATCCCAATTCCTAGAACCCATGAATAACTAAGGCTACACCGTAAAGTGGCATTAGGTCAAAGATGGAGTTACAGTTGCTAATCAGCTGACCTTAAGATAGGGAATGTATCTGTGATTACCCACGTGGGTCCGATGAACACCAACATAATAACAATTACCAGGTGCGTCCTCAAAATAGAGGAGAGAGGCAGGAGAGGGGACCAGAGAGATGGCAGTGTGAGAAGGACTTGGTCCAACGTTGCTGGTGCTGGAGATGGAGGAAGGGATTGAGTGGCCTCTAGGAGCTGGAAAAAGCAAAGAAATGTACTCTCCTCTAAACCTCTAAAAAGGAATGCATCCTCCAGACCCCTTGATTTTAGCTCACTGAGCTTTATGTTGGATTTCAGATCTATAGAACTGTGAGATAATAAATTTGTATTGTTTTAAGTCCCTAAATTTGTGATAATTTGTTCCAGCATCCACAGAAAACTAAAATATCATTATCCCTATTCAGAGGTATAGTTTATCCTGCCATTGGACCAAACCTCATTGTTTTCCTGATAATAAGTCCACTCCAGACCAATATCAAAACCCCAAATCCACCACCAGTAACCCTGGAAATGGGTCACTCACGTTCTTTTACTTGGTTGGAGTGGGTGATGGTCTAACATTAGCGGAACCAGGTTGGGCCACCCCCTTTGTTGGCCCTGCACTATGGTCTAGTACCGGATGCCACCTGCTATTTGCTCTCAGCCTTTGAAAACTGAGCTAGAAAACATCCCATTTTAACATCCTGTTATAATAATAATGCCTACTTTGCAATTCTGCCCTGCTGATTAAGGGCGCTAATGTATGTGAACAAAAAACAGTGAAGTATTCACAAGCCCTTATAGTTAACAGTCCATTCAAGGCATCCCACTACAAACCAGTCCACAAGAAAGCTATAGATGGGCGATCGGAGGGGTCCAAAGGCCAGGTCGTCTGGGCCCCTGCCTGGAACAGCTCGCAAAAAAAAAAAAAAAGTGACCAAAGAGGCAACACTGTAGTTAGGCTGTTTGAACTGAAGGGGGCCTGAGCCCATATCCTGATGAAGAAGTGAGAGTCAGAGAGAAGCTGTGCATCCCGGGCTCCCACAGCCAGCCCCTGTGAGGGCCGGTTTCAGAAGGGCGGCCCCAGGCTCCCACTCTAGCACTTTCTCCTGCACCACAGAGATTCCTCTGGAAGTCCTTGTCCATGCCCGGATGGGACGGGCCAGCCCAATGGGTGCCAGGGCAGCCATAAGACATCACAAACTCTTTTCCCCTCGGCCAAGATCGGGAAGGCCACAGGACACCCAGCGCCAAGGCCAGGGTCACTGAGAAGTCAGGTGAACAGGGCAGCATCTCACACTGGGAACCTGAATGACCTTCAGGATTAGCTAAAATAGGAATCAAGAAAGGAAGTGAAGAAATTCGCTGTAAGCCCAGTCATTCGTCTGAATCAACTTCCTCTTGAGCTGGAAGCAGACCTGAAGGACAGAAGAAGGAGGCCAGTGACTTTCTCAAAGGGAAGTTTTAACATCAGCCTGCAAGGTCTTCACCCCCCGAGGCCCTACACAGAGGCAGCTGAGTGGCCAGAGCTACAGGTCCCCCATGTTTCCGTCTGGAGCTGGGAAGACAAGGACACCTGCTCCCAGACTATCCAAGACCCTCAGGCAGTGCTTTCAAGACAGGAGTGAGCACATGAAAATCAAAGTTTTCTGTTTTTGGATTCAGAGAATCCAATCTTTTCAGAATGAATAGGTCTAGGGCAGGGTTCATTAATCTATATTTTCAAATACACAACACTTGTACCTAAGGAATTACCTACCAGGGTCGCCACCTGCCGTCATCCTCTCTGCAGTAGCCCCTTCTTTTCAGAGTTCCCATCTCTGTCTGGTCACCCCCATGACTCAGGACAGTGTGATTTTACCTGTTTCTGTGATTTATCAACTTTAAACCAGACCTGTTGATTCCCTGTTTGAGCCAGATGAGAGTTTTGCCCACTTAATCCCCCTCAGACTCTCCACATATATCTCCAAAAGCAGGATGACAATATAATTCTTATTTCCTCTTTTGGTTACTTTTGTAATTCTTTTTTTTTTTTTTTTTTTGAGAAAGTATGGGGAGGGCCAGAGGGAGAGGGAGACCAAGAATCTAAAGCAGGTTCCATGCCTAGTGCAAGCCCGATGCAGGGCTCGATCTCATGACCCTGAGATCACAACCTGAGCCGAAATCAAGAGTCAGAGGCTTGACCCACTGAGCCACCCGGGCGTCCCTACTTTTATAATTCTTATTTATTTTTCTTATTCCATTAATGTCCCAACAATCCCTAGTGGCGACTTAAATGATGAGCCTGTTGGCATCCATAAACCTCCTCTTCTTTTCCTTTTTGTTTTTATTGTCCTTATCCCTGGGTTTCCATTGTCCTGCAACCTCATCTGAACCTTCCATGCTTTGTTCTATAGGGTAATTCTGATCCTTGAAAAACTGTTAACTTCACTTACCATATTAAGATTTATTTATACGTCACAGGCCAAGCAGTGTGCTAGGGTCACACTCTCTATTCTCTTGGTTCATGATGCAACCCCAGGCCACTTCCACAGCCATGCATCTAACCTCAAGATCAAATAGATTCTCTTGTATGATACTTTACCAGTTGCTTATGATCATGCTATGTTTTTGAGCAATTTCTGTTTAGACCATAATATTATAGCAAAGCTTCTTGTTGCATCTAGCATTTATAATTGCTGTCTCTCTCCGTCCCTTCCTTCTTGCCCTCTTTCCCCCTTGAACTCTATGCTTTCAAACTATCTTCAAGGAATGTGTGTGTTCTTACACCAACCTTAGTGAATCTCAGCCAGGTTTGGGAATCACAGCCTTAAGGTTTTTGAGATAGAGGAAAAGTATTTGTTTTTTGGAGTCAGACAGAAGTTTGAGTTCTGACTCAGCCACTCACCAACTGAATGACCCAGAACAAACCCCTTCACCAATCAGGGCATTAGCTTCAACTGGAAAATCTGGACAACTCATCACTCTCCTAGCATTGCTGAGAGGTTCCCATGGGGCAAGAAAAATGAATGCCCTGCATAATTAGAAATTGTTGAACAATAATTAGAAGATGTTTTCTTTGCCAATGTAGATTTCATCCAGTTCATTCCCCACTTTGTGCCAGGCCCTCGGCTCAGTGCTGAAGTACAAAGATAAGTAATCCTCGGACAAGTAAGCAGCTGGTCACAGTACTGTGGCATATGAGCAGTGGCCAGGGTAAACCAGATGTTTCAGAGCCGGAAAAGGGCACCTAAGTCAAGCCAGGAAATGTTCTCCAGAAGGTGACCCCAAGTGGAGTACAAAAGACAGACAAAGCTAAGCAGGGCATAGAAAGCTTAGGGGTGTGGGGATAGTGTCCTAGGCGCCCCGGCTGCATGAGCAATCTTACAGGAGCCTGAGGGTCTGACAACACCTGGCAAGCCTCCACATGTTCAGGAGCTGCCTTGGTCATGTTCAGGCCACCCCCACTTGCCGGGGAGAGCCGCAGGTCCCTCCTGAGTTCCCTGTCCTTCCAGGGCTCCTGGGGCCCCGCCCACCCTCCTCTCTTTCAATGGACCTGCATCCACCCAACCAGCTGCTTAGCTTTCTGCCCCCGGAGCAAGACTGCCGAGTCTACTGGTGTGCCCCGGGCTCTGGGCCTTTCCCATGTTGGAAAGTGAGTGATGGTCAGAATGAGGAAATAGACAAGGGAGCTAACCAGCAGACTTGGGGCCATGACAAGCAGGTGTCTCTACCAAAGTGCTGGCTGGCCTGGGGTAGGGTCTGCTTTGTCAGGGGAGATGGGGCCCAGTATCTCCCTAAGGCCTTTGCCGGTCCTTTCTACAGTGACCCTGGGGTCCCCTCATCCTCTTTTCCCCCCTTCTTATTTAAACTAGAGCCCTCCCTCTGAATGAGACTTGCCCCCTTCCTCCCCTGCCTTCACCCAGCTGTCATGAACAGCCTTGCGTCCAGGTGTGTGCGAGGCCATAGGTGAGGGAAAGAAGGGGCGCTCTGGTCCCTCTCACAAGGAGAGGACATTTGTGTGTATCTGGCCGATCAGCTGGAGCCAGCCACGGAAGAGCTGGGCGAGTGGGGTTCTGGGTAGAAGAAATAGCAAACAAGGACAAATGAGGAGAAATTGTTCCCCCACACATCACGGGCAGAGGGAAGACCTGGGAGACCCAGACCTGTTCCATGAAGTTGCAAGTCCATGTGACCTCACACACCAGTGCAGGTGTCTGGACCCGTGTGGTCCCAGAGCAAGATGACACAGCGTGGAAATGCCAGAGCTCGGCCTCTGGTTCCAAAGTCTTCATCCCTTCCTCCTTCCAGGGCCCCTCTTAACTATGGTCCTTGGCCTTTCTGAAGCTTGGTTTGTTACCTGTCAAAGAAAACGCCCCACTGGAGGGTTGCTGTGGGCTACACTAAAATCATGGATGCACCCGGAGGCATTGCTGGCCTCTCTGTGTGGCTGGTGGGAGGAACTTGGCTGGGAGCTGGCAGAGGCCACACTTGCCTTTGAACCTAGATGGGCCAGGGGTGCATCCTAGAGCAAGTTACTTCTCATCTCTGAGCACCTCCTGAGTTAGTGATGAAATGCCTCTATTGACCGACATCTCTCCAGGGTGCTGTGAGGGGTGAATCCATCCATGGCACAGGAAAACATCTGGCACGCTGTTACTCTTCCACAGGTGAATTGTCATGATTAAGAGTAATATTAGTACTGGAGGTGAATTTTTCTTGGGATGCAGCACTTTTTACTTAGATGTTTCTGGCTGTCTGTCATGGCCCTTCTCACTTTGCTCAACAGCTTGTAATAAGTACCTCATTTCTTCCCAGTTCTCTACAAGTCTGCAGACTGAAGCCTAGAGCTCATTACCCTTTGGGGATGAGCTATAAATACACTAGGTCATTAAAAAGAGGAAGGAGTGCACCTGGACAACCAAGAACATGTAAATTCGGCCAGAGGAGACTTCTAGAACCCCGCCCCCCCATCATTGCAGTCCTCGCCCCCCACCCCGGCTTCTGCAGAACTCTGGGCATCCAGGTCAGAGACCTCAAGTCAGCAAGCTTCCCCCTCCAGCTGCCTGGGGAAACCCCTCAGAGACCCTCATCCCCTGGGGGAAGAGGGAAGTGACCCCTGGTGGCTTGGTTCCCAAAGGTATTCTGTTCCCCTCTGTGGACTAGAGGTGTCCTGAGTGTCTCAAACCAGGACGGGCAGAGGGGAAAAAGGGTGTATGTCTTGACTGTGCAGTGGATGAGTTGGATGACCTTGGGCAAGTTATTGGACCCCTGACCCCCAGTTGTCTCATCTGTACAGTGGGGTGCCTTGAGCATTAGAGAAGACACAGGAAGAGCACCTGACACAGTAGACGTGCGGCAAAAGTAGTTTCTCTTTCTCTTCCTCCTCTTTCTCTTTCCTCTTAATGGTAGTATTTCCAGTATGGATCCCAAGTTCTTAAGAAACGTCTTGGCACATGGCAAGCACTCAAGGAATGTTTTTTTAAAGAAGGAAGGAGACCTCAGATGTCTCCAGCTTGGAGTCTCTCAGAATCATCAACGCCGTTTTCATCGTGGGACAGAATTCACTGTGGAATGTGCTAGACGTCTCTGCCCTGATACCTGTCTAAAACCTATGGATAGGTCGTTACATGACAAAAGGGACTTGGCAGGTAAAATTAAGGTCAGAGACCTTAATATAGGAAGATTTCTGGAGTGTTTTCCCAGGGGCCCACTCTAATCACATGGTCCCTTAAAAGCGAGAAGCAGAAGAGATGTGGCTGAAGGGGAGGGCACGGAGATTCCAAGCAGAAGGGTTCATCGTGCTGTTGCTGCCTCCAAGATGTGGGGTCTACTTACAAGGACCAGATAGAAGCCTCTAGGAGCTAAGGGTGGCCCCCAGCTGAGAGCCAGCAAGAAAATGGGACCTGACCCACAGAAACTGTGATAGAATACATTTGTATTGTTTTCAGCCAACTCGTTATGCCAGCAATAGACAACCAATATGCAGAGCCTTCAGATTATGAAGTTTGAACCTCCATGCCCCTTGGCTAATATATACATTTACCAAGCATCCCGGAAGTGTCACCATTACCACCATTTGTGGGTGTCTACTGAGTGCCAGGCACCAGGCTAGTGGTTCCTACATCCCTCTCTTCCCTAAGCATCACACCACCCTTCAAGATCTCTTATTGTATGGCTACCCAGGCCCATGGCCCATTAGGCTTTGGCCCATAGGGTGCCAGGCAGGGTAAATTAAAACTAAAACATTTTAGCTGGGAAAATCTTGGGGGAATTCCAACTGGACTAAACATTCCCATGCAATGGGAGTCTAATAATATTCCAAAGTCAAGATTCCCCCCACCTCAAGTTCCAGAAGCCCCGTGTTTTCACTAATGTCCCCCTTTCCTTCCCACTGATGGCATCTCCTCACACCTGTGTAACACCTCACATCTATCTGATGGTCATGGGAGGAGTGGTGGGGCTAGGGAGCAGGTGGAGAAAACTTTACTTGAGAGAGAGCTTGTTGCTTCTTCCATCTGGAACTGTGATATCTCAAGTAGGTCATGCCCACGCACTGGGGTGAAAATCTATGCCATAAACATAAAAGCTGCCATTCTCCTTCTTTGCCTCTCTTCTTGCTCACAGGAGCTGAGATGGGGTCAAAGAGTTGGGTGCATGATGGTTTAGACAGAGACATAGTAAAATCAGTCAGCTGGGAAAGTGACTTCCTCTTTAAAGATCTCCAGGGTGTCTGGGTGTGAAGAGAGACCAGTTGAATGTTTTCTTCTGAGTTCATTCCAGTTTCATATTAGATATCTGTCCCGAATGAAGAATTCTTGCTACCCCCCTCTTCGTTATGGGAAAGTGAAATTGGCAGAATTTATGTGAGTGTCCAGGTGTTCAGAACTGTCTGGAAGGAGACTCTGCTACAAGACACAAGAGCAGAGAAGGTTCTTCATCATGTACAATGGAAAAACATGACCCTGATGGAGGCCGACCGCTTCAGGCGTCATCCTGTGCTGCTCGTAGAATTCCTCATTCCCTTCTTACATGAAATAAGGGGTGAAAAATCCCTTCCACCCAAATCCAGAGGCCTGAGAAATCCTGCCCAAGGCCACAGCGTCTAACAGGGATCTGGACGTAGAAGTCGGGCGTGGGAGCCCAGCCACAGGTGTCCTGCCAGGCTGTCTCTGTGCAATCCCAGGAAGGGTGAAGGGTGGGTTGATGTTGAACCAGGCAGGGGCAGTGGGGAGCTGCCGTCAGGCAGAGGGCCCATCATGAGGCAAAGTTTGGGGTCCGCATGCCAGGGGTGGTAGGAAATAGTCAAAATTGATCTTAAAAATCTCCTGCAAAATCCCGTAGATAGAGTTATGGTAAGGAGCCCTCAGTAGTTGGGTGGCAGGAGGTGAGCAGGCTTGGCAGGACTGGGGGTGAGGCTGGGCATTCCAGCCTTTGGGAGGGCAGAAGCTTTAGGCCAAAAACATCCCCACACGCATCCAGGCCCAGCCAGCTGCCCCTTCTGCAGGCCTAGCCCTTCTTGGGCTAACTGGGCACATTCCTGTGGGCCGAGTCCAGAGGAGATGGGCTCCCTGGGCAGGGGACGACGGGGTCTCCAGGGACTGCACATCGCCAGTGACTTCACCGGCCACAGAGCCGCCCAGCCAGACAGCAGATGACATCATAACCACAGCCATGGTCTGGCCTGCCAGGTGACATCTCAGGCCCCAAATAGCTCCGACATTTGTTAGCAGTGAGTGAGCAGGGTCACGTGGGCCTCCCCGGCCATCTACCGCCGTTCTTCTGGGAATCCCTGCGGGGATTCTTCCCCAGCTGCTTCTTGGATCAACTGGAGACTCACGGCTGATTACAGAGGCATGAAAATCATTATTAAAAGCAGACCAGCAGAAAGGAGAGAAATGAAATCACCCCCCAAACCCCAATACCCAGAGAGTCCCTTGTAACATTGGAGTATATCCTTCCAGTTGGTGTTCTTAGAAACATATTCCTGGGGGCGCCTGGGTGGCTCAGTTGGTTAAGCGACTGCCTTCGGCTCAGGTCATGATCCTGGAGTCCCGGGATCGAGTCCCGCATCGGGCTCCCTGCTCAGCGGGGAGTCTGCTTCTCCCTCTGACCCTCCCCCCTCTCATGTGCTCTCTCTCCCTCATTCTCTCTCTCTCTCAAATAAGTAAATAAAATCTTAAAAAAAATTTAAAAAGAAACATATCCCTGTATCGTGCACATATAAACGAAAAAGGCCCATATACTGTATACTGCTTTGTAGTCTACTTTTTTAAAAAAACATTTTAATCGAATGTGTACGCTTAGTGTGTCATTAGTTATTCTAAGTAAATTTTTAAAATATTTTTATGTTTATTTGAGAGAGAGTGAGAGAGTGCATGAGCACGAGTGGGGGTGGGCAGAGGGAGAGGGACAAGCAGACTTCCTGCTGAGCAGGGAGCCCGATGTGGGACTCGATTCTAGGACCCCGGGATCATGACCTGAGCCAAAGTCAGAAGCTTCACGGACTGAGCCACCCAAGCGCCCCTATTCTAAGTAATTTTCAATCTAGGTATATTAACACTAGTACTGAATCTAGTGCTGGTACTAGTACTATTATTACTCCAGTACTGAATCTTGCATTGTTGGAGGGATGTGAGGCTCTGATATCTTGAGTAAAAATCATGTACAGTCGAAATCTCTAGTGATGCCCAGAGGGAGGGTTGTGGTCTAGAGCATGCCCTAGTTAGCCTGATGGTCAGCATTTTCTCTGATGTGGGACCAAGTCTCTATTTCTTGGGTTGATCCCAAAGGAGAAGTAGATGGCTTGCGTGTGTAGATAATTGATTTTTTACAATTTCTGTATGCTCACCATACCATTAAGGTCTACGCGTAGAGTTAAATACTTAGAAGCTAATGCAGCCGGGACGCCATTTCCCTGTGTTCTACTTTGCTGGACATCCCTCAGCCCCATTTTGACCTCCTCACTGAGGACCAAGATGCTCCGAGAGTCCCAACCAGCCCTGCCACAGAGACCCAATCATAGGAACCACAGGCCTGTGGAGTGTCAGAGTTGGAAGGGACATTTGGGATCATCCTGTGTCTGCCATTTTCTGGATGGAAGCTGAGGCTTGGAGAGAGGAAGGGACCCCAGCGAGTCAACCGTGGCTGGGTCACATGCTACCAGGGCCTCCCAGCAGGGCTGGTGGGAACCTGAGGCCATTTACATGGCTCCACCAAGTAGCTTGGCACATGCTCTGTCCGCAGCCACGTGAGTTCCAGGCTCCCACTCCTGACTCTTTGATTTGATACCATCCCGTCATGAGTGTCCACCATGCACGGGTGTGTGTAAATGTCTGATCCTCGCAACAAAGCTGGCAAGGAGGCCGGAGCGCAGATCATCACCTGCATTTCACAGGGAAAACTCAGGCTTGGAAAGGATGAACGGTCACAAAGCCAGACCCTGGGGGTCTCCGGTGAGTCCTTTATCTGACCACCAGTTCCAGGGCATTCCTCATCACGGTGTCCTTCCTCCGAACAACTGTGTCATGCCAGGTTTCGTGACACCGCGGGGAAAGAGAACCGGTTCTCTGGAAGCGCTCAGGGCAGAACCTACTAGCAGCCAAGGCGGGATTAAAACACACAGCTCCTCATTCCAGGCCAGGGTTCTTGGGAGCTTTGCAGGTCCAGATAGAGCATTTCCATCTGGGGAGGCCCCCGTCGGTTCATAGTTTGGGGACAGACAAGAGGTTTGTTCCCGCCCCTCTGCTGTGCCTGATGGGACCCAAGCCGATGCTGTCGTCCGGGACCCCACTTCCTCCACCAGACATAGCAGACTTGTCCCTGCCTGCTCAACCCTGTTCCCCCTGACTGCAGATCCCTAACCCCCTGGCTGGGTGCATATTTGTGGGAGTCCCAGTTGTCCTCCTCAATTCCTTGTCCAAGTTTTAAAGATGCAGAACTTCCTCCAGCTTAAGCAACCCCTCCTCAAGCCTGCCAGGAACACGGGAGAAGACAATGGGGACAGTGGGCCGCTAGATAAACCGTGGACTTGTCTGTCGGGTGGGGTGTCCTTGGCTCACACGGTGTCCTCCTCGGCCTGGAAGGTTCTCCTCTCTTCTCGCTGGTGGGCCCCTTCTCCCTTCTACCTGCCTCCCGAGCCCCTCCCTACAAAGCCTGCCTTCCCTCTCCCCGCCAGGCAGTGGGGACTCTGTCCTCTCCTCTCCCACAGAACCTCACTGTCTGCTGGTTTATCTCTAGAATGCTGGCTTGTGACCTGCGCCATGCCTGGCTCCTGCTCAGGGATGAGCAGCAGGTCTAGTGAGAAGGCTTCCCATCTGCTCTCTTCTTCCAGACTCTGGACTCTCTCTCTGTCCATTAGAAATCATCTGAAAACCCTCTTATGTTGCCAGCTAAGTCATCTCCATCTATAGCCAGTCTATGTTACTGTCCTGGGGGGACAGGGGGAGGGGGGGCTTGTTTTCTCATTCACAAAAGGCATTTTTCTAAGCCAAGAGCCACCCGCCATCTCTAGCGACCCCATCCTTTCCGTCTTTCCTATCTTTAGCTACATGAAGACATTTCGGAGACTTTGCGGTTATCGGAGTTCCTTAGCAAGCACTTGGGTGGGTTCACACCCTGGCCCTCCCAGCCGTACTGTGAATGCAAGCTCCTTCATCCAGTGGGGTCCCCCACTGGCTATGGTTTGGGTGACTTCTTCCTTCTACACTAGCACAGTGTGAATGAGTCAGTAAACACTCTCTTATGTGTGGGGGGAGAATATATAATATGATAGGGTTGAAGGCTGTGTGTGTGTGTGTGTGTGTGTGTGTGTGCTCCCTTGTGCTGGTCTTGGAGGTGGTGTGTGTGCACACATGTGAGCACATGTGTACTGGCGCTGGAGGTGGTGGGGTGTGTGTGTGTGTGTGTGTGCACACGCACGTGCACATGTGAGCATGCTTGTGAGGGTCCCGGAGGTGGGGTGTGGTGCTTGCATATGTTAGAGCTGGAGGTCGGGTGGGTGTGGGACAGGGAGAAATTTGTATATGATTTGAGATTTCTCAGGCCGCTTCTTGCCAAGTGGTTTCCTCTGAAGCTCAAAACCAGCCCATATGGTCTGGGGTGGAAAATATCGCCGTCGGCAGCCAATCCCTGACTCATTCTGAAAGCCTGCGGGCTCGCTGCTCACTGACGACCAGAGCCTCACGCTCCGGCCGACCCACTCACCCCTGCCTCAGGTGGGGCCTCTGAGGACCCATGCTCCTTCCCAAGAGCTTCGAGGGTCTGCAGAAAGCCCTTATCCTATCTGTCACCTCGACTCCGTCCCTCCTGCCGGTCCTCTTCCCCAGAGCACAGCCCCTCTGCAGTTTCCGCAGCCTGGGTTCAACGTCTCCCCAACTACAGCTGCCCTACTCTTCCCTGGAGGTCCTGGAGGCTCTTTCAAGTCCCAGGTCCTCGTGGCCATATCTGCTCTGCCATTCCTTTCTCCCTCGGCCACTGGCACCCCTCGTGGGGACCTGCCACCCCAGAGTCACGTACCGCGACTCAACATCCCCTCTGCTGAGATGGGGGCGCCGAGACCGTGTCCAACAGAAACCAAAAAACATCACTTTTTCATACCACAGTTGCACGCCCCAGGCACCTCCCTCTTTCTAGAACCTTCCCCCACCCTGCGTGAGACTCCAGGTGGGTGGGCAGGGGCTGAGCCTGGGACTATTTGTGGAGTACATTCGCCAGCAGGACAGGCAGCTCTGGTACATTCATGGTCAGCCTTCTCGGTGCATCCCGAAGGGGCTGGAAGGCGTGGAAAGCTCGGGGCTGGCTCTCTATAGGCGGCAAGCAAGCCAGGGGGCTGCATCTGCTGACTGGCCGCTCTTGCCCTGCCTGTTGTTAAATATTCTCCCCTGGGGGAATATCTCCCACCCACCCCCCACCACCCACCCCTCACCCCCACCGGCCAACATTCGCTGCCATTAAGACACCCAAAGAGCACCCCGCCCGCCAGACTAGCCATGTCTTCTGGGTGAGCTACACTGTCTGCTTCTGCCTGTGGCGCCGCACCCTAGGAATCAGTAGACCATGAGCAGAGCCAAAGGGAAACCACACAGCCCTCCATCTTCCTAAATCCCCTCTCCTAGCCCCTCTGTTCTTCCACTACCTAATCTCTCCTTCCCTTACCTGTCCTTGATTTCTGTATAAAGGCCCTTTGCCGCCGGGTTCAAAAGATGCCCCGGGGAATGACCAGAGAGCAATGATGCATGGACCTCCACTCAGCCCAGGAAGGCACAGCCTCATGAAAGCAGAGCTGGGCCCAGAGAACACAGATGTGACTGCTTTCTGGTTATGTCACCCTTGTTCGAATACCCTGCAGACGGGAAGCTCATTACCACCCAAAGAGACCTCCGATTATTAACGCAGTGGATGATGGATTGTACTGTCACCAGAGCAGACGAACAGAAATTCACTTTGACGTCGATTTTGAGCTCCCATTTTTGCCAAGGAACAGAAAACACAGTGTAGCCCTTTCTTAACCAACTGAGTCGCTGCAAGACCACGTGCCATCTCTTTGCGGTGAACAGTCAGGTGATACTTCCGCCTCTTCTCTCAGATGACATCTGAATTCTGGAGTCTCGGGGCATTGACAGGGATTGCATATCTGGTTCATGTCCCCATCTGTCCCCTAATGACACCCACCCTAATGACACCCACCCTTCCGGGACTTGGTCTTTGGGTGTTGGGGTCTCAGGAAAACAGTGGCTGGGCGAGTTTTGTTCAAGGCGTGAGGCAGAGCTCCCTGGCCAAACCCACCATCCTTACTGGCTGTTACAAGAAAAGAAAGTGATCAGTCATTGGATTTGGAGTACATCCTACATATTATTTTTGGCTGCTCTACATTTGAATCCCCAACGGTGTTACAGGCAATTTAAAGGAAGTTAGTGAAGAAGACTTTACCTCAATATATAGAAGCTGCTACCTGATACGTAGTTGGAACGCGGGCTTTGGAGAAGACAAGACAGATGTGAATTTGTAAATAAGAATGTGAACTCTCTGACACAAAAATTAAAATGTGATCAAGAAACATTCTTGCCTGAGGGGCACCTGGGTGGCTCAGTCGATTAAGCATCTGACTCTCGATTTCGGCTCAGGTCATGATCTCAGGGTCCAGGGATCAAGTTCTCTGTGGGGCTCTGTGCTCAGTGGTGAGTCTGCCTCTCTCTTTCCTTCTGCCCCTCCTTCCCCCACCCCCACCATGCTCGCACTCTCTCTAAAATAAATAACTAAATCTTAAAAAAAAAAAAAAAGAAACGTTCTTGCTTGAGATAATGAATCAGGGTTGAAAAGAGTCAGTTTAAGAAAACAGCCACATTTCATTGAGGGCCCAATTTTTTTTTCATTTTTTTCTTTTAAAATGTTCATGGCTTTTTTAGTTGTACAAGTCACACAGATTCATTAAGGAAACTTTTTTAAATGTAAAAAATTGTATAAATTTAAAAAAAAATTAAAAGTCACCCATAATCTCTCCAGGAATTCCAGAAATAATCATTATAAAGATTCTGATGTATTTTCTTCTGGCCTTTTGTCTCCTGAGTGGGTGTATATAGAGTTACATACTTATGTTAATTCTTTACATGTACTTTGTATCTTTTTTCGTGGTGTGTTTTTGTTTTCTTACATCTATCATTATAGCATGAGCTCTCTCAATCAATCCGACCAATTTCAGTGATCAGAACAGGCAAAAAGGAAAGTCTTCATGGGATCACATTGTACTGGGGGTCGGTGGGTTGAAAATGGACAACAAATAAAATGAATACAAACATTTTACAGTGCAAGTAAATGGTTGTAGGTGTTGTGAAGAATAGCAAAGCAGAAGGGAGAGGAGGTAAGATAGGATCGCATCACAATCTGAAATGGGGTGCTTAAGGTAGACATGACTGCGAGGTGATATTTGAGCAAAGTCTTGAAGGAGGTGAAGGAGCGGGCCAGGATGGATCTCTGGGAGAGAACATCCAGGCGGAGGGAACAGCATGTGCAAAGTCAGGTGGAGAGAACACAGAGAGAGAAGGGGAGGAGGTGAGATTTTTGATTTGAGGACAGGGGTCCAGTCATTCTTAGAGGCCAATGTAAAGACTCTGAATTTTCCTTTAGACAGGATGGGAAGGCATTGGGAGATTCTAAGCACAGTGACATAATCCAGCTCACATTATAAAAGAATTTCTCTGGTTTCATGTGGAGAAAAGACTTTAGAGGGAAGAGGGATAAATACCAAAACACAGCGGTAAGAAGCTATTCCAGTGATCTAAGCAAAAGATAGTGGGACATTGGACCAGGATGACAGGAGGCAAGGTGAGAAGTGCCAGATTCCAGATCTATTTTGAAGGAGGCAGAGAGGACAGAAGAGAGGGGGAGTCCTGAGTGTCACTCTAGATGCTATTTAAGGTTTTCAGATTAAACAGGATCACCCAGAGGCTGTATCCTAGAGAAGAGAGAGGCCCAGGAACTGAGCCTTGGGCCACTCTGACAAGTAGAGGTTGGAAAGAGACTAAGAGTTCAGGTGGCAAGACAGACAACCAATCTCTTTTGTGAGCCAAAACAGCCGGTTGTCAGTGCTAGAATCTCCATGCCAATCTTGTGGGAAACCATGTTCTCCCCATGTTACAGATGAGGGAAACTGAGGTTCCGAGGGAAGGAAGGAATTCTCCCAGGTATTGAATAAAGAAGACAGAGCTGGGATTGGAACCTTCTTCTGGATGATGGATGGGCATGTTTCTTGACCAGGCTCTGTCCTGCACCTGCACGTTGGACATGCCAATATGGAAGTCGGCATTTCTCTTTCTCCATTAGCCATCAACCATGACAGAAAGGGAGTTGATTGGGATAGAGATTCCAGCGTCCTCCCCTCTGGGGTGAGATAATTCTGAGATAATTCTCGCGTTCTACAGTCTCCCCCAGTGCTGCCCAGGGGAGCCGAGTCCCCATCCACCACAATCATCACTGTGGGTTGATAACATTCCTTACAGTCTCCGCTTCACTTGACCATTTTCATAGTGGTATTTTCCAAATCACCCCCCCAAAAAATAAATCCCTTGCACTTGAATTCTTATCTCAGGGTTCTTCTGGAGAAACCCAGATGTAGACTCCTTTGTATGAAGAACAAAGATGCAGGCCTAGGAAGGGAAATAGATGTGTCCCAGGCATTGCTGTCCGTGGTGTGTGGGGAGGTGTTCCCACACACATTGAGCCTGCATGCCTGAGACACGTGTATCTGGGCACACATCCCTGTGTGGGTGGGTGTCCATGTCTGTGGGCCAGCTCATAAGTTAAAAACAGGAAAGGAAAATGTAAGCAGCTTCTTATGTAAATATTGGGCAACCAGAATACTTTTCTTTTGCTTCTAGTCATTTCAGAGTTTCTGAAACTTTGCCGTTCCTCCCCTTGGATGGAGGATGGGAGTGGAGGTGGGGGAAAATGAAGTTATTTTTGTCCTGGGGATTTCAGGGTCTCTCCCTTTACGCATGTCTCTCTTCTCCCTCCCGCCCACCCGAGCCCCCGGGATGGGGGGGAGATCTACCGAAAAGGGGGGAGTTCTTGTAACCTTGGCAAAGCATGTGGAGCCTCTGGTTTGCTGGAGAGCGGAGAATTCACTGAAAGGCACTAGATCACCCCACGGCTGTTCCTGCCGACCTGCCCCAGGGTTCCCAGCTCCAGAGAAAAGGGTGGGCAGGCACCATAGTCTAAGAAAGAGGATGATAGAGCCTGCCTCACAATCTCACAGGATGGCCATGAGCCTCAAAGGAACCCAGGAGTCATTGGAGAGCATTTGAAAGAATGGGTTTTAGAACCAGACAGATAGAGGTTCAAATCTTGACTCTGCCATTTCTATGACATCGAGAAATAAATTAAGCTCTCTGACCCTCTGTTTCTTTATCGGTAATATGGGGATTGTATTTTTTAAAATCTCATTTAATTAAATAAGGTAATATACAAATCATGTAGCCTACACAAGGCCTATAGAATATGCTTCTAAATGTCAATGTCCTCCTTTCTCCCGATCCAGCTACTTCCTGGAGAATGAGAGAAGATAAAGCCAGTGCAGGTAGACAGGTGAAAAAGAAATAGAGGTTTGAGACTCGGAGCGTTTTTCTTTGGGGTAACCAATGCAGAACTCATTAGAATATTAATTTAATCCAGCTCACAAAACTTTACTGCAGCAAGAATAAAGATGACAGGCAGAGGATGAATATTTGTAATATACAGAGATCTCTACTATACATTGATAAGAAAAACACAAACCACCCAATTTAAAAATGGGTAAAATTGGGTATTAAGGAGGGCACGTGCTGCATGGAGCACTGGGTGTTATACGAAAACAATGGATCGTGGATCACCACATCAAAAACCAATGATGTATTGTATGGTGACTAACATAACATAATAAAATTAAAAAAAATAAAAATGGGTAAAAGTATAAAATAAAGCAATCCAGATGAACGACAAACATATTAAGAGATCCTTAAATTTACTAGACGTCAGGGAAATAAAAGTTAACATAACGATGAGACATTACCTCTACATCCGATTGGCACATCTAGAAATGTTAACACCTCTTGCTGGGGGGTGGGATGCCTTGGAAACGGGGCTTGCACATATTGCTGGTGGAAATGCAAATTGCCGTAGCAATTTGACAAAGCAACAAGGCAACATCTACTCAAACTTTAAACCATATATTCTTTAATCTAGCGATCCCACTTTTAGGATCCAACTCCATAGAAATGAAAGCGTCAGTGCACATACACGCACGCGCACACACACAGTTAGGTGAATGCCACATTGTGGGATTATATAAAGAATATACTTGAATTCTATCAGTTGAACCTATGCCATATTATTAAGTGCTAAAAGAGGCAAAGACATGTGTTTATATTATATTATGTCATTTAGGTAAAGCAAACAATGATTAAAATTAAAAAGGCTATACATGGATGCCCACAAACACGGATGATTATAAGAGCAGAACCTTGCTCAGGGTGGGGGTGGGGGGGCTGTCCACAGGGTAAGGAGGAGGGTGAGGAAGGCAGAAGGGAAAAGAAGAAACAGCAGGGCCGGGAGACCAAAAGCATGTGCAATATACCCTGTGTATGTGCTCATGTCTAAATGCATCACGAGGGTCAGGAAAAATAAAAGATTCCATTAGGTGTATAACCTACTGACTTCATGGAAGGACCCTGTACATTGTTGAGTAAATGAAAGTAAAAACTAGAGTGAGAATACTAATGAGTGGGACTTGAGCTCTCGGTGGCTTACAGAGCAGACAGTCCCCGCGAAGGGGGAGCAGATGCAAAGAAAACGTGCCTGGCATGCACCTGACCTGGAGTGGCAAGTCCCAGAGTAACTGCGGAGCAGGTCATGGGGGAAATGACAGCAGGGGTGTCCTCAGCATCACAGAAGGGGGACTCCTTTCGTGTAGCAGAATGGTCACTAGAAGCCATGAGAAGGAAGGAATGGAGGAAAGTGTAGGGAGTTCAAGGGTGCTGGTTTTCTCCTCCTAAACAGTAGAAAATGAATAGATCCCATGGAAATGTAATGGATCAGGAATAATTAAGAAACAAAATATAACCAAAAAAATGTAAGGGTGGGAGAGGAAGGGCATTGGCATTAAGAAATTCGTGGTCTCATCAATTCTCCCAGTCAATATTAATTAAGCACCTGCCATGTGCCAGGCATTGTTCTGGGAGGGAAAGTACAGAATTAAAACCATAAAAAGCACGAATCTGTGGTCTTCCATTGTTGTGAAGGAGACAGACAAATGACACACTCGTATGAGCGGGAAAGCGGTGGGGTGATGGGGGTGAAGGATGGGGTGGGGGGAATGTGTCGGGCGAGCAGTTGTCGTGGGACATGTGAGGAAGCCTCCTTGGGAGGTGACAGTGGGCAGGGGCTGAGCAAGGTCAGGCCACACTCCATGCGGATACCTGGGAAGAGAGCAGTCCCAGCAGAGGAGCCAGCACGTGCATGGGCCCTGAGCCTGGAAAGCCCGGAATGTTCTAGAATCAAGAAGGCAGCATGATAAGAGTAGAATGAAAGAAGGGAAAGATGAGACAGGAGGAGATGTACAGATGTTTTAACATTTATAAATATAGAGTTCAGGCAGGTTACTTAATGTTATGGAATTATTTACCAGAGGGACTGTGAACAAAGAAGTCAAAATAGTGATTTCCAGTGTGTGAGCTTCCTCTGCTCTTTGAACTTTTATTTCCCTGTGAACTCATGGCCCTGATGATTTTTTTAAAATAAACTAATATGTTACTAAGTGGACAGAACAATACACCAGAGAGAGAATAAGTGAAAAATGAAGACTTGCCTTGATAGCAATAGCAAATAGTGTATCTTCTAGAACTGATTCCAAAAGCTGCATCCAGTTCAACTCACTCCTCCACCTTCTATGACCACAGCCAAGGAATGGCCAGTGCAAATCCACGTTCAGAAGCATCATCCTAAAATCCTTAGGGCACAGTAGGCTCCAGGGTGTTTGAGTGCTCAGTCTGTTTTATGATTTTAGAAAATAATTTTTAAATTGTTTTATTTTGTGACTATAAAAGAAATAGAAATTTATTATAGAAAATTTTGAAATAAAAAATAGAATGAAAAAACAGCCATGTTCCCATCAACTATCTGGTATCTGTTAACTAGGACGTGTTTCTCTTTCTAGGCTTTTCTCTATAGTTGAGATCATGTGACATAAATAAACCATAGTTTACTTTTTTTTTTGCTTAAAGTTATAGCATTGATTTTCTAGTTTCTTAAAGAAAAAGAGTGAGAGAGATCATCTAAGAGATGATGAATGCTGCACCTCTTAATTAACCATTTTTGCCTCTTACTTAAGCATTTTCAAATGACTAGAATATGCCATTTCTCCAATATTCTAGAAGTGCAAAGTTCATCACTCAAACTGTATATATTTAGAGACTCACTTGAAATTAATAGCTATATAATTCCATATATCAAGTGTATCTTGGGTCAAAATAAACTTCAGAGGAGCTTCCTATCCTTCTAACCAAGTCCCAGCAAATTCTCAAGTGCTGATTCTACTCTGTCCCTCTTTCTGATGATCAGTTAGCAGGCTGCTCCCGCCATCCAGGGACATGCGCAGGAAGCTTGGACCAGAGCAGTGGCAGTGGGGAGGGGAGGAGTCCCTAGATTCAAGATCCACTTAAGAGGTAAAGTCAAGAGGATTTATTAAGAGGCTAGTTAAGGAAACATCCCCATTTTTCTGACATTAGCAAATGAACGGATGGTGGTGACATTGACCAACATGGAAAGAGTGTGGGAGGAACATTTTGGAGGTCCCATAAAAGCTGGGTTCAGGACGTGCTGTCCTTGGGATGTCTATGACATAGCCATCAGACATTTGAACCTAGGGTCCTAAGGAGAAGACGTGGCTGGAGGTGTATATCTGGGGGTTGTTGGCATATGGTTGGCACTTCAAGGCACTGGAATGGATGACATCACCGGTGAAACAGAGAAGAGGTCCTTAAAAAATTCAAAAGCCAACTCAGTTATCTCCAAACAAAATACCCATATCCTTGCGATTTTTAGAATAAATGATACTTGGAAGGATTTCCTCCATGGCGCTTGGTTCCGCTAGTCATCTTTGGCTGCAGGATTGATGTTGCTGGCCCCGGTCCATGGCTGGCCCGCACGGTGCAAAGCCTGCTTGGAAAGCATGTGTCCTCCAGTGGTCCCGGTGCCAAGCCCTGTGATCCCACTTCCTCCCTCTCCCACTCCTTCCACTCCCTCTCTGCTCCAAGATAATGGGACTTTGGTCTCGGGGTTCTGGAAAAGTTACAAGGATTTTACAACAAGGTTTTGCCTTCTTTCTCATGTGCTACAGCTTCAGTTCAGATTAGTCACACATGTCTAGAACGGATATGAGAAATCCAGGTCTGTAGGATTCAGTCTGGGGAAAGCTTCAGCACCAGAATAAATGGGTCCAGCGAGGTGGCCCCAGAATTCGGGGTGGCTCCAGTATCAGGGCAAGCAGAGTTCGCTGCAGAGGGAGGAAAGGGGTGTGAGCCTCTTTCTCAGGTAGAGCACGGCTGCAGAAAACCAATGCCCTTTCTGCCTTGTCTTCACATTCGAGTTTGTGTCCAGAACAGACACCTTCCCCTGCATCGCCAACTGCCTGCTTGATATTTCCACGCAGGCTGCATCATGGGCTTCTCACTTACTACACCCAAAACAAAATCCTTGGTGCTTTCTTCTCCAGAGCAGACCCTCATTCAGTCTTGCTAATTTCTGTTAATGATGTCATGATTCATCAAATCCTTTGATCCAAAAGGTAAAGATAAACAATCAACCAAGATTCTGTCCCTTTCCGCATTGCCCACAGTCAATGGGTCTCTGAATTTTGTGGACTCTGCCTCTCTGAGGTGTTGCTCATGGGTCTTCTGTCCTCTCCTCAACCACTCCAGCAATCCTTGCTTGAGTCTCCTTGCTGGGAGGCTCACCACCTAATTCTCCCCAACAACCACAATCTCTCTTCCGAATGCTGCCTGATCTAATACGCAAATCTCATTCTTGTTCTCTAACATAAAACCTTGCCACGGTCCTCCTATTCCCTCAGGATGAGTTCCAAAGTCCTTAGCTATCCAAGGGCCTCAGTGGCATGGCCACTGCCTTCCTCCCCATCTACCTTCCCAATTTCCTCTCATACCTTTCCCCTCAATCTTAGTGAAGTACACGTAGTTCCCCTAATGCTCACTGCCATCCTGTGCCTCCATTTCCATCCCTGTGCTGTTCCTCTTGCTTTATGCCTATCCCCCCAGCTACATCCTACTCATCTTTCCCTGACTTCCCCCTGCACCTGCTTCACCTCATCTGACTGAAACGCCACTTCCTCTGAGGTCCTATTATTATGCTGTTTTGTCACTCGACACTGTGCTGCGTTCCTCAAGTTCATTAGCTGCCTTCCTGATCTGTCTGCATGCTCTGTGAAGATGGAAGCCAGACCTCCTGCCACAGGGCCTGCAACAGAGGAGGCATCAATAAATGCTTGACCTAGAGAATAGATGATGGAGATACATCCTCACATGCACATCAGTCTAGCTCCCTGCAGGACCCAGAGAACACATCCACAGGGGACTTGAAGCTGGCATCCCTGGAGGGACCATTGGTTGAGTTGTAAAGAAGGGATGTTGAGGTTCCAGGGACCAAGCAGTAGCAGACATTATTACCACACCTCTGCTAGAGGGGCCAGTAGAGGACACAGTTTTACTGGGATGGAGTGAGAGCCGAGTCCATGAAGGTGGGCCACCTGGAGAGAGCTACAGGACCAGCTGGTGGAAACCAGGAGGCTCAGGTCATTCCTGCTGGTTTTCTTGTCTGTCTTCCTCATGGGATTGTAGTCTCCTTAATAAATCACGTATTGTTTGTCGTTAGGTCTCCAGAATTGAAAATCAGGCCTGCCATTGAAGAATATATTCCTATTTTCTAAGACCACTAAGGCCAGGAAGGTGATCTCCATAACCTACCATGCACTTCCCCCAAAGAAACAGCAGACCACCTGTGCCTCAAAATGGTCTCAAAAAGTAGCATTTGGTTTCCCCTAGGTGTGCACCTCTCCAACTGGGGTACTGGCCTCTGGATCCTGCCTGATAAACCCAAAGAACATACTATACTGACTGCACACTTTCCAAGCAGAATAAGCCGTGGCTGAAGTATCTCTGGGCTCCAGCAGAAAAGTCAGAGAATTCCAGAGAATCTGAAATGACTGGGACAGCTAGAGGAAAACTCCTGCAAAGCCCCATCTGGTCCTTTTGCTCTCTTGGGATTAATGTGAAAAATGGGGAGCCAGGACTCAGGTTCTAGAATCTTCAGGTCAGTGGCTCAAGAGGAAGGTTATGCCAATTCTCTTTATTTTGTTCTTAACCAACTTTTGAATCTTCTCATTCACGATCTTTCCCTTCTCATAATCACAGTTATATTCACTCATTCATTCATTCATTCATTCAATATGTACTAAGCACCCACTCTATGCCAGGCACAGTTCTGGGTGCTTAGAATACATCAGGGAACAAAAAGAGCCATATCCCAGTCTAATGGGAGGGAGACAATAATAAATAATCAGATGAATAAATAAGCTAATTATAGGCAATTTTACAATGTGAGAGGTTCTATGATTAAAAAAAAATTAAGTCAAGCAAGAAAAAGTAGTTTGGAAGTAAGCAGGGAGAAGGGGCAACTAGAATAAGCAGCAACAGCAACAAAGTCTCCATCAGCATTTAAATTTTAAACTCACTTCCTTAACTTTGGGTCACTCTTTACTAGTGCCCTATTTTTCTCCTCTCCATGACAGCAAAATTCCAAAAGAGGATTACATAATTCTACATATGCATTGTCCCTCCATTCTTTCCACCAGTAGGGCACCTATCCCTATTGTCTCACAAGTCGGCTTTGAACAAGGTCACCAGTGATGCCTGCTACTGTCATCTCAATCAGCCTCTCGACACTTCTGTTTCTTCCAGAAGCTTCTGCAATACTTCTCACCTGGTTCTCTTCCTACTTCAATGGTGTCTCCTTCTAAGTCACCTTGCTGCTTCTTCTCTTTCCATTTACAACTGTAAATGTTGAGGTGAATACTTTGGTTATCTATTACTATATAAAAGCCACCCCCAAAACTTGGTGTCCCCAAACAACTATTTATTATATCTTAAAATTCTCTGGTTGATCAAGATATTCTTCTGCTTCCTGTGGTATCTCCTGGGGGTGCTGGGACTCTTGAAAGATCCAGAATGGCCTCAGTTACATGGCTGGCAGTTGGTGCTGACTGCCAGCTGGGGGCCTCTCCGTGTGGTGCCTTGGGTTTCCTCACAGCGTGCCAGCAAGGTTCCAAGAGTGAAGGTTCCAAGAGAGTAAACACCAAAGGGCAAACACTTAAAAAGCCTCACTTGCACTGTTGAATCTCAGATCTGTACCTCTGAAACAAATAATGCAATATATGTTAAGAAAGAAAAAAAGAAGAAGAAGAATGTAGCAGGAGGGGAAGAATGAAGGGGGGGAAATCGGAGGGGGAGAAGAACCATGAGAGACGATGGACTCTGAAAAACAAACTGAGGGTTCTAGAGGGGAGGGGGGTGGGAGGATGGGTTAGCCTGGTGATGGGTATTGAGGAGGGCACGTTCTGCATGGAGCACTGGGTGTTATGCACAAACAATGAATCATGGAACACTATATCTAAAACTAATGATGTAATGTATGGGGATTAACATAACAATAAAAAAATTAAAAAAAAAAAGCCTCACTTGCACCCTGCTTGCTAATATCCTATTAGCCAAAGCTAGTCACGTGGCTAAGCCCAGAGTCAATGTGATGAGAGGTACAAAAACATGAGGACCAGGGACTGTGGTTGACCAAGAGCCACCATTGTAATAGTTGTTCACAGAGTGTCCACAGGGTTCAGACTGTCTCCCCATGATCTCACCCAGTTCTGTGGCTTCAAATGTCTTCCAAAAGCTGAGGACATCCCATGTTATTTGCAGACCAGGCATCCTTTCTTACTCAACATCTTTTCTTTAGTATCCAAAAACATCTCAAACTTAGCATACCCTTGACTCCAAGTCAAGGACTCCTCTATGACTTTCTCATTCTCTCTTATCCCACAGGCAGACAACTCTGCCTTCAAAATATACCCCAAGTTCACCATGTCTCACCACCAGTGCCGTTTAGCTCTGCACCAAGCCACTAACTGATTTCCCTGATTTCAATATGTCGCCCTTCCATAGCCCATCCTCCATGCAGCAGCCAGAGTCTTCTTGCCAAAGAGGAAGCTGGTCATGCTGCCCCCATGCAGTGGGATCTTATGGGACCTAACCTTACACCCAAGCTCTAGGGCCAGAAAAACCATCTGTGGTCAGCTCCCAGCTACCTTCCCATTCTCTTCTCCCTCCACGTTCCCTCCCTTCACTGTGCTTCTCCACACCCACCTCCCTTGTGTCCTCAAACATCCCATGTTCCTCTTGAAGTCTTTGCACTCTCTGTTCCCTCTACCCAGAGCACTCTTCCCCAGATTGTCACATCACTGCCTCTTTCTCATCATTCAGGTCAATACTCAAGTGACAGGTGCTCTCTTGTCTTCCTTGAACTTGGCAAAGGAATTTGATGCTTCTAAGCCACTCTTGTCCAGATTCCCTGATTTCTTCTCCATCGCAGCCCTTAGCAGTATCTGACATTTTCTTATTTACTTAGGTAGATATTCATTACTTGCCTTTCCTCTCTGGGGATAGGACTCTGTCTCTGATACTTTTGTATCCTCAGTGTGAAGAGGAGCACCTGGCACATAGAATGCACTTAATAAACCTTTGTTGGCTTGCTACTAATGGCAAGATGAGAACTATGATTTAATAACTACTCACATGTATGGAGAAAGATGCAAGAATTCAAATTTTTTCAAGAATTCAAATTTTTGCAAAAATTTCAGTCCATGCTAGCCGTGCAGTTTGCCCAGGATGCTTAACCTCTCTGAGCAACATAGGATAACGGCAGCCCTTCCTTCCTGGAGGAGAGGAAGGAAAGGCCACTGGTGTTGGAAAGGTCAACAGCTTTTTGAATGCTGTCTGTTCTCCCATTTCATCTTTCCAATAGCTACTAACTATGCAGTAAGTGTTTTTGTTCCATTTCACAGAAGGCTGAAGCTCAGAGCTGCTGACTGACTGATTGGAGGTCCCATACAAGAAGCAGCAGAGCAGGACATGACTCTTTACCCAACTAGTGCTAACAACGGCCCTCAGGCCTCGACTTCACCTTGCTTCAATCTTATAATTGGCCTGTGGGACTGAGCACCTAAGCCAGCATTCCTAGTTAGTTTGATTTTAGCTTCTCTTGGCCTTAGTTTCCCCATCTTTGAAATAAGTCGATGGTCTAGACGTTGCCCATGACCTGTGAGGACTCACAGGGCTGATACTGGTTCTCATGCCATTCCTGGAATGACTGGTTGTTCTTCCAGAGTTACTCATGGCAGGGAAACAAAACCAACAACTCTAGTACATGACGTTGTCGGGGGGTTTAAGTCTGAGGTCAAATGCTGGCTTTGGGCACCTCTAACCAACCACAAATCTACCCCAAGCTCAAGGCAGCCTTGTCTCAACCAACATTTATGGCACTGGCATGGCTCACGAGTGAGCTCATGGTGGGTGAGCAGTGGGGGAACCGCAAGATTGGCTCAGATTGCTCCAGCACATTGTCCAGCCATGAGCGAGAACTTCCCTCTTCCAGAGCTGTGGAATGGCCTTAGACCACGGGTTTGCTATAAAGATGCCAAAGCCTGGAGAATGTTAGCTGTGAAGCATTATCAGCCAAACCTCAGGCTTGGCCATGGTTAGGTTGAAAACAGGGAACACAGCAAGAGGGGAGAAAAGGGAGTCTCATCACTGAACTAGGGTAGCAGTGGGAAAGGGTTGAGGGAAGAGTGGGTGCCACAGACTGCCCTGCTCCTCACTCGAGTTCCTTGCCCAGGCCAGATCTTGCCAATTCTGATTGATTTTTCAGACCCAATCTGTGGGCACCCAGTTTCTAACAATGATAGGCTCCAGATCATTAATTATGCAGCAGAATGATTTTTTTTAAAGAACTAATAGTGGGGTGGGGGCGCATGGGTGACTCAGTCAGTTAAGCGTCCAACTCTTGATCTCAGCTCAATTCTTGATCTCAGGATTGTGGGTTCAAGCCCCATGCTAGGGTCCATACTGGGCATGAAGCCTACTTAAAAAATAAAAAATAATAATAATAAAAATATAAACCAAAGATACTAATAGTTGGCAGCAGAGTCCCTTCAATTCATTCATTTACTCATACTCATACTTGCAAAAATATTTATGGAGCCCCAGTGCTGTGCCTACATTCTTTTGAACTGAATGGATTTAATAGTAAAGATAACAAAGTCTCTGGCCTCCTTGAATTTACACTCTGATGGGAAAGACACAATAACAAACATAAAATATGTAGAGTATTAGGTAGGGGTGGATGCTTTGAATAAAATCAAGCTGGGTAAAGTGGTAGAGGAGGGGCCTTGGCCATTTTCAACAAGATGGTCCCGGGAGTCTCTCTCAGAAGGTGACATTTTAACACAGATGTTTGTTCAGGGAGTGACTTTGACCAGCAACTTGAGATTGGTTTGGAGGCCTTGTGGGCATAAATGAGTAAGAGACAAGGAATCAGGAAGTATTAGAAATAAAGATGAATTCAGGGTTGAGGGGTGGGGAGAAAAGAGAAGAGAGAGGCCAAGCCATACAGCAGAGAAGCTCGTGACCCAGTAAGATGAGAGATAGGTGTCATTCAAGTTTATTTTGTTAGTATTACAGTGAATAAACTTCCTTGCATGTCCTCGAAGCTTTCAGGTAAGTCTGCTACAAACAGATGCCCTGCGTGTTTGCGTGCGTGTGTGTGTGAGAGAGAGAGAGAGAGAGAAGACGAGGGCTGAGTCTGAGTCTGAGTCCATCCCAGGACCAGCAGCAGAACGGAGAACAAAATTACAGAGATGGCAGAAGGCGGTGACAGCCGGAGGTGACGCTCTCTGGCAAAAGAGCAGTCTTTTTGAACTCCTGACTTTGCCTCCCAGGCAGAGGGCTTTCTGCCAGGATATGGTGCCCTGTTCTCTCGGCCCCTTCGCACATCCTGCCTGGTGAGAAGGATCAGTGGGCTCTTGCCTTCTTCCTGTGAGAGCAGGAACCCTTCTCTGTTCGTCTGAACTCCTGTCTCTCCGTGGATTCCATGGATAATTCCACCCCCAGAATCAGTTAGAATGACCCACTCAGCTAAACGTCAGTAATTGTTAACATAGGTGTGAAGCATATAGACCGAGTGAGCGGAACCAGTGCCCAGAAGACCCACAAACCCAAAACTTGGAAATTCCAGGAAGCTTCCTAGAGAAACATTTCAATATTCTATTACTACAAAACAAAGTACCCCAAACTCAGTGTCTTAAAATGACCATTTTATTTTGCTCACAATTTTATCATTTAGGAACATGAGAAGGACTCAGCTAGGTGGTTCATCTCTGATCCATGTGGTGTCAGCGGGGGCTGGAGCACCCACCTCCAACATGGCTGCTTGGAAGGGATGGCTGGAAGGCTGGGCTTGGGTGGGCACCTCTGCTTTTCATGTAGTCTCAGGGCCTCTATGGTAGGTTGCAAGAGACCATGGGGGAGGCTTCCCATCCTTTTAAAGTTTAGGCCCCAAACTGAGTGATTTCTGCTGTACTTTACTAGTCAAAATAGTGATGGAGCCAGTCCAATCTCAAGGGGAGTAGGCATTGACTCTACCTTCCACTAAAAGATTATCAAAGAATTCCCAGCCATCTGTAATCTTCCAAAAGAGGTGATGCCTGAGCTCAAGAATACACTAACATTTCTTGAACCTGTACTAGATGACAGGCCCTGTGCTGAGCACTTCATATGTAACAACCCCCTGAATCTTCATCTTGACCCTCTGAGGAGGTAGAATTATTAGCCCCATTTTAATTTGTAAAAAGTGGGACTCAGAGAGGTTCAGTCATTTGCCAAATACCACACAGGGCAGAACCAGGATTAAAACCCCGACTGCCTTACCTAGAACCTACCCATCTGAGACCTCGCCTTAGGGGCTGGCCAAGTGAAGGCTTTATGAAAGAAGGTAAGATCAAAGATGTGTCTTCCTGGCCAAGAAAACAGAATGAGCAAGGTCCAGAACAAAAGAGAAAGAGTCTGAAAGACTCTAGGTGCTTGACTGGGTCAGGTTCAGAGTGTGGGAAGGCACCAGGGTGAAGGGTCAGGAGAGGATACATCCCAAAGGGGTCTGAGCTCCAGGCTTTTGAAGCTTGGTCTTACCTTGAGAGCAAAAACACAACTTTACGGATTTAAGGAAAGACAATGCAATGGTCAGGTTTCTATTTTAGGTCAGTGGCTCTAGCAGATGGGAGAGGAGGAGGTGGGGGAGGACAGCTGCAGGGAGATCTGAGAGGTGTTTGCTGCAAAGTGGGAGGTTGGATGCTCTGATCTCTACAGGCCACCTCTTCTCCTGAGCTATGTTTTAAGAATGCATGCATACATAGGAGGAACCAGGGGCTGCATCCAGCATGGACTTTGCCCCCTTCCCAGCCCCTTGCAATGTGGTCTTAATGTGGAATAAATAGGACCAGAAATATATAGTGCTGTGTTTCTTGCACTTAGGAAAACAAAAACAGATTTACAAGAGAAACTTCTGAAGTTCGGCTTAAATAGGACCAGAAATACATAGTGCTGTGTTTCTTGCACTTAGGAAAACAAAAACAGATTTACAAGAGAAACTTCTGAAGTTCGGCTTTGAAGCTTTGGGCCGAGCCCTAAAAGACAAAATAAAAAAAAATTAAAAATTAAAAAAAAGAACAACGAAAACAAAAAATAAAACCATTCTCATCAAATTCCACCCTTCCTGCCCAGGTTTATTCAGCATGTCTCCTCACCCCTCTTACCCCTAAATCTCCTAATCCCCCCGGCTTCCCACCAGGCAGGCCACAAGGGAAGGGAATGGGTATAGGTTCTAAAAAGGGCACATCTGCAGCTCCTTAGTGAGGATGTGGGTGGCAACCAGGCTACTGGGTTTCTGGAGGGAGGTCCAGGGAGGAGCCAGGGGGAGTACAAGTTGGGCAGAGGTAGAGTTTGAAACTTCAGAGATTGGCAGGCATCGCAGCCTCAGCCCTGAGGAGACCTCATGGGTCAGGTATTCATCCTGGGCTTTGGTCTCAGATAGACTTCGGTTCAAATCCTGAGCCTGCACAGCTAGAGTGGTACGAAGCTGGAAAACAGCTAAGTGTCCAATGATAGGGGTTTGCTCGCATAAATCACAGTGTCTCCGTATACAGGATACCATGCAGCCACTTCAGACCAGGCTCTCACAGGATGCTGAAGACACAAAAATATTTAGCTTAAAATATCAAATAAAAAGTAAATAAATAAAATTAGCATGACTTTGGTTTCTAAATATATATGTAATATATACATATGTACAGAAAAAAAACTGAAAGTCACTCAAAATGGTAGCTTCACTCTAGGAGTGAAATCTCTATGTGCCTTTTGACTTTCCTCTTTAAAAAGTCTATTTGATAAACAAATATTATTTTTAAAAATATATAAATTACATACACACACACAGGGATATGCACGCATAAAAATTGGTATTAAAAATAGCCAGCATTTCTCCACATGCCAGACATTTGGCCAGATTCTTTATAAAGGTTCTATTCTAATTCTCATAAAAGACCTGCTGGTCAATTATTAGTAATTGTCACTTGCAGAAGAATAAATTGGAAGGTTAAGTAGCTTGTTCAAAGATACCCCTCAAATGAGCGGCAAAGTCTGGTTTCACACTGATTCTTCTCCAGGGCGCCCTGAGCCTCAATGCCCTCCCTGCACCCCGGAAACCTGCCGCATCTGAGGTTGGGGTGAGTTGTTTTGGAAACCAGTCTGGGCTGTTTTTCCTGTGGAAGATCACGTTGAGCTCACTTTTGACAAACACCAGGTTCCCACTGACCTGGCAGATTTCTCTGGGGCAGAATTTGCTGAGACTCATAGAAAACAAGGAGAAAGAAGAAAGCAGATGGTTTATCTAACCCAGATCTTGAAGAGAGAAGACAGGCAGCATTGTGCCCAGGCAAGACACGTAGGCTGGGGACAATGGGAACCAGGTGCCCTCAGGGAAAGGCTGCCCACGCAGAGCCCAAGATGACTCTGTAGTCTGCAAGGTAAATGAATTGGGTGCCATCCCAGCCAGGGATTGCCAGTCAGCCAAGCAAGGGGGCTGTCCTCGATTCCCCTCAACCTGAGGAAGATGCTGAGGTTCTCTGGGCAACTCAGGGAGAGTCAGAGGTGGATGTTTCCCTCAGATGGTCAGTCCAATCATTTATTTTACAGATTGAGAAACTGAGGCCCAGAGAAGAGAAGGACCAGCCTGAGGACTTACAGTGAGGTAATGCCTGAGTGTGCTGCAGAAGCCAACGCCCCATACTCGGACCCAGAGGGAAGGTGTACTAACTCTGCACCAATCACAGGGCAGCAGAGGGCAAAGTACACAAACTCAATGCTGCATGGAGGCCACACACCCAAGTGATCAGCACTGTATACCCACTTAAGAGAAGGAGAAACTGAGTGCCAAGTGATTAACCAACTTGCCTCAAGACCGCCTAAGCAGGAATATTTGAGGTCTCCCCTATTGCTTATACACACACAGATTCATAAGGAGAAACAGCTCTGAAATCAGACCTGGGGGTCAGGTCTTTAGGCCCTGTTCCTCCAACAACCAGCCCAGAGACCTCCATTCTCTGAGACCGCCAGGCTGTAGGCTGTAGGGCTAGCCCTGCGATCCCAATGGTTTGCAAAAAATCAAATTGATCTTTAGTTCTCCTGCATTCCTGTTTCTTCATTTATTTAATTATCCATTTAATCCATCCATTCATGTCTATCCATCAACCGTACATCCATCTTTTCCATCCATCCATCCATCCATCCATCCATCCATCCATCATTCCATCTATCCATCCTCCCAACCATCTATCCATCCTTCTAACCATTATTCCATCCATCCATCTATCCATCAATTCATATACCAATGTATCCATCTATCCATCCATTCATATACCCATCTAACATCCATCCATCCATCCATCTATTCTTTCACCCATCTATTCATCTATCCATTCATCTGTCAATCCATCATTCCATGCATCCATCCATCCTTCCATCAATTCTTCCTCCACACTTCCATCCATCCTTCTGTTCTTCCACCCATCCATCCATCCATATACCCATCCATCCACCCTTCCACCCATCCTTCTGTCCATCCATCCATCTACCCAGATATTCATTTTACCAATTCAGTCATCTTTTTGTCTATTGTTTTCACTTTTTATGCTTTCTTTTCCTTTTCTTCTTTTCTCTTTGTTCCCACCCTTTCTCTTTCCATTCCTCCCTTCCTTCCTGTAAACTCTTAACTGAACACAGGTCAAACACTATGGCATACACAGCTAAATGAAGACCCACTTCTGCCCCTCCAAAATCTCAGAATCCTTTGAGAGAGTTCAAAGTATATCCAAATAATACTACACATAGGATGCGTGTATTTTATGTGTAAAATCTATAACTGTCATTTTAACTGTACCGGGAGAAACAAACTTGCCTTACAGGAATGAGAGGAGAGAGAGAGAGAGAGAAATCTCTAGTTGAAGATTCAGGGAAACCTGCAAAGAGGAGATCCTCTGAGGTGGGAAGCCCTAACAGCATTCAAAGCAACAGGAATAGTGGCTAAAGAGTCATCATCTGGTCTTCAACTCTGTCTCTGATGTCAGTATAGAATCTCTGCCATCATTGCTTCACATACTGTGCACTCTGCAGAACATGAACTACAGCAGGCTTCTCCCAAACTGTGCCTTTCCATCCATTCTTACCTTCTTCCATCTATCCATCCATCCATCCATCCATCCATGCTGCATGCTGCTGGGTGGTTGAATGAGCCATTCACCTTTCCTGTCACCTCCACTTACAGCTGCTTTACTCCCAGGAGTGGAGACTGCATGTGCTGGGAACTCAGATTCTAAAGTCAGTCCCTGGGGCACCTGGGTGGCTCAGTCATTAAGCGTCTGGTCATGATCCCAGAGTCCTGGGATCGAGCCCTGCATCGGGCTCCCTGCTCCGCGGGAAGCCTGCTTCTCCATCTCCCACTCCCCCTGCTTGTGTTTCCTCTCTCGCCATTTCTCTATCAAATAAATAAATAAAAATCTTTAAATAAATAAATAAATAAATAAAGTCCCTAGTGCCCCAGGAATATGGGTGTGACAAAGGCCTCACACCTTTCTCCACACCACAGCCAACCCATCCATCCCTTCCTTCCTTTGTCCATTCACCCATCCCTCATCACGTCAGCCCTGCTCAGCAGCCCTGGGAGCTCCCTTTACCTGGAGGGTAAAGTCCCTTCCATCTTGACACACTCTTCATTCAGCATTAAGCTCTGCTTCTGCAACTTGCCTCGTGTGGCCTGAGCTGAGCCACCTCTGTCACAATAGCCCCACAGGCTCCTAACTGGACTCCTTGCCTCCAACACTCTCTCTGCCATGCTCCTGCCCTAGAGCAGCCATAGGAAACATTCTAGAAGATCTGACCTCATCTGTCCTGTAATATTTTTTAAATGGCTCCCACAGCCCTTCAAAGGACATACAGGGCCACAAGTATTTGGGGGATCTGGCCCCTCTGCTGGTCTCCCAACCACTCGCCCTCAGAGTCTCCTGCTGGCTGAACTCACAGCCCCTCAAACATGCAGGGGCCTTTCCCACCCCTGGGCCACCTGCTTTTCCTTCTGCCTGGAAAGCCATATTCCCTTGGCCCACCTCATGGAAATCTACCTTTCCCATCTCAGCTTCTTCCACCCGCAAACTCCCACCCACCTTGCCCCACATCCCACACCTTCGCAGACTGAGTGACCTGTCTCCTCGGTGTTTCCATAAGTCCTTGCATTTGCCTCCATTGTGATGTTATTGCATAGTATTGAACTTAACTATTTTCTTGTACATTGTTTTTGGGGCCACAGCTGTGTTGACCACCATAACCGTAGCTCCTTCCAGTGTCTAGCCCTGGGAAAATCATCACTGCTATAGACAGCAAGACTGCAACAGTGTTAAGCAAGAGGCACATGCTGTGGGTTCCAATCCGATCCCTGCCACTTACTAGCCATGAAATTTGGAGGATGCGATTTAATTTACCCACACCTCTGTTTACTCACATATGAAATAGAGCTGTGTTTTGTTTTGTAGTGAAGATTAATGAGTGAATATTTGTCAAATGCTTTAAAAGGCACAGATATCTCAGTAAATGTTAGATTGCATTGTGAAGGTGTGCATTCTTTCCTCCACCTGAAATTTGAGTCTCCCTCTACGCCCCTACCTAGTGACCAGACTCTTACACATCCTCAATGTGCCCTTTATGACCCGTCCATGGCTTTCCCGTATTTGCTCTCCTTGTCCGTAGCGCAGATGACCTGAGTCTGCCTTATGGGGAAGCTGCATGTGGACCCGCCATGATCCCTCACGGCGCTGCAGTGGCCAAGACCTCGGCTTGTCCCCTTGTTCACCTTGGGGTACCTCTGTGAGTATAGGCCTGGCTTATGGTTGGGTCTGCAGACACTTGACTCACTTTACCCAGACGGTAGTGAGAGACTCGGCCCAGCAGGGGGAATAGCTGGGCTGGGGCAGAGAGCAAGGGGCCGTCACATTGCTTCGCCACCGCGGTATCTGTGTCTCCATCTATGACTTGGAAGCTGGGCACAAAACCGGGAAGAACTTTGAGACCATCTAGCACTCAACAGCACTCAGAGGGTAGCATCACTCTGCAGAGGCAAGAAACCACGACCATCTCCAAATGTCCCAGACGGTCTTGGCAGGAAATGGCGTTAAGCAGGGGATACTGTCTGACTCCTAGAACCTCCCAAGTGTTCAGAACTCCAGGGAATAGGGTCACATTCCAGCTGGCTGGCCCTCTGCTGAAGGAAGCCGAGTGTCGTGCCTAAGGGAGAGAGCGATTCCTCCAGACCTGCCACAGCCCAGCTGTTCATCTCCACGCTCTGCCGAGGGAGAGCAAACCCAGTAGCGGCCGGCTTCCCATAACCGCGGCCCGCAGTCTGCTCAGTCTGCTCAGCTGAGTCACCGCCCGGTGGCCTGGGCCCTGCCTCTCACCACATCCACTCGCCTGTCCCTGGAGAATTCGCACTCATGATTGATTCACGAGTGTTGGCCAGGATGCGTGCAGGGAGCCAGGGCCTGGCCCAACCACCACACAGACACAGTCAAAGCAGACAGGTTTACGAGGCTGTGAGGCCAGGCAGAGTGCTCGCTGTGTGTGCTTGCGACCGGGGCCCTCTGTGGGTGGAGGAAGGGCTGAACCACCCTGAAGGCCTGGGTTCAAGTCCAGCTCTGCTGATTACCAGCCGCCTGTTATGGACTGAATGGTGTCTCTCCCCCAAAATTCATTTGTTGTAATCCTTCCCTCCCCCAGAATTCGTATGTTGAAGTCCTTCCCCCCAGAACTTCAGACTGTGGCTGCATTTGGAGATGGGGTCTTTAAAGAAGTGATTAAAGGAAAAGGAGGTCCTTAGGGTGGGCACTGATCCAATATGACTGGTGTCCTTATAAGAAGAGGAGACTGGGGCACAGACACGCCCGGAGGGCAGACGATGTGAAGACGCGGAGAAGCCAACTGTCTACAGGCCCAGGAGACAGACCTCAAAGAAACCAGCCCTGCTCACACCCCATTCTCAGACTTCTGGCTCCAGACACGTGTGAAAATAACTTTCTGTTCTTTAGGCCGCCCAGGCTGTGGTGCTTGTTAATGGCAGCCCAGTACACTCTGTGATCCCCCCAAGCTTCACCTCCCTCAGCTGTGAAAGGGGCATTCTACTGCCTGGCGCCATAAGGTTACCGTGGGAATAGAGTGAGCCTTGAACTTAGAAGTGCCTGGACCATGGGAGATTCCCCTAGATCCTCCTTCCCTTCCCTGTCCTTTCTGGGACCAATTTCCTTTGTTCTTTTTTATTGCATAATAGCATTCCACAGTACGCTCGCCCTAGTTGGTCTAGACATTCACCCAGGGAAGGGCATTTTCCTTGTTTCCAGTTTGGGGCTGTTACAAATAAAACCTCTGTGAGCAACCCTGCACAGCTTTTTGTGCAAACATATGTTTGCCTTCCTCTCCCCCCATCTCCCTCACCCCCACCCCCGTCTCCTCCTCTCCATCCTCTTCCTCTTCCTCTCCTTTCCCTCCTCCCTCTGTTCGCCTCCTCCTTGGTTTCCAATTTCTCTTAAATGTGTTTTGTTGCCTGGGTGCCGACAGGAAAAATCAGCTGCACTCGCCCCGTCCATGGCCCGCTATCATCAGTACTGTCAAGATTCCTTTCTGGGTCCATTCTGTGCCCCTTCCTCCCAGCCCTCCCCCGCCGTCCTCCTGCTACTGCCATGGGCAGCATCTGAAGCACGAGCCCTTGAACGCGAACATACGCTTATAGGAAGGGAGTTGGGTTGTGTGCCTCTGACTTGGATGCACGTCAGGGGTGCTGGCTGGAGGCCTCATTCCCATCTCAGGTCCTTCCTCCAACGCGGGGCTGCAAGGTCCCCGCCTGTGGCTCTGTACACATCTGTCTGTCGTTTCTAACTGCCACAGGGGACCCTCGGGCTAGAATCGTCAACAGTTTACCTCCCCATTTGCCCAACCAAGGTGGAAGGAAGTTTGCCTCCAGCTCCTCATCACCACAAGCAAAACCTGGGTGAGTGTCTTCCTCTAGGGCCCACGTATGGCCCCCAGGGAAATGACTCAAGGCGTATACACAAGGAGTAGGGGTGCTGGGCCATAGGGCATACGCCTGAGCATGGTATTTTATCAAGCAGTGTTGACTGCTCTGAAGAGTGGCTGCCCCAGGCTATAATGGGAGGGGTGCATGGCCATGCAGGCTTCATCTTCCACGGATCATCTTCGGGAAGCAGGGGGAGTGCGTGGATGTGCTTTCAGGAGGCAATGACTCCCAGCCCTTGGTCCCAAGCATCCAGCCGCTGACGGACAAGACCACCATGGCAGACTTCCCCATTCCCGGCCGGAGCTTGGGAGAACTGAGACTATAGCAGGATGCCATGTGTCTAGAATGTTTTTCTCCCAACATCCAGGGTGTGTGAACCAGTAGGGATGTATGTGTGTGTGTGTTTCCATTGTGGTTCTGAAAGAAATCCTTGTCTTTGGTAGTCAAAGGGTTGAGATTTCTGAAAGCCAAACCCAACATCAAATCCTGCGGTGACTGAGTGATAATGCAAATTGAATTCATAGCCTTGCAAGGAAGAAGGCATTGAAAGAGTGGTACCCTCAATATTGAGATGAGGACAAATGGGCATTTCAACGAATCTGAGGACCATGGACTCCTTAATTCTGTAAGCTTCACTTTCCAGGTGGAACAAACCTCCCTCCCCATCTAAGAAGATCATCTTCGCCCGTCTGTAGAGCCCACTAAGAAATGTTCTGCATGTCAGGACGGGCTGGTCCTCCCCAAGACCCACTTCCACCACCTCTCACTGCCTCCAGATTAACAGCCTCATGCAATTTCCGGCAGCACTAGGGGTCCAGTTTGTCACCTACAAAGTTTTGCTGATTTATATCCATAGGCACTTGAGTCATGTGCATTTACACGATTCATAAGGATGTTAGACTAGGGTGAAAGAAACATGATATTGGGTCAAGCCTTATTTATTGATGTGAGCTCATGATCCAGACACCCGTGGTCCAGCGTGTCGGCTCAAACGGCTGGGAGTGGTTCTAACAGTCAGTTAGGTAAAGTCCCTGAAACCTGGACCCAAAGGTGGCCAGTATAGAATGAAGTTGGCATACCAGAACTTTCTTAATGTTCCATAATGGACTTAGGGAGACTGGATTACTGGGATTTTTTTTTTTTAATACATCTGTTCACTTGCCCCGAGCTATACCCCCAGGAGAGTCCCGGGGATACCCAGGTCCCCAGGCCTTTGGAAGTGCACTGGTGATGGGAGAGATGCTAATGTGGACATCTTCGGCAGGCCACTGCTGACAGCAGAAGCTGCTCCAGCCAACGGGCTCTCTGAATTCAATGAGGATGATGAAGATCCAGAGGGGTAACTGCCAGAGACCAGGTGGGCACGGCTGTCATAATGGGCAGCAGGGTCAAAATCAAAACCTGGCGGACTTAGCAGGGACGATTCTCCAACTCCCCCCACCTCCTTCCTCCCAAATCTGCACAGCCCTGTTCAGTATTTGTGTGTGTAAGCTTTAATGCCTGAAATTCCATTAAAAAACTTCCCATGTGCTTCAATGGAACCCATTATTTCCAGCCTAGCCTGAGCTGAGGGAAGGGGAGGGTGTGTGGTGCGAGATGAGGCTGGACGGTAGTCAGGAGCAGTCCTGGGCACAAGGTAAAGGACATTGGTCTTTCACGTTAGAAAACCCCACTTTCTGCTGGGGCCCTTGATAAGCTCCCTTCCCTCCAAACGAACACAGCCTATACAGCAGAGATGGGCATTTGGATACAGAGCCATGGAGCCTTGAAGCTGCAGACAGGAGGCCTCCTGGATGGGGCTGGATGGGGAGCTGTCGGCCCACGACCCCCAGGAAATGTCGAGCAGCTGGGTTGACTCTGGAAGCCCCAGTTCTCCTGAGGGCCAGCCAGGGCACCTCCCCCCCGCCCCCCGACCACAGCTGCTCTGTACCTGTGTGTCCAGCCTCAGCCATCAGAGCGCCACCCAGAGCTTCTCAGGATGGCCACCCGCCCAAGGCGACACTGTCCCAGGCCCTGCGTGGTGGCTGTGGAAGTGGTGAGAAGTCATGTTGCACCTTGTCTGGAAGGTGGAGATGACAGGATTTCCCAAGAGAGAGACAAGAAAGAGTGGGAGGAGGAGGAGATCCGTGCTTTTGGAGCCCCTGTTATGTCCCAGGCATCACACCTAGTTTTCGTAAGCGTCACTGTGATGGGTTGAATGGTGACTGCCAAGAAGCCATGTCCATGTCCTCATCTCCAGAGGCTGGGGATGTGACCGTATTTGGGAAAGAAGTCTTTACAAATGGAAATAAGTTAAAGATCTTGAGATGAGATCAGCCTGGGCTCTTCGGGAGGGCCCTGGTCCAATGACTCGTGTCCCTATAGAGACACACAGAGGACAGACACACAGACAGAGAAGCCGTGTCGAGGCACACACTGAGATTATGCAGCCACAAGCCAAGGGAAGCCTGGGGCCACCAGGAGCCAGAAGAGGCACGGAAGGATTCTCCCCTAGAAACTCCGGGGGGACCACAGGCTGGCCAGCTCCTGGATTTCCAGCTTCTGACCTCCAGAATTATGAGAGGATATGTGCATACTGATTTCAGCTACCCAGGCTATGGTCCTTTTGGGGGGCAGCCCTCGCACGCTAACACAGTGGCTGCATGACAACCTCGCAGTCCCCAGTAGAACACATCATCAGCCCATTTTACAGATGAGAAATAAGAGGCTCAGAGAAGGGGCACCTGGGTAGCTCAGTCGGTTAAGCGACTGCCTTCGGCTCAGGTCATGATCCTGGAGTCCCGGGATCAAGTCCCGCATCAGGCTCCCTGCTCAGCAGGGAGTCTGCTTCTCCTTCTGACCCTCATGAGCTCTCTCTCTATCTCATTCTCTCTCTCAAATAAATAAATAAAATCTTTAAAAAAAAAAAGAGGCTCAGAGAATGTAAACAGCTCTTCCAAGATGAAATGCTGGCAGGAGCTGAATCCAGTTCAGGCCTGCTTGCACCCAGGGCACAGGCTTGCTTACTCTGCCCTGTTTCTCAAAGCAGGCTCCAGGGAAGCCCTCCCACAGACTTACCAGGAAGTGTTTGTTTAAAAGCAAATTTGCAGGCTTTCCCAGACACGCTAGCTCAGAACCTCTGGGTCGCAGTCCTGGGGATCTGTACATTTTAAAAAGTGAATTCCATATACAGTGACTTTTGAGAATGTCCAGACCACACTGGGCTGCATCTGAGGCTGGCCAGATGCCCAGGAACTCAAAAATGAAACAGACAGGCCCATCCCCGGCCCAACCTAGCCCCCGACACGGCACAAAGGCCGGGGAGTCTCCTGCAGGCTGGCTTTGAACCTGCTTCTCTGACGTTCCTTCACTGGCGTTTTGAAAAGCCTCAGTGCCAAGGACAAGGGTGACATTATGCTCCTTTCCGAAACCAGGCTGCTCGCTGCTTTCGAGCCTGGAACCCGGCAGCCTTCCTGCTGACTGCCACCCACGCCCAGCACAGCCCCCACCACTCAACGAGCACCCACTTTTCCCACCAAGCCTGCCCAGGGCTCCAGATCACTCTCCTTTCCTCCTCGAACATGCACGAGACCTGGAGCTTTGCATGCCCCTCGCTCAGAGAGGCGTAAACGTGGGTGAGGGCCCTGGCATTCTGGGGTCCAAGCCCCAGCTCCACCCATCTGGTGACTTTGACCCCTTACTCACTTCTGTGAACCCGTTTCTGCTTCAGTAAAATGGGGATGATGTTAGCACCTGCTTCATCCAGCGGCTCTGAGGCAATGAATTAAATAAAACATGGGAATATTAAAACAATAGTGAGGAACTGCTACACACCTATTAGAATGGCCCAAATCCAGAACACTGACAACACCAAATGCGGGCAAGGATGTGGGGCCACAGGAACCCTCATTCACTGATGGTGGGGGATGCAAAATGCAGCAACCACTTTGGAAGACAATTTGGTGGTGTCTTACAAAAAGAAATCTACTCTTACCATAGAGCCAACAATTGAGCCCCTTGGTATTTACCCAAAAGAGCTGAGAACTTATGTCCACACAAAAACCCGCACGCAGATGTTTATTACAGTTTGATTCGCAGCTGCCACACTTGGAAGCAACCGAGCTGCCCTTCAGTAGGTGAGTGGATAAATAACCTGTGGTATATACAGAAAATGGAATATTATTCAGCGCTAAAGAGACATGGAGAAATCTTCAGAACATAACACCACGTGGAAGAAGTCAATCTGAAAAGGCTAGATACTGCGGGATTCCGATTGTATAACGCTCTGAAAAAGGCAAAACTATGGACACAGTAAAAAGTTCAGCAGTTGCCAAGGGTTGGTGTGAGGGGAGGTGAGCGGGCGGAGCACAGAGGAGTTTTAGGGCGGTGAAAATACTCTAGGATATTTTAACAGCTGTAGGTCATGGAATGTCTGTCCACACCTATGGCGTGTACGACATCAAGAAGGAGCCCTACGGTGCCTGTGGACTTTGGGTGATGAGCGTGAGTCAGTGTCAATTCATCCCTGGTAGAAAACGTGCCATTTTGGTGGGTGACAGTGATAGTGGGGAGGCTGTGTCTATGTATGGGCAGCGGGCATATGGGAAATCTCTATACCTTTCTCTCAGCTTTATTCTAAACCTAAAACTAAGAAACTAAAGTCTTTAAAAAAACATAGAGAGGCCTTGGGCGAGTAGCCAACCGAGAAGTAACCCATGTCGCCAACTTCACGGGGATCTGAGACACAGATCCATTTGCTTTAATTTAAGACTCACTAAAATCTCATGAGGTAGATAGCATTGTCCTTTTAGAAGAAAGTGAAGGAGGTTTCCTTTTATCACTGCCATCTCTGGAGTCACTGAGGGTCAGCTCAGAGTTGGGGGAGAGATGGAAAGGACTGGTGTGGTCCTGGGAGCCTGTCCCTGCTCCCATCCACAGCAGCTGCCTCTCAGCCACCTGGGAATCCCAGGTGGGAGATGCCACGGATGCTCCAGGTCGAGGGCCCCCAAAGACCCTGTGGGTCCGGGCAGAAAGGGATCTCGGGGTAGACAAGTTCAGGGCACATTTGTGTTTGCATTCAAAGGGTCTCAGGTCAGAGGACCCCGCCACTCCTTTAGGAGAAAGCCACCAGGGAATTAGGAGCCAGTCAGCCTAGGTGGCCCTGCTGTCCCTGTCTCACTGTTTCCATTTGTCTTTCCTTATTGGCACCTGTGCCCCCACTCCCCCATGCTCATTTTCATCAAAGAGACTGGCAGAAGCCCACACCCTGAGGACTGGGAGGACTATGGGATTTTACTAGAGGAGGCAGAGACAGAGAAGAACTGGGGATACTGGGTCCCAACCCCCAGCCCTGCTGAGGAGAGGACACTCAGGGGAAGCTTGGGGTGTCCCCAAGAAGGGACACAGATGAAGTCTCTGTGATGAAGAGCAAAAAGCATATTAATCATAACCATGTATTCAGGATCTACCACAAACCGACAACTAATTTAATCTCCATCACGGCCCTAAGAGGTAGATATGATTGTTAACCCCATTTTACAGATAGAAAAACTGAGGCTCAGAGACTAGAATTGGCTTCCCCAAGATCTGCCACATGATGCATAACAAAGGGAGAGTTTGGTGTAGACCCACCTGACGCCAATGCTCTTGCTTTCCCTTTCTACCTTCCCAGGTGAGACATGAGGGGTCCTGGGGATCCCCACCTATGGCCATTGCTGACGCTAGAGGTGTTCTCCTGCCCAAGTCAGTCGTTGCTCTAGAACCAAGGAGTAAGCAGGGGAACTATCCAGGGGCTCCCCGTGACTCCAGCCTCCTGGAGCAGACCTAGGTGTTCTGGCTGAGCATGAGGGTTGGTTACCTTGACCCCTTGGAATCTAGGCAGTCCTGGAGTCAAGGGTGACCCCTTTAAGGGTTCTTCCATCCTTGCTCGGGGCCCAGGAGGAGAGCAGAGCCCCACCTGGGCCACCGAGCAAGCGTGGCATGGAGGCACAGCAGACCCACGTTCACTCCTCTGCCTTCAGAAGCGGTCAGGTTGGTTCAGGACAACCGGCCTCTCTCTCCCAGGCAGCGGTGTGTTGTGTGGGTCTGAGGAGCCCCAGGAACTGGCATCGCGCTGCCTGCACAATGTGGGCTTGGTGCTCATTCGTGGGACAAACAAATGACAAATAGGCTGTGAGCAGATCTGGGGCTTCCTGGGCGCCTGGTCCTGAGCGTCTCTGGAATCTTCCGTGCATCTGGTTCTGGTCAAGGCGGCCTTACTGTTTGGCCTAGGAATGCTCTCAAATGACCTCTGTTCTTGAACCCCCTCCTCCAGGCCCTCTTTGGAATGTATTTACAGCTCTGGGAGGTCTGCTGCAGGAAGCTCCTCGAAGCTGTGCTCAGGCTAAAAGAGAACATGCAGACAGCTGGAGACAGGGACTCTGCAAGAGGCGAAGTGGAGGCTTTTGGTAATGAGGCTCCAGGCAAACCCTGCCCCCGCAGCCTCCCCTGTCCTTCGCCGCACACCTCTGAGCACCTGATGTGTGTCAGGCCTGGGGGCAGGTCACAGAGCTGGCCTTGTCCAGACCCTGCCCTGCTCCCCCAGCAGAGGCCAAGTGAGAACATTCATGACAGACGAGGGGTGCTATGGAGTCCTGCCGATGTGCTCAGCTGCTTGAACACACCCTCACGCAGCACTGACTCTGGGCTGGGAACAGTTCAGAGCGATCAGCACCTCCCTCATCCCCGTGTTAGAGGCAGAGAAACCAGCAGGCAAACCAGAGAAGTCACACGGCCGGGGAATGGCAGGAGGCAGGGTCCCACCCAGACCTGTGCATTAGCTACACAGGAACGGCATCAGCCACAGTGACAACGAACGGTGAGGCCCGAATCTCACAGAAACCCTCCCACTGGCCTGTAAGGGGACATGTCTGAGCCTGCCGGGCGGGAGCTGGAGGTCACGTGAGGGCCCCTCATGAGGGCAATGTGATGAGGCCGAATCTGAAGATTGCACACTGGGGAAACTGAGGAACAGCAGAAGCCACACTCCAGAAAGAAGGAGTGGAGGGTTCAGAAAACCACAGAAGTGAGTGGGAAACAGGAGCTGGAGGGTGGCTGCAGGAGGCCGTATCCCGCCCTTCATCTGCAGGAAGAGCCCACGCTCTGCTCTTGACTCTGCACTGTGACTTGCTTGCTGACCCTTCAGCTCTCTGCGCTTCAACTTCCCCAAATATATAGAGGGATGAAATCAGCACCTCCCTCCCTGTAAGGTTCTCAGAGCAGAGCTTAGCACATAGTTCATGCTTCATACTCGATTATTAAATCAAAACCCTCACTACGTATTTTATAAAGATACATATGGATGGCAGGAGTTCAGGGATGCAGGTCCTTGCTGTTGGGGGTGGGGGGTGGGGAGAGGCACGGAGAGCATGGGGGAGGTGGAGTGAGGAGACAAGGCTATGTGCAGATGGGGCCCTGTATGTCCCCCCTTCCTTCCCTCCTTCCCCCTTCCTACGTTCCCTCCCCCTTCTCCCTTCCCTCCCCTTTTCCCTCCTTCCCCCTTCCCTCCCCCTTTCCCTCTTCCTGCCTTCCCTCCCTCCCCCTTCCCTCCTTCCCCCTTCCCTCCTTCTCTCCCTCTTTCCCTCCTTCTCTCCCCCTTCCCTCCTTCCTTCCCTCCTTCTTTCCTTCCTTCCCTCATCGTCCGTACATCCCCTCAGCACCTCCTCACCTGCTCCACTCGTTCACCTGGCCGCTCGCTCACAGTGTGTCTTGGGCATGCACCGTGCTGGGTTCTGGGCAGCTGCCGGGGATATGGCCCAGAGAGGAAGATGTGGGGCTGGTCTCGCCCTTGCACCTCACCATCTATGAGACCCCCCAGGGCCTGTGTCAGCAGAACGGTCAGGGAAAGGAGACATGGATGCAGAAAACAGATGTGGAGCCCAGCCTGGGACAGCTTGGGAACTGGAACATTCCAGACAGTGGACCCATCTCTGCACGCATTCCTCCATCTGCCCACCCGTCTGTCCATTTACTGTGTTCATTCATTCCTGCATCCACCCATTTATTTGTCCCACACTTGGCCTGCTGGAAGAAAGCCTTGTTTTGAAGCCGCTCGGGTCTGAGTTCCGATCATGATTCTGCCGCGCCTGCTGAATGCTGCCACACGGTACTTCATCTCCCCAGGCCTCAGTTTCCTCATCTGCAGGATGGGGATGGTGCCAGAGTGGGATCTGAGAGGAGGCTTTGGTGGGACATCGAGTGTTACTGGAACATGGTGGATGCCCCATAAATGGCAGCTAGAGTCCCAGTCACCACCAGCCAGTCGCTTAGAGTTTGTCCAGCTCGCGTGCAGGAAGTGTCTGGCCCCGCACCCCCACCCACCAAGGCGGACCCCAGCCACACACCCAGGCTGCACCATGAGCTCTTTCAAGACGCTGGACCCCTGAAGCAGGATGGACATAGGGCGACCCAGTCATACCGGTCCATTCCGACGCCACCATTCACAAATGCTGGGACACACCTACCTGTCTCTTGCACTAACACAATCCTATTTCTTTACACAAAGGAAACCGAAGTACAGAGAGACTGTTGGTTGTCCAAGGCCCTCCAGTAAGTGGCAACACTCTGCCTGAGTCACTGTGTCACCTCTCTCCAGGTGTCATGGGTGCTGAAGGCTGGCAGCTTCCAGGGGGACCAGCTGGGCCGTCTGAGGCTTCCCCAGCAGGAGCACGTGAGCAGCACTGTATCATGCTTTGGTGTGTCTCCTCCAATTGCTCCCCACCAACAGATTTCCCAAAACGACCCAGCATTCTCTGGGTTCTGCTTGGTTCCTAGCAGAGAACATCGAGAGCCTTTGGCAGGTCAAGCTCACTCACTTGGAAGTGTCAGATCCTGACTCTGCCTTGTCAGTCAGGGTTCAGATTCTTGGGTTCCAGCCCCAGACCTTCCACTAAGTTAGTGTATGCCCTCAGATCAGCTAGCAACTCTGAGATTCCACTCTGTCTCCCTTATGGTCATCAGATAGCTCATAGCACGGAACCGATCTGCACCTGGTGTTCATCAAAGGGTCGCCGAACCTGGATTAGCACCTAACACCTTGCGTGACTCCTTTAATGACACTTGTTGACCATACTTGCTTCATGGGACTTATTTTGAAGAGCAGCAAGTAAGTTTATAAGAAGGAAGCAAGGATTCACATTTATAGAGCAGTCTCCATGTAACATACCCCCGTCCTTGGGCACTTGATATGCATAATTTTTGTAAAGCCCCATGTAACAGTTAGGAGACTTTTGGCACCAAGGAATAAAATATCTAACTTCAGCTTACTCAGTAAGTCACTGAATAAGCTCATGTGACGGAAAGTCTGGAGGTAGCTGCTCCAGGTTTGGTTCAGTAACACCATAAACTCCCAAAGCCCCAAGCTCTTTTCCTCTTTCTGCTCTACCATCCTCAGCACGTTGGCTTTTCATCCTCAAGCTTGTGCCTCATGTACCCAACATGACTGCTGCAGCTCCAGCCATCAACTCTGCACACAAGGTAAAAAGAATGAGTAGAGAATAATCTCCTTCCAAAGGATTCAGTCTTTTCTAGGAGCCCTCTTGAGGGGTCACGTCTATGGTCACAAACCTACACCACCACCGAGCAGCCATGCATGCTCCACATCCCCTTGTAGAGGCTGCAAGGAAAAGAGAAGAGAGGGAGTGACTGCTATGGGAAGCACAGGGATGGGACCTTGCTGGGGTGTGAGAGGACCCGCAAGGCGGCCAGCATGGTCGAGTGTAGCACAGGGAGAGTGGACAGAGAAGTGTGCGGGGAGGTCTCGGACGCCTCGCCAGGACTGGGGATTCCACATAAGTCACTGGGCAGGCTCGGGGAGGCTGTAGCCAGGAGGGATCTTGGTTCAATTTTCCAAGGTTCGCTCTGATGGCTCTGGGAAGTCGTAGAGGACATAGACAATGGGTGTCGGGAGGGGAGGCTGGGGGCCAGTCAGGAGGCAGTTGCTGAGATCCCCACGGGGATGAGGGGGCTGGAAAAGGGTAGACGGGGCCCCAGAGGAGCCCCCTCACCTGTGTGGCAGTGTGCAGCAGGGACCAGGCGAGGCATCCGAGCCCACCGGTGACAACAAGCGCCCAGACGTGGAGGGACAGCGCCAGCACCAGAAGGGCCTCTCGGGCTGATGATAGGAAACAGGAACGGCTGTGAATTGGCCGCCACGGCTTTAATTGGTCCTGGAGGGCTGATGAGAACCTGAGCCCCAGAGCTGAGGTCATTTGTAAATTCCTATCATTTCTAGATGGCTGCTCTCAAAGCCACCCTCCTTTACTTGCAGCTAGGGAGAGAAGAGTGAATGATGGCAAATGAAAACCAGAAGTAGGAGCAGTCTGAAGAAACGGGAGGGAGTTTACTTCTCTCCGCTGGGAGCACGTTCAAAGCCCCCCGCCAGCCTGGGGTAAGGGTATCCCCGCCTCCACCTTGCGCCCTCCTGCGATGTCCCCCTCCCCACCTTTGTGAAATACCTCGGCAGGATGACCCCAGCTCCCTCTGTGCGAATTCACTGCCCCAGTGTGAAATCATAGCCCTGTAACTTTCCCTTTAAGAGCTGTCAGAGCCCGAGAGGCTGGCCAAGCTTGGGCTGGAGGTGGGGACAGAGGGAAGAAAGGAAAAAAAAAAAGAGAGAGAGGCAGGAAAAGTTTTTTCAGAGGAAAATGCAGGGTTTGTCCTAAACTCTGACGTCAGATCTTGCTTTAATAAACCCCCCCCCCCCCCAGGGCTGGGGGAAGCGGCATATCTCCTGCTCCTGATGGGCCAGGCCAGTCTCTCGGCCCAGCTCCCCCGAGAGGCGGCTGGATCCTCTGGGCGGCTCGGTCGATGCCTTTGCCCCTGACTTCCAGGCATGAGGTGGCTCCTGCCCTGGACACTGGCAGCGGTGACAGCAGTAGCCGCGGGAAGCGCCCTGGCCGCGGTGAGTCCCGCCTGCAGGGGCTGACAGAGGGACCCCCGATCCCGTTCTCCAGCCCGTTCTGCTACACGGGTGGGCAGATCGAGAGGGGCTGGAAGTGTGGGGGCAAGCTGGCGCCCACGTAGGGGCCAGGGCGAAGCCCGGGGGGTGGGGGGGTGGGGCTGTGCGGGGTCAGCTGGTGGAGTCGGGGGAGGGGGTAGCCCCCGGGGGGCGGACAAAGCAAACAAGTGGTCCACGCCCTTCTTTCCCACCTGAAACTCAGCAGAAAGGGGCACTTGTTAGAGCGGGGAGTCGGGGGCCTGGACTCCAGTCCCAGCTCTGCCCAGACTGGCCGTGTGACCTTGGGCCAGTCACTCGTCCCCACGTAGTGCTAAGCGAAGACGTTGGCAGGAGACTTGTAAAGTCTTGGGTTTGGAACGTGAGTCTCCAAGTGCTGGGGATACTACACAGAGAGGAGTCGGAAAACACCCAGAGAAGCCGGAAAGGAAAATGCCAGCTTTCAACACAAGCGCCTCTCTTGAGCAAACATTGCTTGGGGTGGTTTCCACCCCCAACTGCTGGTGCCTTGGGCTGGCACAGCCCTCTACAGCTTATGAAGCGTGCGCCCTGGGGCCCTGCACGTGACACCTGCTCTTTCGGGGGATCCCGAGGGTTCTCTCTCTCCTCTGTCTAGCCCAGGGCACTCCGAAGGGAAGGGGGAAGGGTCTGCACCTCCAAGAAGCACGCAGCCTGCTGGCTGTGGGTTAGAGGCAGGCCCGGGGCGGGCAGGAGGTGGGCAGCTGGGAAGAACTGAATCCAAGACCCCACAGCCCCAGCCAGTGCCTTCTGCCAATAGTAAAGCGAGAGACAGAGGGAAGGCGGCAAGAAGGATTTCGTTACCCACTCCCAATGACAGCTTCCTTGGGGATCAACGTGCCCCATTTGTGGATGAGGGAGCTGAGGCTCAGGGGTAAAGCGACTCGCCCACGGGCTCAAAGACACCGATTCTGACTCAACCAGATCTGAGGCTGAGAGCTGGTGGCCGACCACAGCCCGGTTGCCTCTGGACCTGGGGGATGGAGGTTCCTCCAAGCGCCGTAGTAGGTTTAAGGAGGGCAAGGAGTGTATCTGTGTGATTCATTGTGAAATCCTTTGAAGCTTGCGTGGTGCCCACCCACAGTGGGTGCCAAGCCGTGCTACAAAAGGAGATACTAACTTCATTTTACAGAAGAAAGAAATGGAAGCTTAAGGCAAGCAAGGGACTTGCTCAGAGTCTCACAATGAATAAGTGGCCAGGGCTCCAATTTAGATCTTCCCCTGCCAAATCCTGCTCTTTCTTCCAGAGCTTTCCTAGCTGAGGGGCAACCAAGCATTTCCTACAGACTGGAGCAACCACAAGGAGCTGAAGCAGCCTTTATTGGGGGTTGCTATGGCTGGGAGGACAAGGGGTGGATGGAGGAGAGGTGAGATGTGTAGGGTAGCAGGAGTCTGAGCGAGGAGAAGGAAAGAAGCTGTAGGCAGGGCCAAGTACACGGGAGCCCGTTACCTCCCAGAGCAGGAGGTGCTGGGGAAGAAAGGGGTCCAGATCCCCGGGCTGGCTATGGGGCCATGCAGCACGGGATCCAAGAGTCCAGACAGACCCAGACAGCAGACTGAAGGGGAGGCTCAGGACCTCTCTTCTCTGCAGCTCCCCCCACCCCGAGGACCTTCTCTGGGCACCCAACACGACCCAGCCCACACTGGTGTCCAGATCCAGGAGCTCCCAGACAAAGGGAGCTCTCAGAGCATCCTGACACCCCCAGCGAGGGCTGTGAGACAGATGGCAACCAGGTCTTTGCTTTCTGGCCAAACTCCATACATGGCTGTCCTCTGCTCACTAATATATAATAGGAATGCAAGTTCCCTCAGGCGCCCAGTGGGATTTTACTGGAAAAATGATTATAGATGTTCATATGGAAGAAAAGGTTGTGAGAATTGCCAGGAAAAAACTTTGAGGAAGTAGCGTTCTGAGGGAAGACTTGCCCTATTGGATAGTAAAAAATTATCTAAAAGTTCTGTAATTGAAGGAGCAAGATGCCAACTGGGAAGAGAGAAATTGAGGAGGACAGGGCAGTGAGCTCAGAAACTCAGCCAAGTCGACTTGGGAACGTGAACTATGATAAAGGTGACTACAGATACGACTGGTTTTTCCATCTCTTTGTTCTTTTCTTCCTTCTATGTGGAGAGTATCCACCCTGCGCCATGAGAAAGGGGCTGCATTTAGTGGGTGTTATCACGTCCCGTGCCAAGTGCTCTGTATGTATGCGGATAAGACCTTCCTCGGATCATGCAACAGACATTCACTAGCATTTATTGAACACTTCCTGAAATCGTCATAGCAATACCCTGAAGCAGATGTGACGAGCCCTCTTTGTAGGTGCCGAAACTGAAGGTCTGAGAGGTTCAGTAATTCGTCCAAGGCCACACAGCTAGTAATGAGCAGAGTTGATTTGAACCTTGGTCCTGTGCTTTGCCATAGTGCCTGCTGGCTCCCTGGTGCGGGTACTTGCCGAGAAATGAGAGGTTTCTGCCCCTATAAAGTGTACGGGCTAGAGACGGAGGACAGCCACCCACGTGTGGGGAAGCGAGGTGGCAGGGGTGGAGTCATCCAGGAGAGAGAGGTTGGGTGTAAGCTCTGCCCCTGCCTCTGCCTGTGGCAGCAGGACCCTTGACTACTGGGGGCCTCCCCGTCTTCTCTTGTTCATCGGGGCTCACGACCTCGGCCCTACGCAGCTCCCTGCCGCTGCTGGGGAGTGACCACAGGGCTGCGTCAGGGAAGCCTCTCAGAAGCCCGTGACTGGGTAAACAAATTATGTGCCAGGAAATTAATTCCTGGACGCACATTAGGTCCGTGGTAGTCAGTGTGCAGGGGAGACCCACGCCCCTCCTCCCGTGCAAATGCACGTGGGGATGGGCACAGATGTGTGCACGCACGGGTATCTGGCATCGCGGCTCGTCTGAGTGTGCAAATCGCCATGGTGTGTGTGAATGCATACGGATGCACGTGGAGGGTATGGAATGCAAGCTCATTCTCCGCTCCTAGGACCGACCGCAGAGCAGTGTGGCGCAGGACGCAGCATATCCCTTTTAAAAACGTGAGAACAGATGATACGCCTTCTTTACATGGCCTGTCCATAGCTTTGGACCCGAGCCAGCATTTCAAACCCCCCCCCCCCCCAGGCCCCTGCTCGGAGCCTCTTCCTGCAACTTAGAGGCTCTGCTCATAGCCGCGGCCCCTCCCACTCGCCGCTTGTCCGGGATGCTGGCGGGAGTGCGGCACGGACAGGCATTTTCCACCTGGCACGGCGCTTGGCAAAGCCTCACCCTCTGGAATGGGCATGGGAGCAGTGCTCCTTGGAGAACCAGACCCTGACCGTGGGCGGGGCAGTACCTCTGGCCCGTCAGCGGACTCACCTCCCCCAACGTTTAGAAAAGGCCCCTGCCCCATGCCAACAAAGCAGCCAAATGCCAGGAGGCTGCCTTTGGCTTTGTACAAGGATTTGTGCCTGGGATTCCTCCCAGGAACCTTGGCCATCTCTCTGGGCAGCAGGGAGGGGCCGCTACACACACTGTGGGTTCCATATGGGAGCAAGGAAAGTAAGACAGCAATGGTCCACACTGGGCCCCCGGGAGGGGCTGGGAGGCTTGCCAGCCACAGCCGGGGAAGCAAAGCAAGGAAGGAAGTTTTGAGCAAGAACTATAGAATACTGCGAATGTCTACGAGTGAGGTTTCGGCATATCATACATTCATTCAATACCTCTGGAGCTCCCCAGGCCTCAGTAACACTGATGACAATGAAGGAAAACACTGCTTAAGTGCTCTCTATGTGTATCAGCTCAATTAAAAACCACACCTATGAAGCAGACAGCAACATCCTTATCCCAGCACAGTCCAACGCGGCCACTCACCACATGAGGCCGCCGAGCGCCGGAAATGTAGCTCATCCCATGTGAGATGTAGAACACACACCATATTTCAAAGATTCAGTATGAGTACAAGAACATCACGGGCTCACTGTAATTTTTCTATTGACTCCATGTTGAAACAAGAATATTTCTAATATATTGGGTTAAACAAATAGAATATTTTCCCTGGTTTCTTATTGGTTCTTATTGGTTTTCAGTGTGGCTGCTAGAAAATATAAAATTCCATAGATGGTTCACATTGTGTTTTACTAGACAGTGTTGGCCTGGGAAAACGCAAGTGTATGTAGGTGGATTTTAGTAGGTGGGGAGGGAAAGATACTGAGGGTTCTAATCCCAGCTCCTCGACTGAGCCAGTTTCTTCATCTGTGAGAAGACGTAATATCAGTACTTGCTTCCTTGGGTTATTGAGAAGATTAAGGAATGAAACAGAGATAAAGCACATGAATCCCCAGCACACCCAAGGGGAGGTGGGACATGATTCACTTCGCTCCAATAGCAGCGATGGGGGCATCCCAGCTTGACTGGAAGCACTGGCTGCAGACAAGTGCCGGGTCTGAACAAATGAGCAGGGCTTCATAAAGACCCCAGACTCAGCACCAGGTGGGCCAGAGGAGGGGCAGATTTACCTGTGGGCTGTGCTGGGCTCAGGGCTGAGTTGGTCTCCTGAAGCACCCAAGCTTTCCACATCCTGGCCAGCTTCCCAGCACATTTCGAGGGAGTCGAGGAACATGTTTGGATTATCACGTAGGAGAGAGAAATACTAATGGTGGCTGTGATGAAGATGATGGTGCTGATTGATGGTGGTGGTGATGAAGGTGATAATGATGATGATGGTGGTGATGATTGTGGTGATGGTGATGATGTTGATGATGTTGATGATGATGATGCTGTAGAGATGGTGATGGTGGTGATGATGGTGATGATGTTGATGATGATGATGATGATGGTGGTAGAGATGGTGATGGTGGTAGAGATGGTGATGGTGGTGATGATGTTGATGATGATGATGATGTAGAGATGGTGATGGTGGTGATGATGATGGTGATGATGATGATGATGGTGATGATGGTGATGATGGTGATGATGATGATGATGGTGATGATGGTGATGATGATGATGGCGGTGGTGGTGGTGGTGATGGGGGTGGTGGCGACGGTAGTGGTGGTCGTGCTGATGGTGATGATGGTGGTGGTGATGATGATGATGGTGGTGGTGGTGATGATGAAGATGGTGATGGTGGCAATGGTGAGGAAGATGGAGATGATGGTGATGGTTGTGGTGGGGTGAAGGTGGTAAAGACAACAGTGGTGATGATGATGATGCTTGTAGTTGAGACTTGTGTCTTACAACCCTGAGTCCCTTGATGTTGTCCATGGTTTCATAGCCCATCCACTTACTCATTCCATGGACGCTGACAGCCTTGCTGTGCACCCAGCCCCTTCCTGTTTCTAGAGACATGGTGATAAATGGTCATCTCTGTCCCGCTGTCAAGAATGGCTCATGTGTTGGAGATAGATTTTTACACTAGCAGAGAGGAGCATGTTAAGGAATCCAAAAGGAAGCTCAGAGGGCTTCAGGAGAAAAATACCAATTCCGGGGCTCTGAGCCTGAATTCCTGGGGACAGCCCCCAGGAATTCACATAAGTCCACATTAACTGGCACCTTGGTGATTTTTTTTTAATTTTATTTTATTATGTTATGTTAGTCACCATACATCATTACTTTTTGATGTGGTGATCCACGCTTATTGTTTTCGTATAACACCCAGTGCTCCCTTGGTGAGTCTTCACACACACTTGAATTCAGAAATCACTCCTGTTTGTCCTCTAGCCTTGACATTCTGCTCATCTGCCAACTGTCCTCCTGCTCTTCTCTATGGGGGGGGGTGCAAAAGGGGGGAAGGGGGACAGAATCAGAGGAGAAGGAACTGTGCCTCTCAAAACAAGAATAACGGACATTCCAGGGGATGTGATATCCTCTGTGCTCACCCACCCCAAGGCCCTCAGTCTGGAGGCAAGTCCAGGCTTGGGACATCAACTGTGGATCTGCTAAGCCCTGCTAGGGGTGGGTGGGAGGAGTGAAAGGAAATGAGAGTCCAGGGCCCAAAGAAGAGGAAGGGAGGGGTCCAGTCTTGCCCTTCCAGGAAGCCTGCATTGAGTCTTGGAGGTGAGAGAAGGGGCATGTGCTATGAGCCTGCCCAGGGCAGGATGGGTCGGGGGGTGAAGTTTGGAGGAATATTCTGAGAGAGCAAGGACATGTCACCCTGTCCTTGGGGCAGATGGTGGACTGGCCTGGATGCTTGCCTTCTCAGTGTTTGATATCTGGTTTTAAAAATAAGGAGGTTGGACTAGACCCCTAAGCTTGCTTCCAGCTGGAGCCACCAGAGTCCTAGGGTCCATTCACTCATTCCCCGGGCAGCCCACTATCTCACCAGCAGCAGGGCTCATGGGCTGTGATTCTCATGCTATTGCTCTAGGACGTGCATCGCTGACCTTGGCACCAAAAGGGGTGTCCAATGCTCTGGGATGACCCTCCAAACATGCGTCCTCCCCTTAAGGTGTCCAAAGATGATTTCCTCTTTGCCTACCTCTCGTCTTTCAACCCTCAGAGTATATCGCTGGTCTCATAAAGCTGGAAAGCACACCCCCAGCTTAATCTCCAAGGGGTCTCACCATCTCAGGGGTTCCCCAGTCAGGCCTGGTCCTGAGGATCCTCAAGTTCTACCTACAAAGAGCAATCCCAGGCTCCCCCAGGCCTACTCAGTCAGGCTGGGTAGCGGTCCAGGACTCCAGAGTTTTAACACTTCCCACCACAGATGAACCTTGAGGCCTTGCAAGTTCAGGAAGCACCCCAGTGGGTAACAGGGCCCTTGGAGGACTACAGTGCCCAACAGCCTCCCCATCTCAGGGAGGATGGCTCCATCTACCCCTGGGGCCATCATCCACTCTTGTCTCCAGCTCCCTACTCCTCCCAGTTGCCAGTGAGAGTACCATGACCTTCAGCTGGGTCCTACTTCCGGCCCCTCCTTGGGTTTCCTCCAACCTAGAGGCTCAAGTCCACGCACAGAGCTTGGAGGGAAGAGAGTGAACTTTGCAAACAGGATGATCAGGAGTAAACCATGGAGTTTGAATTTAGAAAGGGGAGCATCTTGAGCACCTCACTTAACCTTTTTGAGTCTCAGTGTCCTGTGACACAGGGATCTACTCCTGGATATCACTGTGCCAGAGGACAAGCTGGGTCAAACGCAGAGCCTCGAGCAGTTGGGTGCGCCCTGAGTACCCCCATACTCCCCACTCTGAGTCTGGCCAAGCCTGTCTTCCCCCCTCATCCTTTGGGATTGCCTTCGTTCACCTTCTTCCCTATTTCAAGGGCCATTGTCCCAAATACTCAAGTGTCCTCTCTCCTGTGCATAGGCCCCTACTGTTCCTTCTGTTTGAAATGTCTTCTTCCCTCTTCTCTGTTGATGATGTTGTTGGGACTGCTACCCTCCAGGAAGTTTCCCTTGGCTTCCACCCAGGTGGAGCAGCCGGTGGGCACCCATGAGTCCTTGTTCTTGCCTAGGTAGAAGGGAACATGTCACTTTTCAGGAGCTCTCTGCTGGCCTTGCCCCATGCATGAGCCACACTCCTTCAAACTCCTACCTCCCGCAAGTACACACCCCCTGGCCTTGGCACATGCTGTGCCCTACTGCCGGCCTTGCTCATGCTTTTCCCCTTCTGGACCTGACACTTTCCAGTAGATGTCACTGTGGATGCACATTATAGGTGCCCAACGCCTAGTTGTTGGTTGAATGAATGAATGAATGAATGAACAAAACCAGAAAGGCTGGGCAGGATGGGTATAGAGGGAACAGGGAGGAAGGCATGACACTGGCCTTTTTAGTAGAGGCTTTGTGCTGGGGAAGGGGCCAGGGAATCTGACAAGGCCTGGGCCTGATTGCCAAGAGGGCTGAACAATGAGCAGGAACCTATGAACTGACTTGCTGAGCCCAGAACCAGGAGTCCGAAGGTGCGGTCCTAGTCAGGCTCTGCTTTAGTCTCTGAGCCCCGGCTTCTCCCGCTGAAACGCAGACAAGAACCCCGGGGTTGCCTGTGCCGGGGGGCGTGCTGGGTGAGGGCAGGCAGCAGCACACAGCCCAGAGCGAGAGCCAGGTCTGCCCCTTCCCAGCGGGGCCTTAGCCTTTCATCTGGAAAATGGACTTTAAAAGCCCGGCTCACAGAGCCCCCATGATCTGGTGAGAGAAGGCAGGCTAGGTGCTGAGCACACGTGGAGGAGGAGGTTGGGGAGCAGCAAACGGGGGCGCGGATATCAAGGTGCTCTGGCGTTAGCGGGGGTTGTCTTCAAGGCCCTGTTGAGAGTTCTGGAACAGCAAACCTGGAGGGCGGGGGCCGCACGGATTGGGGGTTATGGCCGCCCATCTGTCCTTGTTGCTGCTACTCTTTAAGCCTGCCTCCTCCATGTGCGTGCACGCACACACACACACACACACAAACACACATACACAGGCATACACTAGTGTGCACACACAGAGACACACTCACATGCAATGGACACATACACACACACAGAGACAGGAGCATACACGAGTGTACATGCACACTGTACACACAGAGGCACACGCACACACGAGTGTACACGCACACTGTACACACACATGCACACATACACAGACACACACAGGCACACGCACACAGACACACACACATACACACACAGGCATACACGAGTGTGCACACACAGAGACACACTCACATGCAATGCACACATACACACACACAGAGACACGAGCATACACGAGTGTACATGCACACATGTACACACACATGCACAGAGGCACACGCACACACGAGTGTACATGCACACTACACACACACACAGACACACACATATACACACACAGGCATACACGAGTGTGCACACACAGAGACACACTCACATGCAATGCACACATACACACACAGAGAGACACGAGCATACACGAGTGTACACGCACACATGTACACACACAGGCGCACGCACACAGACACACACATACACACACATGCACACACAAGTGTACACGCACACTGTACACACACACACACAGAGGCATGCATGCACACACAGGCACAGGCATACACGAGTGTGCATGCACACACACGTACACACACAGAGACACAGCCATACACGAGTGTGCACACACACACATACACAGAGAGGTGTGCATGCACACACAGGCACAGGCATACATGAATGTGCATGCACACACACGTACAACACAGAGACACAGGCATACATGAGTGTGCACGCACACACACGTACACACACAGAGACACAGCCATACACGAGTGTGCACGCACACACGTACACACACAGAGAGGCGTGCACACACACACAGGCACAGGCATGCATGAGTGTGCACGCACACACACGTACACACACAGAGACACAGGCATACACGAGTGTGCGCACACACACACAGACACACTCAGATGCACACGCACACACACCAGCTGACTTCTTTAACAGCAGCTCCAGGCCCCGTACTCCAAGGAGCCGCGTCCTGATCCAGGCAAACTTCTGTCCGACAGCCGCAAGCACCACCCCCCGTTGGACCCTCACTGTGAGCTGGGGCCACACATACCTCACTTAGTCCACAGGAGAGCTCTGCGGGGCGGGAACTGTTATCACCCCCACCCACAGAGGAGGAAACTGAGGCAGAGTTTTACTCTGATCCCCCAGGCCAACGGAGCTTCAAAATCACCACCTCGTCCCCCAGGCAGGGCTGGCAGGACCTGCTCCCAGGGGTGTCCCTGTGTGCCAGCCCCTTGCCCATGTCTGTCCTCCCGGCCTGAGTCGGACCCAATCCGGGATGGGGGCAAGGGAGCTGAGGTCAGGCTCCGGATGCTGGAGGGAGGAACTACCTTTATCAGAGGCCCAGTTCAGCCAGCCAAGAGTGCTAGAAGGTGCCAGAGGATTGCCTCATCCCAGCCTGCCCTGTGGGGGTGCAAGTGGCTGGTCCAAGGCCACAAGTCTCAGCCTGGGGGCTGGAGCCCAGGGCCTCCCACCTCCAGGTATGGACCTAGATGCTGAAAATAGTTCTCCTGGCTCTATCAGGAAGCTGCTCCCTCCTCCCCTGTATGAAGAACAGGCCTAACCTCAACGGATGGCAGTTTTTTCCACCCTTGTCTATCTTGGCTATTGTTCCAGGGCTGGCCCTGTCCCTGGTCACCCCATGGCCACTGCCACTTCCAGGCCTGGGACATGGAAGGCTCCCAGTTCCTTTTGGTGAATTGCACGAACTGGAAATTAGGCAAGAGAAGGGCCCCTTAGAGGTCACTGGAGGAGTATGAGATCCAGAGTCAGAAGAGCAGAGTGCGTAATTTTCTTGCTCTGTCTGTTAAATTCTGTGGGCCTCAGTTTCCCCATCTGTCAAATTGAGACCATGAGGGCTGAATTCACAGGGTTGTTTTAATCATCCCCTGGCACACTGTGTTGGCTGAGTCAGGAAAGACCCCTATCTCCCCCAGGGGATACACACATTCCAGGCGTGGCCCTTATGGTCCTCTGCCATGGCCCTAGCCTACCATCTCCATGTCCCAGAACCCTAAGCCCTAATCTTGACCACTGGTCCTTCCTGCGCCATGTTGCATCGCTACTACCTGCATGCCCTTGTTCCTGTTGGTCCTCAGCTTCGATGCTCTCTCTGCCCTTCTGGTCAATCCTCAATCATCCTTCAGGACACAGTGCACATGACGCCTCCTCCGAGAAGCACTCCCTGCTCCTATACCCCTGCTCCTTGCCTTCTTATCTTGCTCTCAAATCCCTTATTTAGACTCTGCTGAGATGCTGTGTGGTGTGGCCATTGGGTTCAAATCCTACCTCTGCCATTTGTGAGTGGCCTTGGGCAAATTATCTGACCTTTCTAGGGCTCAGTTTACCCATCTGTACATTGGGGAAGATGATTACAAAAGCCACATGCCTCTTAAGGTTGTCACAAGGATTATATGATTTATGTAGAATGAAAAACAAACAAAGGAGGCATAAAAGGCAAAATGCAGAATCCAATGTAGACCTTGCGTTGATCTTGATTTAGAGAAACCGTCCAATTAAAAAAAAAAAGTCTTGGAGACAATCCGTGAAATTTGACTAAGGACTAAGGACTGGTTATTAACTAGAGAAAATCACAACATTGTAACTGATTTTATTGGTGTGATCACTGTATGGGGGTTACATTTTTAAAAAATTTCTCATACTTTCGAGCACACTCAAGAATCTCAGGTAAAATCACACAGTGTCTGGAATTTGCTTTGAAATCCTCAGGGAAGGAATGTATGTGAGTAGGCGGATAATAGTTGAAGCAAAATCAACACAGCATTGATAATAGCTAAAGTTGGTGAAAGGTACGAGAGGTTGTATTACTCTCCTGATTTTGGTGAGTATTCACGCCTGTCTCTAACAAAGAATGAACAGCAAACACTGCCTATAAAAGGTCAAATGGTAAATAGTCTAGGCTTTGTGGGCTAGAAGGTCTCCGTGGAACATTCTTCTTTGTTTTTGTTGTTGTTTCTCACAACTTTTTGAAAATGGGAAGTCCCTTCTTCCCCCTTACAAAATGCAATGGGCCAGATGTGGTTGATGGGCTGCAATTTCCAATCCTTGTTCTAGATGCAGTTACTCCTTTTATAGTCCTGTCTCCTAAGAAGGTGGGGTGCTCCCTGAGGCTTTGTACTGGGAACTTAGGAGATGCTTCATATGCTTGATGAATGAATGAATGAATGAATGAATGAACGAACGAACAAACGGTCACACAAGGGCTCGTTATTTGGAAAGAAGTCTTGCTCCTGAGCCTTCAGCCCTGTCCTATAAAGTCGAGTCCCCCATCCCAGCCAGAAGCTCACAAGACTGCATGTTTATAAAACCAATTAGCAGAAAAATCCCCAAAACTCTTCCATACCCCATGACCTGCAGCCTGGCCAATACGGAGTCAGCTGCGGGGCCTTCAGTTCCTGCCCTGGGAGCCAGGGCTAGGCATTGAAGTATCTGGTGACTTTAGGGGCGGGGAGCTAAGACCCTTTGGAGACAAGGCCCACCTGAAGCCAGCCCCCACCAGGAACAGGGGTACAGATCCCTAGGGGTGCTCTCCTACGAGAGCTCAGGAAATAGGGGTCCACCCGCTTATACTGTGACTACCCCGTCCCTTGTATCAGATGTGAGAACAAAGTGGTAGAGAAGGCAGGTGGGCTGTGGGGGTCCCACAGCTCTGGGCCCAGGCCAGAGGGGGTCACATTCTTCCACTGCCCCCAGGGCCCTCTTTTCAGTAAAGGGGTGAACAGAAACTGCTTCCAGGCAGGGCAGCCCTTTCCTGAAGCCCCCAGAACACAGTTGAGTGTCTGCTCAGACCATTTCTGTCTCAAGGCTGCCCCCTTGTGGAGTGTCGAGGTGCTGCCTCCCAAATGCAAGCAAGCCAGGCTCCAGGACCATCCCCTCCAGTCACTGAGCACCTGCCCCTGGAGAGCCAAGCACGGTGCTGGACACTGAGGAGGCAAGAAAGACAGCCCTTCCCCGATAACCCCCCATGGGAGGTTCCCATCTCCTCTCCTGGGGTCCTTGGCAGCTTGGGCTCAGCCCCATCACGATCCTCACCACCCCGTGGGGTAGTCTTGATGCCGTGCCCTTTCCTCTCCCGCAAGGGCACCTGTCCCCGATGAACCACGCACACACTCAGAAGAGGATGGGGTCCATCTCAGTCATCAAGCAGAACATTCCAGTCCCCTGGGTGCCCCACCCGCCCTGGCTGGCTTCCGACTCTCCGACTCTCCGCTTCCTTGCCTGCTGCCATGCGTTCTTGGGAAACTGATAATGCAAGTCAAACTGTAGATTCACTCGTCCCCGGGTCCATCTTCAGAGGCTGGAAAACACCATAAAATCCATAGTTACTGCTCATCGTTAAACAGCATCTCCAAACTACATCTGCAGCATTTCCTACAGGGGCTTTAATTTTTTTCCCCCAATTTTCATTTGCTTCCGTTTGTCCAGGAAGTTCCATTGCAGGGATCAACTCGTTTCTTTTACCCTGCCTCACGATCGCCCTCCTTGTCCAGAGGGGCGAGTGTCGGATGCTGTCTTAATCCATCCAAGCAGCTGTGACAAAACATCACAGACCGGGGAGCTTATGAACAACAGAGATGTATTTCTCACAGTTCTGGAGGCTGGAAGACCGAGATCAAGGAGCCCACGTGGTCATGTTCTGATGAGGTCGTAGCTGGTGTCTTGTCACTGTCCTCACGCAGAGGAAGGGGCGAGGGGTCTCTCTGGGGTCTCCTTCAGAAGGGCACTAACCCCACTCACAAGGGCTCCACCTCATGACTTGTAGGGCGTCTGCACATAATGCACGGAAGTGTGATCATACAGAAGTTCTGTGTTCCACGACAAAGACAGTGGTCATACAAAGAGGAAGGCAGCCTGGAGCCCCCACACCTTTCCCTCCCCTGCCGTGCACTCGAAGACAGGGTTCCCATTCCCATGAGAATCACCAGAGGTGCAGGCCAGAATACAGATTCTCTGCCCGGCCTAGAGGAACCAAAGCCGAATATTCCATGTGGGGGTCAGGAGTCTGTATTCTAACAGGGTCCGTAGGCCACAGCTGTTCTCCACCTCCACTGCTCTCAGAACCACCTGGAAACGTCCCAGTGCCCACGCCCCTGCCCAAAGCATTTAAGTCAGGATATCTGGGGACAGTGGCCACACATCAGTGTTTGTTAAAGCCTCCAGGTGGTTCTGACGTGCAGCGAAGTTTGGGAACCACGGTGGGGAGTGATTCTACTTGTAATGGCCACCCTGCTTGTCCTGAGAGGTGGCTGGGTCGGGGCGTCCCTGGTGAGGCTGAGCAGGTGGAACTGGCCAGAAACAGGCTGTGACCAAGTGAGCACTGGGCACCCACCTGGGGAAGCAAAGCAAAGATTGTTTTTTTTCCCCTCTTGGCTTCTGCTGTTAGAAAACCTGATGTAAGCCCCATGTGGTAGTGAGTTTGCAAAGATCAGTTTCCCCATCTGCAGAATGGGCACAGCCACCCTGGCTCGGATAGCTCAGCGTGTGTAAAAGGGCAGCAGCTGAGCTGTCTGGGGAAGGAGGCAGGGCATGGGACCGGCTCCTGTCTGTGCTGGGGAATGCAGGGAGAGGCTCCAACACCAAAAAAAAAAAAAAAAAAAAAAGTGGGAACCTGGTAAGAGCCCCAGGGTGTCCCAAGGGCCCAGCCAAGCAAGTATCCTGGGGTTCCAGGAAGAGCTTCGGCCCCAGAAGGAAAGTCCCATTCTGGAGATCCTGGGCAGACACAATGGCCTCCTAGTCTATTGCTCTGGGCTACACAGAACTTCCTCCAAACCTTCCTCTTGGGCCAGTTGCCCGAATTACTCTCTGTGCTCTGTGGGTTTTGCCCAAGGACCTATTGCTTGGAATGGGCTGAAAAATAGAATTAAGTGTTCTTTTAAAAACAGCATCCCAAAAGTCCTATGCTCATTGTCCATGTAGACAAGGGCCCAACATGGCGGAGCGGCCCAAGCTCGCTGGTTCCAGCACTCTGCCCAGCCGTTCAAGCTCAGCACAAGTCTCCACTACCACTGCACCCCGAGCCCCCCACAGCAAGGACGGTGCTACGGGGCAGAGGGCACGTCCCCGGTCACGGGAAGGGCGAGGGGGCCATGCCCTGAGATTTGGCTGACTTCCCAAGGAAGCCAGTGAAGAGAAGCCCTGGGGAACGTCCTACCTCCATTCTCCAGCTGAGGCACTTCCCCCGTTCATGTTATGGATGGAAAAAGAGAGCCCATGTCTTCATGACAATGGTCCATGCCTCATGGCAAAGGGCAAGTGGCCATGCCGTGCTAACCTGGACATTCAAAGTGGCTGATAGCCTGTGTGTGTGTGTGTGAAAGAGAAAACATGCGTGTGAGACAGACGGACGGACACAGCTTTGTCTGGCATCTCAGGGAGCTAGTGCTCCCGAGAGGAACCTCAGGGAGACACCCATGGGTGAGCTGGCTCTGCCCCTTGGGGACACGGGAGGCTGCACTTGGATGGACACAGGTGCAGGGGACTCACTGGACTGGAGGCTCCAGGACTAACTGGGCCCCCTAGGAAGACACCATCACCTCCCCCACACCTCAGCTGCTGCCTGGGGTTTCATAGACAGGCCATCTTACTAGAAGCTGATGTCATCAAGCGTCCCCTGCCTGGGGAGGGGCCCCGGCAAAAGTTGTCATCAGCACCATGCACCGCGGGGGGGTGGCTTTGAGTGGGGCAGGGGGGCGACGGGTGATTCAAAGGGAAACCAGAGGCTTCGAGCACAGAGCATGGAGTCAGACCCTGCAGGCTCAGTCCTTCTGCCAGTCGCTGCCTGAGTGTCTGGGCAGCTGCCTAGACTCCCTGAGTCTCAGTTTCCCCACTGGTTAAGTGGGGGCGGGGTAGTTACTCCCCCAAGGGTTGGTAGGGGGATTCATTAACTGAATGCACTGTATCTGGCACATTTCGTGGCTTTCCTTACCAGATTCGCCTGCCCGGGCCAGTATCAGCTGTAGGAGCTCCTGGTGTGGAAATCTAAATTCTCGGAATTAGGAGCCTGGAAAGGGGGCACAGTGAGAGGGAACTCTGCGAGGACAGTGAATCTTCTGGGCCCGCTGCTCCAACCCCATCCCGCACAGGGCCTGCCCCGCTGCTGGTGCTCAGTAAATATTCCTCAGAGAGGAAACCATGGGCTTCACATTCTTCTTCCAACGGGCAGGTTGGTCAGAGAGGAGTTCTAAGATGCCTCCCAGCTGGAATACTCAAGGATCCTTCCGAACAAGGCTGGCCGTAAGCCCCTCCCGACTCCCCGCCCAGCAGCAGGTCCTCCCCAGCCCGCTCAACCCCAGGACGTAGTTCGGGCTGGAGTTTCTGGAGGGAGCAGGACTTTGAAACAGGGCGCTGGGCCGCTTGGCCTCAGCTGTGGCAGTGACATGAACGCCTGAGGTCTCCACTTGTCGGGAAATGCGATCCTGAGGGGACAGACACTTCACACAAGGATCCCCACAGCCTCTCCCAGAGCTGCCAGCCTCTGGATACTTGCCTTGGTCAGCTGTGAGGGGAGCGTGTTCCCAACGACCACAGGAGCGCAGTCTCTTCTGGGAGGGTGACCACAGATGGCAGAAGAGTTAAGGGCTCAAGATCTTCGGGCAAGGCAGCCTTTGTTCCATCCCGGCTGCCCCGCCCCCCAAACGTGACTAGCTGTGTGGCCTCCTGCCGTCACTCAACCTCTCTGAGCCTGTTGCCTCTGCTCCAGGAAAATTAGTAAGCCTGCCTCGTGATTTGTTGGGGGAACTGTAGGAGACAGGGCATCAAAAGCCCTCCATATACAGTTGGTTAAGCGTCCGACTCTTTTTTTTTTAAGATTTTATTTATTTATTTGACAGAGACAGAGAGACAGAGAGCAAGCACAAGCCGGGAGAGCTGCAGAGGGAGAGGGAGAAGCAGGTTCCCCAAGAAGGGAGCCTGACACGGGGCTCGATCCCAGGACTCTGGGACCATGACCTGAGCCAAAAGCAGACGCTTAACCGACTGAGCCACCCAGGCGCCCCAAATGTCCGACTCTTGATTTCAGCCCAGGTCATGACCTCAGCGTCATGAGATCGGGCTCTGTGCTTAGCATGGAGCCTGCTTGAGATTCTTTCTCTCTCTCCCTCTGCCCCTCCCCCCACTTACTCGCTCTCTCTCAAAAATAAATAAATAATTTTTTTAGAAGTTCTTCATATATAACGAACACCCATAGATATTAGCTATGAGGTAAGGGCCTGTGTGTGTGTGCACACAGGGAAATGGATGGCACATGGTTTCTGCCCTCGAGAGAAGACAGTGTCACCGGGAAATGTACATTGACTCCTTCATTCTATTGACAGATGTTTATTGACACCCACTATGTGACAGGCTTTGTGAAGCCTGACACTCCTCTACAGCCCCCAGCCCAGATGGTTTTCTAGCTGCTTCTTGATTACCTCCACTGATGGTGCGCTCACAACCTCACAACTGATTCCTTCCATTAGAAAATTCTCCTTCATGTACAGTAGTGGGAAAAGTATGAACCCAGCAGATTTGAGTTTAAGTCCAAATTCTGTCACTTACTACATGTTGACCATGAACAAGTCACTTTGCTGATCTGTAAAATGGAGCTCATGATACCAACCACTGTGGGGAAGACAAAAGATCAGCCACAGAAACTGAAATCTAGCTCACGACTGGCCCCTAGCGGTCACCGCAGCTATGGTCTGCAATGGAATGGACTGGCTAGATAAGTTAGAAACCGTAGCCATGATCTCATTTGGTGCTTGTTCCCAGAACCTTGGTGGGTGGGGGTATCTAGTAGTAGGAATGGCATTTCACAGCAGAGAAAACCAAGGCTCAGAAACTGAACTCCCAGAGTCACATGGACAGTACGTTGTAAAGACTAGACTTGACACAGTGTGATGTTTCTGAAACACAAATCTGTCCTGATCATTCTGCTAAAATCCTTCAATGAATGAAGGCAGCAGACTCCAGCCAAAAGCCTGAGACTTTAGCCAGGCATTCGGGTCCCTCCTTGATCTAGTTGCCAATGACCTCATTGTGATCTGTTCCAGCCTCCATCTCCTCGTACCTCTTGTCTGCACCCTGCACCAGCTCACTGCAGTTCTCCCCACGCCCCAGACACAAGCCCGTGCTCACTGCTCTTGGCCTTTGTATCTGCTTTGGTGCCCTTCCTCAGTGCTCTATTCCTGCTCGTCTTCACACACCTGTTATTCTTCCCACACCAGCTCCCGGAGAAGCCCTCCCCAGTCCCAGCAGACATGGCCAGCCTTCCTGTGTGCTCCCACAGGCAGGTCGGCTTTGTTTCCCTGTGGTATCCCCCACTGTCGGCCCAGCACCTAGTGTAACACTTGGCACCCAGGGAGAGCCGACTAGAGGTGCGTTGAGTGACCCGGTGACTGGAGGGGGGCGTGCAGGAATGTGTGGTGCCATCAGTATGGCCTTGATCACACTGAATTACAATTACCATGTTCGTGTCTGTTGGCCCCATGGGCGGTAAGCTGGTGAGCAGAGGGGTTGTGTCTCATGCACCCTTGCTTCCTTCAAGCCTTGCACAAAGCCGGGCACGTGGTAGCTGTTCACTAAGCATCTGTCCATAGAATGCATGAAAGAGTCGATACATTTCCCCAACTAAACGGTCCACTCTTGAGGGCAGAAAGCACATGGCACCCCTCTGCTTCCCTGCGTGCACACACACACAGAGAATTCATCATCAGGAAGAATCCACAGTCACATCCCTTGTGGTGTCAACGCTGGGCAAGGCAGCAAGGATTCAAGGGGCTCACATCAGACTCAGGAGTTCTCAGGCCCCCCACACACTCCCTCTACCTTCTCCCCTGGACTGAGGCCTAGGAGGCTTCCCACCAGCAGATGGCGCCAATAGCAAGGTCTGAGCTAAGCTGACCTCCCTCCCAGAGCCCATCCCTCGCTGCCCCAGCTCCCCTAACTGGTTTCTCTTAAGGAACTCTGTGTTCTGGGGCTCCCAGCAGGTACTGAAAAGGAGCCTTCCTTCTGGGGGGCTTTAACCTGGAGACCCCAGAATAGATGGTGACCACGTGGAGAGGGGTACCTGCCAGATGAGAGCCCATCCCAGCCCGGCTCAGAGGGCCCAACCCCACAAGTCCCATGCTGAGCCCTATGGGGGTTCGGGAGGACCCCCGACAAAGAAATGCAAGCGAGAAGTCATGCTTTTGAGGGCCTGCCACGTGCCAGGCCCTACCAGTGCTTCCGCATACATGGGCTCTCCCCTTCCCCATAGCTCCCAGAGGGGGGCATTATTGTGGCCGTATCACAGATGGGGATGTCGAGGCCCAGAAAGGTTAGGAAGCTTGTCCAAGGCCACACAGAAGGAACACACTGCTGGCTGTCTCAGGTCCCATGTTCTTTTGTTGACACTCAAATTTAATCCGAGCAAAGAGGAGAGGTTCCAGGACTGGAAGTCTTGAGTATCAAGTGACACCAAAGCCCCGTGTAGTCAACAGCCCCCCGTGTGGCCGTCCCACTAGGAAACACTGACACATGCCTGCCGTGGGCTCTGGGCCATGCTTCAGGCACACGGACAGCAGTGAGGCCTTTACAGTTTACGATCTGGTGGGGAGGGATGGGGGAAGGCCTGGAAGGCTTCCTGGAGGAAAGGGCTTTTTTTTTTTTTTTTTTTAAAGATTTTATTTATTTATTTGAGAGAGAGAATGAGAGAGAGCACATGAGAGGGGGGAGGGTCAGAGGGAGAAGCAGACTCCCTGCTCAGCAGGGAGCCTGATGTGGGACTCGATCCCTGGACTCCAGGATCATGACCTGAGCCGAAGGCAGTTGCTTAACCAACTGAGCCACCCAGGCGCCCAGGAAAGGGCTTTTTTAAATTTCCTCTGCCAAGAGTATATATATCCTGAGGGCCTGGGGACTGATTAGAGACAGTTCATGGGTGCTTATGAAGGACTGAGCCTTCTAGTGTCACAGAATGATGAGGAAAATTTTCTCCGCAGAGTCAGAAAGAGGGGTGTGTGTGTGTGTGTGTGTGTGTGTGCGCGCGTGTGTGTGCATGCACACATCTGGCTGGTTTATTGATGAGGGGGTTTGGGGTTTTGTTGTGTCGCATTATATTTCTGAGGAAAAGCAAGCAGGGGCAGGGAAACTGATCCCCCAGGTGAACAGGGACCAGCACTGCCCACCTCCTAGAGTTCCTGGATCCCGGCCAGCAAGGCCTTGCCCAGCCACGTCACCCATGGACAATGGAAGTGGCTGCAGGCATGATTCTCCTGGCCATCCTGGGTCTCTGTCTCTAGCCTAGCAGAGAAGCCCCCAGTGAGGATAGGATAAGGCGGGATGGAGGGGAGAGGTTCAATGGCATCTGGAAAAATGGGTGGCAGACAGCCCCCAGGCCTCCCTGCGGTGCCTTGCTGTGGGCGAGGCCCCGTGTGGAGGGCCCCACCCTGCCCTCCTCCCCGAGGGCTTGCTTAGTCTCCCGAACACACACAAGTCTGGCCACCAGGTGTGCAGAGCATCAGCAGGACAGGCCAGGTGCTCAGGTCGGCCGGCCAGGAGCACTCTCTCTGAGGGAGGCCCTTAAGGGGGGGCCTGAGTGGCAGTGCCCAAGTGAAGGGAGGCGGGAAGGACATTTTGGTCCCAGGGAACTCGGGGCAGAGGTCCTGTGGTAGGAAAGGAGTGGGCACGACTGAGCCCTGAAACCAAGCCCAGAGGTCATAGAAGCCTCAAATCAAGGTTTGCCCATTTGATTTTCAAGAGTTCAATCAATATTTACAGTGAAAAGGATTATGTGTGAAACCCCTAACCAAGAGCCCAATGAATCCAGCCCCTCAATCTGGATCATCTCTCCTGGCCGCTGATCTCTCCCAGCCGCTGGTCCTCCTGGCCAAGTGTGCAAGGGTGGACTTCACAGCCCTGGGGCAGAGCGATTCCTGCCTTGACTTTCACGGAGCTCCCTGGGCCCCCCTGGGACACCCAGCACTCTGTGTACAGCTTTGAGCTATAAGAAATCACCTCTAATGTCTGCCTCTCCCATAAGCTGTGAGTTCTTCAAAATCCAAGAATTTTTAAATTCATCTTCAAATGCCTAGAACTTGAGAGAGGCTATGAGCTAGCTCAGCAACGTTTGTTATGCAATTACAAGAACCCAGAGGGCAGAGGTGAAGGGTGTAGAAATGAGACTTATAAGAGTGGTTTGTGCCTAGATCCTGACACATATTGTGTCATCCTGGACATGTTCCTCTGCCTCTCTGGGTCTCAGTTTCCTCCCCGGGAAAAGGGAAGAAGAATCTGAATATGTCAGCATGTGTCGTTCCAAGATTGAAATGCAGATCTCTAAGCTCCACCGAGCAGGGTTTCTCGGGTTCGAGGTGGAGGGGGTGAAGCCCTGGTCCCCACCTCTGCTGACCTTGGAATTCTGGAGTCACGGTTCAGAAGCCCGGGACGGGATGCTCCCTGGCAGGGATCACACTGGCCTGGGGATGGGAGAATGGCCGGGAGCCGTGTGCACACTCTCTGTCCTCAGACAATTCCCTTTCTCCTGCGGTCTCTGCTTCCTCCAATGTAAAGAGCAAGGGTCCAGGACAGGGGTTCAGGGTGGCAGCCAGAGGGGGTGCGAAGGTGACTGGCTCCCAGAGATACAGGCGGCTTGAAACTCCTAAACTCAAAGACACCCCAGAGCAGCTTCCCATTCTATCTCCCTGTTCTTCAGGGCAGGGATGGCTCTTTGGGCCTATCTCTCCTCTTCCCAGCTTCCCAGTGTTGCGTCCATCGTATTTTCAGGGTGACGATGAACCTGGGGGCTTGGGGATGGGAATGGGGCCATGGGAGGTGCGTGGGCAGGGGGACTCCTGTCTGTAGGCCTGGCACTAGCAACAGGGGCCTAACTCCCTTCTACAGGACAGGGAGAGCCAGCCACAGTGGGCTCTGAAGGGGTCACCTGCCGCCACCCCACCGCAGCCTTTCCTGGGGCTCAGAGGGCAACTAATTATAATAATAATAGGTCATCTGGCTAAAACCTGCTGTCAAGTATGAGTCATCTGGCTCTGCAAGTTCCCAAGGACCCATAGTGGAGTGAAGAGGGTGGCTCTTTGCTCAGAGGAGGAAAGGCAATGGGATCCGGGCTGCACCTCAAAACATGACTCATCAGAAGGCATTCGCTACTCAGAGCCTCGGGTCCCACATCTGTGAAATGAGACTGACTCAGTGCCCTCCCAGGTTGTGGGATGCTTGAGGATGGAAGGAAACACATCCAGGTTGTGGGATGCTTGAGGATGGAAGGAAACACACCCAGGTTGCGGGATGCTCGAGGATGGAAGGAAACATATGAGGCTTAGTGTGGCCAGAGTTCTGACATAGAATCAGGGCCCCACCACCTCCAGTAAGGGGACTGGGGAAATTGGCTTAACTTCTCCGACCTCCTGGCTCTTTGCTCCTATTTGTTTTACTGAAGAGAAAGGAGATGTCTGGCTATTAAAAACATGGTAGAAAAAACCATAATTTTATGTAAACCTTTTAACACCAGGAAGATGAGAAGGTGATTGCCGACCCTTTAAGCTTTGACACCCCTGCCTGGCAGCCCTTTATCTCTGCTTTTCCCCTACAGGCCTTCCCTCCAGCCCCCACGGCCATGGCCTTCACCCCAGTGCCACTGGAGGATACATCTTCACGCCCCCAATTCTGCAAGTGGCCATGTGAGTGCCCGCCATCCCCACCCCGCTGCCCGCTGGGGGTCAGCCTCATCACAGACGGCTGTGAATGCTGTAAAATGTGTGCTCAGCAGCTCGGGGACAACTGCACAGAGGCAGCCATCTGTGACCCCCACCGGGGCCTCTACTGCGATTACAGTGGGGACCGCCCGAGGTACGCAATAGGAGTGTGTGCACGTAAGTGAGACCCTCCCTACCTTCTGGCCAGCCCCCAGCACCCCCAGCTCTAGCCCTCACCTGTAGCCCTTCCCCTGGCCAGTCTCTGCCCCCTTCCTACTCTAGTCTATGATTAAAGGTCAGAAGCTGGGACCTTCCTGAAGAGGGAGGGATGCCTGCATTCCTCTTGCCTCCAGAGCCTGGCTTCCTGCTCTCTTCTCGGTCCTGGAGGCACACCCATGGCTGAATGGGGAATAGGGACCCACCAAGGAAGACCTAAGCATGGTTTCATTCTCTGAGTTGTAGACCCTTTGCGGGATGCCTATGCCTTCCAGGGGCACTGAAACCCATCAGAGCCCCAGATATTTTAGTAACATTCTAAATTTAAATAATATGTTTTTTTTTAAATCCAGTAACCTTGAAAGAATAAAATCTATCAGGCTACAATCATCCCTTCCTACACACCCATGTTCCTTCAGTTACCACTGTCACTTTTAACTTTTTAGCCCTTTCTTCTGGTAGTTATCACTATATAATATATGTCTTCTCTTATAACTTGATTGGCTTAAAATATCAATTTTGGATAACCTATCAATGTTCCTATATGACAGCTGATGACTTAACTCCTCAATACCACCAGACACATCACCTATCTTGGTTTTATTTTCATGATTTTTGGTTATACAATAATCAGTATTTACAATATTATGACTACATAAATAATGTTGCTGAAGCATGAGATACTGTATTTGTTTGAATTTTCTTTCTCATGAAGCTTTTTGTTTTTCCTGGGGTTCTAATTGCCTTTGCTTTTTCTTTACTTTGCTCTTTATAATATCCTCATAGTGGGGGGACAACTGTTGTTGTTTGCTTGCTCTTCAAGTGCTCTATCATGTCCTTTTTTGTTCCCAGAGACTTCCTTTCAGGGACTTTCTGATCTCATGCTTCTATCTGGAATGGCAGTCATTTAGCTTGAATCGTCCAAGCTTTTATCCAAAATACATGACCCAGCATGATGAAGAGAGGTTACTAGGCATCATGGCACAGTAGCCTAACTTCTGAAAAAGTACACAAAGCCTCATAAACCCAAGAACACCTTTCTTCCCTTAGTGCTGAATCAAGACTTCTCCATAACTATGACGCCATATGCACCCAATTACATGTTCACACATAGCATTGTCTCTCATCCTCAGCTAACCTATTATATCTCCTGAGGTGGATGGTTGATGAGGGTTATGACCATAATTCCAAGTCAGACAATCCTACCTGTGCCTCACAGTTAATTATAAGCACTTTCTGCTCTTTTATCATTGATTCATGCTTCAACTTTCATTCAAAGTCATCTGTCTTTAGCTTTCCAAGTACCACCCTTGATTCTCCCATCCTTTACTTTTCCCCTTTTATTCAGACTAATTATTAGCCCCACAAAACAGTGTGCTCAAAGAGAACTTGCAGCAACACCTGCATAGAATCATCTGATGTGTTGGTGAAAAATGTTATCCTTGAGCCCCACCCCAGACTTACTGAGTAAAATTCTCTAGAAGTGAAGGTGGGCATATAAACATTTAACAGGGTTCCCAGGTGATTCTCATTTACACCCAAGTTTGAGACTGACTACTTATCTATATAGAAAGTCATATAGTCTCTCCTCATACCCGGTGAGAAATCTGGCTGAGCCTTCCTACACTAGAATCCCTTTGTTACAGGAGACTGTCTCATCATTTCTTTCCCTCTTAGAGCTGTTTTTCAAGGTCATTAAAAAGGTAGGTCAGTTCACAGTGATCATACTCATCTCTACAGCTGTACTGACATCTTACTACATGCCTGGCACCATGTCTTTATAGACATTCTCTCATGGACCCAGAGATTGTGCAGGCCCTGAAACTGCCTCTCCTGCCTGCCCTTCCCCACCAGAGGCCTGGAAAACCACCTTCCCAATCCATCTACACCTCGTATCTCCTTGTATCTTGGGTCCTGCTTTCACTCCCTAGAGCCTCTTAGCTTCCCCTCACCATGAGCCCCTGTGTATTTCCTTTCCTTTTATCTGGAAGGAAAACTGGTCCACAGATTTTAATATGTATTACACTTGCCAATGGTTCCCTGGTCATATAGGTTTGCAGACACTGGAATAAACAAAGTTAAACAAGTATACAGAATTTCTGAGAAGTTTTAAATGTTCACATCCACTGTAAAATTCCAAAATGGGAGATATAAGAGGCCTTTGTTTTTGAAACTTATTTGCACAGGGAATTGCTTTGTCCAGGTAGACTTTTACCACTCCTCCACCCCACCACACATGTGCACACTCACAGATACACACATCGCATGTACACACATACACACAAACATGTAACTCGCTAGTGTTCTACGAAACATCTTCCTAGAAATGTTGCCATGGTGTCTGAGTTCACAAAACCCTAAGGCAAGAAAGACAAGCGGGCAGGGTCTGAGGGCCATAGAGAGGAAGGCACCTTGGGGCCAGAAGGGGAAAGGGAAAGAAGAGTCCCACAGACAATCTTGTGGCAAATGGTCAATTCAACCATTGGATGGTCCCCAAGACAGGTTAAACCTGTGTTTGGAGATGTGCATGTAACTAGGCCGAGACAAGACAGGCCCTAAGAATGAGCAGTCCCAACACTGACACGTAACTCAGAGAAAGGTGGAATTATGGCAAATGAGTGAATGCAAGCTTTGGCTACCAGAGGTCACTGTGGCCAGGCAGAAAAGTGAGCTTGGTCTTGTCCATTCTGCTCAGTTTCCAAGAGAATCCAAAAGTCCAGATTTGTGTATGATTTGTAAATGTTGGCAATATGTTCCAAATTTTTTTTTTTCAAAACGTTCTGTGGGCCAAACTAAATACTTCTATGGGCAAAGAGTGACCTCTGAATTACACTCTTTGGCTGTTTTGGTTGTACAAACTTTACTCTGTGTTTCATACAGTTGGGCCAGGCCTGAGAGCAGGGTGGTTTGCTGGAAGGATCATGCAATTTACAGGCAGACAGATCTGGGTTTTCAATACTGGCTCTGCCATTTGCTGGCTACGTGACCTTGGGCACATCACTTAAGTATCTTGATCAAACCAACCTCATGCAGCTGTTGAGAATAAACAAGGGACCGCATTAAAGCCTCAGATGTGACCGGCTGTTCTATGTCATTGTTTTACTTGCTTTGTTTTAACTTTCCCTTGCAGAAATTATCTCGGTTTTGTACACAGTCATCCTCAGAGGAGGAGGCAGCCCTCCTTCCAGGCTAGACTCCCCGGTGTAAAGAGTGAAGGAGTAGACAGCTCATGCATGGTCTTTGGCGATAGACGATCTAAAGTTCAAATTCCAGCTCCGTAACTAATATGGTGACGTTGGGCAAGCTACTTAACCTTTTAAGTGTCAATTTTGTCATCAAGGAAATGCGACAAATAATACCTACTTCTTTGGGTGGTTGGGATTTCAAGAACCTGACACGTGGAAGGAGCCCAATACAGATGAGGGCTCACCCCACCTCCCTTCCATCCATATATCCGTCCGTCCATCCATCCATCCATCCCTCCATCCATCCCTCCATCCACTGACTCATTCACACAGTTATGAATAGGTGGGTGATAATGCAACAGTTGGGTTACAACAAGGCATGACCCACTGTCCTTGCTCCCATGCAGCTGACAGTCCATTAGGGGGTGGGTGAGGGAAGTGAAGGCCTGGATGGTGGAGCCAAGGACCTATAGGTCCTTCAGTAAGAGGAAGGCTCACCACACCATGCCTATACTTGCAAGCCTGAGATTAGATAGGAGATGGTGAGCTTCACCAGGAGCCGGTCCTTCCATTAGTTTAAAAGTGAATGAGGAGGGGGCATTAGAGTCTGCTGCAGGCCCAGGCACCATACATATCATGCACCCTACTCTCCCTCTAGCCTACGGTGGGCAGGCTGCTCAGGGCCACTAGCACCTCCACTGTCCCCACCTGCCCCAAATTCCCAAGGAGACTGGGAGCAGCTTTTGGAAGCAGTGGTTCCCACTCTTGGCTGCAAACTGGATTCACCTGGGGAGCTTTAAAAAAATATCACAGGCGGGGCGCCTGGGTGGCTCATTCAGTTAAGCGTCTCCGCCTTTGGCTCAGGTCACGATCCCGGGGTCCTGGGATCGAGTTCCGCATCGGGCTTCCTGCTCAGAGGGGAGCCTGCTTTTCCCTCTCTCTCTGCCTGCCGCTCCCCCTGCTTGGGTGCCCTCTCTCTCTCTCTCTAATAAATAAATAGATAAAATCTTAAAAAAATACATCGAATTTCAAAAAAGTAACAAAAATACTGAGTCTCAGGTCCACGCCCATATTCTGGGGCACGGTGTGGGCATCGGAATTTTTGAAAGCCCCCCAGGTGGTGCCAGTGTGCTAAGGGTTCCCAGGCACCCAGTACTGCCTTGTCCCTCCAACGTTCCGCCACACACGGCCAGAGAGCAGGCTTCAGCACACTCCCTTCGCCCCCTCCACTAGCGTGCACACACACTCACGCGCACGCACGCGTGCTCACACCTTCCCAGAGCAAGGGCACAGTCGGGGGTGACTCAGAACAAAAGGATGAGTGAATCACCCAGGGCTTCCTCTGCTTTGTTTTGTTTTCCTTTAGTTTTTTTTTTTTTTTTTTTCCAATTTCCCCTCCTTTACTGGTGTCTGGTGGAAGGAAATGGGCTGTGGAGTCAGATCCCCAGGGACTGAAGTGCAGCTCTATCCTTCACCAGCTGGGTGACCTTGAGCTAATGAATCACTGGACCTCCCTGTCTGCCAAACGGGGAAAATAAAACTCTCCTCGTGAACTTACTGGGAGAACTGAATGAGATAACATATCAGATGGTGCCTGGCACAAGATCAGATGGCCAGTGAGCGGGAGTGCCTTCCTTTCTGCGCCTCCACCCTGCACGATCACCTCCCAGGAAAAAGAGCAGTCATGCCAACATTCCCACAGGCTGAGACTCAGCATCTAGCTGTGTCGCCTTCGGCGCGGGACTTAACTTCACTGAGACTCCGTTTTCCTGTATGTGAAAATGGGGCGGTGTTTCCTTTTAGGAGGAAATCAGCAATGCATGGAAGCCTGACACACAGCAGGTCAGGCAACCAAGAACAGAGACAGCGCTTAGGAACGCTTCACTCCTGTTAGATACTGGGACTATTAGTATCAGTGACCACCTGCCGGCAAACTGGGGCCATCCACTGGAGCCATTGGCAGACTGCGGATTCCAAACTAGCCGTCCTTGGGTGGGCACCCTTGCTGCCTGGGAGCTCTCTGCGTGCACTTCCAGGCACTGTCCTCAAGCAGCCAGGGGGCGGTGCTGGGGGGCCCAGCGGCTCCACACCCCTCCTGCCCCCTAGGTTTCTTTAACCAGATCTCATATCTAATGAAGAACGCCTAAGGCCACTCACCCCAAAACCAGCTCCTCCGAGGACATAGCATCCATCCCTCCCCTGCCAGGGCTCAGGTCATAGAACTAGGAGTCACTCCTGACCCCTCTCCTCTGCTCCTCCCATCTCATCCGGCGGCTGTTCTTTCCAAACACACCCAGAAGCTGAGCCCTCCTCAGGGCTCCGGGTCCCTCCAGGGTGCAAGCACGGCCACCTCTCACCTGGATGATAGGGGTGGCCTCCTGACTGTCCTTACTGCCTGTTCTGTTCAGCACCTCCTGTGCTCTTGGGAAGCACGATTCCTAGAGGGGGGTCAACAGTTGCTTACGGAGCACATACTGTGTGTCTAGGTGCTAACAGCTCCGAGCCCCCAAGGAAACCCTCTCTCACCTCATCTCTGGCCCCCACCCCCTAACCTCCCAGGCCTGCTCCCTCCCTGCCTGGGAGACCTCCCCCCAACACCAGTGCCAGCTAACTTCCTCTAGTCCTTCCACCTTTGCTGAAGCAGCATCACCTGGGTGAGGTGCCCCCCCAGCCGCCCCTCCTCTTGCTGTTCTCCCTGGTGTTCGTACCCTTCAACACTCTGTATGATCTGTTCGTCTTTCCTGTGTTACCCCCACTGCACTGGAAGCTCTATGCGGGCATGGTTTTGTCCACTTTGTTCCCCGAATCTCCAGTGCCTAGAACCTTCCACAAATACATGCACTGAATGAGTGGAATCTTTGTTCCAAAGTGTTTGGATTGGTTTTACACCCGGCCCCTCAGAACCATGGCCCTAGAGGTCTCTGTCAGTCCTCGGCTCTGTGCCACGTGCCGGGGGGCGGGACCGACAGGTGGCAGAGGTTCCTGCCCCCACCAGGCTCTACCTTCTCAGCGCTGCCAGCCTGACACGGGGTCACTTGATGGCTGGTGGCTGAGCTGCACCCCACACTCCCTCACTGCCTCTGCTCAAGTCTCCCCACACTCCCGGGGGCTGGCTGGGCCCTGCGTGGTCCTGCTGGCCCGCCGGCCCCCACGGCGGGCGCTCCCCCGGGGTCGGGGCCAGGTCGAGGCGGGCGGAGTCCCCGCCGGGGCGCGAGCCCAGCGGGCCTGACCCGAGCGGCGCGTGTGTTTGCAGAGGTGGTCGGCGTGGGCTGCGTCCTGGACGGGGTGCGCTACACCAACGGCCAGTCCTTCCAGCCCAACTGCAAGTACAACTGCACGTGCGTGGACGGCGCGGTGGGCTGCACACCCCTGTGCCTGCGCGCGCGCCCCCCGCGCCTCTGGTGCCATCGCCCCCGGCGGGTCAGCGTCCCTGGCCGCTGCTGCCAGCAGTGGGTGTGCGACCCCGACGCCAGGAGGCCACGCAAGACAGCGCAGCGCCACACCGGCGCCCTAGGTGGGTGTGGAGGCGGGCGGGGGGGGGGGGCGGGGGGGGGGGGGGGGCCCTGCCCCCCCCCCCCCCGATTGCCACGCATGCGCAACGAGTCCCAGCCCCCAGACGACCACCCACTAGCTGTGCGACCTTGGCAAAGCCACCTGTCCTCTGGGACCCTATTTCTCCATCTGTCCCAACTGTTCTATGAGGTCCTCCCAACATAAAAGGAGCAAGAGCTTTATAAAGAGCAAAGCCAGACACATGGGATTCATTGTTATCCTACTTAAGATATTAAACTGGGAAGTGGAGGTGCAGGAAGGGTGGGTGTGCAGGCACCCGAGGAGGAGAAGCAGGGAGACAAGGCGTAAGGGCGGGAGAGGGGGTGGGTGGCTTCTCACTATGGAGGATTTGTGCACAGGTGAGACTGCAGCCAGGTACACCAGGCCAGAGGAAGCCCTGGAAAGGGAGGACGGGGACAGGCCCATTGGTTTTACCACTGCTTACTGGAGTAGCCCAGTGCCAGCCACTTAGGAGGTACCAAATAGATGGTTGTCTTATGGATGGGCAGATGGATGGATGGGCGGTTGGAGGGAGGGAGGGATGGATGGATGGATGGATGCATGGGCAGACCAATAGATGGATGGATGGGCGGATGGAGGGAGGGAGGGAGGGAGGGATGGATGGATGGATGGATGGGCAGACCAATAGATGGATGGATGGATGGATGGATGGATAGATGGATGGATGGATGGTTGGGCCAATGAGGATCTGAGCGAGGGCAGTGGAAGTGGAGGTGGCAAGGAAGGGACAGATGTGAGAGGCACTGTGTGAGGAGTAAGACTGAGGCCATGGCATCAATCCACTGCATGGAGTGAAGGAGAGAGAAGGGTAGACAGCGACTCTCCGGGCTCATAATGACCTGGGAGAGAAAACGAGAGGAGCACACTGGGGGTGAAGAACTGCACTGTTTGAAAGAGCTTGAGTTTGAGGCTGGGGGCCCCGCCCTGGTATCGCCCAGCAGAGTTCTAAGGGTACTGGTAATTTTTTTTTTTTAATTATAAGTGCGTGAGATTGCTCAGGGAGGCTGCGCCGAGCAGCGTTTCTCAGCCTTGGTACAGACAACATCTCAAACCAGAGAAGACTTTCTGGGGAGGCCTGCCCTGCGCGTTGTGGGATGTTTAGCAGCACCCCTGGCCTCTACCTACTAGATGCCAGGAGCACCTGCCCTCCCCAAGTAGCAACAACCCCAAATACCTCCAGATGTTGCCATTTGTACCCTGTGGGACCCAATCGTCTGGGGGAGAACCACAATTGTGGCCCTGAAGACACCACCATTTAAGGTGAGGGAGAGAAGAGAGCTGAGAAAGACGAATCCAAGAGGCAGGACAGAACCAGGAGAAAGAGGTTTTGCAGAAGTGAAGAAGGTGTTTCAGAGAACACAGTGGAAAGCTTGGGCGATGGAGACCCGCCCCCAGGCTGTGTGCCCTCAGGGGCTCTGCCTGGGCCAAGGAGGAGGGCGGTCCTGCCCCTCCCCGCCTCTCCCGAGGGGCTTGGGGTGGCTCCCAGGGGCAGAGCCAGCCCCATGAAGAAGCCGCCCGGTGTCCATAGAGGAGGGGGCAGAGGAAGCTCAGTCCCTACCAGGCCCGCCACAGCCTCCAACGGGCAGAGCCACACGAGGGTCACGGGGGCGGGGCAGTGGCTGTCTGCCCACCGTATGTGGCCCGGTGACCCGTTCTGACCCAGTACAGCAGGGCCCCTGCCTGCTCGTGGGCAAGCCAGAAACCAAAGCCCTTTTATCCTCCTAGGCAAATCCCTCCCTCCGCCTCCGTCCTCCATGCTCACGCCCCTGGCTCATCCCAGCCCCATTCTCCTCTGCCCTCAGATGCTTCTCCTGGCTTTCTTCCGTCTCTCAAAGCTTCCCTCTCTCACACATTCATTCCTGCCTTGTCCAGCCCTGTTCCCTGCACACCTGTGAACTTGGAGGAGCTGGGCATCCAGCGCTGCTCCTTCCTTCCCCTTCTCCTTCCTCCCTCCTTCTGATCCCATTAGGTGTCTCTTCTTTCCTACTTTTCCCTTTCCTCCTCTCTGCCCCTCCCCCAATCTGCTTTTCCTTTCCTCCCAGCTCCTGTTCTCCCCTCCAAATCACACTCTCTCCCTCCCCTTCCCTCTCCCCTCCTCCCCCTCTTCCCCTGCCCTACCATCTGTTCTCTCCTCCTCTCCCCCTCTGCCTGTCCCCTTCTCGGCTTCCTGTGAGTGCCCGCCTGCCTGTGTGCGTGTTTGTGTCAGGGCTGGACTGGCGTCCTCTTCAGATCCTTCTCTTGTGTATCTTGTGCCATCTTTCCGTGGGATCTCTCCTTTGTCTTCCTGGCTTTTTACCTGCCTCCGTCTTTAGCTCCATCCATTCTTCCATTGCTCAGAGAATACTTGAGCACTTGATGTTGGGATGCATACATTACCAGAACCATCCAGGACTTGGTGTTTAGTTGTCAGTCAAGAAACCATGAAAGCTCACATTTACTGAGCCAGGGCTGGCTTTCCGGCTTTCATATGTGTGAACCCATCTTTTCAGTCCACAGCCTTGGGAGGGAGATGAGATTATCAGCGCCCCCCTTGCAGGTGGGGAGACTGAGGCATGGAGGTGGGGGCTATCGGAAGTTGCCCAGCTACTAAGTGCTTGTGCTCAGAGCTGAACCCAGGCAATGTGGCTCTGAAGGGTGTGTGTCCCTACCCGCTGTGCCCTCAGCATCACCCAGATGAGATATCAGGCTCTAGGGTATAGACACTCCCTCTGATTTTCTCCAAATAAACTTGACCTCTGTAGGGGCAGGTACAGTATCTTTCATTCTTCAAATCCCAGAACCTTGCAGATGCCCGATATATACTCAGTAAATAGGTCCTTTCATTGTCACACCAGCCATGAAAGGCAGATGTTTTATTCCAGTAAGGACACTGAGGCCCAGAGGGAATTATCTGGAACCACACAGCTTATAGGTGGTTGAGCAGGATTTGCACTCTGGTCCACCTCTCTGTAAAGATGGTCTTTCCTCCAGAGAAGTATAAGAGCTCAAAACAGGTCCTCCTCTCCCTGGGGACCCATGCTGGTTAGAAGCTGACTTGCCCTTTCGGGGGTGGGGGAGACAGCCCGCACCCCTCCCCTGGGAGCTTCAGGGTCCCTGACCCTGTGTGTGCTGACGGCGGCAGGAAGCTCACGGGGAGTCTGGTCCCTGTCCTCAGCGGCCACAGGTGAGACAGAGCTGTGGCACGGGAACTGCCTGGCCTACACGAGCCCCTGGAGTCCCTGCTCCACCACCTGCGGCCTGGGGGTCTCTACTCGCATCTCCAACGCCAACAGCCACTGCTGGCCCGAGCAAGAGAGCCGCCTCTGCAACTTGCGGCCCTGTGACGTGGACCTGCGTCCACACATCAAGGTCAGTGCACCTTCCGGGGGGGGCTGGGGGGGTGGGGAGGGGGGAGGCGCGTCGGACTTCCAGACGGACAGGCCCCGCTTCAAGCCTGGCCCCTGAACTTCCTCGTGGGGGCCCTTTGTGAAATGGGAACAAGTGCTCTCCGGTGGTGATGTGGAGGTGACCCTCGCTGGCCGCCACTCCCCCTCTGCTCCTGTCCCAGCACGCATGACAGCCGCGCTGGGCAGTCGGGGAGCTCGAAACAGGGCTCGGGACAGCGGGGGTCACGTGCCCGTCTACTGCTGGCTGCATAGGACGGTGGCCGCTCGCCGCATCTCGGAGCCCCAGGCCCCCCATCAGTAAAACACGGGGCTGGTCTCAGACATCTCCTCCAGCTTGGAGAATCTAAGATCAGTAAAACAAAGGATCCGGGACAGAGTAGGTCACGGCAGTGAGAAATGGGTCTGATTTGCCTCTCTCAAGGCCTCCTGGCTTCTATCTTAGGACTGGTCATCTGCCTTGCATGGAAAAGAAAAAGAAAAAAAAAAGAAAACTCAGCACTGACTCCATTCTTGGAGTACTGATGGTTTCTTGGGGTTGCTGAGGAGAGGGGTGCCTGGGAGACAAGGCAGCTCAGCTTCCCACAAATCCTCCTCGCTTGCTGTCCCCTTCCCCTACTCCAGTGATCTCTGTGCCGGCCAGCCCGATCCTGCCACCTCGTCCTTCTTCTTCTCTTCTCTCTCTGATCAGTGACCTCGGCCATGCTGGCCTGCGTATTCTTGGTGCTCGGTGCACAGTAGGTACTCAGAAGATGTGGCTTTCCTGGGAGCATGGATGGAAAAGCGACCAGCAGCAGGAGAAACAGGGGCGAAGGTCTTAAGCTGGGTGAATGCCCAGGGCACTCGAGGTGGAGGCGGCTCTACCCCAGCGCCACCTCACGTCCTCGCTGTTGGCTCATGCTTCGCACCCAAATTTGGTTTTGTACTTATGAGCCTCGGATGGCTCCTTGAACCGTGTGAGCCTCAAGCCCCACGGAGCCTGGCTCTGCTCTACCCCAAGTTCTGGCACGATGCCGGAACATAGTAGAGCCACTCCTGCAGTGAGCTTAGTGAGCACCTACTGTGTACCAGGCACAGACTTGGCCTGTAGTCCCAGAAAGGGCCCTCCTCTTGCCTGGCCCACATCCCAGTGGAGGGACAGAGCTGACTCTACAGAACGCAGTCCGGTTGGACAAGTTATGTGAGGAGGGTGTGTGTGAGAGGCGGGGCGGGGGTGCATGGAGGAGGGGCAGGTTCGGGAAAGCGCATGCCCCAGTCGTGGAGCCCCGGGATGGCTCTGCTGCTCACTAGCCGGGACGCTGGGTGGACTGGAGAGGCGACACGGGCTTTCTGTGTTGGTACAACTGTGACGGGGTCCTGGGCATTGGCGAGGCAGAAATGTAGGCAAGAGGACATTGCGGGTTGCGAGGAACCACCTCTGCAACACAGTGCCCCGTGAGGTCTGAAGTTAGTCCTGCGTAATGTGGCTGCGTCTTGCTGTGCTTGGGGAGGTCCCTCCCAGCTTAAAGATGCCACAAACCTGAAGGAAAGGTGCAGTGGGCCCGCACGGTGAGTGCAAAGGGAGAATTGAGGGCTTGGAGGGAGGAAGGTGGCTGTTCATCCTCTGAGCATCCCAACTGAAACCTCCCTTCCTGCAGGAAGGGAAGAAGTGTTTGGCCGTGTACCAGCCAGAGGCGCCCATGAACTTCACCCTCGCCGGCTGCATCAGCACACGCTCCTACCGGCCGAAGTACTGTGGGGTCTGCGCGGACAGCAGGTGCTGCATCCCCTACAAGTCCAAGACCATCGATGTCTCCTTCCAATGTCCCGATGGGCCTGGCTTCTCCCGCCAGGTCCTATGGATTAATGCTTGCTTCTGCAACCTGAGTTGTAGGAATCCCAACGATATCTTTGCTGACTTAGAATCCTACCCTGACTTCTCAGAAATTGCCAATTAGGCAGGCACAAAACATGGGCCTCGGGGCCTGGCCCAATGTTTGTAAAGCCAACCCTCTGAGGACCACGGTTGAGCCTTCTTTGTCCACTTCCCACGGACTTCTAACTGTCCTGATCCAGATCCTTGGCCCCCTGTCCTATCTCCAGCCACCCAAATGACCCATTATGGTGCTGCTCGGGCCCAGAGTATGAGTCCCCTCTTTGGCAGCATGCTGCATACACTCCAGAGAAAGTGCCCATCTCCAATGATTCTGGACAAAACCCAAGCCTGTCCAAGTCACCGGAAGTCTTGCTGGATCTTGCCGGAGTCCCGAGGAGCAGAATCAGCTAGGCATTTAATATCACCCATTCCCGTTCTCGATGCTAAGCCACAAGACTCTTTGGGTCCATTCAGAAGGACAGATGGGATTTAGGACACTGGAACAGTCTATCATCTGGGCCCTGCCAAGGGGCATTCTAATAGATAGTTCTGACCATAGCACACGCAAGTAGCTCTGATTCTGGAGATTTGTGCACCCTAAGGTCACCAAATATTTGCCAAGTGAGGTGAATAGTTGTTTGGTTTTGATTTTTAAAGGAAAATTGTGTTCGTTAACCCAGGCTTTGTGGAGGTTAAGTCTCTCTTCAGCCCTGCCCTGTAAAGGGTACAAACTGGGCTCGTTCCGGTCAGAAATGCAATTTGATAACTTTCATTCTTATTCATGGGAAAAGTCTCCAGTCAATGCTGCAGGGTCAGGGCAGGGTCAGCCAATTTTCAGAAGAGGTGATGGACTAGCATGAATCTGCTGCTGACCCACAGGACGCTGGGTACTTGGCCAACTCTGCCGCACATCTAGACCCTCTCCCTGCTTGAGGGCTCATGGGAGTTGGTGGAGCCCCTAGGATGGCCTCCATGGCCCCTGGGAGTGGCATCCCGGGACATTCCTCTGCTCTTGCAGAGCCCTGGGAGGCCCAGCAGATGTCTGGGCCAGCCCCACTTGAAATAACTGACACGGTTGCAGGCTGTATGTGGGTCAAACCAAGAAGTGGATCCACTCGGCATCAGCCTAGGGCAGCAGGGTCAGGTCACATACTGGGCACAGGACACCTCTCTTGCTGCCACAGGGACCCTTTCCAGAGACTTTGGGTCTGTTGACCCAAACGACCCAGTTCTGGTGTGAAGACAGAGGCTTACCAGTTGTTTAGAAACAGAAATATATTTAACCAGGATTAAAAGCCAAGAAGGGGTTGGAGCTTAAAAGGAACAGAAAGTTGTTATGAGTGGAAATGAGGCTATTATTTATCTTATTAGTAGAATATAAATATTTACTGTTATAATTCTTTTATTTAGTACCTTTTGTGTACCAGACCTAGTTCTCAGAGCTATATGTGTGTTAGCTCGTGGAGAAGCTTCACAATCATGCTGAAAAGTGCCCATTATTATTTCTATTCTTATAAATGTGAAATGGAAGCTCAGAGAGGTATGGAGCCTTGACCAAAGTCGCCCGGCTGGTGAGTTGAGGAGCGGGGATTCTAATCCAAGTCCGGCTGACTTTCTAACCCATGTTGTTGCCCCTACGCTTAGAGCTTCCAGCCGTGTCGAGTAGGAAAATATGTCCGCATCACTGACTTCACGCTCTCGTTTTTCACTCTTTTTACTGTCTCTCTGGCTCCTTTCCCAAGAGAAGAGTATCTGACTTTCTGATAATTTAGGTGCCTGAACATCCAAAAATATATGGGCTAGACAAAAACCCATGAATCCCCTACCGATAGCCCCCTCAAATCAGAACTAGCTCTCATTGTGCATTTAAAAGACGATTTTGTTTACCCAATGCTGCGGATGAGGGAATGTGTGGGCTATTCCCCAGGGAATTCTGTGTGGTGTACAGAGGGATTCTGTAGTAGGACAAAAGGACTGGGAAGGTGCCCTCCTGACTGTGACCTCCCACTTGCTTGGCCCAGTACAAGGCATACAGCGGAGCTCAACACGTATTTGATGAATAAAAGAACCTGTGTATGTTTTCCTACTTTTACTCAGAGGCTCTCTTCTTCCAAAGGTACGTGCCAATCTAATTTTCATCAGCCAAATCTTATTTTAAGTATCACAGGGAAAGAGACATTTAATATTTAAAGAAATGTATATTTTTATTAAAAAAAAAAAAGAATTCTTGTGTGAAGAGCATTCACCCCACGAATAGGTTCTCCAAAAAGCCCTTGTGTGGATCTATGTTGGATTTTCTCGGAGTGAAATCTATAAATTAAGAGGACCGGATGACAGCTAACCACATTTGAAATTCAGCAGAAACCCAAGAGCTAGGTTCTTAATGAGTTTGCATCTCAATTTGGGAAAATGAGCGTGGCTTCCAAGATCCTAGGAAGCCAGGTTGGAGGAATCTGGGATTATCCTGGGACTGAGTGGGCCAGAGTGGCCGCAGTTGGAATTTGAGAAACAGACCTGTCCTATGCAGGGGAGGTCTCAGCTCCATGTTTTGAAGTCACGGGGCAGGAAGTTTGGGACCAAAGTGAGGAAGATCTTTCTAGCAGCCACAATCACTCTGCCCTGGTGTGACCTACTTCAGTGGAAGTTAAGAATAATAATCACAATGCAAAAATGTCCCTTTATTGAAAGCTTATGTGGTGCCACTCACTTTGCTAGCTTTTAAATTATCTTACTAATTATCACTACAAGTGTGAGTAAGCCTCTTGTCCCCATTTTATACATGAAAAATTTGAGATTCAAAGAGGCTGAGAAATCAGCCAAAACAAGTTGGAGCCCAAATCCCTGTTTATTCCACTTGACCTTGCTCCCGGGGAGACCTCCAGGCCTCCGAGTGTCTCATTGGCAGGGCATCCAGTAGATGAGATAGACGGTCTCTCCAGTCCTTTGTAACTCCATGTTCCAGGACGAGGGAAAGATATGCTAAGGATTTGTTAACCTTTGGTGAAGAAACTCACATTAGTGCTTAGAGCGAATTTCTCTGGCATGCTCAGGTTGGGAGAGAGAGGAAACCTGCATTCACCAAACCATCGCTTCTTGCTAAACCTTTATCCTCAGCATTTGGGGAGGACCCCTGAGTGCCAGGCCTGGGCGAGGTGCTTCCTGGCTATACCTTATTTAATCCCCATAGCACACCTATGAGATATGGCATTATAATCATTTCCCTGTTTTAGAGCTAAGACACTGGGGCTCATAGAGGTTAAGTTATTTGTTCAGTGTCTTACCAGCTAGTGAACTGTGGACCAGGATTGCAAACCAGGGTCCATCTGACACCTGAGCCATCTTTCCTGACACTAAGCCCAGTTAGCAGGCCCCCCAATTCAAAAGGTACAAGAGATGCTTTACTGACAACAGGACAATAATTGCAATGTTAATTTCAAAGTGATTCAGAAAGTGAGCAAAGAAAGTAGATTTTTTTTTTTTTAAGATTTTATTTATTTATTTGACAGAGAGAGACACAGCGAGAGCAGGAACACAAGCAGGGGGAGTGGGAGAGGGAGAAGCAGGCTCTCCACTGAGCAGGGAGCCCGATGTGGGGCTCGATCCCAGGACCCCGGGATTATGACCTGAGCCGAAGGCAGACGCTTAATGACTGAGCCACCCAGGCGCCCCCAAGAAAGTAGATTTGAATGATATGATCCATCTGATATAATCTCATTAACATTGTACTGTGTTAGAGATAATGGGGAAGCAATGTAGCCCCTGACTATTATATCGAATTAGGTCACTGCTTTTTTAAAGACTTATCTTGATCCAAAGTAAGTAACTGCAATAAGCTTGCACAGCTGGGACTCATGAACGGTCAGAATGGTCACCTGTGTATCTCTGCACATACACATATGTGTGCGTATGTATATGTATATATATATATGTGTCTATATCTATTTTCAGACTGTGACTTCATATTTAAGTATTCCTACCGCCATTTTTGCAAGTGACTAAAAAGTACAAAAGAAGGAATGTCTTGGAATTTCCCAATTGAGGAAAAATAGCACTTGGGCAATCTGTCATGTTTTACAACATTCCTCATTTTTCTCATGATTTGTGTAGCGTGGAACGTTTGTTCAATGTGAAGGATTTTCATTGCTCAAATTCCCCGTTTATGCTTTTCTCCTTAAAGCAATAAATCATCAGCAAAATCACTTCCTGGATCTGGTGGATTTTCTTGTACATTCAGTTATGAGGCGCAACGACGGAGTGTTGAGTATGTTCAATGAATGTGCAGATGGTGGAAAGTAGGTCCCAGATATTTTATGTATGGTAATAAAAATAGCTAGAAGTTTGGAGATGGGCTCAGAAAGATGAATTCTGGAATTCACAAAAGATCGGCACTACAAATGGGTCCAGGCTGGGAGACGCCTCCCGTAAACATAAAAAGGAAACTTCAGCATTCATGGGTTTATTTGTTCATTCACTGACTCATTTATTCAATGCCTTTCTACATCTCCAACTAGACTGTGGGTACTTTGAGGTCAGGGACTATGACTGCATCCTCTGGGCCTAGCACAGTGCATGGCACGTGTCAGGGACTGGGTAAGCAGGGGTTGGATGCATGGAGAGATGGATAGGATGGGTATCTTTTGCCAGTTGCCTTAGGAACCGGCGGGAGTAGAGAGAAGTGTAAGGAAGCTTGCGGGATAAAATGGAAACGGCTCTGACTTTGGGAGTCAAGTGAACCTTATTATACTTTATTCCTTACTGGAATGCCTCCCCGAGCCCCCCTGAGCCTCAATTTCCTCAGCTGTGAAAGGCAGAAAATGATAGCACCTACCTCGTGGTGGCGATGATGTGTGAGTAAAATGCAAATGGCGCGCAGTGTTAGAACAGAGCTTGGCACCCCATAAGCGCTTAACAAAACCAGTTATTGTTGGCTGATTTTCCGTGTCCTCGTGCATGGGGGATAATCAGCAAAACTATAGTAAAAATCGGAGTCCGTGTATGTGTCGGTATATATTTTTTTTTAGATCGTTACTTCACAGCAGCAAATATAAAGAAAAAGTGTCACCAATGTTCAGCGGAATGCTTTTTTACTTTAATCATACGCAGCTTGATCCCTTAACATTTTTATTTGATGTCTTCGTTAGATGCTATAATTTGATTAAACACCCTGCTTCTTTAAGGCAGGAAAGGTGCCATACTTGTCTGTCTCCCAAACCAAATGTGTTCTGCTATGTGAACAGATGTGCATACAGCGGAGTACATAAGGTGAAAGACAGGTTTGATGCCCTCTGGTCAAATCTCCCACCTCCACTCCCTCAAAAACATTATGCTATTATAATAAAGTCGGGGTAGAGTCAATTCCAATAGAAGAATAACTGCCACAGGAATTCGTTGCAAAAACACTTCTATCCCGAAGCATACCTTTCTCAAAATTGGAAGTTAGATCATGGAGTCCTATAGATGCCCCAGATTAAGATAAATGTGTAGCTTTGGGGAGAACTTTCTCATGATTTATCAGGTGGGTGAAGTTTTAGGAACATGGGATTTGGGGGAAATGGCCAGAGCATTTTATTGTGAAGGTAAAAAAAGCATACGGCAGAGGTGCCAGTGTTCCTGATCCCCTCCCCAATGAAATGAAAATGCCAAAGCATCCTACATATTGAGAAGTCTAAGTTCCAGCTGAATCTGGGCTCTTTTCCAATACTGAACCGAGGAAAAATGACTTCTAAGGAGTTGAAAAAGCTGGCACCAGCCTGTGTATGTTTCCATATATTATATTCTGCAAAGAATTTTTCCAGATTTCCAAGCTAAACCGGAGTGCTCTTGTTTTTCACACAAGACTAACAAAGTGGATTTCTTAGTCCATCCCACATCAAGGTCGAGGAAGCAGCTAAAAGCGGGCTTATTGATAGCAATGAGAAAATGTCAGCCTGCCAGCAGAGAAGGAGACAGAAGAATTAAGAACCAGGTTGAAGATACGGTAAAACACAGGTCACCCGAGCCTGGGTGGGACTATTTAACAGAGCGACAAACATCTCCTCAAGCACTAAAAGCCTGAAGGGCATCTGCAGTTTCAGCCCCGGTGAACTAAGCTGATGTTCTGCAATCCCAAGACATCAATAGATGGTTGCATTTGTCATGTGCTCAGTGAACTGTTTTAAAAGGCAGCGAGGGACGTGGTCTGTTTTAGAAATGACTGGACAAGCCATTTAATCGTTCTGAGCCTTGGCTTTCTTATCTGTGAAACAAGGATCACTCATCCTCACAGACAAAGAATAAAAAGGGGAAGAAAAATAGTACTTGATAAATATTACTCTTATTAGAGGAAGTGTTTATCTATTTAATGAAAACCTCCTGTTAGGTGCTAGGCATTTGTGCTGGCCCTGGGGATAGAAGAGAAATCTCGGAGGAAAGGACGCCTAAGGTAATCCACATTACAGATTCCGCACGTACTACTGGGTCCAGCTCTGCAGGGCAACCTTGTCACCTGGCAGGTGCTTCCTGCGGAGGGCGGGGCATTAAGAAAACACTTCTCAAAGCAGAGGTGAGGAAGGCTCTGTCTTGCAACTGTGAGTTTGGCTGTCAATGAATTTAGCCATGCAGAGCACACGACAATTCACCTGTTACAACTACATCAATTGCTTAGAACCCCTGAAGCACTTATGTGGGGGGAGGGGGTGGGAGGAAGATGAACCCAGTCATAGTTGATTGGACAGCAAGTGGACACCTAAATCAAGCTGAATCAATGATTCTCTTTCCCTTAGGAGACACAAAGACCTAGTCGGTTCCATGTCCAAGAACCTGAAGGTCATAGACTTTGGGTTAGGACTAGTGTTTTATGCTTTGGAGATACACAGAAATCTTGGAAAGAACAAAGAATGAGGCTGATGTGCTCCCCAGGTCCCCTCCCTTATCTGGTCTCCGACCTCACACGGCCGGGTTTTACCTTCTGCCCTTGGATTCCATGTGGGACACAGTTGAAGCGTTTCCATGCAGCCTAAGTAGCCCAAGACTAGTATGTAACCAGACGGATTGGGGCTACATCGAGGGACCAATCCAACGACAGTGAGGTTGTGTCTGAGAAGGGACAATGAAAAAGGTGGCAGGTGAAGGCCCCCACTGTCCCTACAGATCCCGGAGATGGTTCATCTCAGTGCACACTTGCTCTCCCGGCTACTACTGAAACCCAAGGGTTAGGGGATAGAAACCCAAACAAGCAGCTAGGAGAACAGAAACGGATCCCCCAGCTGGCAAAAAGCCTCTGGGTATACTCTCTCTCAATACATCTGGTGCACGCAAACACCTGTAACAGTTCCTTCCCTCGGTGGCAGCCCGAGCCCCGAGCTGCTGAGCGTGGCAGGCCCCGCCGCGGCTGCGCCACACCCCCACTCCCAAAGCTCACGTAGGCACCCACTACCGCGGTGCTTGCTTCCCAGCTCTGCCATCCCCTGCCCTTTCTCGGTTCTGACGCCCACACAGCACCTGACACAGAAAAGGTGCTTACTAGTGAGTGTGGGAAAAGCTCCGCCTCCTGCGTCTAAAGGTAAGTCTCCCTAACCTGGGGTGCTCCGACCAGCAGTCCGTGTTTAGAATTCAGGGGCCGTGTACTGGGATGAGGGTAAAATGTGTCTCTGTGTTGACTAATCTCTAGTTGCTGTTTAGCGTACCCCTCCATTTAAGCTTAGGCAACACACCCCAGTTATCACCAGTTGAAATCACATTGTGGCAGGTATCTCCAGATACACTTGTCACACCTTGCCATTATGTTGCGATCTGCCTCAATGCTACTATTTAACTTAAGAAGCACAATAGAATATGTCACACAGTTGTTGACATGTGGATAATTACATGCCACTCTTAAGTCCCTTCTTTTGTAATCCTATGTATTTTATTTTACACATACAGAACTCCCTGCCTCGCCGCCTGCCACGCCCCGCACTCACGGTCACCCGCCCCGGTCCACAGTACGGGCTCCTCACCAAGGCACACACCCTCCCTCCTCCGCACTGGAGGCCACACGGCCCCGTGGCTAGGAACGCCTTCTTACCCTTCTGTGCTAACTCCTCCTTCCACTCCAAATCCATTTCTGAAACTACAGCATGTCCACCCCTTGTACCGTAACGCAGACGTCAAGTCTTATAGTGAATTTATAGCGAATTACACTCGAAGAAACTGCACGTAAGCGAAGAAAATCCAGCATAACAGCAGGATGGCTATTTAAAAGGGAAGGCAGGCTCGAGGCGGGGCTGCATTTAGTGATTTAGTGACTTCCTTCCGAAGACCAAGTGGGGGAAAGCGGAAAAAGTAACTGGGCAGTGAAGGACCCTGGCCGACACTGCTTCAGCCAGGTGATCAAGGTCAACAGCATCTGTGGCGACTCCCAACGACCCATCATGCTAATAATGGCACTTCGCCTCTGTGATCTTTCTTCCAAAAACCCATCACCCCAGTTGAGCCATGAGAAAAGTATCATAGAAACCTTCACTGAAGGACATTCTACAACATGCCTGACTAGTGCTTCTCAAAACTTGTCAAGGTCAGCTAAAGCAGGGAAAGGGGAGACACCATTATTGACCAGAGGAAGGTAAGGAGACGTGAGGACCACATATAATGGGGCATCCTGGATGGGATCCTGGGACAGAAAAAAGGACAACAGGGACAAAGTAGTGACATTCCAATGAAGTATGGAGCTTAGGGGCGCCTGGGTGGCTCAGTCGTTAAGCGTCTGCCTTCGGCTCAGGTCATGATCTCAGGGTCCTGGGATCGAGCCCTGCATCGGGCTCTCTGCTTGGCGGAGAGCCTGCTTCTCCCTCTCCCACTCCCCCTGCTTGGGTTCCCTCTCTGTGTCTCTGTCCAATAAAATCTTAAAAAAAAAAAAAAAAAAAAAGTACGGAGCTTAACAGTAATGTATCAATGTTGATTTCTTAGTTGTGACCAGTGCACCATAGTGAAGTGAGGTCTTACTAACAGGGGAAACTCGGTGTGGGGTGTATGGGAGCTCTGCACCATCTTTACAGTTGTTCTCGTGAATTTTAAACTAATCCTGAGAAGCCTAAATAACAATGGGAGGTCATACTAAAACCTGTTGTGTTTACATTTTTTTTTCAGTATAGTAGAAACAAGCATTATAGCGATGTCACTGGGTGTGAGAAAGGGAGTGGTTTTATCACATGCTTTCCTGTAATAAAATGAAATGTAAAAAAAAAAAAAAAAAAAGATGTTTCCTTCTAAATGTAGGTTGAAAAGCTTTAACCCTTTGTCACTGTGCTGTCTGAGCTACTGAGCCTCTGAAATGGGGCTGGTCTGAATTGACAGGCACTGTCCTGTGAAATACTGATATTCTTACCATAAAGGAGGTGAATTATCTTAATCCTTGTCATATTGATTCTATGTTGAAATGGTAATGTTTTGGATATGCTGGGTTAAGGGAAATATATTATTAAAATTCACTTGTTTTCTTTCTACCTTTTAAAATACGGCTGTTAGAAAATGTAAACTTACATCTGTGGCTCGCATTATATTCTCAGGGGACAGTGATGCCCCTAAGGCAGCTGTCGGGAGGCCCCAGGTAAGGAAGGACCCCTCCTGCGACTGTGGGGCCTCACACGATCTCTCAGAGGAAAAAGACACAAGCCACTGCAAAGTTACAAATTTATTGGTCTGGAAATAAATACAAATATCTCATTAAGAAACTCCTCTGGAGAGACTTTACACAACAGTTTCCTGTCTCGATTCAGCCACTCCTGCCCTGACCCCTGACCTTTCTGCACAGGTCGGGGGGAAGCCTCCGGGTGGTACGGGCAGGAAACTGAGTCACTGCCCCTCCAGCTATCTAGAAGCCTTGACTACTTCCTTCTACCAACTCTAGGGTCCTGGAAAGCACCAGGCCCCAGCGGCTGATTCGCATCGATTCATCCCACTCAGATCAAACTTCCTCCGAGAAGATCCATGGTTAGCCAAAATGAGAATCAGAAGCCTTGTAGTACAGGAACTTGACGTTGCCCAGAAATGTCAGTGGTGCCGCCCCATTCAGCAAAAGGTTAGAGGGGCAGGGAAGAGGGGAAGGCAGGAGAGGGAAGGCAATCCCGTGGAATATTCCAGAATCCTTTCATCTTCTCAGCCAACACCCCCCGTGTGAATCCCCACCCCCTGCAAGAGCAAACGGTTCTCCCCAAAGATCCAGTGATGTTACCAGGTCAGAAACGTTCGGCTGTCAAGGTCAGATTCAACCCCACTTGGCAGAGATCGGAAGCTGGATTTGACTCAATCACACAAGATTCCTGGGAACCAGGGTGGGATCGACTGAAATCATGACTGCACTGGATCCCATCACAACCACAGAAAATCCCTTACACCTAATAACCCAAATACCCCCCACCCCCACCCTATTCCCCTGCACCCTCCCACCCCGCCCCCACTGCATGGAGACTCATCACAGCCGGATACGGCTGTTTGGAATGTTTCCCTCCATATCAAAGAAAGCAAGTACAAACCTAAGTCGTCTTCCCCACGAGCGGAATCCTCACTCACGTATCTGGGGTGGGAAGTCGGGGCCGGCTATGGAGGCGGCAGCAGACAGCAGAGCCAAAGGCTCAAATTCAATGATACCAATGTTTGCCAAGAGCGTTTCTTTGGAAAGCCCGGAGATTTTGCTGCCCACTTTCATTGTCCAGTGAAAGGGTGCCAGAAAAACAGGCTCGTACGTTTCGGCATTAAAAAGTGGATATATACACAAACTTTAAAAATCTATGTCTTCACGTCAACTGCGTAGATTTGTTTTTCCAAGCATTCTAGCCTCCACATAAATGCCACCTCTCTCCCGCTTCCTGTTTTGTGCAGTGAAAAAGAGCTACCCACAATCCGCTGCTCTCCCCCTCCCCAAATGGGAACAGGGTTCTGTTTCCAGAAACTGGGTCAGTTGGTCTTTAGTTGGAGAGGAAACAGGAAGTAGAGGGGCTGGGCTTCTGACAAAGTGCCCTTTAGAACCAGGATGCTCGGGTCAGCCGAGGCCTGGATTTAGGAAGTGTTGAGGGCGGCGTGTCTTGTTTTTGGCAGTTTGGCGTCTCTGAGGGAGGGTGAGGGGGCGGCCACCAGGCCAGCCGTCAATGAGCACAGGACACTGAGATACTTCTTTTCCTTCGGTCCGCCCACCCTGCCCCTGCTGGGAAAGGCGCCCTTGACAAACCCAGTCTAACTGTGTCCCCCCAGAGCTCTCTTACACCATAAGCTTTGGGTTAATACGAGTTATGTGTGGTGTGGCAGGCGGGGGCGGGAAGGGCCAGAGGAAGGGCAGCTGCGTGAGCCCAGAGTCCAGGGGCGGCCGTGGCGCGGGCCGCCTAGCAGGACACCTCCATGGACTTGGGCCCGGCGTTGTTGCCGGTGGCCCCGGAGTTGGGGGTGATGTCCAGGCGAGCACCCTCGCTGGTGTGGGAGCGGCTGCGGGCACCCTCGCTGGTGTGGGAGCGGCTGCGGGCGCCCTCCAGGGACGTGACGCTGGAGCCGGAGGCCGTGCGGGAGCGCATCAGGCGGGTCATGCTGGCCGAGGGCACTGGGGACAGAGAGAAGAGGCACCCGGTTAGGGACCTGAACACCAGGGGCACCTGCACGCCAGCCACGGGGCCTCCTCCTGCCTGACCCGCCCATCCCTGTGGCCACCCAGCCACCGGGCTCCCCATCCTCTCTGTAACCACTCACAGAGGCGGAGAGCAAGTCCCCGATGGGGGTAGGGACTTGCGATCACACGGTGGCTTGAACCTAGACGTAGGTCTGCATCCCAAGTCTGCCGCTCGCTTACAGCTGTGTGACTTTGGAAGTGACCGTCTCTGAGCCCCTCCATCCCCATCAGTAAAATGGGAATACTAATCCCCTAGTATCGGCACCCGTGTGTGTGCCCGCGTACCGCAACCCCCTACTGTCTACAATATCTGGAGGGCGTCAGCGGGGCTAATCCCTCCATGCCACAGGTGGGGAAACCGAGGCCACCCAGCAAATCTGTGGCCGGCTGTCACCTGTTGTCTCTTCCAGAGAAGCCTGTGAGCTCCCAGGAACTATCTATGGCACCCATCCATCCTTCAGGACTTAAAATACCCTTGCACATAGCAGATGGCTGAGAAAGTGAAATGAAGACAAAGCGATCCCCCCACCTGCACTGGGCTGAATCCTGCCCTCCACCCCCCGAAATTCATAGCCACCAGCCCTAATTCATAGCCACCAGCCCTAATTCATAGCCACCAGAATCTAAGAATGGAACTACGGTTCTTGCCGATACATTTTGTTAAGATGAGGTCATACTGCATGAGGCTGGTTGCTCATAAGAGGAGACAGAACACCCCTCCACATACACATACACACACACACACACACACACACAGAAGGCCACGTGAACACAGAGCAGAGATGGGAGTCACGTGGCTACAAGCCAAGGAACAGCAAGGGCTGCTAGCTCCCTCCAGTAGCTGAGATGAGGCAAGGAAAGATCTTTCGAGAACCTCTGAGGTGAGCATGACCTTGCATACATCTTGATTTTGGACTTCTCGCTTCTAGAGCTGTAGTACTGTGAAAGAACACATTTCTGGTATTTTTTAAGCCATCTGGTTTGTGGAGATTTGGTACAACAGCCCTAGGAAACTAGTACACCACCCAAATAAAGCATCACCGCAACGGCCACCTTGAAGAACCGACGTCACAATCCGAGGAAACCGATAAATACACGTACGTGCTCAGCGGTTACGTCAGTCACTGAACGTGCGCAGGGGCTGGCTTGCTGGGACACATATCCACAAACAAAAGGAATCCTTGCTGCACTGAACTCCCTTCTCCAAGAGCTAATGTTTAAATCCAGAGACGATCGGGATCACTCCCACATCTGTCGCTCACGTTTTTTCTGATCCCTATTTCTCAACCCCAAATCCGAGAGTTTTCCTGACCTCACAGGGCTCGCGAGTGACCACAGAATGGTGTCATGGATGCAAAGAGTGAGTCATGCCTGGCCCAGCTTGAACAGGCACTCAGTAGATGACTACTTGTGTTCTCTGTGGTTCATGCCTCTGGGACAAAAGCCCTTCCTGCTCTCTTCCCTGTAATCTGCCGGAGGCTTCAGCTTTCTGGAAATAGAAGCTGGTGTGTGTGTGTGTGTGTGTGTGTGTGTGTGTGTCAGAGGGAACAAGGCCTGCCTTTCACTTCCTTTCTCCCCAGAATACACTGCGAGGCAGAAATCCAAACCCAAGAGAGGTCCAAGGCAAACAAGTCATGATGTACGCCCTGCCAGGTAAATCAAGTCTGCCCGGTGGCGTTCCGCGCGCCCTACCTCTGCCTGCTCACTTTCCCTTGGGAAGGCAGCTCAGAAGGCCGCAGACCCACAGACAGATGTTTTCTGTTGGAATAGGGCACCTAGGGACGTGGACTCTGCCCGACGCATGTAAATCAGGCTCACGGGCTCTTGGCCTCTCTAGAAACTAAACACGGCTGTGGCCAACCTCAACACTGCGGTCAGCTTACCAAATATACCATTACTATTTTAAACGAACATGAATAGGTTCAGTCTCGGGGGGAAAAAAAAAAAAAGGAAGAGATCAGACATTCAGACTTCCCCATTAAGATGGGCTCATAAATTCTAAGCAGTCGGCAGAAAAGGCCAAAAGAACCATGTCACGGCTCACACCTCAATTGGACCATCTGCGGCCGCACCCACCAGACTGCTTCCACTGGGCATGGTCGGTCCTGGTCATGGGACTGTGTTTCTGAAAAAGGGCTGGAGGTGTCTAACGAATAAACTAGAACCGCCACACAAGAAATAGCAAGTCCTTGAATTATGCTTCTATTTATCCTTCAATTCCCAAATCCAAGGATTTGGCAAAGATGCGCTGTCTTGAATATAAACAACTTTATCACCCGCTTACACAGAGCTTTACGGTTTTCGAAGGAAGATTCCCCACTCTGCTCCTTGCTTAATCTCTCCAAACCTCAGTTCCATCATTTGTAAGATGAGGATAAGAGGATGCCATAGGATGGGGCACCTGGGTGGTGCAGTCGGTTAAGCGTCCGACTCTTGATTTCAGTTCAGCTCATGATCTCAGGGTCATGAGACTGAATCCTTCACTGGGCTCGGCACTGAGCGTGGAGCCTGCCTACGATTCTCTCTCCCCCTCCCACTGCTCCTCACCCCACTCATGTGCACACGCACTCTCTCTTAAAAAAAAAAAAAAAAGAATATCACATAGGATTACTGTGATGGTTATATGAGAAAAAAATGAAGGATTTACTAATAATCTTTCATCATTACCATCACCACCATAATCATCACCACCACCACCATCGTGACAATGGGAAGTCTCTTAAGAAAGCACATAATCATATATATGCAACCGATCAATCACTAAATTTTACCTCTGAAACTAATAATACACTATCCATTAATTAAATTGAATTTAAAATTTAAAAAAAAGCACATAACCAGAATGTAAAAGATTTTCATGGTTCCACTGTTCTCTTTTTGGTGCTTAAAGAGTTAGTCCTAAATCTAAAGAAAATTCCCGGGGCGCCTGGGTGGCTCAGATGGTTAAGCGTCTGCCTTCGGCTCAGGTCATGATCCCAGGGTTCTGGGATCGAGTCCCGCATCGGGCTCCCTGCTAGGCAGGGAGCCTGCTTCTCCCTCTGCCTCTGCCTCTCTCTCTCTCTCTCTGACTCTCATGAATAAATAAATAAAAAACATTTAAAAACATAAAATAAAATAAAGAAAACTCCCTGCTATGAAACCACGGCTGTTCATCAGCGGAGGGAGATGAAGCCACCACGGTATAAAGAAGATACTAGAACCTCTGCACTGCCGCCCATCCTCCACACACCAAAATATTTCTTTCCCTGACCTTCCTAGTTTGCAAAAAGCTGAGGCTGGCCAAGGTGACAGAGAGTACTCACTCAAGCCCAGTTCAGGTCATTGCATTTTCATTCCCATGCCTGCCCCTCGCCCCACCACCTGCCTGGAAAAGCCATACTTACTGTACCCCATGCCCTGCACGAAGTACTTGAAGGCCTCAGCAAGCTTGGCTGGCTGCAAGAGAGAAAGGGAAAGTATGGTCAGTTGCCGGAGGTCCGACCCTGAAAGGCCACATGGAGCTGTGCCCGTGGTCACCTTCATTCAAGAGCTGGGCCCAAGAGAGAAGGCTACCACATGCTGATTGGACAGTGCACAAAAGTAAAGACTATGGGGTATTCACGGGGAGCAAAATTCACTTCGGCTAGGGAGAAAAACTGCAAATTCACTTCATAGCTGGGAGAGTTTGGTAAGTTACATGACCTGCAGAGAGCCACACTAACATCCGAGGATTTCTGTAAAGACTACGCTGATAGAGTGACGTATCCAGCTCGGCAGCTAGAACGTAACGGCACCAAGATCCTGTGCCACCCACTGTGCTAAGGGCTTCGCAGCATTATCTCGTTTTCTCTTGACAGTAACTTTATGAGGCTGGCGCCATTTCCACATACATTTCATTGCTGAACAGTCACGGAGAGATAAATAACCCATCCACAGTCATACAGTTAATTCATGGCGGCGGGGGGGGGGGGTGGTCCTACAGATGAATCCAGGGCTTTCCAAACTCTATGCTTTCAAGGCAGTTCACTCTCAGCCTCCAGAGCAGGCTGGCTGGCTGGCTGAATGGATGGAAGAAGGGATGGTGGATAGATAGATAAAAATAAGATGGATGGATAGAAGGAAGGAGGATGGACGGATGGATGGAAAGAAAGAAAAAAATAGAAGGAAGCATAGATGGATGAATGGATGGATAGATGTATGGATGGATGAATGGATGGATAGATGGACGGATGGATGGATGGACGGACAGTTGGATAAACCAATTAACCAATTCAATGGGCTATTTTAAGTGAAATGATTTGGGAATGCTGAGAACATACCCAGTTCCATCAATTACTCTCCCCAAATTTAAATTAATCTGAACTGGGAGGTGAATGCTCTCAAGTAAAGGCCATACCCCCAGTCTAATTAACTGCAACTCTCAAAAGCAACACCCTGGGTCTATGCTCCTCATACTCTTTCTGCCCCCATGAGGAGTCATCAGCTGACGCAGTGTTCCTGCCCACCCCCAGCAACTCCTGCCACTGTTCTACAAAGAGCCACATGACACTTAAAGGAGAGGCTGAGGGGCGCCTGGGTGGCTCAGTTGGTTAAGTGTCTGTCTGTCTTCGGCTCGAGTCATGATCTCAGGGTCCTGGGATCAAATCCCGCATCGGGTTCCTGCTCCTTGGGGGATCTGCTTCTCCCTCTTCCTCTGTGATCCCTCTTGCTTTCGTTCTCTCTCAAATAAATAAATCTTGATAGATGATAGATAGATAGATAGATAGATAGATAGATAGATAGATAGATAAAGTGAGGCTGGGCTCAAGTTGCCCTCTGGGGTTTGTGTGACAACAGTAAGAAAGTGACACGTCCCCACTGGGGCTGCAGAGCGACGGGCACCTGCGCACAGCACCGCAGCAAAACAGTCCTTCAGCCTCTCTTCCTCTGTGACTCTGCAATAAACACCTGCTCCTCTCATCTCTAAGGACCGTTGCCCTTGCAAATGGAACGAGGGATGGGAACGCCCTCTGTCAACAGACACCCGACTCTCATAAGGGCAGGAGGAGGATGAAGGACAGTAAACTGGCCTCCCTGCACTGTCTCCTGGAAGCCTGGGCTGGTTCAGCCACCGCCATGCATTTACAATGTGTTTTCATCATGGTCAGGGGCGGAGCTGTTCTCATTTCCAATACAGAAAAGGAAGAAGGGAAAGGACGGAGGGAGGGAGAGCGGGAGGGAGGGAGGACAGATGGAAGGAACACCGGCGCCCCTTCTCCCCGAGCCAGCCGAAGGAGGGCCCTGGAGCAGCAGTGTCTCCGCACGGGTCTCCGCGGCAGTCTCAGGAGCGAGCTGGATGGCTGGAGGCTCCACCACTAACATGCGGGTATTAACTCACGCTTCTGTCTAAGCTGGGCTCTGCGGGGAGCCCATCTGTTCCCTCTGCGGGCGGGGCCGTCCCACCCGTCCCTGGTTTCTCCCAGCTGTCAAAGGGGCATAACGCAACAGCAGATAGAACACCGATTTTGTCCTTCTCTAGGGGACGCGGAGGGAGCCACCAGGGACAGGTGAGCAGAGCCACCAAAGGCCGCCTGTGTCTACACTTCTGTACGGAGCTCTGGAGGGAGAGTCTGCAGGGAGATGAGATCCAGAGCAATGAGTCACGGCCCAGGATGCACCCGATGCAGGAATCTGCTCCCGCGGGTCTCTTCTTCAGACCCCCCCCCAAGTGAAAGACCTCACTACCCCAAACAGAAGACCCTTCTGTTATTGGGACAGCTCCAGCTGCTACAAATTTTATCCTGCACCCAGATGAACCTGTTAGCCGTCGCCCCCTCCCTGGGGGACTCAGAGCCAAGACTCTCCCTTTTCCATCAGAGGTCCTTGAAATTGGCAAGGCCGCGTGAAATTAATCAAAGAGCTGATCCCTCCCAAACCAAGAGGCTCTCTGTGGCACCACACCCGACAGCGAGAAACCAGAAACTACCTATAAATGGCCAGCAATAGGGCGTCAGGAAAACCAATTACAGTATTCTGTGCAATGGCATTTTGTCCTGCCATTAAAAGCAAGATACAGAGCGTTTTTTAACCAAAGGAAGAGAGCTCTGAGATGTCAAGTTATGTGGACAGGTGAAAAATATATACGCAATATGATCCTAATTTTGCTTAAAGTAACAAAAAAAAATGTATGCAAGCATATCGAAAAAGAGACTAGAAGTAAATACTTTAAAGTCTGTAACAACGGTAACCTGAAGTTGGGACACTATGGAATGTGTTTTTTTTAATTATTCTTTTATTCACCTGTGTTTTTAAATTTTTATTGATGAACATGTATTACTTTGTAACTAGGAAATTAGAAGTACTAAACACCACTGATTAAAATAAACAAACAAATAAACAAACCCAAACTCATAAAATATACATTTCAGGTCCTGGCCCATTACTGAGGAGGGCACACAGCCCTTCTCCCCTCTGAGAATGTAATTTTTGTTTGTCTGATCTCCCCAGCCTGGGGCGATTGCCTAGATGACACAGGCTCATGGATAAGAAGCCCCTCAGCCAGGGCATGCAGGAGTCCAGGGTCTGGATGCACCTGCAGGGAAGAGCCAGTGGGAAGACCTAGGGTGACGTGGACGCGGAGGGAGCCGCTGGGTTGCTCAGTGCCCTCACCCTTGTCTCTCCCAACACCCTGGCAGGTGAGACGGACCCCAAATGCATGCTCACTACTGCATGGGAGGCTCCCCAGGGAGCTCAGGGGGGTGGGGGGCCGCAGGGGGAGAAAGGGTACATATATCTAGAAAAAGACCCAGATTCAATTGTTGTTCATCAAGAAAGCACTGGACAGAAGCTCTGAAGTCTCCTTCAGGATGGCAGGGAGAAACGGAAGAAAGAAAAGGCATCATTCCATCCTTTCCCACAGTCTGGTGGAAAAGACAACCACCTCCTCTCTGCCCCCTCTGCTCGGGCCTGGAGCTCTGGCAGAAGCCTGTGGTCTCTGAGGTCAAACACCAGACACACCTCGACTCGGGTCCACAGGCGTCAAACCGTATCCATGCATCAAATCCCCTCCCCCCTGTGAGCCGCAGTGTCATCCACCATGCGGGGGTTCCTAGGTGATCGAGTCCTGATGTGCAAGCACCTTTTGTAAATGGTAACGTGTCCACAGTGTCATCAGATGTCATAGTGAGGTGGGGGACTAGGAGACAGTGGGGGAATAGGTGCTAACAGGACACAGAGGCACCTGCCCTCCAGCTGCGGAGCGGTGACAGGTGGGACTCACCTGGGAGATCTGCGGGAGGCCACCACAATCCGCCATCTGGGAGAGAGGGAAGCTGGTCAGTACCAAACACCACAGCAGAGGCGTCCCTCCCCATGGGGCCCACCTGCCGCTGCCCTGCCCCCATTCAGCCCCATTCTGGGGGCACTGGGCACCTTACGGGTGGGGAAACACCCATCCCCACCTAGCAAGGCTGCTCTTGTTATAATCCATCTTGGCACTGATCTGTGTCTTCTTGACAACCGAGACGCCAGATGCCCTGCTACGCCCTGGAAGGAATCTCCCTCAGTTCGTCGAGAACCGGAAGGTGTGCCTGTCCCACTGCAGGGGCACACACCGGGCCTGAGAGAGTGCGAGGAACCTGCAAGCCTCCCGCCAGGGTCCGTGTGACCAGAAAGCCTTCAGTGCGGGAGGCCCTGTACACACACATTCTCTTTAAACGTTCCCTAAGACAGAAACTGCTCGATCTGAGCAATGGAGACGAGGAGACGAACCCTCCGCCTTCTCGAATGCTCCCTTCTCCTCTCCCTACGGCAGTAACTGTGGCCTGTCCGTCCTTCTCCTGGGACAGAGGCCCCGATGTTGCCGGAGTCCAGACACAGATGTGTTGGGATAATTAAGACAAAGGGGCTCCCGGGTTAGCCCATCAGCAGCCCCCTGGGACCCAAAGCCCAGCATCTTCCAGTCTTGCAATTTCCTTGAGAGGGAATCTTGATAGAAAAGTACGTGAAGAGCCAGTTCCGGGGACCAGGTCCCCCTCCTGAGCATCAGACGCCTCCCGCTGCCTTTCACAGGGCTGCTGAGTGACCCACAGACCCTCAGCTCCTCTTGCCCCCTCATTTCACACAGGCCCTTCCTGGGTCACCTGCCCTCCCCAGGGGGTACAACCCCAACGGGCCCTCATCTTGCGTGGTGCCTTTGGGCCAAGGCTGCCACAAACACATGGCGGCTGGATTGCGCGGGCAGGGAGGCCAACGACCCTCAACCCGGCCTCAGGGACAGCGAGCGGCTCAAGCGCCCAGAAGAACCTGCTGGACAGAGTCCTGCCCTCCCGTGGCAGAGCCCCTCTCGGAGGAACGCCCAGCCCCACCCTTGGGAGAGCCCCTGCTTGCACAACTCCCAGTCCGTCCCTCAGCAGAGCACCACGGCCAGCAGCCCATAGACTCTTGGGGTACCAAAGAGGGTTCCCTTCATCTCTGCAGCCTAGGGTGTCCAGCCGGGGCCCCACAACAGATAGATGTTCGTGAACGCATACGTTAAATAATTATTTCTATGGTCTCTGACCACCAGCTGTGCCTCAGTTAAGCACCACTCCATTCTGCAGCAGACTAGGGGTTTCATTCTGCCTGTACCTTGAGGAGAGTAGTCTTTGTTGGGTCCAATTTCGAGTTGCACTCCACCTGGACAAGGAAAGGGAGAAGAAATCTGTTAATTTTCCATCTAGAGCCAAAGTCATCAGCCTTCCCCCTTCGCTGCCACCATCAGCAGCGACACCTGTCTTCCCCCCTAGCATGGAGGGAAGAATGTGGGCTTCGAGATGAAGCAACGTGGCTATAAATTCCAGCCCTGCCATTACTAACTGAGCGACCGTGGACAAGTTACTTAATTTCTTGGAGCCTCGGTTTCTTTTTCCATAAAGGGGGGATAATATCCTTTTTTCAAAGGGTTGTTACAAAGACGAGCTAACATCTAGTAGATGCTCCAGAAATAACTGCTAAATGAGTGGACTTATTTAACCAGCTGTTGCCAGAGATTCTACAAGTACAACATCTCTAGTCCTGACAACTATTCTTCAGACAAAGTGACATCCGCTAATTTAATTTGTCAATGACCATCTCAGAAGTGCATCCAAAATTGGGCAAAATACCCACATGTAACCAGTGATGTTCAAAGTGCCTGCAGCAGAACTATCACCTCCCTTCATGTGAACAATGTATCTCTGCTGATGCATCCTATGATTATGCCCAGTGGGTTAGATCACGGGAAACTCACGGTCCCTCCGCAAATCCTACTCTGTAGCCCACTGCACAAGGCGTGTCACCACTTTAGGACTCTGCTCAATAACTCCTAAGCTTCCCTGTCTCCAGCTACGGGGACGTCAGAAGGGTCAAGTCTGTGCTTTGCCTCCACATCACAGCTGGGAATTAAGGGATGAAACGACCCAGAAGGCCTTGTCTAAGCCCCATTCCCCAGGCACCTCTCTGCCCTACCAGACAATCAGGCACCAACCAGGTCTGAAAACTCTGATTTCCAAATGAGAGGAGAGTCTGTTGGCCAGGAAGCCAAGTGGCAAACATGCCCATCGAAACAAACCAATGGGAGGCAGACTGGCAGGTGTTGGGGCCTGGGAGAAAAGACAGAGGACCTGGTGCCAAGCAAACAGGGCTGGCAGTCACCAGGGAAAGAGGCTGGTGTCTGGGCCCTCTGCCCAAAGGCCAACCAGGTCTGGACTGTCAAATTAAGCACAGAAACAAGTGAATGATTCCTACATACCACAGCATCCACAGCAGGAGAACTGTCTCCAACCACCAACAAAGAAGGGCACCTGGGGGCAGGGAGAGAAGAGGGAGTTAACACAAAGTTTATTTAAAGATTCACATGCTCCCAGGCCTCCCAGGCTGGGACCAGAGTTCTAAAAACACTTATTTTGGTTTCCTCAGTACCCTTTGCTCTTTTTACTTCCTTCTCCTTCCATCCTCTGCTTTGTTCTTAGGATACACTGGGACTGCAGTCATTTACACCTTAGTATGAATTTCAGCCAGAGACTTTCTGGGCCCTCTTGGTTTTAGTTTCAAGCATCCTCTCCTCAACAAAGGATGAGTAGGACTTTGCCACCGATCAAGACCAGAGACCAAGAGGACATGCCTGACAAAGGGAATGGCATGTCGAGTTCAGGTGTTAAATAATATGGTTCACTTACAGAAACTACAAAAGACAGACGATACTGGTGGAATGCAGTTAGTTGTACCCATGACTGTCTTTTCCTCCTAGCCTTATAGGGCACTTTAGGGTGGGACTCATGTCTTACTCAGCTCCAGGCTCTGTGAAAGCAAAGCCTAACGCAGTATTCAACATAGAGCAGGTGCTTAATAAATTCTATCCCAAGTATACTCGGCGCTGCTTCTCTGAGATCCAAGGCTCCCACCCAGGTCTCAGGGACACCCCGGGAACTGAACCCCTGCACAAGGAGTAGGTGACTGAGACTGGGTCGTGCCTGACTCCTGGGAAGAATACACCCAGGGCTTGCCGATTACGATGTCCTGGCACAGAGCACCACTCCCGCCAAACATAGAAAGAAGGCCCTGCCAGTGGCTGAGCAAGGCGACAAGATGGTGAGGGGGAGAAAGGCCACTCACTGCAGGGTGACTGTGTGGGTTCCGGGCATCGGCCGCTCAATCTCCAGGTCCCGCCGGCTGCGGACAACAGACGCACAGTTACATGGTTACACAGGCATCCCCTCCCATCTCGCCGATCCCAGGAGGTCCTGCCGTTAGCCCTTCTAGCAAACCACCTGTGTCCCAACCTGCATGGCTCTTAGGACATCACAGCCTCTTGGGGTCCATGTAATTGGTTTCGGGATAGTGGGACTGATGCATTTCCCGTGGAGCCCAGCTCCTTGCCCCCAACCTGAGTCCTCTACACAATCTCTTTTAGATCTCAGACCTGATCCTTTCCCTCCCTCATTTCTTTTCTTTTTTTTTTTTTTTTAAGATTTTATTTATTTGCGAGAGAGAGAATGAGAGACAGAGAGCATGAGAGGGAGGAGGGTCAGAGGGAGAAGCAGACTCCCTGCTGAGCAGGGAGCCCGATGCGGGACTCGATCCCAGGACTCCAGGATCATGACCTGAGCCGAAGGCAGTCGCTTAACCAACTGAGCCACCCAGGCGCCCTCCCTCCCTCATTTCAAAGCCTCCCACGGTTTCCCACTGTGTGGCGTCATGCCCAGTGCGGGCCCGGCCAGCCCCATGGCTCGCCCCCGCAGACTTTGACTCAGCCTCTCGCCTCCTGGCGGCTCCCACCACCAGACACCCTTTGCCAGAGCATGGCCTGGAGCCAGACAGGCTGGATTCAAATCACAGCCCTCCACTTCCTCGCTGTGTGACTTTGGGCAGAATGCTGAACCTCTCTGTGCCTGTGCTTCCTCAAGAGGAAATGCTAATGGTAACAGCGTCCCAGGATTTTGAAGAGGATTCACTTGATTCCTATGGGCATAATGAGGGCAAGGCAGTGTGTGGGGTTTGGGGGGCTGTCCTGGTCTCTGCGTGTCCACTGCCTAGCCGATAGCCTGAGAGCCCCAGCTCTCGGGAAGTGTCTGCTGAAGAACTGCTCTGTGGAGTCCCACGTCTTCAGTTACCCACTGGGAACACGACCTCTCCCTCCCGCACCGAGAGGCGGGATGCCGGGAGGATGGTAAGAGGAGATGGACACTGAACTTTGTCACAGACACTAATGCCCTTCATGAAGTAAGTTACTGACCGTGAGGAGAGGCAGCCCATGAGGCTCCCTCCTGTCCCCTTCATGGCAGCACGGCAGACTGCGTCCCCTGGCTGACACCAGTGTTCCCGGGCTGTCCCCTCCCCTAGCTGAGGTCCAGACCAGGCCCTCGTTATCATGAAGAGGGCTAGCCCCTGGCCCAAGGCTGGAGGGATGTGCTCCTTGTCCTTGGCATGACTCACCTCCCAGCAGCTTCTCTGGACTCCTCCCTCCTCCTCCCCTCCCCAGCGCTCTGTCACTCGCTCTCTTCACCCTCCTCACACCTGGCCTCTCCTTACGGTCAGCCACGCACAGGCATTTACTCCAAACCCTGTGAGGGCGTGACTGTGTCTCCCTTGTGCTCACCTCCCCACCCCCCTGGGGGTCTGGATGGTAGCTCAGCTCCTTGCAAAACACCAGAACTCCAGGAGGCACCTGACTCCCTGTCCCAGCCATCTCTTTGCTCAAATCCAGAGGCTGTATCTTCTGCTAATTCTGTAAGCCCCCTCTGCCTTATTCCATGTTCCAGACCAACGAAAAGAAACTCGATCGATGCCGTGTCCCAATACCTGTTGTAGGCGTTGATGAACAGGTGCAGGTTGCTGGGGTTCATGTCATTCACGATGTGCTGGCGGTAGGTGTGGACCACTTCCACGTTGTTCTGCATTTCCTCCTGCATTTAGAGAGGGGGGAGATACCCTTTGCTGGGACCGCGGCCCAGTGCCTCCATTCTTCAGGTAATACAGGTACAGAGGTAATAAGGCCTAATGCACTTGACTGCTAGGGAGCCTGAGCAAACCGGGGAAATGCAGTCTGATTCTGCCTATCAGCTGGTAACAGCAAGGAATGCAAACCTGCAAAGGGCAAAGCATGCCCTTCTGGGTTCCTCACTTCTTCGGTATTTGAAGTCAGTCCTCCCGAATCTGGAGTTCGGCTCCGTCACTGCCCTTTTTGGGGGGCAAGTGTCTTAACCTCTCAGAGCCTCAGTCCCCTCAAAAATAAAGGGGGGGTGGCTATTACCTATGTCATCAGGTTGTGGGATTTAGCAGAGGTCTTGCACACAAAAGCCCTTTGTAAACAGTAAAAAATTGATGCAACTGTTAGCAATTAATGTTTTTAAGGGGAAGTTGAGAAGTTTTTCATGCTGGAAACACAAAACCAACTCATGCAACTCCCGTGAAGTTTCTGGAAAGAAGGGCCATCTCAATTCCTAGCGGAGCCAGCCAGAGGTCTACAGAAGCCTCAGCCTTCCCTCTCCCTGCTTCCTTTCTGAATGTGATTTGGGACAAACAAACAAGTTACGAGCCTGCTGTTTCTCATTTGTAAAACAGCGGACGTGTAGGTTCCACAAAATGGCCTGATATGATCAGTGGCGACCAGAGCAGGACAGGGAGGGAGCAAAGGGGGCCCCATGTCCAGCCCGAGCTATTATCTGTAACAGTCCATGATCACTAAAGCAACAAAAAGGCCAACATGCTGTTAGAAAGTCAGGGAAAAGACCATCTAAGGAATTAATCGTGCTGGGGTTTCAGATTAAAACACAACACACAACAGCTACAGCAACCTGGGAGCTCCAACAGATACCTCAAGTAATGTGGGTATAAGCAGACCAGACTCTCACCCTATACTTGACAGCCCCTCCTGCAAGGAAATACAGAAACTGGCTTTAATTTCTTCCATATTCCTCTAAGGTTCAGATTAGACACTCAGGGGGGAAGAGAATGTATCACAAACTAAATGGAGCACAGACGAGGGGAAGAAGGCTACCGTGGGCTGCAGGCTGGCCCCAAAGGCTGTGTCCACGTCAAACCCCCCGTCACCATGAACGCGAACTTATTTGGAAAAGAAGTCTCTGTAGATGTCATTAAGTGAAGGATCCTGAGCACATCATTAAAGATTATACCAGTAGGTCCTAAATCTAATGGCAAGTGTCCTTCTAAGAGAAAGGCAGAGGGAGGGTTTTTCTTTTAAGATTTTATTTATTTATTTATTTATTTGAGAGAGAGAGCATGAGTCAGGGGCGGAGGGGAGCAGAGGGGGAGGGACAGACAGACTCCATGCTGAGCGCGCAGCCTGCTGCGGGACTCGATCTCACAACCCTGAAATCATGACCTGAGCTGAAATCAGGAGTCGGGCGCTCAACTGAGGCGCCCCCAGAAGGAGATGTGAAACAGACACGGAGAGGCCACCGGAGACAGAGACAGAGCCTGGAGGGCTCAGCCACGAGCCAGGGGATTCTGAAGCCACCAGAAGCTGGAAAAGCAAGGAAGGATCCCCCCCAGGACCACTGGATGGAGTGTGGCCCCACCAACATTCCATTTCAGAGTACTGGCCTCCAGAACCGAGACAGAGTCCATTTCTGTTGTTGAAAGCCGCCCAGTCTGGGGTGCTTCTTACAGCAGCCCCGGGAAAATAACATGAAGACCAAACGTAGTGGGCACACGTGGCCAAGCCCAAAGGGGGACATGCGGTCGCATCTCAGATGGTCATGCTCTTGAGCGGGCCACACGGTGCACAGAGCAAATCGAGCCGGGCAGTGTCTGGGCTTGCGTCGGTCACCCCGCACATCCTCCCCAGGGGCTGTGGGCCAGAGTCAGGGGCCACACTGGCTGCCCAGAGGAGGACAGGGGCCTGGCTGGGGTGACTGAGAAACAGCAGAAGTACAGAAGGCCAGGGTCCTGCTCTGGATGCGGGAACATGCTCCAGAGCCAGACATATAGCTTCCAATCCCAGCCCCGCCTCGCCCTGGCTGTGCAACCTCACACAAGTCAATCGACCTCTCTGATACCTTCCATAAACTGGGAATAAAACAAGTACTTTTCACATGGTTCATACAGTTCTGGAGGGAGTCCATGGGTTAGTATTTGTAAAATCCTTAGGACCGAGCAGGGTACACGGCGAACGCCATGGATGTGTGTGTTGTAGGTCTTATTGGTAATAGCCCCAAACTGGAAAGAACCCAAACGGCCATCAATAGGTGAATGGAAAAACCAAGTGCAGCACGTCGCACCACAGAACACTGCCCAGCACTGAAAACGAGCGAGCTCCTGATAAACCCTGATAAACCCAACAACAGCGATGGATCTCAAAATAACTGTGCCGAGTGAAACAAGAGTACATACTGTATGATTCCATTTATATAAAAATCTAGGAAATACAAACTCATCTCTAGGGACAGTAAGCAGATCAGAGGTTGTCTGAGGAGCGGGGAGGGAAGGATTAGCAAGGGGCCCAGGGGGGCTTTGGGGGTGATGGATATGATCATTATCTCAATTTCAGTGGCGTTCTATGGGTGTATGCATGTGTCAACATCTGTTAAATTTTGTACTTCCAATACGGGCAGTTTGGTGGACTTCAACAAGGCTCGTTTAAAAAGCCTTATGTTAAAAAGAGAGTGAGCCGTGACCTGATTTGAAATCGGTCACGTCGCGCTACGGACGAGGTGGGCATCAGCAGGCAGCCCCGCTGGCTTGTGTCCGGCTCGCCTCTGGGCCCGACGCACGAGCAGCTCAGCATGAATGACAGAACGCCAGGCCATGCTACTCACCTTCCCAAAGAGGTGGGACACCACCATGTCTGGAAGGGCTTGGGTCCACCCGGAGATCTGGGGAGGGCAAAAGCAGGTGTTATTAGAACAGGTGTTTGCGGTGGTGGGTCAGCAAAGCCTGCCTGCAAGGGCAGGCTGGAAGTGCTGGGCTCCCTGCACTTAAATCTGAAGACGGCCCCCTCATGGGAACTTGGTTACCTGTTCCAGTTGCCTACAGGACCTGGGGCACCCCCCGGAAGGCAGCGCCTGAGTCTCCACCAATCGCTTATTCTCAGAGCCCCATGCACAGGAGACGCACGGCAAACATGTGCTGAACAGAGACCCAACCTGCTCCTAGCTTCCCCTGTACCATAGCACACTAGGTTCTCACAAGGAGGGCCCCCATCCATTCCCTCTAAACACACACTGAGCTCTGCCAGTCTATACCCAGAATCTGCTTACCTTGAACTAGCCTTCCTGTATGATCCTCTAAATGCCCCCCCTCCAGCCAGTATCCTCTCTTGGAATATATGGAGGTCACTAAAGACATTGCCAACTTTCTCCTCTCTCCCTCTCCCCAACGCAACGCTAGGTACATAGCAGAAGCGCCATAAATGCTAGGTATGCAGCAGGAGCTCCATAAATGCTCGGCATACAGCGGGAGGTCCATAAATGTGTGCTGACCAACTTCACTGTCAGGCAAGGACTGGCAGGATAGAGAAGCTCTAGTGCTGGGGGTTCTCTAGGTTGGGGGTCCCGCCATACCCCCGCTGTGAGGCCCTGGGTGGGGTGCAGAGCCTCTGAAGCTCAAGCCTCTCATCTATAAGCAGCTGTGCCAGGAGCTTCAAAGTCACAAGGTCAAGGTGAGGATAACACGAGGCAACCACACGTGTCACAGGATCTGACGCCAGGGCCTGACATATAAAGACTACTCCTGATATAGGTCTTTTTTCTCTTGGGGTTGGAAAGGAAGGATATGGTGCAGATACTAAGGCCACACGGACATTCCTCAGGCTCCACTTTAGCCAACGGTCAATGTCCCCAGCCCTCCACGTCTGGCTCAGAACAGTTACCCAGGAGCCAAACTGGCTGACGGGAATATCACTTCCTTTCCTGGAAAATAAAATAAAAAACAGGGAGTGTGCTCTGCTCCTGAATATCACGCAGATGGGAGAGATGGGCTCTTGCCTATTGGCAGAAGGTTCCAGAAAGAAATGCAGCATCAGAGTGGCCAAGACAGGGGTGGGAGGTAACAGGGAGGGGCACACCTCTTCAAACCTCGGTCTGCGACAGCCTCCCAACACTTGGCAAAAACATACTTTTGAAATGAAAGGCCAGGATCACCCCCACTGGAAAGGTTCTGTCCTCTTTCAACTGGAACAACTACCCCCTTTCCTTGGCAAATACTGGCGCCTTTATGAAAAAACACAATAATCATTTTTAAAAGATAAACAAGGAATGCTAGGACACCAGCCAGAGCAGAGCTTCCTGAGACAGCATGGGTCCCTCTCCTCCAGGCAGGCATGGGTCCTGCCCCCTCTGGATTCCCAAACCTGCAGTACTTGGGGTGAGGGGCCATTCGACACCTGCTGGATGAGACCGGGGAGGGAAGCAGGGGGTAAGGCCCAAGGACTACAGAGTCCACGGGATCTGCATTCAGCCCCAGTGCTCCCACTGCCTAGCTTTGCGGGACCTTGGACAGCTTTCTTCACCACTCTGAGCCTCAGTTTCCTCTTCTGGAACCTGGTTATAAAAATCCCCACTTCCTGGAGTCAATGGGAGAATTAAATGCGGTCAGAGTACAAACAGCACCTGGTAAATACTCTGGACACACTAGCTAATTATTACTGTCATCAAACTGAGTGGCAGTGTTGGTCCTAAACACACTCTTCTTTGTCATCAATAACATACGGATTCCTGAGATTAGAGGCCTTTGTCTTGTTCCTCTTTTTATTACCAGTGTCTCGAGCAAAGCCCAGTACATGTTAGCTCCTCAGCAAACACTTCTTAACCCAAGCTATGCTTATCAAAGCTGGCTCGAGTACTCACGTCCCCATGGGATGTCTGGTTTAGACCACACTGTCCTACTGAAATCTTCTGAATGGCAAATGGCTGAGGTCATGTTTACTATTTCAAGCAAAGCAAAGGAAAACTGCTTTCTTTGCAGGGGTGGGGAGGAGGAGGCTAGGAGGGGTTTGGGTGGGCACACCTGTTCCACCCGCCTGGCCCTGGTCCTGACCCTGGCCCCAGCCCTGACCCTGATCCTGATCCTGGCCCTGGCCCTGACCCTGCACCTGGCCCTGGCCCTGACCCTGGCCCCTGGCCCTGACCCTGGCCCCTGGCCCTGACCCCGACCCTGGCCCTGACCCTTGACCCCCAGCCTCACCTTGGACGCGGCCCAATCCATCCAGCCTTCTGCACAAGGGTTCACATTGATCAGGACGAGTCCTTCCACCATCTCAGGGTTGTTCAGCTGCAATTCAAGACAGAAGGTGAGCGGCAACCCTGCAATCTCAGATACTATGAACTTCAAAGGTCAAACAGAAGACTGAGGAAAGTACCAGCAGAGGGCCCATGTGCGCCACCAGGCAGGCTGCTGCCTTCCGGAGACCCCACCCGCCCCCCCCACCCCCATGCAAAAGGGAGCCTGCAGCTCAGGGACGCAGGACTGAGCCGCTGAGAGAGCAGGGAGAGGAAGCAGGAGGAGGAGAAGCCTGCTTGCTGGGCAGACCTGCCTCGGGCAAGTCACTTCCCTCCCTGCACCTCCTCCTCCCCAGCCCCCGAGGGGTGTATCACACCACCAGCTTCAAGGTCAGGCAGGGCACGTCAATGCTCTGCAGCAACTACTCCTGGAAGATACATCTGTGTCCCTCTCAGATCTAATACGGACCTTCTTTTGTCTGCTCAGAGCCAAGATAGGCCATTTTTTTAATCATACCAGCATTTCTAAGTTCTGACAACATCCAGCAAATGATAGGCAGTCAGAATACATACAGCTGTGTGCATCAAATGAGCTTTGCTGCAGTTTTAAACAGTCGCTTGGTAAGGCACCTGACCCATCCGGAGCCCACAGTCATGGTAACATACGTGTCTCTGACTCTAGAATCAGCCAGGATCCAAAAGCTGTGGGCTTATCACAAAGAGGCAGCCCGTGCGGTGCCATGAGGACCCGCCCACAAGCAACCTCGAAGGGAGCAAAACCAGTGATAAAGAGCATGTCTGCGGGAGGTCAGGCAAGGCGGTGAGGACGTATGTGAGCGCACGCTCTGGACCCCACACCACATGTGAACTGCGGTTCTCCCTTCGGAAATGAAATTATGGGTCATTTCTCCCTTCGCTGTGGGATTTTTGATGCTTTTCCAGTTGTCTTCCTTAATCTTGACTTAATTTCCATTTAAAACATAATTTTTAAAAAAACGTCCAAGGACTCACAGCAAAGCGAGTGAGGATGTAGGCGCCTGCCCCAGTGCCCATGCCAATTATGCTCTTCAGCCTGGAAGCAGAAATAAAGATGCATGTCACAGAAGGAATGAACAATGGGAGCCCTAATGACCCTCTTAAAACCTCCCCCACTCCTGGTCCCTAAGGAACACCGCCTCCCCCAGCAGCCGTCCCGCTCGTCACTGAGTGTGGCTGCCAAGCCAGACAGAGTGGGGACATGCTGCCTCGAGGACCCAAAACGCATCATGCTTTACGCCTTGACAGGAGACCGTGACCTTGGGGAGACTCGTCCCTTTTCCTTACTTCTCTCCCGACTGCAGCCCAGGCTCTGAGAGACTGCCTGACATTTATGGGAAGGCCTTTTACTGCACCGCTTCTTCCTGCTCAGAAGCTTTATTTTAGACTCTGAAACTTGGAATGAAAATAAATTGGGCAAGAACGCCGAGGTATGATCTTCACACAAAAGGCTCAAGTAAGAGGGACATGAGCACTGGAGAGAGAGGGCATGGAGGGAGAAATGGAGGGCTCAGGCCGCCCTCTTCCAGAATGTTCCATCGATAAGGAAGAGCAATGAAAGAAGAGGGGGCCGGGAAAGGATGGGAGGGGTGGCGGTCTTCAGGTGATGTGTTCGCTCGTGGAGAAAAGCCCAGCGGGCGAGAGGTGGACCAGAGAGTAGAGACGGTGTGAAAAGAGTTCACAAAGGGTGATAGCTAATTTCTTTCCTGACTGTTCACCCTACATTTCAGTGGTCAGGCCAGATCAAGGCCAAAGGAGAGGCAGAGGTTAGAAGCCACCTTTCTCTGCAGGCTGGTGGGGCAGCAGATCCCTCACTCTTACCCAAACTGGTGGAGGACTCCAGGAAGCATTTCGGCCAGCTGGTCCATGGAGGGGTACAGGTACCTTGGGGGAAGCCATGCAGAGGCCATTAGTGAGGGCCAGACCCCGGAGGAAATGAATCATTCAAAGAGGAACACGCTTGAAGGGCAGGGCCCACGCACAACCTGGCCCCTGGGCCCAGCCCCCCTGCCCAGCCCCCTGCAGCCCTCCTTCCCCGCACCGAGCCGTGCGCACAAGCCTGCTCCCCTGCACAAGGCTGCGCCCTACCCCAATCCTCCCCGTTTGTAAACTGACCCTTGATGGATTGCTTCCTATGCTCCAGGTCCCACACCAAGCATCGGAGGAGACTTAGAAGCTCATCTAATCCTTACAACAACTCTGTGAGGTTCCCATGATTTCCCCCGGTATATAGATTATAAACAGCAGTGAAGCTGGGAGAAGCCACTTGGCTTCATGGCCAGGCCCGCACTTGGAGCGGCATCTCACGTGGGCCCTGGGATTTCTCACTCACCTCCCAGAAGGCCTGCGGCAGCTCTCCCATACAACATTCCTGGCCACAGGGAAGTCCCTCCTCTATCACCCCTGTCCCCAAGAGATGCTCTGGAAGGAGCTTGGAGAGAGTACAGAGAAGCAGGCCACGCTGATGAGCTGGACACAGTGAGCTTTGGGAGATGGATAACCCGGGGGGATTTTACACCGGGATGCCTCAATTCACGCATCTTCTGGGACCATGGCTCCTGGGTGACTCTGGAGTCTGCAGGCTGCCCTGAGCCTAAGCATTAAGGTGGAGGCTTCCCCTTCCCAGAGTGCAGGAAACAAACATCTCCTGTCACCAAGTCCTTAGCAGGGCCTGCCCGGGGCTTCTTGTTCCCACTGTGCCCACCCTTCCCAGCAGGAGTACCAGATGACAACCCCTGGCAAAAAAAGGAGCCACTCCCCAGGCTGGTCCCTTTCTCTCGGACAAGAACAACCCTGCCCCCGTGACTCATGGAGCATCTCTAGGCCCGCTCTCTTCCTGGCCAAGCACATGCTGCCTCCTCTGCCTCCTCACACGGTGTGCGCTCACCTCCCTGGGATCTCCAGAAAGGCTAGGGAGCTCTGCCTCAGCAGGAGCGAACAACCCTAGGCAGAGTTCCTGCATGCTTTCTTTCCCAACTTCCCTGGAAGAACTCCAAGAATCATCCCTCTCACCAAGGCCTCGGGTGCCATCAGAGAGCCTGGTCCTTTTTATCAAAAGCAGGTGCACATGGCACGCCGCGTTAGGAGCGAGCTCCTCTGGACAGCCCATGATTCTCTGGACAGGTCCCTGCGGGAGCCCACAAAATGCCTCCCAAGACCAGCAGATGGGAAATGGTGTTGGGGGAAGCAGGGGCGACCTTTACTAGGAGGCATCCCACAAGGCTGGCCTCAGGGAGGAGGACTCAGGATACACATTAAGGAGTTCCTTCCACAAAGGAGTTATGGCTGCTCACTCATGCCAGGCTCCTGGTGAGGCCTCGGGGAGACCACGTGAGCACAGCAGGCCCGGTCCAGCACAGGGGCCAGGTGAAACACGGGAGTATAATGACAAAGGTGACAGTGAGGGAGATGGGGGTGTTCAGAAGGGAGACTGAGACAGGGAGTCCTGTTCTGTCTGATCAGGAGGTTAGGGAGAGCTTCTTGGAAGAAGTGACATTGAAGGAGGCATTGGGGTTTGATGAGTGTAGAGTATAGGAAACATTATTCTAGGTAGGGGACCCAGCATGTGCAAAAGCTCTGGAAAGAGCCAGAAAGACCCTGGCTGATATGTCTACACAAAAATGGAGCCAGTTTCCTTCTGAAATGGCCATGGCTCAGTTTACAGCCAGCAGCCCCCAAAAGGTGATTCTGGGGAAGCCACTTACCCCCAGCAGCTTGTTCCTGGGATTAGATGTATAGCCAGGAGACAATAGGATTCTACCACAAGCCCCCCACCCCCACCATATGTAGGGAGCTGACTCCAGAGCTGGGGTCCCCATCCCTGCTTTGCTGCCTCAGCCTCGGGACAGAGGGAGCGTACCCCTAGAGGGCCCAGGAGACCCCCAACTACGGGAGGCAGAAATAAGGCAAGGCCCACTCAGGCACACTGAAATCACCTGCTAACTTGGAGGGGAGCAAATACCCTGCACCCTGGCCTCCAGGTCAACTTAATGAAAATTCCACAGGGTGGGGGCCCAAACCTCAGGATGTTTTTTTAAATCTTCCCATGGGGAGCTAAGAGCCACTGGGTTACCTCAAGTCTTTCAAACAGTTGCTCCAAACAAAGATGGATTTACTGACAGACCTCTGGCTTAATCTGCTAGTGAACAGTTAATGGTGTCCCACTGTATTAGGAAGCTTTTAATTTTTGGTCCTGGCCCCATGTGGCTGGATGTTCTTTCCCGTCTCTGATAAAGGTTAATAATTCTGAACACCAACAACAACAACAACAAAAATCTATTTGTGAATGTCAAGAAGGCCCATTCTGGGAGACTTGAAACCCAAGAGCCGGCTGCATCCTGGTTTAATGACAACCTCTAAGAGGTTTGCCTCCCCCCACGGGACACTGATGGTCCAGTGCGGTCAGGAAGCCTGTCTCGGCCTCACAGTGGAAACTGGAAGGCCTCGCTGGCTGCATGCTGGGGACAAGCAGGCAGCTAAACACCTGCGACAAGGGACCCTGACATTCTAAAGAGAACGTGATCCTTAGAGTCAGCAGACTCTCCGACTCCCCCCGTTCAACTAGCTGTGTAACCTTGAGCAAGGTACTTAGCCCTTCCACTCCTCAGTTTCTTCGTCCAAGAAATGGAGCTGTAACACCAGGCACATATATTAGCCATACGTAGGATTAAGTGCAAGTGACCCGTGTGAATAAAAACTAAGCTGTGGGGGGTGGCGGTGGCACCTGGGTGTCTCAGTAGGTTAAGCATCTGACTCTTGATTTCGGCTCAGGTCACGATCTCAGGGTCATGGGATCGAGCCCCATGTTGGGCTCTGTGCTGGGCTGGGAGTCTGCTTCTCTCTCTCTCTCCCCCTCTCCCCCCCCCCCTGCACTCGAGCACGCTCTCTCTCAAATAATTAAATGAATCTTAAAACAAAAACAAAACAAAACCTAAACCTGGACCACAGGAAGTACTTCATCAATATTATTTCTTATTGTTCCCTCTCTTTTTCTTCCCACCTTTCCAGAACTCTCTCCTAACTATTTTTCATGTGAAAGTCCTCTCCCACTCGGTCCTGTGCAGGTCATGCACACCTATTAAAAAGCTAGCTCCCTGGGTGGGTGAGAGCAGGGGTGGGGGGGGGCAGGGGTGCGTGGCAGGGAGTGAGGAATTAGGGCTTAGCAGGGACAGCGTTTCAGTTTAGGATGGTGAAATAGTCCTGGAGATGGACGGTGGGGACAGTTGCATAACAGTGCGAATGCACTTAACGCTACTGAACTCCATACTCAAAAATGGTTACAGCGGTAAATCCTGGCTTATATATATCTTACTGCAATAAAACAAAAACCTAGTCCGACGCCAGCCCCCTCCACCTGTGTAGCTCTCCTGTCCCCCTTCTGGAACATGAGGCCCCGGGTCTTACCCCACGGGGAAGGAGGCCGCGCCGTCCTGCTGGCCAGGGGCGTCCACGTGGCAGACGGCAAAGTGCTGCGTGATCTCCTGCATGTCCTCGGAGTTGAATAGGGGGTTGTAGCAGGTTTTGTCTGGAGAACAGGAGGGGGAGAGAAAAGAGGAAGGAGGAAGGAGAGAATACATCTGGGTGCTCGGCGGCATGTGTTGGCATTTTGTTGGTTTCATTCCCATGCAGCGGAGGAATGAACATACAAGAAAGAATGCTGACCTTCTTGCCCCCTCCCACTTCCCTCTGGTGATAGAAGGCAAGCACCCGGGTATGGAGGTGGCAGTGGTCGGTATACGGCGGTGGCAGCTGAAGCTCAAACCTGGAGCTGGTGCTGGGAGGAGACTCCCATTCCGGCTCCTGCATCTTCCCCCATCAGCCGCGGCTGCGATGGCCCTGGGGTGAGATGGGCTGGCTGCCCTCATGCCCTCTTTCTGTCTGGGTCTCCTAAACCCCCACATTGGAAGTAATGGCCAGGGCACATGCTTCTCAACCAAGGAGGGGCATAGGAGATCAAGCATGGACCCTCTCACTTCTTATGTGGCCTTGGATGAATCTCCCAATTTGCTGAGTGCTTGAGTCAAAGATGGCCAGCTGGCCACCAACCCACCCCCTTTTCTTCCTGGGCACACAGCAGGACTACATTTCCCAGACTCCTTTGCAACAAGAGGCAGCCATGTGATTGGGTTCTGGCCAATAGCACGCGAAGCTCACAGTTTCTTGTTAACACCTGCCACCCACTCTTCTAGGTTTCTCTCTCTGCTGTCATCTGCCAAATGCATAAGGCTCTGAGGCCCCAGGGGATGGAGGAGCCAAAGCTGGCAGGAGCCCAGGTCCTGGAACCACCATGTGAAAGGTGTCCCACAGAATGCCCAGAGGTATTACAGGAGGGAGAGATAAACGTATATTGTGTATAGCCACAGAGGTCTTGGGGGCTTTTGTTTCTGCAGTTGGCTCACTAAACAGTGAGCTTCTACCACAAGGGTAGAACAGCACCACACGCAATTCCATTCCTCACCAGGGTCCGGTAACATAAAGTAACAGATACCCAAGTACCTAGCATGGGAGCTGGTACCTAATGGATACAAGGGCGGGACACAGAGGAGGAAGAGGGATAAAAGAGAAGGGAAGCTGAAGGAGAAAATGGTTTTCAGTGACTGACATCACTGCCTCAAGGTACTAAGAAGCTGTAGGAAAAACATGCAAGCCAGGCAGGCTGTCAATCACAAATCAAGCAATCGTCCAGCCTGTGATACTTAGGATTACAGAGGTGACTGGATGTGAAGGCCAGCAGTGCCTTCCCAATCGCCACGGAAAGATTCACTTCCATCCTGTGCAATTTTAACATTCAGTAGATCTTACTCCTTTACTGTCTGTGAAAAAAATGGGGAACCCACGTATGCTAACACTTCCTGGGAAATCTCAAGAATACAGCGTAAACATTCACGGCAGCCTCATTCAGAACAGCCAAAAAAGCAAAAACCATCCAAGTGTTCATCAGCTGAAGAATGGAAAAACAAAATGTGGTCTCTGCACTCAGTGGATTATCATTCAGCAACAAGGAAGGAAGTACATAATACAGGCGACCGCGTGGATGAACTGAAACCATTATGAAAGCAGCCAGTCACAAAACACCACATATGGTAGGATTCCATTTATAACAAATGCCCCGAATACGCATGTCCTTAAGAGACAGAAAGTAGACCAGTGGCTGCCAGGGGCTGGGGGGAAAGGGAGATGGGGGGGCAGGGGGGGGGGGTTACAGATTTTTCAGGGTGATAAAAACGTTCTTAAATGGATGGTGCTGACGGTTGTGCAACTCGGTGAAAGTAAGAACAATAACTATGCACACTGATCCAAAGAAGTCACCGTCACACGCAGACAGCAGAGGGCCCTGAGTCCCCAGCACACCCAGGCACGAAGACAACTATGCGCCATGCGTCGTACATCACAGGCTCTTCCAGTCTGTGGCAAGTTCTCGTCCCACAAGCGCTCCAGGAAGTGCCGGCCAAAGAGAAAACAGCTGGATGCCCCACCACCAGCCCTTCCTAGCTGTCCTCTTCCTCCACCCCCAGCGGGAAGTGAGGCTCCTGGGAACTTACGGTTCATGCCGATGTCGTGGTATGTGAGGATGACAGGCCGGTTTCCCTTGGGGGTCCCGCACAGTGTGACGTGAATGGAGCCATGCACCGTCTCGATGTCCTGCTCCTGAGGGAAGACAGGAGACAGAGGGGTCTGTGCTGTGGGCTTTGCAGCATTGGATTTGAACCCTGATGACCCCAGGCTGGCTGGCCTGGCCTATTTTTAGAGGGACTCTTGGCTGTAGGCACCCAGTTTCCAACTGTGTTCTGAGGAAGCTCCGTATGTTTCTCGTCTGGTCAGCAGAGCCCTGGCCTTTGGGCAGCGGATCTCTCCGGCCAGAGAAACCACTCCAAGAACCAGGGAGGGAAGGGAAACTCAACTGGGAGGCAGAGGCAAAGAGTCCTGGTTCAGACTGTGCCATTAATTGCCCAAAACCTGGGGAAGTCACCAGCCCCAGCCCCTCTCTGCACAGGACTTTGTTTTCTCCATCTGGGAAACCAAGGTCATCAAGGCCTGAGCTTCCTAGACTGCCTGCTCCCACATCCACGCTGGCGCATCCCTGAGCTGGCGGAGGGTGACAGTCTGGCTCAGGGAAACCAAGGCAGCTGCCCCAAATGACACTCAGGACCCACCCAGAGAGTCAGCCTTAGTGTTGCCCACAGGCTTCTTACGGCCTCACGCTCTGAGAAGCTCGGACAGCCAAACCACGTTCACGCCTCAGGAGGCCACGTTAGGTTGCCCCTTGACATTTATTTCCCAAGGAGAGAACATTCCAGATGCCATCGAACCTGCTCCCAAAACCACTGGCGGTGGTTTGGATCACTGACGAATGGCGGGAGAGAGAAGGTCAGCGTCTGCCGCACATGGACAAGAAGAAGAAGTGGGCTGGACGCCCCAGTTAGGAGCCTTGTGGAGCTGGGCAAGCTGCCCTTCGCCCAGCCTGTACCATGGGAACCTGGCAGCTCCAGGGATGCCAGGAGGCCCACAGGACACAGCACAGCCCCTTGACCCCAGACCTGGGAGAAACTTGGCTCACAAAGAAAGAAATATGCCCCAATTCTCAGGCTCTCCCTCCAGAACAGGGAAGCATAGTATCTGCATGTGTAGAAAGAAGCCACTCCCCTCCCCATCCCAAGCAAGCGATGCAGGGGCTTCCAGCCCTCACTCTGAAGACCCCCAGAGCAAACAAGTGGGATGCTGGGTACCGGGGGCTGGGGGGCGTTTCCAGGCTGCCATCGTACCTGTGAAATGGGGAGAACCCTAGAACCTCATAGGGTGTGTGATGCGGATGGGCCCACACAGGCCCCGGCATGGAGGCGACCCCCGCTCCCTGTCAGTCCCAGGCCTACCCCCATCACCAGGGTCCTCCTGAGCCACCTGCCTTATCACCCCAACGAAGGGAGTCCCCTGAACACAGAGCCCACCGTCTCTCTTCCCCTCGATGCCCGACACTCTGCTCTTGCCTATACAAACACTGGAAAAATCCACAGACGATGGAGTAACAGCCTGGCCCCCAGTGGGGGCCACGGTCATCTGCTGGGCCCAGCCCTGGCCCTGAAGCCAACCGGGAACAATGGCTCATTGAGAGGGTCACATTCTCCATTGTCTCCCCAGCTGACCCACATGGCGCCCTCTAAAAATAGGCCAGGCCAGCCAGCCTGGGGTCATCAGGGTTCAAATCCAAGCTCTGCCCTTCCCCAACCCCTCTGAGCCCTGGGTCCCTATCTGGAAGACAGGAGTGAGCCACCTCCCCCCGGGATCCTCAGGAGAGGAGGTCACCTTGTGGTCTGAAACACAGTGCCAGGAGGAAAGGGGGTCCTTGGCACACGGTAGCAGAGGGTTTTAATGCAGTGCCTGGGAACCACCTTGGTGGCAGATACGGGACGCCCAGCCTTGGCTGGGCACCAAAGATGTCCCGGCAGCCCCCAGGGGTGGGGATGCGTGGCTGATGTTGACTCATCTCTGTGGAGGCCTTAAAATTATATAGCCCTGGGAGAAGAACCATGAGAGACGATGGACTCTGAAAAACAAACTGAGGGTTCTAGAGGGGAGGGGGTTGGGAGGATGGGTTAGCCTGGTGATGGGTATTAAAGAGGGCACGTTCTGCATGGAGCACTGGGTGTTATGCACAAACAATGAATCATGGAACACTATATCTAAAACTAATGATGTAATGTATGGGGATTAACATAACAATAAAAAAATTTACAAATAAAAAAAAATTATATAGCCCTGGAACCAGAATTAAACATGTCCGAGAAGGGAGGGGCAGACCTGCCCTGCTTACGGTTCTGTCCCCAGGCCTAGCACGCAGTCAGCGCTCACAGCAGGTGCTCTGGAACTGTTGCATAAAGACCTGAGACTAAATGATCCTTCTCTAGAAAGTCCACTAACTATTCTGCGTTCAGGCTCCCCTGTGCCCCTTAATTGCCTCTGAGCTTCTTGGGTGAGCTCCCTCTCGCCAAACTCCAGGATTGGCACGAAATCTCCCAGGATGAGTGCAAAACCTCCCAGGACTGCACGGGCCCCACTGAGCGCTAAGGCTTCACCCTTGAGAGGAGCCACGTTAAGTGTGGTGGCCGTGGCCCACCGCCTCACCACTAGCCCGGACCACAGCCCAGCCAGAATTATTCGCCGTGGTTCGCCTTGTTTGGAAGGATAAGGCAGCCGGTCTCAGAAAGTGGAAGCAACACAGTGAAGGGGCTCAGGCACGGGTCTGGGGGAACTTAGGTGAGGGTAAGATTTGCTAAGCACCCATCAAGAGGCACAGGGCGCCCAACCGCCATGGCCACAGGCAAGCCTGTCCATCCCATTTCACAGATGAAGACATTGAGGCCGCTTCCCCAAGGTCACACAGCTTGTAGAACCAGGATCAGAACCCAGGTCTTCTGGGGCCCCATGCTGGTGCTGGCCCCCAGCTGCCCACCAGCCCGCACAGGTAGGAGGAGGAGAAAAGCCAAGTGTCACGTTCCTGGTGCGAGTCCCATTCCTTAAGACACAGATGCATGCATGCGTACACACACATGTACTGCACACACGCACGTGTGCATATGCATGCACACATGTATGCACACTCACGCACACTGCGCATGCATGCACACACACATGCATATGCACGTGTGCACACATTTCCACACACATTTGCGTGCACATGCGCACGCACACACCCACACGCACGATTCTAAGCTAGCCCTCCCTGGTGCTCTCTTCCCACTGGCCAAAACCAAGACTGCACCTGAGACTGGATGGAGGAATTAAAACACAAACACATGCCTTTGTCCTCTTCAGACCCAAAGGAACATTCTGTCCTTCTGTCTCCATGGGGATGAATCACTATGCAGTATCCTCTAGGGAGGGACCGACCTCACATCCCCCACATTCTCCCAAAGAGAGGGCACCAAGTACCCCAGTGCACTTTGTGTCCCCTTGCCTGAAAGAGGGCATCCCCCGTCCTGGGACTCATCAAGGGTCCTCTCTTTTGCTACGATGGTGGCTGGAAACACACACACACACACACACACACACACACACACACACACACACGATTCCTCCACCACCCAGATCTCCAATCCCAGCCCTTCCCCAGTTCAGAGCCAGATCTCTGAAGTCCCTGCACACAGGGGTCTGATCCAGCCAGAGGCATGCAGCAGAGAAATACCCAGCTTTTCCTCTCGCCTCCTCTGGAAAAGCCTAGAACGCCACTCTCTGAAGGTGTAGAGGAGATGGCAATATGGTGGCAATCATCATCAAGTCAGCCCTCCTACTGGACTCCGGCCCTGACCCGAGCATTTACTTACAAGTGTTCTCTCATCGAATGCACACAACTCCACTGGGCAACAACTGTCCCCTTTTACAGAAGAGAGACAGGCCAAGAGAGGGCAAGTAATCTACCCGAGGTCACACAGCTGGAACGGAACCCGAGGCAGTCCAAGTCCGAAGCCTTGGACTCTGTGCGCTCCCTGACATCTGTTTTACTCTGTGCCAGACGGTACATGAAGAAAAGAAACCTTTACCCACACAGAATGTGCACAGTGACTCTCTCAGTCAGCCCCCCACTGCTGTGACTGTGGATGGCTTTCTGTCTCCCCAGCCTCTCCAGGGACCCACAATCCAGACACGTGCCAGAGTCCTCTGGATGTGGAACAGAGGAATGCACACTGCGGTATGGCTGACGGGTGCCCGACTGGGAAGGGCCTCGGCACCAACATCACAGTACTGGGCTGGCCCCTTCGCTGCACGCCGCTTCTTTTATCTGTAGCACCCACCATGGGGCAAAGATCTGTTTGATCACCACCTCCCACCTGCCAGCCAATTCCCAGAGAGAGAGGCTGGCTCTGCCAGAGACAAGGTCTGGCCCCCAAAGGGCACCGAGATTCACAGAGTCCACACCACCTCTAAGAATGGCACCTATCCTACTCCTACTGTCTACAGGGCTTGCAAGATGGCAGGTGCTGAAAACAGGAATACCACTAAGTATTCCTTAAAGATTTCATGTCGGCTGCCCATCCTGGCTTCGGAGCTTTATAAACTATGTCTGACTGTGTGGGTTGGCCTCTCAAACATCTGTTATTCCCTCCTTTATGATCGAATTCTCAGCAACGTGCCTGATAAAATTCTCCCCCCTCCCCCATCTCCTTTATAGCCAAGGGGGGTCCAGAGACTCATTTCTGGCTCATGAGATGTCAGCAGAACTCACTGGGGTTTTGAGGAGAGTTTTTTTTTTTAAGGTTCAAACTTGGCCTTCTGGTTTTTTTTCCTTTCACCCTTCTGCCTGCTTCCTCCCTGGAATATGAATGAGATGCTTGGAGGTGCAGCAGCCATCTTAGGAGCATGAGGACAAAAACTACATGCTCAAGAAGACAGCAGGAAGCTGGAAAGAGTCTGGGACTGGGTGACATTCATAGGTCTTCCAATTCAGTAGAATAGCAAACATTTCTGTTGTCTGTTGAGGGATGTTAATCCTAATGATACATTCACCATGTGCCCTTGGCCAAGTTACCACACTAGTCTGGGAGTCCCTTCAGCTGTCAGCTGAGGGCAGTAAGAAGTCCATCTGCTCATGGGGATGCTCCCAAGACTAAAACTGCCGTATGCACTGGGAAGTGTTCCGCAAATGGCAGCATTTGGCTCCATGCTGGTTGTTATGGATGCTTATCCCAGAGATAATCAGTGTGAAGCCACAAGAGGGTCCCAATGGCTTAAGTCAACTGGTTGAGTGATCCAGGGGAGCTCTGAGACCAGCTGCCGCCACCTCCCTCCATAATCCCCTCCTTCCCAGCAGGCCCCGGGGAGACACGGAATGATCTGGCCTCTTAAGGGATGACACACTTAGGCAGACGCTAAGTCAGCTGGTGCACTGGGCTGCCCCTCCCAGCAGCCTAGCAAGCCTTGGTCCAGGCACGGCCAAGGGCGGAGGGCACTCTACGGAACAGGCAAAGAAAACTGATTTGGGCTAGTCAGTTGTTGAGGCAAGAAAGGCAAATCATGACAACAGAGGCTCAGGAGGAAATGGCAAGGGATTGCCCCTCCACAATCTTTTTGGAAATAATGCCCCCCCACCCCAAATCCTCCTGGTTCATTTCCAGTGCCCACAGTGGGGAAGGCATAGGCCTGGCTAGGCCACTGACCTCCTTTCCATTAAGTAAGAAGCAGGTAAAGAGTGAAGGATGCTGGGAAGGGGCGTGTGTGTGCAAGAAACAGATTATCTGCATATAAGGACAGCTGTCTGTTTACTGAGCAAACACTGTAACAGCCATTTCACAGATGGCAAAAGCCAGCATCTGTGCACCCCAGCGTACGCACCTACAGGTAGCAGAGGTAAGATTCAGGACAAGCCCTTGGGACCCCCGTGTCCTGACTGCCGGCCGAGCCCCAGGTTACAGGAGGCACACTGGGCCCCCTCGAAGATACGACCTCAAGGAGGCCCAGCTGAACCTGGGGCTGCTCCCATTTCTCCAGTTTCTTTAATGCTGTCATCACATCAGGGAAAAGAAAAGCTAGAGAATCAGGAAACCAGCTGGTGTGGGCAGGCGGGCGTCAGCCTGGGAATACAGAGTGAAGCTTGAGCCCACACCAAAGATCGCAATTCTCCAAGGAAGAGAGAATTAGGAGGGGAGTCTTTGTCGGATCAGAGAAAAGAGAAGGAGCAGCGCCGGCCACCCATCCACCCATGGAGCAGAAGAGGGAGGCTTGTGTGCTGCTTCCCATGCTGTGTTTATCACATTCACAACACCCTCGGGGGTGGTGATACTCCCCCAGATTACAGATCAGAAGACTAAGCCCCTGGGAGGTCGGGCCACCGGCCAAGGACACACAGCTAGCAAAGACAGAGCTGATCAAAACCCGCTTCTGTCTACTGCACCCACCCTGTGACGCCAAGACATGGGTGTCTACACTCGGTGAGCCTGACAGCCTGGGCTGGACGGACCTGGGGAGAGCCAAGCCCCACCACGGGGGCACTGGGGTGGGCGAGGCGCCCCTCTCCCACCCCCCCACCCCCAGGAGGGCACTCCCAGGAAACCCACGGAGGAGAGAAGAGGCAAGCCTCATTTCTCGGTGACCCAGATGAGCGCTTCTGCCATCTGTCACTCGGGCTTGGCTCTAAGCCCCAGTGGCCTGGCTGGGAGGTAGGGCTGGGGGGAAGGCAGGGATGGGAAATGGTGGGTCGAGGATTTCCAAGCCTCTGGGCTCTGCCCACCTTCAGTCAGAGAGCATGAAAACAAGAAGCAACTATGTGGAAAGAAAGAAATTAGTAAAAGGTCACTGTTTCCATTTTCCCTAGAAGCTGATCTGCTACCAAGAAAAGGGAAAAATTCACCTCTCCCCACACCCTCACCCTCTGCCAGGCTCAGACTGGGCTCCAGAGTGGGAGCCAGACCCCAGGAGACGCCGTCCCCCACCTCCTGTGCCCCAGCCCCCGCCACCCCGCACCCGGAGGCCCAGTGGGTGACATCAGCTCCGTGCCCAGGGAGCCCTGGTGAGCACACAGACGCAGATTCCCATGGAAACCAAATCAAATCAAACCATCTGAAAAACTAAAGTTCCAGGTGGAAGGAATTAGAAACAGCAAATCCAACAGGAGAGGCCATTTGGAGCCAAAGCAAGTGTCCCGCCTCGGGGCCACAGTGAGGGGCAGTGGTCACAACCCTGCCGCCCCCTCCCCCCACTGGTTATAGGGACTTCGACTTTGGCTCCAGATGTGGGGACTGGGTCAGGCTTGGTCATGTATCTCGTCACTGAACAACACAGGCCAAATCCCTTAAACCTTCTCTGGGCCTTGTCTCCTCAACTAGAAAACAAGGCTGACACTAAGCCCTCTCCTTAAGGGCTGATGTGAGGAGTAAGGACATCACACAGAAGAGGCCAGCACAATTCCTGGGGTACAGCTAGTGCCCAGGACGTCAGGTATCACGACCCCCGTGATTATCACGTATCTCAGAGTCACATGGGCCAAAATTGAGGGTTATCCTGATAGCACCCTTTGGTGAGTTTCTTAACATCTCCAGATTGATTTCTCATCTGCAAAAGAGGGTAACATTCCCACCCTGGCACGGAAGGCCTCAGACGGTAAGTGGGCATGCAAATATGCATTCGCTCCCTTCTCCCCTCCCCTCCCCTCAGTGGCCTTCCAGGAAGCCTCCCCACCTGGAGCAGAAAGGGAAGGGCTAGATCATAAAGCATCTGCCAGCTCTGGTATTCTTGGATTCTAGGATTCTAGCCAAAGAAAATAAGCTGGAACCCAAAATATTCCCACCTAGCCCACTCGTTAAATTTGCAAACACAACTGCCTAGTTCCTAATGCCAGAACCTTCTCTGCAAAGTCAGATCAAACTGCATCCGTCCTGCAGCCAAGGCACCTCAGCCCAGCAGCCCACCCAGCCCTGTGCTCTGAGGGCCCCAGAGAGTCTCCAGGAAAGGTATGCAAAGAAGGGTCCCGAGAGCCCTCATAGAACTTCGCATGCCCGGGTACCAATCGATTTGCCCCAAAACATCACCCAGGCCAAAAACAAACTGCCCAGCCTAAGGTGATGTCAGCCAGGAAGAGATGAGGCCATGATGCCATCCGCTCTGGCAGCTGAGCTCTTTCCTAAGGCAGGCAGCCCTGCGGCTCGGGCAGCAGACCTTCCAGCAGCTTCTTACCGCTGAGCTCTGGGCTACGGTGTGTGTTTTGATTCAGGGGGAGGGAAAAAAATATTAACTACTTTGCGAAAAGAACAAAGAGGCTGCTTGAATTAGTCAAAATGCTGAAGCACCAAGTATTTTTCAAGAAATAACATGGGCTGCTTCGGGACACACACAGTAAGGCTGCTCAGACTCCTTGAAGTTGACCCCTAAGGAACTGCCCGGCCGGGGCCCCCGTTTCAATGAGCAGCAAGGAACACAGGAAAGCAGTTGGCCACGGAGGCACACCCCTTCCTGAGTCCTGCACTGGCTCACCCTCAGGAGGTTACACGTTCGCCCACCCAAGTACTGTCCAGATTATTTGCCCGGCCAGGTTGGTTTTCAGCCGGAGTTGCAAAGATACGCTGGCTTCTAGTCCTGATGGGCCCTCAGGCAGAGAAGAATGGTTGGGGTCAGATCACGTTCGGTGGGCCCCTTCCTAGCTGCTGGCCACAGGGACGCCTCAGCTTCCGATCTGCCATGGGGAGCTGACGGGACAAGTCCCAGAAGAATCAGCAAGAGCGCCTGGGAAGCCCTGGGCCCTGGCCTGGCTCATGAGAGCCTGATGAGTCCGCAGCAGGCAAGGAGACACTGTGCCAGAGCCCCGTGGGACCTCTGAGGGCAGGGTGGGCTGGCGAGCCCCCGCGCTGGGGCATGGATACCCTCAGCCACCCTTGACCACGGTTCCGTCCTTCTCCGCCTCGGACCCTGTGGTCGCTAACTCTTCAGGACACAGAGAGCATCACACTGCAGTGCATCTTCGGAAGGAACATCCTACAGCAACCCACACGCACGATTTTGGAGACTGCTGGAATTCCGAGGGAAACCTTCATAAACACCATGAGTCAACTAGGTCTAGGAGCCAAATCCCAATGAATATGGTTTTATAGAAAGAGATACTTTTGCAAACAACCTTGACAGAGTATCGTTCAGCACTCAGAATCAGCTCCAATATTGTGATTCACTGGTAAGATCGAGCCTATTTGCTTAGAGATGTCAGCTCACCCTCAGAAGGCTCGGGATCCAAGCCAGAGGGGCCCCTGCATGTGATAGTGCCTTGGCCTGGGATGATGGGTCCCTAAGCTTCTCCTGGTCACCTGACTGGCTCCATCTATCATTCAGGTCTCCGTTCCATGTCACCGCCTCCATCAGCCTTCCCGGACTACTCAGCCTAAGGCAGAGACCCACCAAGAGAAGGGGAGCTGTGGTCCTCAAAGCCCCTCCAGGAGCTGGTTTCGGCATGTTTGATGGGTTCCCCCCCACTTCCAGCGAGGCAGAAGCTCGTGCACTCTGGAAACGCACTAGCTGAGTTCACACCCCCACCCTACCCCTTTCCAGCTCTGAGACTTCAGGCAAGTGACTCAGCCTCTCTGTGCTTTGGGCTCTCCCTCCGCACCACGAAGGAAGGGGCTGTTGTGAGCACGCCCTGAGCAAAACATGCAGTGCACTCAAGAGTGATGCTTGCCATGTGTTCAGTGCTCGATAGTGCTGAGCTATCAGTTTGGAATTTAAGTTCCCGAAAACAAGGATTAACGTGGTCACGCTCCCCACTGTGTCCCCAGCACCTAAGACAATGCCAGGCACAAAGCAGGCACTGTGAAAGGAACAAAGGGATGCCCAACCAGAAGAATGCTCCCACCTCACAGGACAGCTCTGGCATTAACCGCGAGGGCCCAGCCTGGCCTGGTGCACGACGTGGTAGGCCTCACCCTATCTCTCCCAGCCCCTCGCCGGAGCTTCCCTGTGTGGTCACCACTGTGCTGATGTCCTGACGGTGCAGCGCCCCGCCCACCCCAGCCTGGACAACCTTCAAGGCCAGGTGGTAGCCTGGGCTGGCAGGTGGGGCCCGAGGTCCTGTTCTCTGCTCCACCAGCTCCCAGTGCCTGGAGATCGGAGCATCTAACAGTGCTTTGCAAACTACCAAGAGCAACACAAACACGAGCAATTATCTTCACAGGAAACAGATAAACGATGCATTCAAGGTTTCTCCAAATCCATAACCAAGGTTTTTAAAATCTACAATAATCGTATGATCCAACAATTCTCCTCCTGGGGGTATACCCAAAAGAATTGAAAGCAGGGTTCCCGAAGAGATATCCGGATGCACACGCTCCCAGCAGCATTACATACAATCGCCAAAACGTGGAAGCAGCCTAAGTGCCCACTGATAGATGATCGAATAAACAAAATGTGGTCCATACCTCCCATGGAATAGTTTTCAGCCTTAGAAGAAAAGGGAATCCTGAGGACATTACATTAAGTGAAGTAAGCTAATGACGACAAGACAAAACGCTGCACGATACCACTTATATGAGGTTCACAGAGTAGTCAGATTCAGAGACAGAAAGCAGAATGGTGGTGGCCAGGGGCTGTGGGGAGGAGACAGTGGGGAATCTGTGTTTACTGGGGGCAGAGTTTCAGTTTTGCAAGATGAAGCGTTCTGGAGATGGATAGTGGTGATGGTTGCACATTAGGAATGTACTTATCACCATTGGAGCATGCACTTAAAATTGGTTAGGAGGGTAAATTTTATGTGTATTTCACCACCAAAAGAAAAAAAAAATTGGGAAAAGAAACTCATAAGAAAGTTAGTGGACAGGGTGTGCTATTGACCCAACACTGCCCAGGGCACATCACATCAGGGCCCCCCCGCCCCAGCATGGGACCCATGCCAGCTTTGAGATAATGAGTCCAGGGCTTACAGTTCCTGAGGTTCTGACCCTCCCCTCTGCCAAGACCAGCCAGCCTGCTCTCCTGAAAACTTGTTCTTGGACAAAGCTCCAGACACACCCCCCTTGCCCGCGCCAACCCTGAGCAGGGATGGAGCCAGGAAACCCAGAGGAGGCTGGCTTCACTTTCCCAAGCAGAGCCAAGAACATCAAGCCTTGCTCGGCTTCCTCCCATCACCAGGTCCCAAGCCCACCCGACTTCTCCCCCATTTCCCTCCAGCATATGCCCCACACTTCGGCGTCCCCTGCCTGCCTTCAGACGGAGTGACGGGCTCTTGCTTCCTTGGAAAGAACTCAAACCAGCTTCTTTCCGGGGAGAAGGAGCTGAGAGGGGAGAACCAGCTGATGTAACTTCCTTCCCTCCCCTTGCCCCTGGTGTCCGAACAACAGATCTTCAACTAATGCAAGAAGAAGGAAAGCGAGAAGACAGAGCAGGGAAGGGGGGAGGGAAGCCAGTCCCTCTACTTGCCTGGACATCAAACTCTTGCAGGAGGCCACTGATGGTCTGTGGAGAGACAAGAGAGATGGTCAGTTCTGTCCATTTCCTGGGGGGGGAGAATAATGTTGGAACACCCAGGTCTCTCCAAGCGCTGAGTCTAGACCTACCCTCCCTCCTCTGTGAGGCCTCTCCAATTTCTTACAAAGAGAGACTTTTCATCTCAAAGAATAGCAGTCCAGCAGAAAAGGAGACACATTAGCCAGATTCCTTTTTGACAACAGCCTTGGTGATTAAAAGGATCTGATGGTCTAAGCTGGCCACAAGCTTGAGAGATAGAGGAATGTAACTGTCTATTAACTAGTTTCCCTGTGTCCACCCATGTGTGACACTTCTAAACCCAAACCTGACCATGTCACTGTCCTTAAATTTCTTCCACGGCTGCCCCATCATCAGGGGTCCCAGTCCTCTGGGGAGCAGTGAGAATGTGGTTCTGAGGAGGGACTGCAACATGCCCAAGAGATGTTGTTGGCATGTTTTCTTTCTGGCCTAGAGATGGGAAGTCCAAAACCCTCTGAAAACGAAGCCCCAGCCAGATCCCATCACCAAGCACCAGGAAAGAAGACAGCTCAGCAGAGCAAAATGCAAAAGCAGGGGAAAGAAGTACACAGGGAAACCCCTTGGGACAGCCAGGGCTGCAAGACCAGATTGTAACAGATGCCCTGCTGCTGGAGATGAAAATGGCTTCACATACCCTGGGCTGGGTTAAGAACATCAGGGAGTTTGATAAATTCAGGGAGAAGCAAATGTGGCCGATGCCCACTCCGTGTGTGTGTGTGTTGGCAGGAGGAGGGAACAGAAAAGCCATTCTGTACAACCCCAATCTTCAAAGTGCTGACAAGAGTGCAAGGGCCGTCGGATTGAGAAGAGACATCAGGAAGAACTTTCCAAAGCAAGTCTAATTAAAAACATTCTGCCGAGGGGCGCCTGGGTGCCTCAGGCGGTTGGGCGTCTGCCTTCGGCTCAGGTCATGATCCCAGGGTCCTGGGATCAAGTCCCGCGCATCGGGCTCCCTGCTCCTTGGGAGCCTGCTTCTCCCTCTGCCTCTCTCTGTCTCTCTCTCTCTCTCTCTCTCATGAATTACTAAATAAAATCTTAAAAAAAACCACCACTCTGCTGAGTCAGTTTAAGGAACTGGAAGGTTTACTTCTACCGAAACCTTGACATGCCACCTGCAAGTGATAACCTCTTAGATGTTGGCTTCGAAAATAAAGTTTTCCAAAGATACCAGCAGGGTGCTTGAAAAGTATAAATACTGTGTTTAAAACTGCAGTTAGCCTTGGACCCAGAGATGTCACTCCTGAGAATTTATCCCAGAATTGCACCTGCGTGTATATGAATGACGTACGTCCAAGGTCCAAATGATGCAAATACCCTCAGCATCGCTGGGAATAGCAAGAGGCTGGAAAGACCCACATGTCTACAGACAAGGCACGGGTCAAACAAACTCTGGGGGAGGCCGGGAAGCTGGAAGGGAAAGGTGTTCTGTGGACTGTCATTGGAAAGGTTTCCAAGAGAGTTCACCACATGAGTAAAGCCAAGTTGCTATACTATTTCATATGGCTTTTTAAAAGGGAGAAATGAGACCATGCCGATATATATTTGTATGACCGAGGGTTTATGTCTTTGTTTGCTTTTTAAGACTCTGTCACAGACCCCAAATGGAAGAGGAAATGGATTTGGAGCATGTGCAGTGAACAGTAGGGATCAGCAAACGACGGCCCTTCCCTATTTTTGTAAATAAAGTTTTATTGGAACACAAGTCCATTTGCTCACATACTGTCTATGGTCGCTTTCATGCTGTAACAGTAGAGCTGAGTGGTCGTCATGCAGAGCCTGAGATATTTACTGTCGGGCTCCTTACAGAAAACATCTGCAGACCACCAGGGCAGGATGGTAACAAGGAGTCTGCAGCTTCCCCTGGGCGTGGCTTCTAATCCTCCTTGTGCCACTGATCTGAATGAACTTGGGTCATTCCCTTCTCATCACAGACCACTGTCTGCATCTGCAAAATGGGGCTAGAGGAGATGGCCTCACACATTCGTAATGAAAAGTCCACGAAATAATGGACCTAAGACACAGCAGCCACATGCCGAGTCATCAAAGAACCAAAGGAACAGGCCGTTCACCAAAGGCAGCTCGCCTGGGTTTGGCTCCATGCCTCACACTTTGTAACTATGTGACGGAGGACAAATGAACTTCCCGAGACTCCCCTTTCCCTTCTGTAAAATGGGAAGGATCATAGAACCTAGCATCTAGCCAATCGCAGTCTCATCCTGTCGGTTAGCCCGAGATAACCATGAAATACAGCCCAGTGGCAGGCATGCGAGAGGGGCTTCGTGCATGTTAATTATTCTTTTTGAAAGCCTTTAGTTGGCCTTAGCATAACTTCACTTTTGAGCCTGAGCCTGAGCCTTGTATTTTTTAAAAGATGTATCCTCACACGCAGTTATACCTCAGTAAGGAGGAGGAGGTGAAGGTAGTTTAGAACGCAACGTCAACTGCGCAATCGTAAAGGCTCTTCCAGCCCAGGATGGACCGTGCCGGCCCAAGCAGGAGGACACAGGCTGCCGTTTCCAACAGGGAGGTCTCCTTGACATGAAACGTTTGACTACAAGGACAAGGTATCCCTTGTCCTTCTGCAGTCCCAGTCACTAGAAAGCAGCGGACACGTGCAAGTGTGTATGCATGCGTGCGTGCACACACGGGTGTGTTTGTATTATACACCCATGGATGCCCACGTACGAGCGTGCATGTGCGGGGAGGTAGCCAGGAATGTCTCCACTCACCTCCCCTTTCTCCACCAAAGGCTTCACCTCGGCGAGGTCCACGTCCTGCAGCTCCCGAGACATGTCCCTGCTGTCACCTGCCTGCAAAGGAACAAAGCTGTGGGTCAGCACTTCCTGCTGAGAGATGTTGCCCAAAGGAAGCAAATCCGAGGCCAGGGAATGAGCCCCACTCTGCCCGGCGGCTCTTACCTCCCACACAGCACATGATGGTCGCAGGCCCCCCAGCCCACCGCCCCATGCCACTCCGGCATCGGGGGGCGAGGTGGGAGATTTCCTGGAACAGGAAACCAAGGCTCAGGAACACAACTACCTTTCTGATGAAACGGACAGATTGGGATTCAAACCCAGCTCCTCACACGCAGGGCCCAGGCCCAACCGCCACACCCAGGACGTTTCTCATGGCGTTTTTTGGCATGCAATATGACATTCGTTTCAGGAGAGTGACTGGATATTTTCAAACATTATGAAATGATCACGACGGCAGCATCGTTGACTACAACGCCTATGTTGCTCTCGAAAATGTAGGCAGTTAGCTCTTCGATGTTGGTCTAAGTGGTATTTTGGGGTGTCTCCGCAGGCGAGGGCCACAAAAGCAAAAATTAACAACTAGGACTACATCTTGTTGCATTTTAGGAGACACACATCACTGATCCTGAAGTCAGGCAGCCCCCAGGCTGACAACCAAAAGGGGATGGAGACTCACAGGAGGCTCCCCGTACGCAGGCTGGGCACGAGCTTCATCCCCCTTCATCCACGAAGTAGTCCTAACAGGGGCTGGACCACACAGACACCACCACGCCCACCGGTGTGCAGGGCTCTCTGCTACCTGCTGGCGATGACAGGGCCAGGCCAGGGAACACCTCAAGCTCAAGGGGTCTACAGGACTCAACATGCAGAGGGATTTTGAAAGAAAAAGGGCTTTCAAGGCAGCAGGGGGTGGGTAAGAGGGTGTGGCAAAGCAAGGTGGGGGAGGCAGAGGGTGAGGGGATGGAAGGTGAGAGTGGGGATGGGGAAGCAGGATGGGGCGAGCAGGCATAGGGTGAGAGGGCAGGGGGAAGGGAAGGCGATGCGAGCAGGGGGTCAGGGGTGAGGAGGATAAAGGGTGAAAGCAGGGATGGGGAAGTAGGATGGGGGGCAGGAGTGGGAGAGCAGGTGTGGGGTGAGGGGGCAGAGGGAGGGGGTGAGAGCAAGGGTTGGTGGGAGGGGGCAGAGGTGAGGGGGATGGAAGTTGAGAGCAGTGATGGGCAAGCAGGATGGGAGAGTAGGGTTGGGGGGCAGGGGAAGGGGGGTGAGAACAGGATGGGGGAAGCAGGATGGGAAGCAGGGCTGGGTGAGCAGAGTGGGCCAGAGTAGGTCCTGCTTGGCTCTAACAGGGGCAGGTGCAAAAGGATCAGGAGGTGACCCCTGCAGAGCTTGGCAGGAGCAGTTCTGGACACAGTCAGCTCTGCAGGGAGCAAGCTCCGGGCAGTGACATGCACTGAGCCTACTTCTGGGAACTCTGGAAGCAGGCATTGTAAGCATTTATTCTTAGCACCTGATAATCAAGCTAGAAGAATGAAGTGCCCACCAACACCAGAGCGAGGCGCGAAGAACCCAGAAGGTGGGTTAAGTGCTGCAAGCAGAGGTGGCAGAAGGTGGGAGAAGGTGGGAGAAGGAGCAAGTGGCAGAGGGGAGTAGGGGACCCCCAGGTCATAGACGCAGATCTTCAGAATCAGGAAATTTGGAGAAACACAGCCTGACTAAACCCCTCACACTGCTACTTGCCAGGGTGGGACCCTGGCCCCGAGATGCCCAACACTCGAGAGATAGAAGGGCCAGAGAGCGAAAGCCTATTGAAATTCCAGCCCGGGGCTCCTCTGAAGACCCAGATCTTAGAACCCCTGAGAATCCGCATCGTGAAGCACCTCTGAGAGGCCTGCTGGCAACAGAGCCGGGGCCACCCTGCACCCATCCCCTGTGCCAACACATGGCATTCTGTGGGCAGGTCCCCTGGGATGCTCTGGTCTGGGGCCCCGGCACGATTCTCCCCAGTAGATAGCCAGCCCCACAAGAATGCCTTTATGCAGCCTTTGGAGTCTACGCTCGAGAACATTCTGAAAACAAAGTCGGTTTTCTATTTGTGAGCATTCCTGGGTAGCTGCCAGCTCGGAGGCAGGAGGCATGAAAAGCAGAGGTCTGTCGGCCTTGCTAATTCAGCATGTTCATGGTCCCGAGACCCTGGCCCGTGGGACACCTCGCCTACACAGCCTAAGGAGCCTTCCAGAAGCCCAGGGCTCTGCAACGCCACCCTTCACGCTGAGTGTAAGGGCTTCCCATTCCAGGGGCTCCTACACTGAGGGCAGCCCCACCTGCAGACTCCCCAGGACAGGGAGCTTACCTGTCTTGTTCCCACAGTCGGGCCACAACTTGCCTGCTGAATACGTAACAGGTTTGATGCAGCTTAATAGCAATGTTTGTGTTTAAATTCACTCTTAAATCATCACTACACCACAAGAGTGAAAGGACTTTAAACAAGTCTACATGTGCACAGACTCAAGCGCGCACGGGACTTCAGCCCAGTGTGGTTCGTGGCTTCCCGATGCCGGGATCACATCAGAATCTCAGCCTCCACCAGCTCCCTCATTCTCCTTCAGAACAAAGAGACTGATCTCAGCCTTCACGGGTTCCTAAACGTGCTCCTGGGGAAGCCTCTTTGCCCCCACCCCTCCTTGTCCGTCCTACAACTCAGCTTCCCAGCCCACACGAGGCAGCAGGTTGAAAACTGGCCAGTCTCTCTTAAATACCAAATACTTGAGAATCACTGCTTTTTTTGGAGCCCTTGGGGGCCATGGGGAGGCTCAGTGAGGCCACCAAGAACCATCACAGTGGTTCTCCAAACGGGTGATTCTGTCCCCCAGAGGACATGTAGAATGTCTGGAGATGTTTTCGATGGCCATGACTGGGGGACGCTGCTGGTATCTCGTGGGTGGGGCTCAGGCACACTGCTCATCATCCTACACTGCACAGGACGGCCCCGCAGCACAATTATCTGGCCTCAGCTGTTAAGAGCACCCTGGTCTAGACCAAGAAACATCCATAAGGGCTCTGGGACTCTTGAGATCTGCAGGGAGATTGGATAAAGCAGAGGAAGCTTCTGTACTACGTGTCCCCGGGGAAAGTGGAGTTGCTGTGGGTCCAGGGCAGCCTGTGGCTAATAAACGCAAACTTTCCGGGGCACCTCCATGTGGGTCACTGCCCTGCACTAACCAAGGCGGCCCAAACCCGGGCTGCCGAGGTGCTCTCTGCACCTTGAGCACCCCCACCGGCCCCGACCGCTGGTGCTCAGCCTGCCAGGGGCAGGAAGACAGCTGACTGCTTCCAACCCAATTCTGCTGACTTGGGCCAGCCCAGGGCCAGCCCTCGCCCTGTTCTCCTTTGCTTGAATCAGAAAACCTTGCACACTTTTATTTTAGAACCTGTTTGTCTAAAAGAAATCTTGTAAGGAAGCTCAATATAGAAAAACAGATTTACAGGAAAAAAAACAAAAAAAAAGCTGGTGTGCTTTGGGTGACTCCAGGGAAAGGGCCTGGCAGCTCCCAGCAGCCCCCACCATGGGCCCCTACTGCCCCATGCCTCCATGCCCACCCTCAAACACCTTCTGAGTCCCAGGATAGCAGGCTTTGAAACAGTGATTCATTCAGAGATTACTTCCTGTACTAGGTGCTCGTGAGCCCAGCACCAAGCAAAGTGTGACAGTCCTCTCGTAACAGTTTTGCTGACAAGACCCTACTATGTGACGAGTCCAGGGCACGGTCATGGACAGACAGAGCTTTGGCCCACCGAGCTCGCAGTCCTGCACACCCACTAGGCCGTCGTGGCTGCCCATCTCCGCACAAGGCCATGCTCTCCTGGATTCACGGGGTCCCACACACCCCCCAACCACCACCACCGCCGCCATCATTTTACCAAGGAGGAGGCTGCAGCCCCAGGGGTGGAGGGACAGGCCTGAAATGGCACAGAGCCAGCCACAGATGGAGTGGCCGGGATGGAGAGGCCTCTGATGCTCACAATTACTGCTTCACCACACTTTTCCTTAAAAAGTTTTTTAGGGGCTTCAAATCCATAGCAACAAGGCCCTATGGCCCATTTCAAGGAAGCAGGCGATTTCCTTAGCCAGGAGGGAGGCATGGATAGGGGGTGACCTGGTTTGGCGTGCTCTGGCTGGTGCCCCTGCCCCCCCCCCCACCAGGCACCACTAGCCACGCAGGGCCCACGCTCAGGGGGTCACTCCTTTCAGGCTACCTGAGGTCCCGCTTGGCTCAGCAGGTTCTCTCCCTGGGCTTGAGACCGAATGCTGAATGCCGGTCCCTGCCCCTCTCCGCCACCTCCTGGAAAGTCCCAATGCAGAACGTCAGATCGCAAAGGGCCAAGGTGATCTTTTAGTGGACAGCGTGACAGGGCAAGGACACACAGGGCACAGTAGGTGGGAGCCCGGGTGTCCGACCTCCAGCCCTCTGGGCCCACCTGGCTTGACGATGGGTGTGCGGTATCTGCCCACCATGTCTCCAAGAAGCACAGACAGAAGTTCCTCCAGACACGCAATCAGTCAGAGCTAAGACCCCAATCAGGGCTGAAAACCAGGCTCCAGGTCACCACACCAGCTGCCAGACCAGTTCACAGCACCACCTCCTCCTCTCCCACCAGCTCTCCCCAGAAGGGATTTTGAAGAAACCCATGGCAGAAACGTGGATGGTCACCAGGAGCTGGGGGAAGACTGGGGGGTCAGACCTGAGCATCATCATTTATTAGCTCTGCAATCCCTACCAAGTTCTCTAGCCTCGGAGCCTTAGTTTGCTCATCTGTGAAATGGGTACAACTCCTGCTCCCAGCAAGCAGCAGGGTGGCTTAAAGACTGGAACACAGAATCTGGCGCAGTCCCCCTGCCTTAGCCACCGGGGATACATCCCAAGACACCCAGCGGATGCCTGGAACTGAGATAGTACCAAACACTACACACAGCATTTTTTCCTATATACACATACCTGGGATAAAGGCACAGTGAGAGATGAACAACAATAACTCATAATAAATAGAGCAATTCTAACAATATACTGTAACAAAAGCTATGTGACTGTGGTCTCCTCTTCTCTCAAAGTATCTTACTGTGCTGTGCTCACCCTGCTTGGCAGGATGGGAGGTGACGTGCCCATGTGACCAGATGGACCGAGGGGAATGACGCAGGCATGTGTCATGGCGGTAGGCTACTGTCGACCTTCTGATGACATATCAGAGGGAAGGTCATCTGCTTGTGGACCTTGGTTGATCACGGGGAGCTGAAACTGTGGATAAGGGGGTAGCTGCTTAAGAAATCAGTGCATTTTCCTTTTCTGGTGGCCTCAGAGACCCAGGGACATCTGTGAGGACAACAGCCTGTGTTTTATACGCCGTGAGTCCCAGAGTCCGCCCAGCAAGGAAGAGGGAGGTCACAGAAGTTGAGCAAGTGCCACATGGCTTTCCAGTGATCAGACCCAATGCACCACCATGGGGGTCTTCCTTCCATTAGCAACGTCGGTCAATGAGTAACGAGGGCCTGAGGGGAGCTAGGCGAATACCTTTCCAGTTCAGTAGACCCAGGAGACAGTCAGCAATTAGTTGGACCTCCTGGGTTCCCAGGGAAGCCAAGACTGGCATTTGCCCAGAGAAGGGAAGACCATGACCCCGAGGATCTGGGAGGGCAGTGGGCAGAGGTATGTTAGGCAATGTGGGGCCCCCGGAAAATTGTTAACCAGTCACGGGGACCGGGAAGGGACACTCAGAACCTGTGATTCTCAAAAGCCCTGATGGAGCAGCAGCCCTGGCCGAGGAGTCAGGGCACGGAAAGCCTGCCGCTCTGCTGCCACAGGACTTTGACCGAGCATTCATCCCCTCCCTGGGGGCCTCAGCTTCCCCACCTGCAAAATAGGCTGCATGCGCGCTACGGACATCACATGGTCCGTGAGAAACTTGGGGCCAAGGGGAGCCCAGGTGGGAACGTGCTATACCCAAAGATGAAAGGGTCCTGCCCATCTCCGTCCTGCCTGGATCCACCCAGCCCAGCACAAATGGCCACAGACATGCCAGGACAAGAGCACCAGAATGACGTCTTAGGTGTTCACCGGACTCCAAATTCCATTACTTCCTCTGAGCTTCTCAGGACCCAGAGGCAGGCACCACCGTGATCACCATGTGACAGATAGGGAAACTGGAGCACAGAGCAGTGAAGAAATGTGCCCCGAGCCGCCAAGCATCAAGCGAGCCCAGGTTCAAGCAACCTTAAAGGAGAAAGTTGACCGTGAAATCAGCTGGGTCTATATATACACATACTGTGTGCCCACCCGCCGTCCAGGTAGGATGTTCTAAGGATGAGCCGCCTGTGACCAGGAGCCTTTCCAGTGTGAGTCAGCTGAGGGAGTTCCATGCTTCTCCTCCACCTTGCACAGTCCCACAGGGCCGCCAGGAGTAGGCCCGGGCTCTGGACAGAGTCTGCATCCTAGACTTTCCCACTTGCCCTCATAATGCCCAGAAAGGCTTCATTTTTAGCTCTCCCCCAAGGTGCCTTCCTTTTTAAGTAGGCTCCACCCCCAATAAGGCACCCAATGTAGGCCTGGAACTCACCACCCTGAGATCAAGACCTGAGCCAAGATCAAGAGTCAAACACTTAACTGAGCCACCCAGGCACCCCAGGGTGCCTTCCTGACACAGCAGTTTCGATACTTTGAAAAAGTCTTCCCTGCCTTGTTCTATTTGCTCCTCACGGAGGTCCCCGGCAGAAGGTCAATAGTATCACCCCAGCTTACAGATGGGTAACCTGAGGCTCAAAAGCAAAGGCCCACATGACTTCCAAAAGGCCAAGACCCACTCCTTGGACGTGGGTACAAGTGTGGCGAGCAGGGGCGGGCACATGGCAGCCTCCCAGTTGCCTTTAGTAAAGCAGAGGAAGAGGCAAACCAGGAGGCATTGTTGACAAGCTTGTCATCAATTGTGATCGTCAGCAACTGGCCCAGATTTTGTCCCCTCCATAACACGCCCGGTTTCAAAGCCACATGAAAGTGGTGTTCTTTCCAGCACACTGGGCTCTTTATAGAACAGAATGGAAAAGGGGGGAGCACAGGGGTGGAAATCAATGTGTGCCGCTGCTGTTTTGGCATAGCATCTTCCCCGGATACTGCAGTCCCCGAAGGTTCCGGAACAGCCCCATGTCTGCATGAACCTCAAGGAAAGCAGACTTGGGGTATGCCCTGGATACCCCGGCCTTACTGTGGATAAATGCTTTGTTTTCTCTTTTGCCAAGGTGACTGTGGTATCAAGCTACAAGGCAGTTCGTGGGTTCTCTTGCTGTTTTCTAGACCTTTTGAAACTCAAGGCTCTGGGGAGGGTGAAGAGGTTGGTGGTCTTAACTCTCCATGTTTTTCTTATGTAATCAGACAATATGGAAGATCCTACTGGTCCTTCAAGAAAGTTCCCCAGTTTAGGGGAATGGAAGTCAAGAACAGGGCTCTCAAAGTCAATAAAATGGTACAAATACCATGCAGAGGAGACAGCCAGACTAGAAATTCCTGGAGGGCCCCCTTCCTGCTTTGCATGGAGCCTGAACCTCAGCAGCATTCAAGGAATTGCTTGATGGCAAAACAATGAAAAAGGAAATCCTCCAAAAGAAGGCAAACCCCGGCTACACTCATTCCCTGGATATAAGGCCAGAGCTGAAATGGGACCACCTGTGTTAACCAGAGCACAGAACTAGCTAGGGGGTCCGGGACACAGAGCAGGAAGAGAGAAGGGATGCCAATCCATCACCGTCCACACCCTCTCTGCAACACCACCTGGGGATCTTCCTGAAGGTTCTCAGTGGAGTCTTGGCAGCCTGATCCATTTGTCTGGCAGAGAGAAGACCGTCTGAGGGGTCAGTCAGAATAATGGGAAGTCCGAAGGAGGACACTGATGGGTTTCAAGGATCTTTCTGCAAATCTGCAGGACAAGCGTGAGAGCTGTCCTGGATGGTCTGTAAAATAATTTGTTGAAAGCCCACAAACAGAGCCATGGTTAGCATAGGACATGGAAACAGATTCTTCCTAAAACCCTTTGTCCCAGAGATGGGATGATTGCCACACTGACAGGATCCTTGCCCGAAACAGTCTCGCTGTTTCCGCAATCTGGATGGCCTTCCAATCTTTCCTACACGAGATGGCCCAAGTTATTTCCCTCGTAAATGGAGGGTTTCTTCTGACCAACATTAATCGAGTGCCTACTAAGCGCCAAGTCCTCAGGTCTACAGGAAAAGGTAAGTAGAGACTCAGCCCAGAATGATCCAAGGAAGGCACCCATGCCCGCATGTCAGCCTGGAGGGGAAAGCCAGGGAGGGCTTTCTGGAGAGAAGTGGCCAGTTCAGTGCTTGGAAAGGAGAGAGAGAGGAGGCCAGGGTTCCCAGCTGGGAGTCCTCAGAACTGCATACCTCTGAAGCTCATAACCACATGTGGGTGGTGCCCAGAGAGCTGCATAGAATCTTCTCAAAGCCAAGGGAGTAGAGCTGGGATTGAGATGCGGAACAAGATGGAGCTCTGGTCCCCATCTACCCCTTTGAGCAGAGCTGCCCACGGTTGTAAAATTCACACTCGTACTGAGGTTTCCATGAATTTAAGAGAAGAAAAACTATAAAATAAAAGATGAACTCCTCAACAGGCCATTCAAGGCCCCCAGATGCTAACGAGTCTCATCTCCTACCACCTCAGCTAGAGGAACATCATTGGACTGGAAAAGTGTAGACATAGAGCCTATGCATAATTTCCCTGAGGGGAGCTCATCTCATCTCTCAGGACATCCACCTCCAACAAGCCTGGGCTGGCATAGCAGGAGGCCAAGAGGGTATTAGGGAATTCACCTCTGCCTGAGCAGCACACACAGCCTTCCATCCATCTCTTGTCTCCAAATGGAAGGAGAAAGAACAAGTAGAAAGGCAGGCCTGGGACTAGACAGCGATCAGGGAGGTAGGAAGGGCTGCATGAAATGAATCCAGGAAACCAAGTTCATGCTTCAAAGACAGGTCCAGAAGGGTCTGGGGAGCCCTGAAGGTTGAAACTGGAGGGAAAAGGTCCAGGGTGGCCCACCTGGAACAGGACCCCACTCACTTGATTCTAGACAAGCAAGTCACCTGCCCCGCCTCAGTTTGCTGACCTGAGAAATGACAAGAATATCTCCTATCTCAACTGAATGAGGTGACAAGCTGACACCACAAGACACCTGAGCCAGGTAAGAGCTGCTTATGGAGCACCAGGGTGTGGTAACACAGAAGTATCCGATACTCTGGCCTCTCCTCTCCTTTCCCTCCCCCCAGTCATTCCGGAGCAGATGTCCTCAACTCCCTACCCCTAATCCAGCCTAGGGAGCTTCGAAATGGTGCAGATTCCTGGCCCCTCCCAGACTTACTGGGCCTGTAAATCTGCATTTCAAACAAGGGTCTCATGACATTTTTATGCAGTCTGCATAAGTGTAGTTCTTTTGGAAGAACTTCAAGAAGCAAAACACGAGTTCGGCCCCTGCAGGCACTTTCACTGGCATGGGTAAGCTTAGGACAAAAGTCCTGGACACTGACTGCCAAGGAAATGCCTTAAGAAATTGAATTTGTGGGACTCATTGACAGCAAACACCTACATGGTGTTCCCACGTGCCAGGCACTGTTCTCTGCTCTTTCCATTATTAATTCAGTTAATATTTACATGTTCCCATGAGACAGTGTCTGTTATTCCCCTTTTACCAGAGAGGAAGCTGAGGCACGGAGCTCCTGATCACATCTCTGGACTTTACATTCTAGCTTTTTCCGGTCACCCCAACATGCCGTCATGAGAAGGAACAAAGGCTTGGGTGTCTGCCTCTCTGGGTTCAAAGTCTGGCTCTCCCACCTTTAGCCATGTGGACATGAGAAAGTCTCTTAAATTCCCTCAGGCTCATTTTTCCCATCTACTCAATGGAGCCAGTAAGGATCAGGCAGAGCTCTGGCCAAGATGACAGGGGGAGAGGGGATGCAGCAGCTGACTAGGAGGGAGAGTGTCCTGCCCCTCCCTGCCCCCTCCCAGCCTGAGTCAGGCCTCCTCCCAGACAGTCTTAGATGCTGACTCATCATCCTGGCTTCCTCTCTGAGGCACAGGGACTTTGAGTCACGCCTTGGATGGGATTCTCTGGAGTTGGGTCCCAAGGAAGAAGAGCAGCTTCAGGCCACCAAAAAAACACAATGCGATCTTTCTTCCCCATCCATACCAAGACAAGCTCAGGCCAGGACATTTCGGTGAGTCTGGTGGGGAGCCCCCAGCTCTGTTCAGATCTAAGGTCCAACCTGGAGGGGGCAGCCAGAATCCAGTCAACCCCCCTCAGCAGGGCTGCAGCCCTTGCTCACTGGACTGATTCTGCTAAGTTCTCAAGAACACCTGATTGACACTAAATAAATAAATAATCACCACATTCTGCCTGGAAAGTTTCCTCACCAAGAAACTCACTGAAGACCCAATGTCTGTTTGCCCCTCTCATAGCAGAGGGGCAATAATCAAGACCAAGAACCCCTTTCACCACCTTCAGTCCCAACCACAGGAGTCTGGAGGGCCAAGTTCCAGCTCTGGTTCAGCCTTGGCAAGTCACACCCTATCTCTGGGCCTCAGCTTCCCTCTGTAAAATGGGAAGACATTGTATCAGGAACGTGTGTGAGTTTTTTATTCCATCCCAAATTATCAGACCAACTGTTACTAATCCTGGATTTGCTTATTGCTCCAGGAGATCCCCCTCTGGGGAGGGAAGACCCCAACAGGTGCTGGAAGGTCTCCCTGGAAAGCGAAATCAAACAACCACCACCCTGAAGGTCAACTCTGCCTGCTCCAGACTCCACCCAAGAAATTACAGGGGAATGAGGTAGAGGGAAGGAGCCATTCAATTCATCCAACGCATGTATCTGAACTCCTCTCAAGTGCCAGGCCCTGGGCCAGGTACCAGGTTACGGGGTGAGGCAAGCAAAGCCTTCCTTCTCACCCTCTTGTGGGGGACAAGGTCCCACAAAACTAAGAGGTCACAGGTCAGGGGACACCCCTAATTTCACTGCTTACACCAGAGCACTGTCCCTCTGAAAGTTACCCATCACTTCCGGATGACCTCTACCTCCCCGTACCCTGGACCCCCACTCCTGTGCCACACCAGCACTTACCCCTTCACCTGCATTTCTCCCCCTGAATGGGAGAGTCCCTTGAAGGCAGGGGCTGGGGTTTGCACTCTCTGTGCCTTGCTTATTTCAATTCACATTTGTGAAAGTCAGTAAACTGACTCCCAATTTTCGGTGCAGGAGGTGGGGCTGGTGGGCTTGCCTTCAAACTGCATTTTCATAGCAAGAGCACAGTTTGCATTTCGACACTTGGTTCATTTGAGGTGGCTGAGAACATTAAGTATGGCTGATGGACATTAGAATGAGAGACAATTAGAAGAGAATAAAGCTCTCCTGCGTGGCCAGGGGCTGAACTCCGTTTGAATCTTCAACCTTTTCCCAGTAACTTAAAGGAAGCAAAGGAACTGAAGTGCCCAGGACATCTGTGAAGAAGGCCTGAGCCTGAACCTTCCCCAACCAGATTTCTCTCCCCCACTGGCTGCCAGGCACCTCCCCCATCCCAGCCACAGAGGGGTGCTGCCCCTGACCCACAGGGACATCTGACAGCAGAGGCCACAGACGGGAGAGAGTGGCTGGGGGCGGGGGCGGGGGGCAGTGAAGGAAAAGATCCACTAAATCCCAGCTTCAGCCACTAAAGTGACAGAGGGGGTGACAGCGCATTTCCCCCCAGCCCACCACTCTCCACCTGCCCTGCCCTCCCCGCCCCAGGCAGAATCAGAGACCTCAGATCTCCGGGAACAGCGGAGCAATTCCTCTGTTCTTCCCCCAGGAGGGCAGGAGAGGCGGGTCCCGGAGGCAGGGAGACGAGCGGGGGAGGTGGGCGGAGGCGAAAATGACGCCACTCGCAGTCCTGGCCAGCGCTGGCCCGTCACTTGCCCACAGGACCCCTCTGGACCAGGCCACCTCTTCGGGCGCCGCCACAGTGCCAACCCCGGGCCACCTCAGGGGGCGCACCCTGCCCAGCGGCGCTGGCCGACAGTGGCTCCCGCGCATTTGGCACGCACTGTGACACACTCGGACCCTCCCCCTGCAGCACACACGCGCGCGCGCACGCACACACACACACACACACACCCCACCCTGGCTTCGAGGCGGAATCGGCCCCCGCCCCTCAGATGCACATCGGTTCAGGGCTCAGTCTGGAAACCAGACACACCCACGCCCCTTTCTCCAGCCTCAGCTCGCCGCTCTCCCCTACGCACCTCCTTTCTACACACGCACGCTCAAACCCTCCTAACCCAGACACCCCACTCCGAGGATACACCCCACCCCGACACACACACACACGCGCGCGCGCACACACACACGCACTCTCCCAGGCCCCCCTCCGGCTCCCACTTCCAGTGCGCTCTCAGGCCTGCGGCGCCAGCTGGGACTCCGCGGAGCCGTTGGGAAGCGCGACGAAGGTGTTCCCCGGCCGGCTCTCCACCCCTCCCCGAAACCCAAGATCCCACTTTCCCAGCTGGGGAAAGGTGAGCGGGGACCTGTCTTTTTTTCCTCCTCTTCGCTCACCGAAAACCCCCCATTCCAGCGGCGGCCGCGCCCCCAAAGCCCCTCCTTGCGCCCGCGCCGCAGGGTCGCCACGCACTTGCAGCTCTAGGGGCCACAAAGCCGCAGCAGCACCCCCGGGCGATCGAGCCCTCCCCGCCCGGCGCGAGGAGGGGTTCGGGCTTACCTAAGGTATAGACAGAAAGGCAAAAGGAGCCGGAGCTTGGCCGGAGGCGCGGCGGCCAGCGGGCGCGGAGGAGAGCAGCGAGGACGGCCGTGCGCTCGGCAGCCTGTGCTCGGAGCCCGGCGAGGTTTGTTTATGCCCGGGCGGCGGGCGACTTTATAGGCGCCGCGGCCCCGCCCCGCGCTCGCCCCGCCCCGGCCTTCCGGAACCGCACACCGCGGGGACACACCCCTTGCCGCTCCCTCCTCCCGGGCGCGGTTCCCGCTCGCGCCAGCGCGCCGGGCCGGGCCGGGCCGGGGCAGAGCGCGCCGGGCGCCCGCCTGAGCCGCCGCCTGTTGCGCAAGCCCTGGTAGGGGCGCGGCCGGGAAGGGCCTCCGGGCTCCGGCTGCGGTTCGGCGGGGCGGTCGGCTCCCTCGCCCGGAAGGCCAAGGCCTCCGCGTGTGCAGTGGGCGCGTGTGCCCTGGGGATGCGTCTGTGTGCTCGCGCGTGGGCATGTGCGTGCTCGTGCGTGTGCATGTGCCGTGTGTCACTGTGTGACCGAAGGGACCCATCTCGGTCTCAGAGTTTCTTGAGTCCCGTCACGCCACGCCCTGACATCCCTTGTGGGCGACTCCCTACTTCCTCCAAGTCTCAAGATCTTAGCTCCGGAGCCCCATTTAACTGCCTTCCCGCGGCTGCGTCCTTGGCTTCCCGGGGAGCAGCTCCCAGCGATTCTCACTCCTTGCCCCTTCCTTGTTGCATCATCTCTCCGCTGAAATCCTTGCTCCCACTGAATCTTGTCCATCTTGTTCACCCCATCCGCCCGCCCCTCTCCTCCCCAGTTCCAAGCCCACCAGCCCTAGTCCTTTCCCTCCCTCCCGAAGCCTTCTCCCCTTCCCCCAGAGCCCTGGCTGGGAGGAGCCTCACCCCTTAGTCTGCTGCCTCCCAGAACTTGTCAGAGCACACTTTCCACACTTAGCTGCCCTTCTCTGCTGCCTTGTTTTTGTTTAAAGATGACCTCCGTGTTCTCAACCCACACTGCATATTAGAATTCCCAGAGGAACTTTTTTTTTTTTTTTTTTTTTAATAAAGGTGCATACCAGGTCTCCATCCTAGGCCAGTTTTATCAGAACCTCAGGGAGTGCAGAGGAGGAATTGGGGTGTTTTAAAAGCTCTCTAGGTGGTTCAAATGTGCAGCCAGGTGAGAACCACTGCACTGGAGGAACATCATTTTATAAGTAAAGGAAGACCTTGTCACCGTCCCCAGGCCCCTGCCAGGACTTGTATCTGCAGGCTCAAGTGCCCTTCCCCCACCCTCCCTCTTCTGGCTAATGATAAACCTGTTCCCTCCACCAGCCCATGCTTTGCTCAAGGCAAGGGACCTGGCTCTCTGTGCATCCCATTTGCCTCCATAGGCCCTGACATTTCCTTATCCTGTCATTCCACCAATACTTATTGAGCCACTGCCATGAGCCAGGTTCTGTGCTCAGCCACTGGGAAAAGGACTGAAGAGGCAAAGTCCTTCCCCTCAGGAGCACAGCATGGGAGACTGAGTCTGTTTCCCCATCCACACAATAAGAAGGCTACACTGAGCTCACTCATTCCATATCTGGATCAAGCACCTACCATGTCCAGGTACTGTCCTAGATACTAAAAATACGGTCATAACAAAAAGTTGCTCTATGGGAACCCCGACTTTCCAGAAGACAATGAGTTCAGGGGAGGGAAGGTGCCAGAGGCATGGAGAGGAGAAAAAGAAGAATTGTAACCACGGAGGAGTAGAAGTTCAGCGAGCAGCAGAGTACTCAAACCAGAGTACTCTGAGAGGAGATGGTTGCAGAGTCCAGATCCACTTGGAGATGTTGAGGAAGGTGCCACTAGATCCCACACCCCTTCTCCTACAGGTCCAGAACAGCCAATTTCCCCTCGTGCTGTACCGTGTTGTTTCGTCCACTGAGCACCAGATGAAACCATGTTCTTGTACCCAAGGTGGCCACACTAGAGGAAAGACTGACTTTGGCACAACTCCGGATGCACGCACGTGTGGAAGATGCCCATCCTCCAGAGCGACCCTGGGAGCGGAGAGCCGCCCACCACACCCCCACATCCCCCAGCCCAGACCAGCTGAGGCAGCAAAAGTGCTTGGAGCCAAATGTGGGTGCAATTGAATTGAGCTGTTTAAATTATTTCTTTTTCTCACTGGTCAGCAACAGAATTAGATTTGCTTAGTAAATGAGCATGTGCTGCAAATCCATCATGGGATGAGATTAGAGTTTCTGGACTCATGGCCTCTGGAAATTTCTATTTAGCAACACCTTAGATTTGATCATAGACTATCTTGACTAAAAGGACCATAGGATTCATCTATTCCCAACCTTCTTGCTTGGAATTCATGGGTACTCAGGGTTGAGAGAGACCCAAGAGAAAGCTGGAGTTCTTCTGCTTCCAACACTGAGGATCTGTGGTAGCTTGGGCAGTTACTTCGCCTCTCTGCATACCTGTCTCCCCCACATGCACCCATAGCAAATGGGTAAGCGAGGCCACCAGACCTTCCCACCACAATTCAGGAGCCCGAGGCTGCGGTCCCATATTTTCTTCCTGTTAAGATGAGAAAATGTCCCTGAATAGCCAGCATCTCCCAGCTCCAGGACTGGCCCCCCCCTCCATCCTCCAGAAAACACATCTCCCTCCCTTCTGGATCATTCTAATCAATAAGTACACATTCACTACAATTCACGACCCATCCTATTATCCCAGCTGCCCTCTGGTTACTGTAGCCCTATTCCTCTCCCCCATTTCCTCCACCAAACTACTCTAAATAGGTGTCTATACACATCTCTCCACCTCCTTATGCCCCCTTCCTTTTACTTTTAAGGATTTATCAAGTTCCTGGACAAATAATTCTGCCAACCTTGTTAGGAAAAACAATCGCCTTCCCTATCCTCCCCGCCTCACTGGCTCTACATCCAGAGGCAAGTGCTTGGATTTCCTGCCTCAGCCTCATCATCAAAAAAACAAAAAAAGAAGCAAACCAAAAAACAAAAAACACATAATAATAGAGTTAACTCTCCTACGGTCACGGTGGGAAATACATGAACTAACACATGTAAAGTGCCTAGAACAATGCGTGGCACATAAGAAATTCTTGCTCTTGATAAAATGTTAGGGACCATCATCATCTTCATCACGGTCATCATCCCAGCCCATCTTCCCTGACATCTTGCACATCATACGGAAATCCAGTAAGTATTGGTTGAGTAAGTGAGCAGATGCAAGTGCTTCTGTCTGAATTGTCCCTACTTTTTTTTTTTTTTAATTTGACAGAGACACAGCGAGAGAGGGAACACAAGCAGGGGGAGTGGGAGAGGGAGAAGCAGGCTTCCCGGTGAGCAGGGAGCCCGATGTGGGGCTCGATCCCAGGACCCTGGGATCATGACCTGAGCCGAAGGCAGACGCTTAACGACTGAGCCACCCAGGCGCCCCTGAATTGTCCCTACTTTGTGCAGCCTTGTTTGGACTTTGTCGAGAGGAGAAGGGATTTTTCTCCTTGCTTCAGGAGTCCACATGGGAGGACCTCCATGTGTGGACCACTGTAAATTCTCCCAGTGCTCCGAGAGCACGCCTACCCTATGATATCCAGCTGTGAGCCATGGGGGGAAAAGTGCAAAGGAACAATTCCACCGGAGGCTGGATGTTAGCTTATGCTCAGGGCACATAATAACCCTTGACTTTGAATAAACTAAGAGGAATACAACTTTGGCCCCATAGAAGGTCAGTTTCTCTTTACTCCTGGTTTGTAATAGTTTCTCAGAGCTGCTGTAATGTGTCACCACAAACTGGGCGGCTTGAAACAACAGAAATGTATTATCCCATAGTCCTGGAGGCCTAGAGTCTAAAAGCAAGGTGTCAGCAGAGTCCTGCTCCCTCTGAAGGCTCTAGGGAAGAATCCTTCCTTGTACATGGCGTTCCCAGCTTCTGGTGGGTGCTGGCAGGCCTTGATGTCTCTCGGCTGGTGGCCGCGTCATTCCGATCCCTGCCTCTGTCATGACATGGCCTTCTCCCTGGCCGTTTCCGTCTCCAGCTCTTCTCTTCGAATAAAGGCACCAGGGAGATTGAATTAAGGGCCCACCCTAATCCAGTATGACCTCATCTTACCCTAACTAATTACATCTGCAAAGACCTCATTGCTGAGTAAGGTCACATTCTGAGGTTCCCGGTGGAAATGAATTTCAGGGGGACAGGATTCACCCCAGTATGTGGCTAATGCATGTTTCACAAATATTTGTAGCGTATTTGCAGAAAGACCTGCTTCTTGGCCCAAGGATGCTTTCAGAGGGTCTCACAGGGGCTCCTGCCTGGCTTTCCTGCTTTTGTCCTCTGCCCCTCCCCAGTTCCCTGTGGCCCTTGCTTGGCTGTCATCTTGAGCAACCGTATCATGGCCCCTGCCTAATTAAGGCTTCTACTGCTCCGGTGGCCTGCCAAGCCCACCACCCCCTCCCTGGGTGGCCGTGGCCTTGCAGATGCCCCCGCACCTCCCTCCCCCCAGGCTCTGGGTTACTCAGCGCTTGCCCTCTGAACCTTTGCCCACACTGTTTCTCCTTCCGGAAAGCCCCCCACGCCTCCTTTTCCTCTGGGGATTTTGTTTACTAGGGGAAAACCCTAGGATTACTCACTCCCCATGTCGCCTCTCTTCCTTCCTGCCCATCTCTCCCTGAAGTTAGGCACATGGGGTGCCTGGCATTGTCAATGACTGGGGAGTGGACGTGACCTGTGTCACTTTGGATGGCAACTTTTTTTTTTTTTTTAAGATTTTATTTATTTATCAGTCAGAGAGAGAGAGAATGCGCACAAACAGGCGGAGCAGCGGGCAGAGGGAGAAGCAGGCTCCCCACTGAGCAAGGAGCCCGATGCGGGATTTGATCACAGGACACTGCGATCACGACCTGAGCCACCCAGGTGTCCCCAGATGACAACTTTAATAGCCAGCATGTGATTCACCTTGCTCTCGTGGTACTGTGACAAGCAATGCCCCAGATAGTGTGGGTTCCATCCCTTGGGGCCTGGCAGGAGGAGACATGGAGCAGAGACCCCCCACCTCTCCGCTGACTCAAAGTAGATATGTGACATGGGGAAGAAGTAAATTGCCACTAGGACTTTGAGCGGGCTTGTCGCTGCAGCTGCTACAGTGGATCCATGTCCACTGACTAGATCCGTGTCCTCCCAGGCCACGCCAAATGTCAACTCTTCCAGGAAAGCTCTCTTGTTCTTCTCCAACCAGATTCATTTTTCAAATTCAGTGCATAGCTGTCAAGCATTCACAAGCCTTTCAAGCACACTGTGAGGTTCAGGAACAAAGGGATGAATAAAACAATGGCACGCCTATGTGCTTGCAGGTGTCCTCAGGTAAGCACAGAGGGTCTTAGAAGACTCCATGACCTGAGAGTCTCGCCTGCTCTGGAAGGTCTGGAAGAACCCTCCTGGAAAAGGGATATCTGAAGCAGGCAGCCATGAGATGAGACATGGGTGGGGAGCATGACCTCACCCCCTTCTGTTCTTGGAATGTTGCATGTTTTCCTTCCTTTCGTTAGTCAGAACGCCTTAGTGTACATGTGGCATACATACAATTTCAAATAGCTGAAGCAATCAAAAGAAGGGCATGGCTATGGTCTCCCATAGCAGTGAAGTCCGGTGGAGATTGGCTTCAGGCACAGCGGGACCCAGGGCCTGACGTCACCAGGCCCCTGCCTCTCTAGTTCTCAGTATCTCTCAGAGTCATTTACTCCAAGTTAGCTTTGTTCTCAGGCAAGTCCTTTCTAGATTCCATCAGAAGGTTATCAGGGAACTGCAGGTCAATGAGCTAGAGAATTCCTCATCTCTGAGGAGCCCTGGGAAATTTTTCCTCCTTTTCTCTGAGAGGCCATGGGAGCTGTGAGGAGCCCAAATGTATGCTTGGCAGGCACTCCTCCTAAAATTGTTGGCCCTTAGCCCTCCGCCCACTTTCCTGACCTGACCAACCTACCTTCACCACCACCACCACCAGCTGCACCTTCCAGTTAGACCTGCCCGCCTGCCCCGGCCGGTCACGCCGGGCACCTTCACACTTTGTGCCTTGGCTTATATCTCTGCAGGGCAGAGCGCACGGCCAACAGGGGCAGTGGCTCTGCTCTCTTGGGAACACTCCAACTTGCACAGGGCAGGCAAGACTTAAGTGATGTCTGCTGATTGAATGTAAGCAAGGAGGGAAGGAAGAGGGGAAGGAGGAAAGGGCTTTCAACGGATGTACAATCATCTTACAACTACTATTGCTTATCAGATTTCGTTTGCTCCTTGGCACTTTCAAAACTTTAATCTGCTCCTTTTTCCTCCGAGACTGCATTCCCCTTCCCCATAGAGGTGCTCACTGATGTTCCGAAACGCTTGTGTTGGAGAAGTTAAACCTGAGCCTAAGTCTCCCCACTGGCTCCTGACCGATGATCCCCACCCACCCACCATCACCTGGAACCTGGATCAAGAAATGCAAAAGGATTTTGTAGTAACCATGAAATTGACTTGCCAACCAGATCCGGGAAGGAACATCACATGACTTTGCATTCCTTGTGTTAAAGTGAAGCTCAGTCAGCCCCGCTCTGCTGGACCTAGTGTTGAATTCCATCTTGGTCAATAAATTATCCTGCCCGATGTTATTACAATTAGGACGGCAAGTCTGTTGCCTCCCCCACCCCCACCCCCCCACACACACTTGCAGTGCTTTCTGAAGCTAAACCGAAATGACTGTCAGGTTCACCCCTTGCTAGGAGCCTCTTAAACCACAACTCAGTGGTAACACTGATTCTGCAAGGTCTCTTGCTCCCTCTTTCTGGACAGAAACTGACATTTTCATCCGGCCCCGGCTTTCTAGCAATGTGTGCCTTTGATCACCACCAGGATCAAATTCAAGAGCAGGAGTCTCTGCAACCTACCCCCCACTCTGGGGAGCACAGAGCAAGCATTCACCCTGCAGACTGCAAGGGATCAGATGATAGAGCTGTGTGTGTACAGGGGAAGGTGGGCCAAAGCAAGAGAAGTTAGTATTATTTTCAAAGTACAAGAAATCCAAGGCCTAGCTATCCTGTTCCTAAAGAAGGGAGGACTATGGAGGGGAAACCAATATGCCCTTCCTCAATCTGGTGAGGGTCAATGAGTTCACCTGAGCAGGTGGACAGGTTTCTACTTAATACTCTTTCTTATAAGGGTGGAACACAGGGATGTTTCAGAGAGAAGCGCCCCCTGTCCTGTGGGCACTGTGAGTGCCCATTTCACAGATGAGGACGCTGAGGCCCAAATTTGACTAATGACACAAAGCAATCCTTCTTGGCCCGGGCCTGGGAAGGTGGCCCCAGTGGCTGACAAACTGCATGATTGCTGGACAGAGCGGGCGGTCTCTGAGGAGGAGAAAGCACAGCCAAGGAGTGTCAGGAGAAGAGAAAACATGGCTGCCACAGTCCCACCAGCCAGCCAGGTGAAGCAGGGGACAGGGCCTCTGGAGCCACACCTGGGGCGGACGGGGTTTCTGAGTCACCCAGTCTTCCTGAAACAGACAATCCCTGGTGTGTTGTAAGTCGAAATGTGTACTTGTCCAGGTAGACGGTGGTTTTACCTTGACAAAGGAGCATTCCATGTCAGTAGACCATGCTTTAATCGTGAGCATATTCTATAAACTAAAAGGTGCTGTAAAAATGGTTGCTGCTATAACAACAGAAAAAATTCAAAAATAAATATTCCACAGTGGAATTATTAGAAAATTCAGATAGGCGTGAAATACATGCAACAACAAAGATCACAAAAAATTAAAATAAACTACCCCTCGATAATAACCTCTATTAATATCTCGGTGCTTATTGCTCCGGAAATTTTTCTATGGGTATGTATGTTTGCATGTGTGTGAAAATATATATTAAAAATTTATGAAAGCATTTAATTATAAGTAGGTATTTTGACGACAGCCTTAAAAATGACTACTGACTTTGTTATAACCTGCTTTTTTCACGTAACCAGATGTGATGAACATCTTTGCAGTGGAAAAAAAATCTGCCCTCACATTTTTTTTTTTTTTACTTTCTTATCATAAAATACAGCATGTATAAAACAGAACCTGCATCAAACGTAAGCATAGAGTATAATGGAATAATGATGAAATGAACGTCCCAGAGTATATAGCAGCTCTCTGGGCCAAGACAGGGAACACGGCCGCCATGGAAACTCTTGCTGCTCCCACCACCACCATCCACGAGGCAACGAGATTGCTCTTAACAACGCATAATATTTATTCCCTTACATGGATGGGCCACGCTTCATATAATGTTTCTAATAAGAATAGCTAATGTCTATTTAGCACAAGGGTCCTGGGGACTGTGGTAAACCATTTGCATGTAATAATGATAATCTTCACCACATCTCCAAGACATAGGATGCTATTTTTATCATCCTTACCTTATAAATGGAAAAACCAAGGCAGAAAAAAAAATATGAAGTAATTTGCCCAAGACGTCCAGCGAGTAAGTGGTAGGGCTAGAAATCAAATCCAGGCAGTCTAGCTCCCAAGTTTGTCCCTAACCACCGTGTCTGGATGGCCCCCAAAACCACATTATTTCTCCTAAACCACCACATGCCTTCTAAATCCAAGGGTCTCTGCAAACACTCTGTTATGTGATGTCGGTGGGCAGATGCTTGGAGCCAACGTTCTAGCTGCAGGACCCAGACAACCAGAGAGAAAGCCGTGGGCCCTCGGTCCTAGTCTTGGGACACTGAATCCAGGCTTACATCAATCAGTTCCCGCCATACCTCTGCAAAAAGAGAAAAGGGCCTTGCTGATGATGTCACTTCCTCCCTGGCCACGCCTCTCCCACCTCAGGGGGCAGTGGGGCTGCGCTCTCCCAGGTGGTGATAATGGGCTTAATCATTATGTGAGGGACTATGGGAGGCTTCCTGTGGCTGATTATTAATAGAAGCTTAGGAAGGTGTGCGCGTTCGGGGACAGGCCAGCAGTTTGGGGTGCGATGCCAGCTTGGTCTCTTGGTTTCTAGAGTCATCTGGATGATTCAGACTCTGGGATGTCTCCCTTGACTCATCCCCTGGCTGAGGGCTTGGCTTTTCACCTCCAGGGCCTCCCATTCTCCAGGCAAATTGCTGTCTCACCTCCCTCCTTGCTCCTGATGTACATCATCTGTTCTAGACTGTAGAAACTGAAGCTTCTAGTCCACAAGACCTCGGTTTGTATCCTGGTCTAGATCATCTAACCTCTTAGAACCTCATCTTTGAAATGGGCATGGCACATCTAAGTGGTTGTGAGGACTGGCAGATAGTCACATAGCGGCCATGGGGTGACCCAGCACTAGGATCTGTCACTCTGAGGCTGCCACTGTGCCATCTGGCTACTACAGGGCTTGACTGCCTCTGTCCCTTTGCAAAGGCTGTTCCCTTGGACGTGAGTGTCTTTCCCTGGCCTCTCATCCTTTCCTCCATGTGGGGCATGGTGGTCCTACGAGGCAGTATAATGCATTGCAGTATTAAGTAGTGGGATTCTTCTCTTTATCTTTTTCCGCGGGGCTCTAGGGAAGAAACCTGGCCACTTGGAGCCCTCTCGATCCGGCTGTAAGATTACTGGACTCGATGCATGACGTGGACCTTGCTGGTGTTCGTTTCAGTAATGGCTGAAGCAAGCAAGGTTTTGTCCCAAGAATCCCAGAAGGGAAGGAGAGAAGCTTGAATGTGAAAAAGGAAGAGCCCTCTGCCTGGGGTCGGGCAAGGCTAGGGTCTGTTAGCAGCAGGGACCGCTGACCCTCGGCCTCGAGGAAGAAGAGGGGCTGCAGTACGCTCACCCCACCACCCCCTCGGAGGGTCCGGCTGCCCGGGCAGCACCCTTGCCCTGCAGAAAGCCTGCATGACCCCATTTCTGGCTTCTCCATCACACAGCCCCAGACACTGTGCATGACACTAGGTGTGGGGGCGCTGGGTGCCCCACTCTTGGCGGAGACGGAATTTCCCACAGGGCTGGCTGTAAGTCAGGTTTAATTTGATGTCAGGAAAATGAAGCACTGGGTATTTCTTGCGCACCTGAGTGTGTGGCCTGCAATCTTGATGCACCGCACCTGCAGCGGGGCCCCCACATCCCTGCGTGAGACCGAGCACCAGTGTATGAAGCTCTCCTGGAGAGAGTGTGCCTCGAGGCTGAATGAGTCAAGAAACAAAGTGGATGCAGGTCTGGTGGAGACGCTTCTGGAATGCCTGGACCTGCACTGATGCCACAGCCGGGAGCCACAGGTGGCTGTTTGTAAATTAATTCCAAGGAAGTGAAATTTCCAATTAGCCACATTTCGAGTACTTGATAGCCCCAAGTGTCCAGCGGCCACCGTCCTGGCCAGTGCATAGCTCCATCATGGCAGAAAGTTCTGGTGGGCGGTGCTAATGAGCACAGGGCAGTTCCCCGGGGAGCATCGGGAAACAAACTTTCTCCATGACGCCTGACAGCCGTGAAGACCTCCATCGGTTTTTAGAGACGGCTCTAAGCATTTCCAAGATTGAGCATGGAAGAAGAGGCTTAGAGAAAACATGGCAGAAAACAAAGCTCTGTGCAGAGGAAGTGTGTGTGCCGATGGTTTCCACCCAGCCTGCGTAGGGATTTTGTGGCCACTTTGTTCTTTGAAGCACACCCATGGGTCCCTCCTTCTGAGGCCTTCCAGGATGCTCTTTGGAGGTGAAGCCTCCACTGCTATGTTCCCCTGTGGCATTCTGAGGAAGGCCGTAGGATGTCTACTTCACGTTGAAGCCTTTTTTTCTTTTCCCCCCCCCCCCCCCCGCTCAGTCAGTAGAGCATGTAACTGGTTCTTGGGGTCATGAGTTCTAGCCTCACATTGGGCATAGAGATGACTTAATTTAAAAAAAAGCAAATTAAAACAAAAGAAGCCTCATTTTCTATTGCACTTCTGTCTCTTCTCTTTGCGTGCTAGTTAGCTCTTTGAGAAAAATCTCCTGGTCGCCAGTATGTCCCCGGCAATCAGAGCTTGGCCGGCACACAGTAGGCGCTTAATAGATGTTGACAAGAGGGATGGATGGATATGTTGCCAGATGGCAGGCTGGCTTGGGGTGATTGATTTTCCAGCATAACTGGGTTTGAAGCTCATCATTCCCAGGAAATCTTTGCTGATTATAACCCCCAACTCTGGGCAGAATCCTATGTGTTTAAGAGCCAGAGAACGCTCTGTAGTGATCCAAGATTCCCCCCTTTGCTTTCTTAGGTTCACAGAACAGGCTTTGCTGTTACAGCTAGGAGAGGAGAGATCAGTGGCCAGAACCTGGGGAGGGGAGAAGAGGGGAGGCTGAAACTCGGTAGACGCAAGAGGAGGAGAAAGGCCCAGGTACGTGGGGCACTTGGGGTGGACAAGCCCTTCTGTCTGTCTGCCCAGCACGCAGGTCTCAGAGGCATCCCACTGGGCCCGCGTCTCACTGCTTCTCTGACATCTGCCCCCTGCCCACGCCTGCCTGCGTGCTCGGTCACGTCCTCCTCGTCGGCTGAGTCCCCCACGCACACTGCGTCAGCCTCCCGGGACACAGGGAAGCCTCTGGCTGGGGCCCAAGGTGTGTCTGGCAAGGCTCACCTACCTGCTGGGCACTGGTGACGGTGCAGGCCACTGCCCCCTCTCTGCGCAAATAAAGAAATCCCCTCTTTTCACACTTGGGCGCTCACTTTGTCTCTAAGCATACCTCACTAGATAGTACAGAGATATCAACTGACAACATCATGTTATGGCATTTTAATCTTCTTCCGAGAAACATTTGAAACAGCATTCACTCACTCCTTCATCATTCCTTCATTCACCCATTTGTCCCAAAGTATTTCCTACTATGAGCAAAGTGTTCTACTGTTTCACTGAGAGCCGGAGGTTCCGGAACAGATGAGGAACCTCTGCCCTTGAGCTCTGGTGGGGCAGGTGCGTGGGCAGTAATCAGCGCAATTATAGCTTATACTTACTGAGTGCTCATTCTGTGCAGGTCCTGTTCTCAGTGCTTTCTGTATTTGAAGCTTCAGAACATTCTTATGAGGGAGATACTATTATCGTTCCAGTTTTATAGATGAGGAAAACGAGCAGAGAGGGTAAGTGAAAAAATGTCACACAGTTTGTAGGAGTTTGCGAGGGCTGCCATAGCAAAGTACCACAGACTGGGGGCTTCAACAACAGAAGTTTATTTCTTGACAGTTCTGGAATCTGGAAGTCCTAGATCAAGGTGCCAGCAGGGTTGGTTTCTTCTGCGACCGCTCTCCTTGGTGTGTAGATGCAATCTTCTCCCTGTGTCTTCACATGGTCTCCCCCTCTGTGGCTGTGTCCCAATCTCCTCTTCTTATAAGGACACAGTCATAGTGGATTAGGGCCCACCCTAATGACCTCATTTTAACTTAATTAACTCTTTAAACGTCCTGTCTCCAAGTAGTCACATTTTGAGGTCCTGGGGGTTAGGACTTCAACATATGAGCCGGGGGGGGGGGGCAATTGGGGGGAGTGACAGAGTCAGGATTTGAACCCAGGCTGGTGGTTTTAGGCTGCTGCATCTCACGGAGCATCACCACCATGGATGACAGAGCCACAGAGATCCCCTAACCCAAGGCTGGGGGATTCCCAGAGCAGGGAACTCCAGGAGGGGGTGAGAGGAAGTGACGGTTGGTGACTTCCAAGCTCACCCCCACCTCCCACATTCCCTGGGAGCTCTCAGGCTCCAAAAGGACCTCCTCACATGGCCAGGGACTCTCCCCTCCCCTGGAGCTGAGCAACAGGCATGTGAACAGAAGAAAAGATTCTCCTCTCCACCAGGCACCTTGCTGGGTACTGGCCCACAGGACCCAACCAACTCAGACAATAACCCTGCAAATTAGTGATTGTTATCTCCGAAAGGAGAAAATGGAAGCCAGGTTCTCTGTGGCCCTACCTTTCCCCTACATCTCAGAGACATCTTGTTAGAGAATATTTTAAGTGGGGGATCTGTATCAATTATGGGCTCCAATAATACTATAGATGAAAACACTGAGGCTCCGAGGAGGGATATGGTTTATTGAAGTCACAAAATCTATTCTAATTGGAACTAGGACACCCAAACTGGACTGTGAACCTATGGGGGGGTAGGGACTATGTATGTCTTAGTCACCCTGAATCTCCAGAATGGAGAACCAGATGAGCACAAAGTGAGCCTTTCATACATATTTGTTTGAAGAATGAATGAATGAATGAACAATGAATAAATTAATTCCCAGCCCAAGGCCTTCTTTTAGCCCCAAATCACCCAAGAAAGAATGGGCTCTATTCATTTCCTCTTCGTCGTCCATAATAGAACACCAGATTTTAATACAAAACCAGCCAAAATAAACATGCTATTTTCCAGTTTCCCTTGTATATGACTAAGGTTTCGGGCAATACTAAGTTTTAAGTAGAAGCGGTTAAAATCTAGGAAGTATGCTTAAAGAGAGGAAGCATGCACGGATAGATTTGCTTCCTTCTTAATGATGGCAAGAATGAAATGCAATGGCTGGGGCTCCAGCGGCTATGATGGACCATGAGGTAACCTTAGGAATGAAATGTAACAGAACAAAGAGAGATGGAACCTGGGTTATTGATACCACAGGGAAGAAATCTGACCCAGACAGGTTTAGTTTGGAGGGGTTTGTCCTGTCACATATCAGTTATTTAAACAGGTAGGAGATTCCTTCAATCAGCTTACCAGTTCGGGGATCTTGGGGAAGAAGTCGCTTAAACTCTCTGAGCCTTAATTTTGTCACCTATACAATGGGGATAGTAACGTTAACCTCAAAGTTTGCTAAGATGAAGAGATAAAATTAGATTTCCTGGCAAACAGTAGGTACTTCATAAATATCCTCTGTTCCTTCCCGTCCCCCCCAGGGCCATGACAGTGAGCGCCTAGAGGACTTATGCCAAGTAAGCTTCATACACAGAACTTATTTCAAGAGCACAAATGGAGAAGGACATGCATTTGTCCTACGTGATCTCCTGCCTACAGGTGAGCCAGAGAGAGGTGGAACTCATGCCAGGTGACAGCCCCGTCAGATGCAGCAAGACTTTGTAGGAAAGTTCTGCCCCCTGCCTCAGGCCACACCACACCAAAATGTTTCAATGTCAATGAAATGTTAAGTGACTTGAAAGCAGCAGCAATGTATTTCAGTGCTTTTTATAATTAAATATTAAAATTATTTTATATTTAAATTTCTGATAGAATCTGAGAAATCAGGTCACAAGATTGTAATGGTGCAGTGAGGACCACTCTAGAGTGGATAAATGGCTTTCATCTCTCCTGAATGGTGGTGGATGAGAAATGGACACTGTATTGAGAAGAATTCTCTGTGTCATATCAACTAGTGATGTCTGTCCTTCATATCAACTAAGGATGTCTGTCCTGGGCAGAGAGCAGATAGGGGAGCATATACACGTGGTTAGGGTATTTGTTATCCCTGAGCTAGTTCCTTCCTAGGTTAAACCTAGTAAAGCTGGGTGCCTGGGTAGCTCAGTTGGTTAAGCATCTGCCTTCAGCTCAAGTCATGATCCCAGGGTCCTGGGATCAAGTCCTGGATCAGGCTCCCTGCTCAGGGGAGAGTCTGCTTCTCCTTCTCCCTTTGCTCCTCCCCCCTGTTCTTGCCGCACACGTGTGCTCTCTCTCTCTCTCAAGTAAGTAAATAAAATCTTAAAAAAAAAAACCAACCCTAATAAAGCTAGTTAATAGCTAGGTAGCAGCTCAGAGAACTCCCCTTGGTGCAGGTCTTCTCTACGCAGAGCTGAAAGTGAAAGATATGTTGAGGGGCGCCTGAGTGGCTCAGTCGGTTAAGCGGCTGCCTTCAGCTCAGGTCATGATCCCAGCGTCCTGGGATCGAGCCCCGCATCGGGCTCCCTGCTCGGCGGAGAGCCTGCTTCTCCCTCTCCTTCTGTCTGTCGCTCTGCCTACTTGTGCTCTCTATCTCTGTTAAATAAATAAATAAAAAATCTTTAAAAAAAAAAAAAGAAAGAAAGATATGTTGATATGGATCCTGTGTTAGGTTACCCAGAACTGAGCACAGAAGACTAAGCTCTTTACACACATGACTTCTGACCTCCCAACAATTTCGCAAGCTAGGCACGAGTATGCCCATTTTACAGGTTGGGAAACTGATTTCTGAGAGTAAAAGTGATTTTCCTGGACTGTTAAATGGCTGTTAAGAGGCAGAGCTGGAATCTTCCGTTCGGGCCCACTGTGTTCCCATGAGGCCAACAATTACAGAAGCTTTCTTTCTCCTCTGCCCTTGCTGAATTATCTGGGCAAACTTCTCTGCCCCCATTTGGCTTTGACTCTGGGGTGCAGCCTTGGCTTTCTCACGGACAGTGGTGTGGTTCCTCCAGTGGTTGGGAAACACTGTGTTTTGACCCACACAGGTAAGCTTAGAGTAGGAACACGTTCTTCACGGATTCACCTTTAGACAGTCATTTCTCTGCAAGCACAGGCAAGGCTGGATGCTGACTCAGGAATGCCTGGATGACCTGGGACTGCTTGTTCCAGCAGAACTGGGAGTTTAAAAACCTACATTCTCTCCACCAGCTCCTCACCTGTGGGCCAAGAACCCGAGGGGCCTCAGCAGGTTCATCATGGATGTGCAGGAGCCTTCTCTCCCTTGCACCCCATCTTCTTTGTATCGTTTTTTTGCTAATTTTGCAAATGTTTCAGTGCTAAGCAAATTCGTATAGGGAATATATTCTAATAGTTTAACGAATGATATAAAAAAGGACACATGAAAATTTCTTATTTCTTGGGGCGCCTGGGTGGCTCAGTCGTTAAGCGTCTGCCTTCGGCTCAGGTCATGGTCCCAGGGTCCTGGGATCGAGCCCCGCATCAGGCTCCCTGCTCTGCGGGAGGCCTGCTTCTCCCTCTCCCGCTCCCTCTGCTTGTCTTCCCTCTCTCGCTGTGTCTCTCTCTGTCAAATAAATAAATAAAATCTTTTAAAAAAAAAAAAAGAGGACAAATTATTTAAAAAAAAAAAAAAGAAAATTTCTTATTTCCACTCCTGTCTCCCATTCATTGTGTTCCCCCCACCATAATAACCACTTCTATTACTTTTGGGTATATCCGGCTCTGAGTTTCCCGCAGGAAACACACGTATAAGACCATATATGATTATCGCCCCACTTCTATTATGTGAAAGTTAGCACATTGAATACATTGTATAGCATCTTGTGCCTTGTTTATTTCAAGTAACTTTTTTTTTACATTGCATGTATTCCATTGAACGGATTACTACATTATTTGAGTAGTCTTCACTTGATAGATATTAGTTATATTTCCAACATTTATTACAAACAATACATGTCACTTAGTAACTGAGCAAGATTAGCGGTTGGATAAATTCCCAGAAGTGGGACTGCTGGTTCAAAGGGTACACGGTTTTATAACTTTGCTAGTATTCCCAAATTGCCCTCCATAAACTTGTACCAATTTACACTCTCACTAGCAATAAACCAGTTTCCACCCAACTTCACTAACAGAATGTGCTGTTAATATTTAATTTTTTAAATCAATCTGATTGGTGAATAATGGTACCTCAGTATTGTTTTATTTGATTATCATTTATGTGGCGTCAAGCTATACACCTTTTTTTATATTTTTAAAAATCATTTATGTTTTTTACTATAAATTTTCTGTTGATATCTTTTGCCCATTTTGGGGGTTCCTACTCTTTTTCTTGTTTATTTCTGAGAGCTCTTGACTTACTAGGAATACTAAAAGATTAAGAGTGCCCTGTGCTGGGAAGCAAGGGCAAAAATGAACTATTGGGACTTCATCAAGATAAAAAGCTTTTGCAAAGCAAAGGAAACAGTCAACAAAACCAAAAGACAACTGACAGAATGGGAGAAGATATTTGCAAATGACATATCAGATAAAGGGCTAGTATCCAAAATCTATAAAGAACTCATCAAACTCAACACCCAAAGAACAAAGAATCCAATCAAGAAATGGGCAGAAGACATGAACAGACATTTTTCCAAAGAAGACATCCAAATGGCCAACAGACACATGAAAAAGTGTTCAGTATCGCTCGGCATCAGGGAAATCCAAATTAAAACCTCAATGAGATACCACCTCACACCAGTCAGAATGGCTAAAATTAACAAGTCAGGAAATGACAGATGTTGGCGGGGATGCGGAGAAAGGGGAACCCTCCTACACTGTTGGTGGGAATGCAAGCTGGTGCAGCCACTCTGGAAAACAGTATGGAGGTTCCTCAAAAAGTTGAAAATAGAGCTACCATATGATCCAGCAATTGCACTACTGGGTATTTACCCCAAAGATACAAAAGTAGGGACCCGAAAGGGTACGTGCACCCCGATGTTTATAGCAGCAATGTCCACAATAGCCAAACTGTGGAAAGAGCCAAGATGTCCATCAACAGATGAATGGATAAAGAAGATGTGGTATATATACACAATGGAATATTATGCAGCCATCAAAAAGAATGAGATCTTGCCATTTGCAACGACGTGGATGGAACTGGAGGGTATTATGCTGAGCGAAATAAGTCAAACAGAGAAAGACATGTATCATATGACCTCACTGATATGAGGAATTCTTAATCTCAGGAAACAAAGTGAGGGTTGCTGGAGTGGGGGGTGGGGTTGGAGGGACAGGGTGACTGGGTGATGGACACTGGGGAGGGTATGTGTTCTGGTAAGTGCTGTGAATTGTGCAAGACTGTTGAATCTCAGATCTGTACCTCTGAAACAAATAATGTAATATATGCTAAGAAAGAAAAGAAGAAGAAGAAGAATGTAGCAGGAGGGGAAGAATGAAGGGGGGGAAATCGGAGGGGGAGAAGAACCACGAGAGACGATGGACTCTGAAAAACAAACTGAGGGTTCTAGAGGGGAGGGGGTTGGGAGGATGGGTTAGCCTGGTGATGGGTATTGAGGAGGGCACGTTCTGCATGGAGCACTGGGTGTTGTGCACAAACAATGAATCATGGAACACTATATCTAAAACTAATGATGTAATGTATGGGGATTAACATAACAATAAAAAAATTAAAAAAAAAAAAAAAGAGTGCCCTGTGCTGGGCATGGTATGCAGAACTGAGCCAGTGGTCCCAAAAGGAATGGAGAAGGGTGGACAGCTCCAAGACAGAATTGACATGATTGGGTTGGCTGCCTGAGATGGATGAGGAAGAGGGAGAAGTTAGGATGATTCCTAGGTTTCTGGCTTGAGCCCCCCAGCTCTCCAGGCTTTTGCAAAAAGCACAAAAGTTCACTGAGAGAGCCCAGGCTTAGATCGGGTGTGACACATCGCCTCACTCCTCAAGCACGGAGCCCCGCCCGGGACAGCAGACAGGGCGTTTGCAGAAGCTACAAGAGTGACATGCTCAGGCTTTGTGTGTCTCTTAAGCCTTCTTTGTACAGAAGGATGGGCGATGTGCGATCCTGCAACCTAGAAACCGAACGAGCACATTGATGATCTGAGTCCTTCCCTTGCTGCTCAGGAACATCCAGACAGGGGACAGAACTTGCCCAGGGCACGTGGTAAGCCAGTGGCAGGACCGGAACACCAGACAAGGCTTAAAATCAGATTGAATCATGAGGAAGTGATCTCCACTGGGCTTTTTGTTCCTGCTCGTTACTTAAATTGAAGCAGCCCTTGGATGCAAGTCTTGCACTCCACCGGGGCTCCGGAGCTCTGTCGCAGTCTAACCAGGCTGATGCAGCGTTTGCTGGCTATCTGGGAGCACTCTCCTCCGCCTGAATCCCCCCAACAAGAATTCATTCACTCAGGAATAATTTACTGAGAACCTCCTCCGTCCTGGAAAGTGGGGAAACAGAGGGACAAAATGCTATCTGCGACCCTGAGAAGCTCTCATTCTGGTGATGGAGATAAACATGAGGGGACAGCCTTCACCCTGATAGGTGGAGGGATGCTGATGGGGTTTCAAACAGCCACGCAAAGCTCTATAGAGTTAGGAAAACTGAGGCAGTGGCTCTAAAAAAGCTTGAGTGAAAGGCTCCAGTCAAAGTGAGAGGGGCAGGCAAAATATATGGTGGTTCTTCTCTAACTTGGAGGCTCTCACTGATGCCGTCGAGCAAGCATCCCCCCTCTCCTGCCAGGCTTATTGGAGAAGTGGGCTTCCCTGACCACGTGAAGCAAGGTGTGGCCGCATAACCAGGCTTGGCCAATGAGGTGGGAGCAGGGATTGGTGGCTGGTGCTTCCAAGCTGGGGCTTTAGGAGCAAAGGCACAATTCCGCCAGCTTCTCTCTCTCCCCCTGCGACAGTGAGGGGTCACACTCCTTCCTGATGGGGCGGTCCCATCGGTGCATAAAAGTAGTGTGTGAGCTCTCACCCAGGCTACCTGTCACATAGGGCAAGTAAGAAAGAAAGCTTTGTGGTTTAAAGTCACTGAGATTTGGGGTTTTACTGCCACGCAATCCAGGGCATCCTGAGCAATGCAAACCAAACCCAGATGACCTCACTCACAAAGTCTGGGACTTCACCACGAGGAATTTCTTTTACCCGAGTAAGGGTTGATGTATTTCACTGTCTCAGTCAGGCTTGGGCAGCTTATGCCGCATTGACAATAATCCCCGATGTCTCAGGCACTTCACATGATAATTGATTTCTTGCTCAGATCAGAGTCAGATCCTGGTCGGGCAGCCCTGCTCCATGTAGGACCTGGGCCATCGGGAGCACGTGGGCTGCAAGGTGGCTGTAGATGAGGAAAGGGAGGGAGCATGTGACTCAAAACGGACACCCAGTCACTTTTGCTCATAGCCTATTGGCCAGAAAAAAGATATTTGGCCCCAAACCTCCCTGGTGTTAACCATTAGCACGTGCTTCCTCAAATGTTATTACTAGTGATAGTACAAAGCACGAAATGCTTACAGCTTGGGGTGGGGGGGAGTAATAAAAATCAGCTTATGAAACACGTGTGCTAATTTCGTAATCCTCACTGCAGTCCTCTGAGGTCGGTCAGCTCATGATCCCATTTACAGCTGACTGAGCCAGGAAGAGTGAAGCTAAGAACCTTCTCTAGATCGCGACGCTCGCCAGCGCTCGGGTTTGAGCTCAGGCAGCCTGGCCGTGGGTGTTCGCTCCCTGGATCACCTCATTAACACCATTTGTAGGAATGGAGTGTGTTGACGCAAGGTGACCTTGTAATAATGACATTCTCATTCCATTGCAAGCCTGCATCCTGAAAGGGAAGAAGGGAGTATGGCTACAGCCTCTTTGATAAGAATTGTGCAAAAGTGAGGTGTCCTCCCAGCAGTGAATCAGTGAGATCATCACCTCTCCTGTGTGTGTCAAAGGGAGAAAGTTGAGAGGTGTGAGCCATCCATTATTCGAGGAATAGGACACTCTTTGAAGACGGTTGTTTTTATAGATCACTGAGCATGTGCCAGGCACAGTGCTGGGCTTTGTTTAGGTGTGTGTGTCATTTAAGTGTTACAGCCGCCATATCATGTGTATAATTGCTCCCCTCTAGAGGCAGGAGCTGAGGCTCAGGCCGGCGAAGTGGCTGGACCAAGGTCTCGAAAAACATTAGGCAGCTGGGTCGGGGTTCGTATCAAGCCCCATGTCGTCAAAACCTGGGTTCTTGGCCCAGCTGTAGTTAAGCCAGCAGTTAAGATGCCAAATGCTCTTGGAACATGCTCGGGACAGAGGGCATGGCCTGGAATTGGAATCAGAAGACCTGGGTTTGAGTCCTGGTGGCTGTGTGTCTTGGAGCAAGCTGCTTAACCTCTCTGTGTCTCTGTGCATTTAAACATATAATAGACTTAATATTACCTTGCCCATCAGCACCAGCGAGGTACAGAATTTCAAAACACTCTGCCAACAAAGTCTGGGCAAAACACACAGGCCCTGCTTCCTCCCCACCCCTTCCCTCCCCTTGTCTGCCTCTCAGCCACACACAGCTCACCTGGGCTCCGGGGGCATATTGAAGCCCTCTTCTCAAGCCCTTGGACCAGCAGGCTGCCTTCCCAAGATGAGGTAGAACAAGGTTCAGGCTGGTTCCTTCAGTGAAAAAAGAAGAGCAGGATCTGTGCTTACCGATGTTCCCACACTAGGAAGAAATGCCGGGGTCTCACTAATGTAGGAAAGACTTTTCGAATAAGGGAGGGGTGGTTCTCCACATGGTTCTCCCCTGTGAGTGCATAGCAATCCAGTGACGTGTCCAGTGATGGACACACCCTGGCCCATTCCATTTTCCAGTGAGGTAAACTGAGGACGGAAGGAAGTCTGGCTGCGGGTAGGAGGAGTCCAGAGGCCGGCTGTCTGGATCCCACGCTCTCCCAGCTCACCTGTCCTGTCTCCGAGTTCCCTCCCCAGTTGATGACTTCACCCTCCACTCTGGCTTGTGGGTGTTTCCCTCTGGCTGGAATTTGGCAAACCCTGAGTCTTAGCTAAAGAAACGGGGGGCCCCAAGGTTTCAGGTCTTGGCCTTGCGAGGTGCCACAGGGATTTACCAGCGGGGTTCCACTCAGTCAGCACCCTCATCTCTCATCTGGAGAGCTAAGCTCCAGGCCTCTCTTCTTCCAGGGCTGATGCCCAAATGCACAGACCAACCAGGCAGCCCCACAGCCCACGGATGTGGTAGCCTGCGTGCAACTTTCGCAAGGCGTTTCATCAGCTTTCCCGGGGGTGAGTCAAGCCTGAGGAATCTACTCTGAGAAGGACTCCAGGTCGGTGCCCCCAGAGGCCTCCCCGCCTGGCTGCTGGCCTCACAGAGCACATGTGTGGGTGCCCTTGCTCCTGGGAAAGCCACCCCCACCTGCTGGGCTGCAAGCCCACCCAGAGGCTCAGCTGGGTCAGGGTCCAATGCCAGTAATCTAGGCAGCCACGGGCTCTCTCAGGGGCTCGGTCACCCCTCTCCAGAACAGCATAGGAATGCTCACCTGTGTGCGCAGTAAATGTGGGAATTCATTTATTCCTCATTTACTCCTTTGCCCACTTAGCCCGTTACACGGAGGACGACCACGTGCAGGGCATGGAGAATCCAGGATGACTTGGAGAACTGGCGTTTGCCCTGGTGGTCGGTGCAGGCCAGTGGGAGGAGACAGGCGACACAACTAGGTGATACCGAGGAGCCACACAAGCTCCAAGGGAGCCAGAGTGAGGGGAGGGTCAGTGGAGGCCTCAGCACATCAGTGAGAGGCCGAGGAGAGGCCTCTGTTCAGCTCTGATCTGCCTGAAGGGCAGGGAGGAGCTGGCCAGGGCCAGAAGCAGCCCCTGTGGGTGGGAGGGATGGGGCGGAGGCCCTGAGGCTGGAGGGGAGGAGGGAGAGCTGGGCGGGGTCTGGAGGGAGGCTGCGGGGCTGACCAGGAGCTCGGGGCCCATCCAGGGTGAGGAGAGGCCCCGAGATCTCCAGGAGGGCAGCGGGGAGATCCTTCTGACTGCCGCGCGAAGGTGTGGGGGCAAGGTCGGAACTGACAGCAGCAGTCCCGGCCTCGGGTGGGCAGTGCCCGTGGAGGGAAGGGACAGAGCCGAGAGCACTGGAGAAGGACTTACTGGTATGCCAGCCCGTACAGACCCTGGTGCAAAACAGGTGCTCAGGAAACATTAGTTCTCTTTCCCATGGACCGAGCCCGACGAATCCCCACACCCCCCATGGCTAGTGCAGCCCCTGTGTAGTGTAGGTACTCATGGGCATTTGTGGCGATTAACTGAACACCTGTTACCTGTGTGACCTCAACCCAGTCCTGTAAGCACTCCGTGCCTCAGTTTCCTTATCTGTAAAATGGGCCTGGTAGAAAAACCAGCCTCTTCGGGTTTTTGTGAGGATTCAATGAGTTACTATATCAGAAGCATTTAGGATAGTCCCTGACACATAGTAAAAAGTATGCAAGTGGTGGTGATAATTTTTACTATCACCATTCACCTCTCTCCACCTGCATGTAGCATGCTCTGGCTGGTGTGCATTACTCTCCCCTGCATGGTTCACTCGTTTACTGTACAACAAAGACTGCCCCACCCCCCACCCCACTGAAAAATCTCCCCCTGGACATCCATGCAGGTAAAACAGTTTTCTATAATGATCTGAGCCCAGAACCTATTTCCATTTTACATAGACACTCAAGGGGGTTTTGCAGGGTTTTAATATTCCCTGAATTTTCTAGAATGCAACTACCATGCAAATCAAGGGACGTTGGCTCTGGGGTTTTTCCAAAAATTGTTCACTGTTTTGGAAAATCACATCACTCACAGAAATGCTTTGAGTCAGCAGCAAAACACACCCATGTCGGTCTGCATTTGTAATTGTATTCATGGTGATTTTTTGTTTATAGGTGTAGGCGATCTGACTGCTTGTAATTGTTTTCTGTGGACTCAGGCCCAGGTATCCACAGACTGAAGTCCATGTTGGTGTACTACCAATCATCTTCCTTTTTTTCCTCCTTTGTATTAAAGTAGGAGCTTTACATATATTTTTCAAAATTGTATGTGTAAGCAGACCGTGCTATCTATGATTTCGATTTCCATATAGTGCCGGATACTTTTAGAGGGGGGCACAAGTCATTTGTTGCTGTTTTTTTTCTAGGAAATAAGTAGGTCTGGAAGAGGAAGTGTTTTCTAGAGGGTCACAGTGGAATTTTAGGCATGCAATTTTAGGGAAGTTACTCCATATTCCTCCAATAATTCCTCCCTGGCTTTCTACTCCATACTTTCTTCCGGCCTCTAAGATACAGGCAATTGCCATGTATCTTTGCCCTCTAGTCTCTAGAAATAAGTTTCGTTGCTTTTTGGGATATGGGAGGTGTGTGAGAAAGATGCTCAGCTGGAGGTGGATGGCCTCGGTTTGAATGCTCTTCTTCTGCTCACCTTGGGACACTACACTTCTTTGGGCCTGTTTCCTCATCTGTAAAAAGAGAGAATAATAGTCCCATCTCTGAGGGGAGGAGAGTTTTGAGATCTGTAAAGAGCCACATGAACACAGGACAGCATGCCCCGGACAGGGAGGCCACAGACCCTGGAGAGAAGAGTTGGGCCGTGCCCCAAGAGCAAGGCATGCTGGGAGGACCTCAGGACCAGCTCTGTCCACCAGCTGGCCTGGGACCAGAAGTCTGATCTCTTACCCTCAGTTTCCCCATCTGCAAAACAGGTACAGAAGCAAAACTCACCAGATGTGTTCTGAGGCCCGTGGGCCCTCAGAAGCCCTGTGAAGTTAATTAAAACATGTCCACAGAAAAGGGAAATACATTGACTCATAAATAATCTCTATCCTAATCATGGAAAGATGCTAAGCACTCCATGTTCCACAGGTCTAGAAATAGCCTTGGAAGGAAGCATTCTTCCCAGAAAGGAAGGTGGCAACAGTCATTTCCACGTGCTGTGAGAGCTCCCAAGCAGGGGCCACTTTGTCTGGAGCTGTAAGCAAAGGGCATGCAGTCGTACACCAGGTTGGCATGGGGCCATCCATTCCGTCATTCAATTAGCACCTTCCCTGAGCCAGGCGCCTCAGGTTGCCCCAGATCAGTGAGGAGGGAGGTACAGAGGAAAGCTAAGCCCAGACTTGTGTGCTAACTGTGATGGCCTAAGGTAGCCCAGAGAGCTATGGGAGCCCAGAGCAGGGCCACCTAGCCCCACAGGACAGGCGGGTATCAGGGACATTGCTGAGGGGCCACGACACTTGAGATAGCTCTTCTCAACAAAGGAAAGGATTGGAGGGCATGGTATTTCCAGGCAGTGGGAACAGCCTGGGCAAAGGCACAGAGGCAGGAGAAAATGTGACATGCTTTGGGATTGATTAGTGATCGTATTTATTAGGCACAGAGAATGGGGTTTGGAAAATCTAGAATTGAGTCTATTGGGTAGATCGGGGCCAGCCTGGAAGGTCCTCGTATACCCTCATAAGGAGCTTTGATTGCCTTTTGGGTAACTGGGAACCCCTGAAGTGTTACAGGCTGGAGAAAGACCGAGTCAGATTTGGGTTTCCAAAAAGGCTCATGTCTTCCATTGTGTGATGGAAGCACCAGAGCAGAGAGATAATTGGTGATCTGGTTTAAAGGGAGAGATAATGAAAATTGACCCAAGACCGTGGTCAGAGGAACCAGTAAGAGGGGACTGGGCTGATTGATTCTAAAGGAACAAGAGAGAAAGTGTCATGTGGCCAGAGATGTCTGTTGTCCCCAGGTGCCTGGGTGGAGAGCCTTTGCCCACACGCATAGAAGACAGAGCTCAGGCTTGTGATGAGGATGAGTTTTATGTGGGTGGCACCTGATGAAGGCCAGTGTTACAGGAATCCTTGGACCAATCCTAAGAGTTGGTTGATCCTGGGATGCTGGTTCTTCAGAAAGAGAGAGTGACTTGCCCAGGGTCACACCCCCAGGAATCAAGCCAAGATTACCCAAGCCCTGTTAACTGGGACCCTGAATGACAGAAGTTTGAGAGACCAGAGAGCCTCTCAGCCACTTACCACTCTCTCACTGAAATGTATTTTAGCATCTAAGAAAGGGTGTGGGTCATCCTCCCGGGAGCCTGCCTGGATGTCAGAGGCTCATGAGCATCTCCTGCTACCCTGAGAGAGAAGACACAAAGCCCATCACTCCATGTAGGAGGGTCTTCGGTTGTCATGGTGACTGGGAATGGCAGAGAAGCTTCCTGTTCTCCTTGAGGGGAAAACAAACGAGGTGTGGTTCCTTCTGTGATGAGCTATAAAATGCCTCACATGTTCTGCCCAATCTGGATGCATCTCTTTTCTTCTCTCTTCCCTTTGGCTTGTGAATTTTCCACCCCTGCCAAGTAGGTCAGTTGATTTGGAAACAGTAATTGTTTGTGTGGTTGGATGCCATGGTTCCTGCCTGTCACAGGTTCACATGCCCTCTCAAAGCCCGTCTCGGATGGCCCCTCCCTCCCGAAGCCCCTCACCTGCCGGCTGCCCCCTCCATGGCCCTACAACATGCCGAGGGCGTCCCTATCTCTTGAGCCCTTCCACAGCACTGATGTGAACCCCACCCTGTGCCCGGTCCTGCGGGTCGCCCCCTAGACTCAAGTCCAATCCTTGGTGTCTTCCTACCTGGGATGTGACTACCACCAAATTATTGAATGAATCAACAAACAAGTAGATCGATCCGTGAGTGAATTTCAAAGATCCCGTAAGATACTCTAATGAAAACACTGTCTTTGATTCATGTTAAAGGTTTAAGTACCATATTTTTATAAAACACACACACTGGGTCCCCAAAACTCCTGTCATGCCTGTTTGAGTTCGTCCGGGCTGCTGTCAGTAAAACACCAGAGACTGAGAGGTTTAAATACAACACACATGTATTTCTTACAGTTCTGGAGGCTGTGAATTCAAGACCAAGGCCCTGGATGATCTTCTGTCTGGTAGCAGCCAGGTACCTGGTTCGTAGATGGCAGGCTTCTCACTGCGTCCTCACATGGTGGAAGGGGTGAGGGGGCTCTTGTGGGGTCTTCTATACAAGGACACTAATTCCATTCATGAGAGCTCCACCCTCATAACCTAATCGCCTCCCAAACCCCACCTCCTAATATCATCACACTGCGGTGGGGCGGGGACGTGGGGGTGGCGGAGGGGTTAGAATTCCAACGTATGAATTTAGGGGAGACACGAACATTCAGTCCATAACAGTGCCCAAAGGGCATAAAATGAAATGTGAGTCTTTCTTCCAGCTCGAAAGACCACTCCCCAGATGTTCCAACTCACACAATGGTTGTTTATATTTTTTAAAGTTTCCCTTTCACATGCTTTACACAATTGGGGGCGTGCTGTACACTTTGTTCAGTGAGAATATAAACAAGTTATTAAAGATAAAATAAATAGAATAAAAGAAATCCTTTTTATTTCTTTTAACAAGATCATGGAGATAGCTCCACCTTATTCTCTAGTCAGTCATATAGAATTCCATATAACGGATACATAATAATTTATTTAACCGGGCTTCTACTGCAAGACAAGGATGATATGCCACTTAATATGCCCACCCCCAGGGGCCTGTTTGCCTTCATCCTCACCAGCAGCACTAGGTACGATTTTATTAATTTTTGGACTTAATTATGAGTTGACTTCTGGAGGAAAGAGGTGGGGTTGTCAATGTGTACTCATCTGTTCATATTGTGTTATATTTAGTAATGAATATTTCTCTTTATTTTTCTCCAGAGGCTGCGAAAACACTCCCCAGGCAGAGGCTGGAGAATGCATAATTACTGCTCCTCATGTGGAATGAAGGAGTACATGAATGTCTGGATGGTCAAATCCGGATGACACGAGGCCGGAAGGGTCGGCAAATATTTTCTGATGCAAGGTCAGTGGCTTAAAAACCAAATTCATTAGGATATCATCTCCTGTATCATATTCCGCCAAATCAATACAACCCGTTGTTTCATCTACTTTTAGTCTTTTACTATTCTAAATAACGTTGTACATTCTTTATGAGTATTTCCTTACTAAAAAGTTCTGGAAAGGCCTATATGTGGAGTTGCTGAATCGGAAGCATCACTATTTCTAGAGGTTTTTGATACACCGTATCAAAATTTCTCTCCGGAAGATTTACCGACATTTTCACTCCTACAGTGGTCTATGAATCCTGCCAATACCCTCTTCCTTCCATGGGTAGGGAAAAATTAGGTGAAATTAAAATGTGTATTTCTTCAGTAGTAGTTAGGTTGAATATATTTTTCTATGTCTGTTGGCCATGTGTATTTCTTACTTTATTCTTTATTTATTTATTCTTACGCATAGGCAATTTTTCTGATGGGATTTTATTTAATTTCTTACTGTGGCAGAATGTTACTTTGGTACTTCCGATGAACCACGGCCCCTGCTATTCATGCCTGGGCTCCCTTCCCCCCTTGAGTCTGGCCTACTTGCGTGACCTACTTTAACCAGAGGGGATGAGGTAGAAGTATCACTGGGATGGTCGCAGGGCTCAGCCGTCAGAGAGCCTAGCCCCTCCTGCTTGTGCTCCCTTAGAAGCCAGCAGCCATGCGCTGGTGACACCCCCATATAGTCAGAGGCCCAGTCTAGCCTCATAGAGAATCCTCAGGAAGAAAACTGAAGATAGAGCTAACAGCTCTGGCTGAGCTCCAAAACGGCCAGCCAGGTGAGGGGTGGTGACCTCGCTGGTGACCAGGCTTGCCGAGCAGAGGACTTGGCCGTGCCGAGCCCTGTCCAGCCACAGAATCACGAGCAAATGCCTACGATGATTGTTTTTACCAGTCACTAGTTTGGGGTAGTTTGTCCTATCCCAGTAGAAAGCCAAAACTCTTACTCGTGGTATGGATTCAACAGATCAAAGCCTATGTATTGAAGATATTAAGTGTCAGAAGTTAATTTTCATGGTTCATTTGTCCCCCCGGAGTTGGTTTGGCTTTTCATTAGAGCTGATTGATTTAGTCAGATCTATTGCTTCTTCTCTGCACAGTTTCAGCTTTTGAGGTCATGCTTAAAGCTCTTCCTCATCCCAATTAAGTACAATAATATTCAGCTCTATTTCTGCTCTTGTTTCGTGTTTGTGTGTGTGTGTGTGTGTGTGTGTGTTTATATGTGATACTGGAAGCTTTCATCAATGCAAAGTATACATTGAACCAGGGCGGGGGTGGAGGAAAAGTCTGTGGGTGCTCAGGGCTTTTCCTGGACCGGAGGGCGGGGGGAGACTGTGGGGATGTGGGGTTGGGAGGGAGACAGCATGCTTGGCAGGAGGAGGGAAGACACGCCTCTCGGTTAAAAGAGACTTAAAATGTATCCTGTACAATGCACTGCATGGATCTCCATTGGAGAGCCCGACTGGATTCTGATTTGGGGAAAAAATATTATGAAAATTATTTGGAGGACAATTCTGGACATTTAAATATGGACCGAGTATTAAATCGTATTAGGAATTCATCATTAATTTTCTCATGTGAGATCTAGAGAGAAGTTATGGGAGATAATGCCCTTATTTTTAGAAGATGCTGGTTGGAGTATTCAGGGGTGAGTGATCACGGTGTCTGTATTTTTTTTTTCAAATGCTCCAGCAAATAAAAGCAAAAATTAAAGTAAAATGTGAACAATATCGAATCTTAGGAAGTAGGTAAAAGAATGATCATTGTAGTGTTCTCAAAAATAAAATGAAATAGGGGAACCTGGGTGGCTCAGTCAGTTGGGTGTCTGCCTTCTGCTAGGGTCATGATACCGAGGTCCTGGAATCAAACCCCACATTGGGCTCTCTGCTCAGCGGGGAGCCTGCTTCTCCCTGTACCCCTGCCACTCCCCCTGCTGTGCTCTCTCTCTCTCTCAAATAAGTAAATAAAATCTTTTAAAAAAATGAAATAGAACAGAACAGAATAGAATAGAATGCAGGCACGGTGCCAAGGAAAATGAGATATAATCTCTTCGGATCCTCTCTTGGGATTTTATTAAGAACCTTAAGAAAACGCCAGTCTGTCTCAGTGCTTCTATAGGGTGCAGGCCCATGTGGAGCTGAGTTTCAAGGTGGGGTGATAGCAGCGTCATCGAGATCTATACATGACAGGACAGGCTCTTCCTTCATGGGGCCAGACTCTAGGTCTTATGCATCTGGCAAACTCATCCAGGGCAGGCCTCCCATGCAACTTAAAGAAACTCCCTGAAAGCCGGCACCTGTCTTTCTGAGAGCCCAGCAAGCCCACTACCAGGGAAAGCTGAACGAAAGGACAAGACACGTGTGATACTCCTTCGCCCCCCACCCCGTGGAAGGTGTGCCACACCAAGGCCGGGCCGTGTGACCTCTCCGGCCCCCCTCCCCTGCCCTGCCCAGCTTTCTGGTCCACCGATCACTGTGTCATGCACTTGAGCCGGGCGATCGTTGTCTAGGGCGTGACTTAGAAAGTGGGGCACGGATCACTATTGATCGGTGAAGACCGAGAGCGTTTCCCCCATGGGGCTGGAAAGGTCATTGTCATCTCATGTATTCACTCACCCACTTATTCATTCATTCAAGAAGCCGACTCTGATCAAATGCTGCTGACCTGGGGGTTGGAAGATCAATGGGATCTGGTTCCTGCCCTGGCGGTGCTCACTGCCATCACAAGCAAAGGCCATGGTAGAGCCTATCCCGCCATATGCCTTTAGAGGTAAGCATGGCACGGGGGCAAGGAGAGGAGGTGTTTTACCCCACCAAGGGCAAGGAATGGGAGACGCTGGGGGCAGGGGGCAGGGGGCAGGGGGCAGGCAGAGGGGCTTAGGGAGGGTACCATTGATAGTGGTGCTGGTCTCCAGCAAGGTTCTTACTGGTGACAATGCAGAACATGCATCTTCTTCCTTCCTCCTCCCAGTGACCCCAAGAAGAAGGCCCGATGGTAGTCCTCCATTGTACGGACCGGGCATCAAGATTGGGGGACTGCCCCCTCCCGAGCCCAAGCCCGACCCGCGGCCTCCACAAAGCAGGGCAGATGTGGCTGAGGCAGAAATGCCAAGGTCAAGAAGGAGAATCAGGAGCACAGGAGAATTGCAATGAGCTCACGGAACAGGCTGTGAGGGGGCAGAATTGAGACATAGGGGGCTCAGGCCGCAAACCGTTCCTTAGCTCATTTTACAGGGGTACTGACTGGGCCCAGAGGGGTCCGGGAATTGCCCAGATGCACTTGGCCCAGTGGCAGAGCAGGAATGCAGACCCACACGCTCAGCATGAGGACTCCAGCTCTCTCCCCTGCCCGGTGGCCTGAGAGGCCCTGGCTGACCTTGGTCCTGAGTAGAGCCAAGGTCAGCTGGCCAGTGTGGTGGGGGATATGGAGGGAGGGAGCAAGTGTCCATGGATCTGTCTTCCAGTTAAATAAAAAACCCAGATAGCCAAAGTGCTGCCTATGCCCTAAGCCCACGTGTGCACAAGGCCATGCCCACTGCTCTGCAGAAGCTGAACCAGGGAGGAGACAGGTCTGTCCTGCCCTTCCCAAGGCCTGCGTGACTCAGTGCATGACTTCGTGCTGACCCCGGGCCCTCCTGAGAAGTGCTGCATGAGGTTCCTGCCCAGGGTCGCCTCCCACTGCCATGGTCTCGGGGCACTTCTAGGCAGCTCCAAGCCAGGCGGCACCAAGCGCCATCCTGTTCTGGACCCTCAGCCTGGGTTGGCTAAGGTGCAGGCATCTATAATCAGAAGATCAGAAACCCGAACCTGTAGAGTTCATTGTCCTTCCTTTACAGAGGGGGATACTGAATGCCAGAGAAGGGAAACTGTGGCCTAGAGTCACACCGGCAGAAGAGGAACGAAAATTCCATCTGTTGACACCCAGTCGTGGGCCTTGGCCTCCCTGCCTCCGTCAGCTCAGGCGGCTGCAACAAAATAGCCCAGAACAGGTGGCCTAACAACAGACGTTGATTCTCTCAATTCTGCGGGCTGGAAGTCCAAGATCGAGGCCGACTGGGTTCCTGGTGAGAGCCGCCTCCTAGTTTGCTCCTCGCCCAGGCCTGTGCCCCGAGGAAGCTGTGCTCCCACCCCGCCCCCACCCCTGCCCGCCCAGGCCTCTACACACCTCACACCCCTTCCTTCCCATTCTGCTCTGCTGCCTGAGCCCTGCTGGCCCTTCCTGATTCCCTGGTTGCCTCAGCGGGAAGGACCAACAGGATCACCCGGGGGGCCCTCTAACCCGGGGTGTGAACCTCACAGAGATGGGGTCGGGAGCCCCCCAGCATCACTTTCTGAGTTACGTACTCAAGGCATTAAATAAAACCAAATCGTGGAAGAGGGAAATTATTCCCAAGTTAACCCTTAAATCCTCCTGGTTCCATCAAGGAGCAAGTCTTCTTTGGCGTTCTTGCTGATGCTATACCCTAATGCTTACTCTTCCCTCGCAAGGAGAGGGCAGTCTCTGCACCCAGCTCCTTCCCAGGCAGGATTTAATACCTCCTTTGATTTGGGTTGTGCTTGTTTTTACCAGTGACTTCAGTTCATGAACCAGCAGCAAAAACGGCTTCTCCTCTTAGAACAGGGATACAATGTTTGCTTTTAATTTTTTATATTTCAGTTTCAATAAGGGCATCCCTTACATTTTAAAAATATGACGAAGTAATACATTTTGCAAAATGTGCTTGCATTATGGCAAAAGTCATAAGCGTGTTATGCCGAAGACTGCCACTTGGTAACTATTACTGGGGCACAAACGTGAGCCCAGGCAGGGAAAATGAGGCCTGGGAAGGGGCACTGCAGACAGCACCACTCGCATGTGGCAGGACCACCTCGGGAATCACATGTTTTATGTGTCTGCTACGCACCAGCACTTTACAAACTCAGTTATTCCTCACCAGCCTGCACGATGCTACTTTCCCTGTTACGGCTGTGAACACTGGGGTTCAGAGAGCCTAAGTGACTTTCCCAAAGTCACACAGCTAATTGAGGTAGAGGCAGGACTGAGGCTTTGTTCCCTGGGCCAATGCTGTCTCCCTACCCTAGCCCGAAGCCTCCCCTCCCCTACCTCCCCTCTCCCCTCCCCTACCTCCCCTCTCCCCTCCCCTGCACATCTAAGGGGAGCTGGGAGCTGAGTTTGTAAGTCCTGAGCTGACCTCTCTGAGAGGCTGTCCCCAGTACTAGCCGTGACCCTGACCACATTGTCTCAGCATAAAGCGTGGGATTCCCCCCCGTGTGCTGACCAGCACGGAAGCACTGATTCATCTCCTGCAAGCACACAGGACTATTTTCTCCTGCAAGATCCACGCCTGGCCCATCCGGAATTCTTGAATGTAGGAGCATGCGCTTGGGCCCTGGGGCCTTATTTATACTAACTTGATCTTGCACACAGCCTTGAGCGCTAGGCCATCTTAAACCTGAGTACTCTGACACCTAGAAAGTTCCATCACTTATCCACGCTCAACCAGCTGGGAAGGGAAAGAGCTCGCAATCCAATTCAGATTCCTCCATAGCTCCAAAGCTGACATCAGTCTCTCTGCCCTCGAACCCCCAATTTCAGAGGAGCTTCCACCTGCCTTGATCCCAGTATTTATGTGATAGCCCGAGTCCCTTATCTCTGGCCCCCACCTGGGGCGGAGCATCGGCCACTCAATGCACGGGTCCTGGGCACCCCTTCTCACAAAGGGTTCCTGGGGAGAGGTGGGAGAGGGGCTGGGAGGTGTGGCAGGTGGGCCTGGTTCCTCTCCTGAGAGGTCCTGCCACTGGGGCGTGCAGACCCTGGCCTCAAGGGGCAGAACAGAAGGAAGAGTCTGGGCTGGGAAATTAGAAACCTTCATCCTGGACCACACACTAACTCCCAGTGACTTTGGGCAAGCCGTAGCATCTCAGTGTACTCATCTGTACGATGGGGACGGGCGTCAGGAATGATGGACTCATGGGCTTTATATGGCCCACACACATATTTGTCTGTTCCTTTCTTCCTTTGTCCTCCCCACCTTTTTCCTTTCGCTCTTTCATCATATTTTGTTTTGCTTTGGTTTTGCTTGGGGTGTGTGGGTGTGTGCACGCACACACGCACGGCAGTAAGATCCCTTCCTGTTAATATGCAGGGTGGGTCCCTGGTTTCTGTGGTTTGCCCCTGGGGGACCCAGGCACCAGGAGCTATTTCCCAGGCCTGGAAGGACTGGAGGTCCCTTCCCTGGGGACAGCCCCGGCAACAGCGGGCCCAGCACATGGCCGCCCCGAGGTGGAGTCCAGAATGCATTGTTTTGCTCTGTAATTAACACACAGTGCTCATTTTCAGGGCCTGACTTAGAAACAAGTGCCAAGAGCATTCCTAAGGGGTCAGAAGGAAGTGTTTATTGTCAGACTGTAGAAGAAATTTCCTCCAGTCAGCCCTTGGGTCATGTATAAACCCTGGAGTGGTGCATTCAAGACTGAGTACTCAGCAAACCCTCATTAGGCACCCTACTGCGTGCCAGGCCCTAGGCGGGCCTGAAGACTCAGAGACATGGATTAGATGCAATCCTTGTCCTCGGAGAACTCCCAAGGCAGCGGGGCAGGGCAATTTATGAAGGGACAAGCCCAGGGGCTAAGAACAGTGACTGTGATGAGCACCAGACCCAGGGGGGTGGGGGGCAGGGACAGTCAGCAGCCTGGGTGAGGAGTCCCATGTCTGGGTCCTGAGTCTACCCCCCCTTTAGTCCAGGGAATATAGTAGAAGGAGTCATTGACTTCTAGAGGGCCAGTGGCAAGTGTCTTCTTTTGAAATCAGCTCTTTCTCTTCCTGACTGCAAGAAGAATTCATTCTTTTTTCCAAAAATGTTAAGTGCTATGGAATGTGTGCGTTCAACAATAAACACTCTTCAGAGATAGCCGATGACCCATGTTGGCTGAGTGCATTTCTCCAGACTTTTCTTCTTCTGGGCTTCAACATAATGAAGGCCCCAGGGGCTCGCTGCCCTCCAGGCCTGCAAAGAAAGCCTCACGTGGGTTTCCTTGTTTAATCCTCAAACACCTCCAGGAGGAAAGCATTCTCAGCACGCCCGTTTTTTGGCGTAGGGAAACTGAGGCACAGCAACAGGGAGAGAATGGCAGGACCGGGACACCTGATGCGGGGTCTGAGCCCTTAACCCTGAGACACAGGAAGCCAAGGGACCTGTGCCTCATCACCCACACTCACGCTGGCCCGAGTGGGATGAGAGACTCCATCCCACTCTCCGCCACCTTTGACATGATGATTAAATATATCCACCCCCAGGAAAACATTGTTCACCCAGAAAGTCTCCCAGCATACAAAATGTCCTGCGCTCGAAGTAGATCTCGTGAACTTTCATCCTTACTAGAAGCCAATCTACCGCCTTCACTCCAAGGCCTGTGCAGGACTCCAAATGTGAACACATCATCCTTGATCCGACCAATCTCCTCCGTTCTGGGGCTTGCCAGCGTTCTACCCTGACAAACAATGCTGCCTCAGAGATCTTCGCAAAGGCTGATGAATATTTCCTCCAGATCCATTCCTAGAAGAGGGTCTGCTGGGTCGACCGTGTGGATGCGCAGCCCAGCCAGGCCTGCCGCGCTGCCCGCTGGGAAGGCTGCTCACTTCCATCGCCGCAGGAGGAAGGTCTGAGTTGGCTGAGTTTAAATGCCTTTTCCCACGATGGCTGGTGGCAGAGCCCCCTTTCCCAGCCTCCACGCACTTTGCATTTTTATCTGTGCTCTAACATGGCTTGGAGAAGGTCATGATTAAAAAAAAAAAAATCAATGGTGCAAATAACAAAAGCCACGCGATGTGGTCAGCAGCTGTCATTCCCAGGGGGACAAGCTTGGCTCAGCGGTCCGTATGCCGAAGTTACGCGAAGGTGCCCGTTCTTCCCAGTGGCCCCGTGCCAGCACACACTGCACAGAGAGCAGAATGCAGGCCAGATTTCAGCCTCCACCTGCGCAGGGCACAGCCTAGGCAACCGCACACATTATTCGAGCTAGGGCAGGAAGCTGGATCCGGGCTGCGCAGCTTCAAATCCAACTTTAAATCCTATTAATCATGTGCCCTTGGACAAGCCACTTAAACTCTGTGTGTCAATTTCCCGGTGTGGAATAGAGGCTGATCATCATAATTGTGCCTCCCTTACAGGCAGCAGCGGTGAGGATTTCGGCGAGAGATCAAAAACCCTCACAGGCGCACACAGTACAATATCAATAGATGTTTGCGAACAAGCAGTTAATAATCCCCCTGGGCAATTGCTCAGGAGGCCAAACCATTCCTCCCCCAGGCTCTGCTTTTCTCTACTACAAAGGCTTCTTTGGCCTTCAAGGCAGTGCATTTAATGGAAAGATGCTGGATTTGGGAACTGGGGGAAAGGGGGCTGGAATCCTGATTCTCCCCCTCACTCTATGTGACTGGAAGCCGTTCCTCTTTCTATCCGATCTTCACGCTTCGGCGTGCTGGCTCTCTATGCGAGACCTAGCATTGTACCTAGCCAAAAGGGGTACCACAAATTCTAGTTCCTCTACCAATTCAGGGGCTCCGGGCTGGGGACCAGGGGGAGGAGGGGTGTGTGGAAGAATCTAGAAAGGAGCATGCACTTTTGGCTGCCTCTGCAGCCTTGCAAAGCCGTCGGGGGTGGCCAGGTCCTGCCTTGCCAGCCTGCCTGAAGCCCACCACAGCGTCATTCCGACACTGGCTGGCAGATCCCAGCACGGCAGAGCCCAGCACACCCTCTCCTCCAAACCCACTCGCCCTTCAAGACCCAACCTTATGTCACCTCTTCCTGGAGGCTTGCGTGTTTTCTCCAAACTGGGGTTGTTGGCTCCTGGGATCTCCCACAGCTCTTCTCTTGTACCTTTTTGCAGGCCCTTTGATTCCACTTAGATTTAAGTCACCTGTGAGCTGCTTCCGTTCTCCAAGGGAGCCTGGAAACTTCCTAAGGGCAGAGGTTGGTGTAATGCAAGACAGATGGGGGTGGGGACATTGGAGTAGTGAATTTCCCACTGGCCAGTTCTGAGGTTCACTTCCCTGCTCTGCCCCCACTACCCCAGTGTCCCTGGGTAAGGCACTAAACATCTCTGCCTTGGTGGGCGAAGGGGTTAGGGGGCCACCTGCTCTGCTCTGTACCTGGCAGGCTGTGTGCATTCCTGTGGATCCCTAGAGCACATGGGTTCTTCTCTTTCTTCTCCTTGTGTAGGGAAGAAAGCAGTGGAGAGATTTGCCGAAGGGGACACCGCAAGGGACAGAGCTGCAGTCTGAACCCAAGTTTGCAGGTGCATGCTTTGGCTGCATGCCCCCCCACCTCCTTGTTCCCCTGAGGGTCACATCCTACACAGCCCTGCAGGGAAAATCCGGAGAGGCATCCTATGGATCCTATAAAACATGGCACACGGATTCCAAATACAGACCCAGAAGCAGCATGGGGATACTTCCTGCCTCAACTCAGCATGACAGGCTTTCCAGGCTGCGAGCAGCAAATGACACAACCCCCCAGAGACCCAGCGTGGAAGAGAAAGAGCAGTGGCCAGAATTTGCGAGCTGCGCAGTTACCTTCCACCTCTACCTCTGATGCTGTTCGCTCTGCAGACTTGGGATTTACACTCTCCTCACCATTTTGTGGCGACAATTTGGAAGCAGCATGTGTGAAAACCCTGGGCCAGATCAGACCCTGGAGAGACGGCCATCATGGGTATTCACCAAGATTGTCCTGTTGCGGCCCTGGGCCAGGGGTTTAATATTATGTCCCCAAATCTTCACAGCCACCCAGAGTCAGATCCCCTTATTGTCACTGCGGATGAGGATACTGAGGTTTAGAACAAAGCATGAGCCTCACTGAGGGGCGGCCTCTAGATTTCCAACCCTGGAGAGCTGGGGCGCACTTGTAAACCACTTACCGTTCATTCGCACCACCCAGCGTGCGCACATAGGTGTTTGCGTGAGGACCCAGAGATGCCAAGTGGGGCAGGCAGGGCCTGCCTCTGTGTCCTTTCTCCACGGCCACCTGCCACCAGCTGTTGATAACGTTCCTGGAGCTGATTTCTGCCAGGCGGGGACAGCCCGCTCCCTCGCACTCCACTTGCTTTATGACTTCTACTTATAAACCGACTTGGAGTCTAACCAGACGAGGCCTGACCCAGTAAACCGCCTGCCGGATGATGAATGCTTCCGCTCGTCTCTGCGGTGGTCACACGCGAGCCCTCCTGTTGGCTCAACCCGCCAGAGATGCGGTGCGCCTAGAAGAGGCGGCAATTTGGGAATGACGCAAAGAAGGCCGGTGGGGTGTGTGCCTGCCAAACTTTTGTTCCTCCCCCCACTGAATCCTTCCCTCCGAGTGAAACTGGCGCAGTGGAAAAGCAATCCAAACACAGGTCCCTGGGCCCACATTGAAGCACTGGCTGTGTGACCTAGAGTAAGTTACTGAACGTCTCTGAGCATCCCTGTCTTCACCTGAGACAATTCTCCACACCCACCTGGGTGGTGAGGAATAATAAGATAGAAAAAGCAAAAAACGGTGCCAGCAGACGGACAGTGTATGTTAATTTTTTTTTTCTTTTCTTCACTGTTAGAAAAAAAATGGTTTTATCAGTTCTTTTTTTGGAAATGCATTTTGGTCTGGATAGACATGTGTTTGTAAGATGTCGCTCCTGGGAGTGTGATAAAAATCACTCTGCCATGTCGTTGCTTGCTTGTTTGCGAGTCTGTATTTAGGAGCTCACTAGATTGTTGTCCTATTGTATTTTTCAAGCTTAGGGCATTTATTGTGTACCACTGTAACCCCAGCCTGGAATGAGGGGCTGGGAGCTGTGGAAAACCAGATCCCATCTGCAGGAGCTCACATGCCAGTTGGGAAGGCAGGCAGCTCCAGCCAGAATGGACATTCTCAGGGAGTTATCATTTCAGACCGTGGCGATCTGGAGATGCATTCTGGAAGAGGTGGCGTTTTAGGTGCCCTCCAAATATGAGCGAGACTGCTGTAAGCTAGAAAGAAAGGCATCCAGGCAATGGGATGGCTGCAGGGTCAAATTTGTGGAACTATAATGTAGAGCAGTCGTTTTCCAAAGCTAGTTACCATCAGAATCATCTGGAGGGTATATTAAAACACAGATCATGCACCCAGGATGTCCTTCCGTAGGGGAGTGGAGAAATACACCGTGGTCCATCAGACAATGGAATCCTATTCAAGGCTAAAAAGAAACGGTCTATCAAGCTGTGAAAAGACGTGGAAGAACCTTAAATACACGGTTCTAAGTGAAAGAAGCCAATCTGAAAAGGCTCCATACTGTCCATAGTCCAACCCTATGACATTCTGGGAAAGGGAAAACTATTAACAGCATCAGCGTTCGCCTGGGGAGGAAAGGGGGAGGCAAGTACGAAAAGTCAGAGCACAGAACATTTTTCGGGCAATGGAACTATTCTGTGCGATACTCTAATGGTGGATACACATCACTACCCATGTGTCCAAACCCACAGAATGGGCAGCATCGAGAGTGAGCCTGGATGTCAACCGCAGACTCTGGGTGATGATGATGGTCAGTCGTAACAAATGTACCCCCCTCCTGGGGGATGCTGATAGTGGGGGATGCTATACATGGGCAGGGCAGGAGGGATATGGGAACTCTGTTCTTTCTGCTCAGTTTTGCTGTGAGCTTCCACTTGCTCTAAGAAATCAAATCTATTAATAAAACACACGCGTGCAGATCACTGCATCCCACCCCGGAGTTCCTGGGGTACGGCTCACAAATCGGCATTTCCAGCACGTTCCCGGGTGACCCTGCTGCTGTTGGTCCATGCGGGGAGGAAGATGTCATAGAGGAAGAAAGGAGCATGGTCAGACGGAACCAGACCAGGGATGAGCCCGAGTGCTGGCTGCGTGTGGGGCGGGGCTCAGACACAGCGAGCACAGGCTCGGCTCACCAGCCCCCGAGCTCCCTGCTTCACTGAGCAAGGAGCCCAACCACGTGCCGTGGGAGCCACGGACTCAAGCTGTAGAACAATGAGGAACATCGTCTGCTTCATTCCATGATCTCTGCCCTGCTGGGGTTTACGGTCATACGCGGCATACACTCTGTAGGTGGGATTTGCTGCCCAAATCATGGGTTTCAAGAAAGGTCTTGTCTTAACCAGAACACCCCGCAATGTTTGAGGGAGAGGTTGCTGTAGAGTTGACTTTTCCTGGTAATGGAGCATTATCCAGTCTATTTGTTGGAATATAGGGTCAGCTGCTACAACAGAGACCAGAAATAACCCTGACCGGCACAAGACAGAACTTCATTTCTCTCTCATGCGACAATCTGGGTTTGGGCAGCCCATGGCTGAAATGCATGTTGAGGAGAGGGCACAAACTCCTTCCCTCACTGCTCTGATGTCCCCAGAGTGTTGCTTCAATCCACGGAGTTGGAGATGATTCACCATCAGGCCCCTGATTGCACAAACCCGCGAGCCACTTGCACAGGATGCAAGGAGAACCGGGCTTCCTGGGTCTGTGTAATGTGGGGCTGCCGCTCACCACCATCTCCATGGCGAGGAGAGGCAAGAGAGAGAGAAGGAGGGAGGGCAGAAGATGTGCTTGCCCTTCATGACTCACTCCGGAAACCGTCCATCTCGCTTCTGCTGACAAACCACACACCACTGCTGAGTCCCGTGGCCTTGCTTGGCTGCAGTGAAGTTGGGATGGGATGCAATGACCATGAGCCACTATCTTTGATCTTATTCTTATAGAATACTTTGTGTGCAGTGATTCTTTGCAAAATGTCACGCTGCACCGTCTTGCCACCCTCCTTCCACCGTCACATCTGTCCCTCAACAGTCTTATTCAGACATAATCAAGTTAAGATGAAAACTATGGATTTTTTTTTAAAGACTGATTTATTTATTTTAGAGAGACAGAGCGGGAGGGGAAGGAGCAAAGGGAGAGAGTTTCAAGCAGAATCCCACTCAGCACTGAGTCTGATGTGGGGCTCAATCCCATGACCCATGAGATCACGACCTGAGCTGAAACCAAGAGTCCAACACTTAATGGACTAAGCCACCCAGGCGCCCCCCATGGATGGTTCTTAAATGGGAAACACAACCCCTCATTATTCATGTATCATGGATGAGAGGAAGCTTCCCCTTTTCAGTTCAGTGGAGGTAGAAGTGAGGGGGAGGGGTTGCTAGTGCTCATCTAAGGTCTTCTTGCCTTCTTTTTTTCTTTCTTTCTTTCTTTTTTCTTTTATCTTCTTTTCTTTACTTTTTGTTTCATTTTGTTTTGTTTTAATTTTGTTTGACTTTGCCAGCTTCCTCTCCATGTCACCATCGGGGAGCCCAGGACGCCCTTATTAAGGAAGGGGTGATTCTTGGAATTAGCTATAACTTCCCGTGCCCCTGCAAGAATGGGGCGCAATGTGAGCTCTACAGATAAGCGTCTCTCTCAGGAGTCCTCTATACACACACTGATCTAGGTGCGATTCTTCACTTTTCCCGAGAGTTTGAGAAGCGTGAGTCCCTTTGTAATGATGACGCTTTTGCCCAAATTCTTTTCCAAAATGAACATATCCTATTTTTTTTTCTGATACGACATGATCTTTATCATTTATGAGCCTTCCCCGTGAATTATCCCATCACTGTAAATAAATCTAGTTGTGCCGGGATTGACTGTAATATAGAAGAGGGTGAATCCAAGCCTGGTCTCTGTATCACTTGGCTTCTCTGAGCCATTGACCCGCCCGCGGGAAGGGGGTGATAATTGTGGCCTTTTAAGTAATGGTCCCCAAAGATATCAGATCTTAATCACTGGAACTTGTGAATGGTTCTTCTAATGGCAAAAGGGTTTTTGCAGGTGTGATTAAGTCAAGCATTTTGTGATGGGAAGATGAGCCTGCACTATCCAGGTGGGCGGGGAACGCAATGACAAGTGTCCTTGTAGGGGGAAGGCGGAGGGAAATGTGGTCATAGAGAAGAAAGTGATGTGATAAAAGAGGCAGAAATGGGAGTGATGCAGCCACAAAGCCAAGAACATCAGGAGCTGTGCGAAGCGGGAGGAGGTAAGGGGCAGATTGTCCCCCGGAGCCCGTGCTGCTGACACCCGTATTTTGGCCCAGTGAAACTGCTTTCAGACTTCTGGCCTCCAGGATTAGGAGAATAAATTTTTTGTTGTTTTTAAGCCAGACAGTGTATAGCAGCTTGTTACGGTGGCCCTAGGAAACAAGTACAATAATCATCACCAAGCTCCGCCGGGGGCATTCGGGAGAGATCACAGGGCTCTCCAAAGTCACCCGACCTGAAGAGGCAGCTGAATGCTTGTTGAAAATTCAGTCCCCCAGTTCTGGCCCACTCAACCAGCCAGAACTGCCGGGGGGTGAGGAGGGGGGCGGGCAGTTGGGTTTTTCATGAGCTGCTCGATGTGGCATAGGGTCGGGGTTCTCCAAGCTCCAGATTCCATATCCAGCCTGGCCTTCCCAGCTGGCCTAAGAGATAATGACCAGGCCAGAACCCAGGGGTACGGAACAGAGGAATACTCCCGACGGAGAAGGCGGGGTGGCTCCCATGTCTGGGCGCGGAACAGGCTTGTTTATATTTTTATCCTTGTAGGTAAGTGCAGACATGCCATACACACATTAAGTAACTCACCACCTGTTCCACAAAGGAAAAGGACAGGAAACAACCACTTGAATTAGGTGAACTCCCCGTGTGCCCCAGGGTGAGCTCCTGGTGGAGACACAGCTTCCCCCCCACCCCCAGCACTTGCGGGATGCTGTCACTCTCTGCTGTCCTTCTCATGCAGTTGCCCTGTGCCCACCTCTCCACGCTTCACACCCTGCCTCCCTGCTCCACCTGAACCCAAACAGAAGGTACTTCCTCCTTCCTCCCATGACCCACTTTCCAAGGCCCGGCCAGGCTCTTGAACCACTTATCTTGGCCCCTGGCACCCTGCCTACAATACGATGTTTGCTCACGGCTTCCCTGATTCTGTGGGGCAGGAACCAAGACACAAGAGTGCTCTACCCCAAAATATTTCAGATGGGAAGACCGAGGCCCAGAGAGAGACTTTCTTCCTCCAGGTCCCTCGAATCCCACCACCTTGCTTAAGATTCAGGTTCCCTGACCCAGCTCCCTGTCGCCGAAAGTAATCAAGAATGCACAGTGGAAGGATTGTGAGGGAGCAATCGGGACCACTGGGCGTCCTGCTCCCCACACCCACAGGGTCTCACGTTCAAATTTTACGTTTGCTGCTTTTCACTTACACGCAGCTGATCCATCCTCAAACATCACTGAGTGTCCCCGTGCCTCAGTTTCCTCTTCTATAAAGTGCAGATCGTAACCTCTAATTGCAGAGTTATTGTGAGGGTCAGAGATAAGGCATCTAAGTATACTGTATACTGTAAGTGCTCAATAAATGCTAGCTGTGTTCATTCCTGCAGACAGGAAGAAGTCTGAGGACTCTGGGAAGTCCCAAGGACCCTAGCGTGTCTCTTCTGCTATGTCACAGCGTGGAGATACTGGCACTGGGGGCTTTTTCCCTGTGCGGGGGCGGGGGGGGGGGCAGCGAGTCCCAGGGGACGTACAGACCCTGCCAGAGCAGCCGGGGCTCCGGGGAACAACAGGGGCTCCGGGGAACTGCAGACCCGCAGGTGTCCGCGGGCAGGCTCATCTCTCCACGCCCCGACTACAGCAGTGGCCTTGAGCATGGGTATTATTCTCCCCACCTCTCAAACATTAGGAGAGGTAAAGGCTCATGTCTGGGTCCCCCAGAAAGTATGGGGCAGCAAAGAATGTGAGTCCAAGCTTCCTGATGCCACAGACTTGTCGTCTGGGCTGTTTCTAGACCAAATCAGTCTCTGCACCTTTGCCACGCTGCTCCCGAGCTTGGGACACTCCTCCCGCAATCTCTGCTCTTCAAGCTCAGAATTTTTCTGCAGGCCCCAGCTTACGAGGTCCCTCCTTCTGGAAGCTTCCCCTTGGGCTCTGGGGCAAAGACTGGTTTCTTCTCAGCTCCCAAGTCCTTTGCACAGGGCTCTCTAACACCTTATCTCCACCACCATAATTACCTGTTCCTGTCTCTGTCCCCTGAACAGCAGCAGCCCAGGGGCCAAGGCCTGGACTTGAGCAGTAGGCCTGTTAATCTCCAAGACCCTTATTACCCTCTGCCCTGGATCATAGTCATTTAGATTCCTGCCTCTCTCTGGACCCACCCTGGCAGTTTGCGCTTTAAAATGGTGTTAAAGTCATTTCATTGTAGCTAGCCAGCGTTTTTCCCAAAAACAAGTAGGTTGAAGACCCCGCAGGTTTAAAATCACAGGTGGGGGTCCCAGGCAGGACACAGCAGTGGCTCTGGGGAGAAGGAAGAGGGAGGAGGAAGAGGGAGGGATGAAGCAGAGAGAGAGGAAGAGGAAGAAAGAGAGAGAAGAAAGAGGGGAGGGAGGTGGAGGGAGTGAGGGAGGGAAGGGGGGGATGGGATGTTCCCTGAGGCCAGATGTCATCAGCTGAATGATGGCCCCTCAAAGACACCCAAGTCCTAATCCCCAGGACCTGGGAATACGAAACCTTATGTGGCAATGGATTTTGCAGATGTATTTAGATTCAGGATCCTAAAATGGGGACATTATCCTGTACCGTCCAGGTGGGCCCAGCACAGTCACAGGGGTCCTTAAACTGGGAGGCGGCCAGAGGCGATATGACTACTGACTCAGAGGTCCCAGCGGCTTCTAGAAGCTGCAAAAGGCAAAGATACGGGCTCTCCCCTAAAGCCTCCAGAGGGCGTGTGGCCCTGCCCATACCCTGAATTTGGCCCAGGGAAACTCACTTCTGATTTCAGACCTCCAGAGCTGTGAGATAATAAATTTGGTTTCAAGCACTGAATATATGGTGGTTTGTTAGAGCAGCGTTAGGCTCGCTTGCCCCGTCCTGGATGTGTGGCTGGAGGAGGAAGAGGCTCGGACAGAGTCGGGGAGAGGCTGGGTCCCCCAGAGCAGATGAGAGCACCTTTACCAGAAGAGAAGGGGGCGTGAGAAGGGAGAAGACACAGACACAGAGTCGCTGTGGGATTCCTTTTTTTTTTTTTTAAAGATTTTATTTATTTATTTGACAGAGAGAGACACAGCGAGAGCAGGAACACAAGCAGGGGGAGTGGGAGAGGGAGAAGCAGGCTTCCTGCAGAGCAGGGAGCCCGATGTGGGGCTCGATCCCAGGACCCTGGGATCATGACCCGAGCCGAAGGCAGACGCTTAATGACTGAGCCACCCAGGCGCCCCTGTGGGATTCCTTTTATGAGAAGAGCAAAGAAGGTGGATGGTGGAGGGGGAGGCAGGAGTCTGGGTAACAGCTCAGGGGGGAGGGCGGGTACTGACCCGGCAGGGGAGCCGGGAAGGTTCTGTCTGGATCTGGTGGTGGCTTCCAGGGGTATACACGTGCGGCGTCGCTACACACGGACTGAGGATGTGTGCGCTCTGTGCATCTCCCTCGGTCATGGGTGTTGCTCAGTCCAGCAGCAACAAGAGCGAGAGTCCATCCACGGCAGCAAAACCCACCATTTGAGCCCAGTTAGTGGTCTTCCCTGTGTGATAATAACATTCATTCTTCCCAATGCATGTTCATCTCCAACTACCCATTTTACAGATGAGGAAACCACGGCCCACGTGGTCAGGCGCAGAGCGCGCGTCGAGCAGGGTAGCCAGACCCACGTGGGTCTGCCCCACCCTGTTGGGTATCCGCTTGCTGGGCTCACCTAGTGTCACCTAGTGTCCTCTCTCTGATGTCAGTTTCTCCTCCGGGATTCCCTGGGACAGGAAGGGCGTCTCCTTTCCTTTCATGGTATTTTCAGGCTGCTGGAACTTGCGGGGACTACCCTCAGCCTGGTCTCACCTCCTTGGGACCTGGTGCCCACCTGGGCTCTCACTGGGACTCCTGTGATTGTTCTGGAATCTCAAGACCTCCCGGGGCAACAGACATCTATTCTCTGCATGCCCTTTGCCACTCATTCCCTTTTAGTCATTCAACAAACATTTCCTGAGGGCTTATGAAGCCCAGAAATGGAGGGCATAGTGGAGGACAAGCCCTGAAGGCCCCCGCTCTCATGGGGCTGAGCGTGGACAAGCGAGACGGTCATGATCTCTGCCAAGGCATCTGCCAAGTAAGAATGAATGAATGAGTGGCGCCTGGGTGGTCCAGGAGCCCGCCCGCCTCACGACCCTCCCCTCATTTCATCTGAAGGATCCACTCAGCCATAGGAGGAAGGGAGAATTTGCCTTTTTGGCAGAGAGGTGGGGTGGGGTAAATAAGACCCCAAGCCAGGCTTAGCTGCCCTGCAAGAATCAGGTCCCTTGGGGCACCTGGGTGGCTCGGTCGTTAAGCGTCTGCCTTTGGCTCAGGTCATGATCCCAGGGTCCTGGGATCGAGCCCCGCATTGGGCTCCCTGCTCGGCGGGAAGCCTGCTTCTCCCTCTCCCACTCCCCCTGCTTGTGTTCCCTCTCTCGCTGTGTCTCTCTCTGTCAAATAAATAAATAAAATCTTTAAAAAAAAAAAAACAATCCCCTCCCCCCCCGCCTCCCCCCCCCCCCCCCGGCCCGCACAGCCACCCCGCCTCCACCAAGCCTCCCCACCTCCTGGTGGGGAAACCACTGGCCATCTGCACGGTGCTTGTCCTAAGCAGTCTGGAAGGAACAGGACACATGAGGTTTTGTTTTGTTTTGTTTAAGTTTTTATTTTAATCCCAGTTAACATAGTTATATTGGCTTCAGGTGTATTCAACACTTCCATACAACATCGGGGCTCATCACCACAAGTGCCCTCCTTAATCCCCACCCCCCATGTCCCCCATCCCCCCCACCTCACCTCTGATAACCAGTTTATAATCCGCTTATTCTCTATTCAGAGTCTGTTTCTTGGTCCCCGGTCAGTGGGAATGCAAACAGGGCACTCTGGAAAAACAGCACGGAGATTCCTCAAAAAGCTAAAAATAGAGCTACTCTGGGATCCAGCACCCGCACCACAGGGTATTTACCCAAAGCATACAAAAACACTAATTCAAAGGGATACGTGCGCCCCTATGTTTATAGCAGCGTTATTTACACTACAGAAGGTGTTGTTTATGCCCGTTTTGCAGACATATAAACAGGAGCTCAGAGAGCCCGGAGCCCAGCCAGGGTCACCAGAGCCAGAAGGCAGGCCGGGCACCCAATGCCCACGTGCCTTGGGACAAAATTACAGGTCTATCTCCCCCACGGAACTGTGGGCTCCGGGGGAGGGGGGCCAGGGTTTGAGTCCCTGAACCCCAAGAGGGCCCTTAGCGCCTGCCTGCAAACCTGGGCCTTTTTCTCCATGGGGGCTGCGGGAGCAGAGGAGGGAGATGGCACAGAAAGCCACCCTCCCTCTCCCCCCAACGTCCTGCCTGCTCAGTAGGACATGCTGCCCTGCACACCCCTCCCAGGAATCCCTCAAGGCCAAGACATGACTCAGCTCCTCACCAGATGCAGGGCCCAGCGCAGGGGTGGGACGCAGGGGCGGGGCAGCCCCTCCCTCCTGAGCGAAGGGGCCCCTCACCTGCAAGGCCTTTGTTCCTTCCTTCCCGCACCTGCTGCCTCCAGTTCCTTCCACTTTCCTAGGGGGACCCCGCTCCTCTGGCCTGTCCTCCATCTGACCAACCCCCTCACTCCCTGGGTATTAAGGCAGCCCAGTGGTTTGCTGTGCTGAAAGCGCCATACGAGCTACTTCCTATAATCCTCTCTGCAAACCTCCCAGGCCAGGGGGGTGGGGGAACAGGTTCAAACGGGGGCCATAACTTGTGCAAGGAGCTGAGATTCGAACCCAGCTCAGCCTGACCTCAAGACCACCGTGCGCTTTCCCCCACATTGTCACACTGAGTGAGGCTGGGTGGAGCCTTTGGGGATCATTGACAGATACCACTCCCTTTTGTCCATTTCACAGACAGGAAGACTGAGACACAGAGAAGGAAATGACTGGTGGGGAGAGAAGAGATGCCATAACGTCCTAAGAAGGACCACTGACTCCTTCTCTGCTCCCTCCCAGGGTGAATACTGTGGCTTACAGGGGCAGGCCCACCCAGGAAACCGTGGTGAATGAATGAATGAATGAATGAATGAATGAATGAGGTACTGGCCCCACACTGTCAATATTACAGCCACTGGCCACATGTGGCTTTTGAGCACTTTATGTGTGTGACCAGTGCCACTGAGGAGCTGAGATTGTACTTATGATTTCATTTTAATTAGTTGAAATTTAAATTTAAAGATCTATTCTCCCGGGCGCCCGGGTGGCTCAGTTGGTTAAGCATCTGAGTCTTGAGTTTGGCTCAGGTCATGATCTCGGGATCCTGGGATTGAGCCCCCAGTGGGCTCAGTGCTCAGTGAGGAGTCTGCTTGAGATTGTCTTTCTCCCTCTGCCCCCGCTCCCGACTCCGAGCTCTCGCTCGCTCTGTCTCTCTGTCTCGCAAATAAATAAATCTTGAAAAAAAAATTTAAAACGATTCTCAGTTCAGATATTGCAAAACTTTTGAGTGTGTTTGGAACAAACTGGGCATGGGAATCCACTTTTCAACTGCAGATTTTCTGAGCTCTGATTGCAGAGGGAGTGTGTCTAATGATGATTTAGCTTCCAAACTGACCTACGTTAGCCGTGTGACATACACGGAAGCCTTCAAAGACTTAGTATGAGAAAAGCATATAAAAATCTCAATTTTTATATTAGTTACATCTTGAAATAATGGTGGAGATATTGGATTAAAGAAAAATACGGAATTTGAGTTAATTTCATTTGCTTCTTTTCATTGTTTAAACGTGCTTCCTAGAATGTTTTACGTATTAAATTACAGGCGTACCTTGCATGATAGTTGCATTACCCAGTGGCGTGCTGGGGAGTGCGATGGTCAGGATAATCTCAAACCTTTTCCAAAGCACCTTGCCTCTTTAATATGATCTGATCCTTACAACCGTTCTGTGTGAACTGAGGCACACATACTCGGACAGCCAATGGGTGGCAGGTCTGGGCCTGGATCCCAGGTCCCCTGATCTCTGCATCAGGGTGTCTTAGGTAACATGAGACAGAGGTGACCCCAACAGCCTGATGCTGGGGGGACAGCCTGTGGAAAACCAGGCTATCCCACGCACAGCTGGTGTGGTTCAGGACACGCAGAATCGTTCTTGCCACGCTTGAATACCCCCAGAGAGCTCCAAAATCACTTCCCAGAAACATTCACTACAATTCCCTGGAGCAAAAACTAGCAAACTCCAACCCACAGGCCGAATCCGACCCCGTGCCTGTTTTCATAGGGCCCACCAGCTAAGAATAGTTTTTACATTTTCAAGCGGTAGAAAAAAAATCAAAAGAAGAAGAATATTTTCGCGACAGAGGAAAATGATGTAAAATTCAAATTTTAGTATCTAGAAATAAAGTTTTATTGGAATACAGCCACGCTCATTCATTTACATATTGTCTATGGCAGCTTCAAGCTATGGAGGCAAAGTTGAGGGGTTGCCATGGAGACCGTGGGACAGGCAAAGCCTGAGATATTTACTATCTGACTCCTGACAAAGCTCGCTGCCCCCTGGTCTAGAGTTGACTTTTCAGATGACTCACTATCTTTGGAATATTTTGTATTTTTCTTTCTTTTTTCTAAAGGTCACTGCCTCCAAAGAGCAAAATGATTTAGAAAACCAAACAGAATGAATAGACAATTTCTTTAGCTTGGCACAGCTGGAAGGGCAGGGCGCGGACAAGCAGATAGCCCTCTGCCTTGGTTCTTCAGGGTCTGCTCAGGCGAAGGGCATGCCAGCGTGGAGGTGGGTTCAGTGCCAACCTCCCTCCCCCTGACATGCTTACCTGCAGAGATGTAGTTGAAAACAAATCTCCGAGGGGCACCCGGGCGGCTCAGTCGGTTAAGCCTCCGACTCTTGATTTCTGCTCCGGTCATGATCTCAGGGTTGTGAGATCGAGCCCCGTCAAGACCAGGGGTCAGCTGGGGTAGTTTCTTCTGAGGCCTCTCCTGCAGATGTTGTCTTCTCCCTGGGTTCTTCATGCTCTTCCCTCCATCCCTGCCCCGGTCCTAATCCCCTCTTCTTCTAAGGACACCGGCCTTATTAGATCCAGGCCCACCCTAGTGACCTCATTGTAACTTAATCCCTGCTTGGAAGACCCCATCTCCAAATACAGTCACATTCTGAGGCCCTGGGGGTTAGGACTTCTTTTTTTTTTTTTTTTTTTTTTTAAAGATTTTATTTATTTATTTGACAGAGAGAGACACAGCGAGAGAGGGAATACAAGCAGGGGGAATGGAAGAGGGAGAAGCAGGCTTCCCACGGAGCAGGGAGCCCGATGCGGGGCTCGATCCCAGCACCCTGGGATCATGACCTGAGCCGAAGGCAGACGCTTAACGACTGAGCCACCCAGGCGCCCCCCTGGGGGTTAGGACTTCAACACAGGAATTTGGGGGAGACACAATTCAGCCCATGACTCTATTTCATGGGGTGCTGAGAGAACTGAATGAAATTAGGAGCACGTCACACAGTTTCTGGAATATGAGGGAGTCTTTAGTAAATGTTAGCTCCAATTTTCGTTAACAATTATTACTGTCGGGGCGCCTGGGTGGCTCAGTCGGTTAAGCGTCTGCCTTCAGCTCAGGTCATGATCCCGGGGTCCTGGGATCGAGCCCCGCATCGGGCTCCCTGCTCAGTGGGGAGTCTGCTTCTCCCTCTGCCTGCCACTCTCCCTGCTTGTGCTCTCTCTTTCTGACAAATAAGTAAATAAAATCTTAAAAAAAAAACCCAAACAATTATTACCATTGCTGTCACGCGGGAGCTACCCCAGTGTGTGTGGATGGCACTGGAGGGCCTTCCTCAGGGTCGGAGTGTCTCTTTAGCGGCTTCCAAGTGTCCCCACTGCGTACAGCACCCCCTTGGGAAGCTTGTTCGCTACCCAACTCCAGGTGTTCCTATCACACTGTTGTTACTCTCTGTGTATTGATGAAGACAACTTTTCTGGCAGACGTCCGAGGAAAAGGCCCCTTTTCCTAAGTCCCCACCAAGATGCAGGGCAGCGTAGGGCAATGCTGCCTCTGAGTCCAGCAGAATTCGGTCAAAGAACACAGGGCAGAGAACAGAGCCTGCCACACGGTAAGCACTCAGGATGTTCGTGTTGGATAAACGCATGAAAAGAATACTTCTCCCTGACGTTACGCTAGAATGTGGACCGCAGGAAGGCAGGGGCATTTTTCTGCCTCTGTCACTGATGTGTTCCCGGCCCCTGCACGGTTTCCAGCACACAGTAGGTGCTCAGTAAATATTTGTCAAATACTTGTTGAATGAAACAAATGAACTGGTTATGCAGTCATTCTTTCTCTCCTTGCAGTTTTACAAGTCTTCAGCACATACCGACGACACTCAGAGTGGGGATACAGCTGTATTTATTGAACACACCTACTGTGTGCAGGCTGCTTCCTCATTCATTGCAGCCTCTACTCTTCCCTACCCTAGTTCTCACCATCACAGCCCCGTGGGTGGATTGTGTGCTGGAAAGAGAATGAACTCTCAGTCAGATCCAGCCACTTCAGTGCTGTGCTGGGAGTAGTAGATTAAAGGCTCAGCCGCCTGTCTGGCACATGGTAGGCACTCAATAAATATCATGATACCCCCACCCCCACCCCAAGATGGTTGGAGTAATTCTTTCCATTCCAGCCATGGCTCCACTGTTTGCCCCTGGGCTTCTGAGGTGAAGGAAGAGAGAAGAGGATATTAAGAGCAGAATTGAGGAAGGGAAGTGAAAAGTAAGCCCCACCCAGGCTGTGCAGCAGGGCCCGAGGTTTCTCGGCCTCTCTGATGAGAATTTGGAGAAAAGGCAGCGGCCTTCGCCCTCACTGACTCAGGGCTGTGTCAGGCCTCACCGCCGCCCCCCTCCCCAGAGCCCCCACACTGCAGCCAGAGGTCACAGGTGGCTTGGAGAAGCCATGCCCCAGGATAAATGCGGAGCTGCCCAGAGCTGCAGGCCTGGAGGAAGCGCTAAGCACCCAGGGCCCAGAGCTGAATGGGCCCTTTCTCTTTCTGTAACAAACGCACGCCTTGTTCGTAGGTTCGTGTGTTTGTTTCCCCAGGCTGTTTCTGTTCTCCTTCTCCTCCCACTAGGTTCAGCCTTGGGCAGGCACCTCCAAGAGCCCCGGCTTCCAGAATTTCTAGAGCATTGCTCATCTCCTTCCAGGCTCGGGGGTCCAAGAGGAAGGGAGGTCTTTACCCTTTGCAAATTGATTTGGAAAGACAAAACCTGTCCAAGGAGGGAGGACGGGACCTTGGGAATCTCTTACCAGGGCCCAGGTGCCAGGCTGGGGGATTGGCACGAATTCTCAGGCCAGCCTTGCCAGCACACTTAGCCACAAGACAGATTATGTGACCACCCTGCTTAAAAGCCTTCAAGGCTCAGTGTTGCCTGCCAGAGGAGGAGACCGAGGCTCAGAGAGCTCACTGCCTCTCCAGCGATGGTGTCTGGATTTGAACCCAGACCCACCTGCCCTTCTGCCCCCAGCCTCGGCTTAGGACTCAGCTTCTGCACCATCCCGTTCGGCCCCCAGCTCCCCTGTTCTTTTATTCGCTCCCACCTCCCAGACACTTAAACTCTCCCAAGCTCCCCAGCCTTGCTTCCAGCCTCTGTAAAACGAGGTGGCAACACCATGACCTGCCCCAGCGTGTGCTGTCAGGATGAAATGACTTCCCTCGGAGGAAGTACCTGAGCCATGTTTGGGCACCAGAGTCCAGCTCTCCGCAGTTCCTCGTCCTCAGGGGGTCGTTCCTGTGTTGTCCGTTTTGCAGATGGGGCCACAAAAAGGGGAGAGACTAGGGCACCGGCCCGAGGGTACCATACCACTAGAAATTGAAGCTGGTGTAGGAGTTAGCGCCTTCTTGCAGATGCACCCCACTGGGGCACCTCCACTAGGAGGTGGAGGCCAGGACTAGCGTCGGGATTTGCAAAGCCACAGAAGGCAGAGGAAGGCTGTGGGGGTGGGGGGGCTTTCGAAGGAAGAGCTGATGTCCGTGCTTGGCTTGTGGACCTTGAAGAACTTTGCTAGAACCCCAGTGCTAGAAACTTCCCCTACATTTCTCTTGAGTCTCCTTCCCAGGTTTCCATAGAGGGCCAGCCTCACCAACTCCAACCAGCTTCTCCCCCAAGGCGCCTCCCCAGTCCCCTTCCCTCCCTCCCCTACTGGGCTGTGCAAAGCTAAAGGCCATCAGATTAAGGCAGACCCACCAAAGCCAAGGCCACTCCTGTCCTTCCTTGCCTGTACCCACGCCCTGAGTGCTCAGTCATACTCAGAAAGATGCTGGCGGAGAAGGCCATCTTCTTCAACCAGGCGGGGTCGCCCCAGGGGCATCTATATGTGCAAGAACCTCCTTCTGGGGTAACAGCCACCAGAGAGGGTGGAGAGTCATGTGACCGGGACTAGACAGGTCAGCATAAAGCACCCCGGGGGCCGTCCTTGGATCTCCACTTGTGTTGTGGGGTTTTGGGTGAGTCACTGAACCTTGGTGAGCCTCAGTGTCCTTCTTTGGGAAAGGAGAGCCCTGGGATGCCAGGCTCAATTCACCATATTTCCGCCTAGACCACAAACATCTCAGAGCTGGGACTGTGCCTCTATGCACCTGTCCACCCCCAGGGCCCCGGGCCATCTGGGTACGGGCACCTTAGAGTTGGCATTTTTGCCAAGCACTCCAGGTATATCTTCTACTTTATACTCACTGGCATAGTTATCTCCACTCTACCCACAAGAAATCTGAGGGGAGTCAGCTTGCTCCAGTCACTGAGTTAGTAAGTGTTGGAACCACAACTCACAGCCAGGCAGACCAACTCCAGCACCTTCCAGCTCACCCACCAAGCTGCCACGGGCCACGTGTGCCGAGTAACTGCTCATAGAACTGGCCAGAACGCTCACCCAGGCTATTGAGAGAATATGCAAACAAGTTAATGTAAGGCTGGTATACAGCAGGAGCTCAATAAGTCCAATTTGCTTGAGATAAAGTCATGCATAACCCAACATCCCAAGATATTCAATAAATGCATCAAGTTCAAGTGTCCTGAGTTAGCACTGGAGGCACAGCGAATCTGGTCCAATAACATCGTCCCCGCTGAGAAGATGGTTGTTTGCCTCACTAACTGGTGTTTTATCTGAGGCTGAGGACACACCATCGATGCAGCTGAAGATAAAGGTTGAATCCTGGCCGCACTTACTGGTTTCCAATGAGTTGTTTTTCAATTAACCATTGGTTCGCTCAAATTCCATCTTGGGGGCTCCTCTTGGGGTGCGGGACTGAGCATGGGTCTGGGAACTCTTTGGGGCAGCCTGAGGGGTCGCCCTGCCCCCCCTGAGCACTGCCCCCCCACCCCCCCGAAGCAGCCACATTTTCTGGAAGTGGCTGTGGCCTGGAGGGATGGGTAAGATGCCTTCTCCCACTTGTGAAGGACTTGCAGGCTACAGGGGGAAGAAATATGAACACAACTGTCACCATATCCCAGATGATGACATGGGGCCAGGGCAGTACCTGGCCCGAGTTCCCACAGCAGGTGAGGAATGAAGCTGGGATTCAGGTTAGGCTGACTCCCTCCCACATTCCCAAGCAAGTGCAGAACGCACTTTGGCAGAAATGCCAGCCGGGTGCCAATAGTCAATGGGCTTTGGAGGGGAGGAAGTTCCAACTTGTTCTCGAAGCTTCCAGAGGGTAGGACTAGTCCCTTATTGGAATTTTTAGGGGACAAACCAAAACCCAATATGGAGAAAGCTCTCCACTGAGGGTGTTCCTATTTCCCCGAGGAACACTTATATTTCAGGGACAAAACTGTGTCTCCAGTAGGATAGCTAGACCAACAGTTGAGCCTCAAGATGGTGCAGGACAGAGGAATGCAGTATCTTCTTTTTACGTTTGTTTCTGTCTTGTCTAGAATTGAAAGTGCTTCCAGGAAAATACCCATGGTGCTCATGTTTTCCCACCCAGCAGGCAGCAGACAGCATCTTGGCTGCAATGGTATTATTCTGTAGGTTTCCCTCCATGATTTCCTCATAAATTCACATGGATGAAAATCTGGGAGGAGCCTAGTGTTTGTGTAAGACTCTGATCTTGTCCTTCTCAGTCTTGCGAAAGCAGACTTGTTAGGAAACAGAGGGAAAAAAATGAAAATGCATTCTTTATTTTTCACCTCCTTGTCTTTGTCTGAATGTTTGCGTGAAAATTAGCAAGAGCAACAAAAAGAAAAGAGAAGAGAAGAAAGATTCACGGTGCCGGGGGGGAAATGAATACATCCTAGAGGGAAAAACGGTTGGTGCCGTAAGCCTGCCCGCAGGATAACGTCATCAGAGATCAGACAGTTCAAGAAGTGTCAGCGTTCACTGTCCTGTCCTCGCCCTAATGATCTGGTTAGGGAATCCCGTCCCTTTCAAATCTAACATTCTAGAATCATACATGAGTTGGGTTTTTTTGTTTGTTTGTTTTTTAATCCTCCTTCCGGAAAAGGGCCTTACAGACTGCGGCACAGAATTTATAATCACACACCTGCATTCCAATCCTGACTCTGCTCCTTGGTGACAATGAGACTTTTGGAAATTTATATCATCCCTCTGCATCTTGGACTTCTCCCCTTGCAAAGGGGAAGGGTAGTCACATTGCACCTCAGGGGGCACCATGAGGATGAAATGAGCTTACATGTGAAATGCCTGATTGGCTTATGGTGTATACTAAGAAAAGTTAGTTCCGCCCTTCTCTTTTAAAAACTTTACTTAATTGGATTTTTAAAATTGTAAAGCGGGGCGCCTGGGTGGCTCAGCCCTTAAGCGTCTGACTTCGGCTCAGGTCATGATCCCAGGGTCCTGGGATCGAGCCCCACATGGGGCTCCTGCTCGGCGGGAAGCCTGCTTCTCCCTCTCCCACTCCCCCTGCTTGTGTTCCTGCTCTCGCTAACTCTCTCTCTGTCAAATAAATAAATAAATAAAATCTTTAAAAAATAAATAAATAAAATAAAATAAAATTGTAAAGCAATGCATTCTCATTACATTTCGTCAGATAATACAGAAGTCTATTTTTTAAGTTAATCATCTTGTGGCAGTGACCACTACTTGGCTACCCAATATCCATTCTCCATGTGCATCTTAGTATTTTCTTATGTTATTGGAGCTGCCCAATATAATAAAATATAATATGATACAATATAATATAATGCAACTATTGTGGCCAGCTGGAAGACTACATTTCCCAGCCTCCTTTGCAATTAGGTGTGGTTGGTGGGACTTCTGAGATAGCGCCCTGAAAGAGGCATAAACAATTTCTTCCATATTCCTACCCGGACGCGACTGCTAGAGCACCAGCCGCCATCTTTGACCACAAGTGGCCTTGAGGAGAGACCACTAGTCAAGGATGGTGAAGCAGGAAGATAGAGCCTACGTTGATGACCAGCTGGTTACCACCACATTAGTTCTGGGCCATCTATTTCCGAACTTCCTTTTGTGAGAGAAAACTAAACCTCCTATTTACTTACACCCCTGTTTGTTGTGGTGGTGGTGCTGGTCGTGGTTGGTTGTGTTTTCCATGATATGGTCCTGGGTCTAATTACAACTGAAAATGCCTCCTCCCCTTCTGGTCTCACCTCTTGACATGACTGGTATTAAGAATCGCACTTTCCCACAAGTTTCCTTATGCTCATAGCAAAGATGAATTTATGTGTGCATGCATATAATCAGTATCGTGCTGTATATCACACTTAGAAATTGCTTATCAATATATATCAAAGTCAAATTTCCCAGGCCAGGGCACAGAAATCTCTAACATAATCTTTCTAATATGAAGCTCTTAAACTGTAGTATGGATATATTGTAATTTATTTAACAATTCTCCCGTTGATATACTGAGGAGGATTCTAGTTGTTGTTTTTCAAGTAATATAAACTCTGGTACAATGGGCATCTGGTATAAATACCCTTACACTACACTTGTGTTTTTTAGCAAAGCCTGCCACAGTGGGATGACGAGGTCCTGTCCTTTCTAAGCCTCCCACACTTCTTCCTTTTATAGATGAAGCAGGAGAGACTCTGAAAGCTGACGTGCCAGAGATAACAAAGATGACAATGCTTCTAGAATCCTCCCAATGCTAACCCAAACCTTTCACTCCTATTTATCCAGTGTTTGGTGGCAGCAAATATTTGTTGAAGGAATATCCAAATAATCTTTATAGAAATAGTTCTCCACCAGTCTCTGCTTGAACATCTCTGGTGGCAGGGGACTCACTACCTTTCTTTTCATCTTTGGAGAACATCGGCAACTAGAATGTTCTTTATTACATTGTGTTGCAATCTGATTCCATGAAAAAAAAATTTTTTTTAAATGACACTTTTAATCACGACTTCTGGTAATCACAACTATGAAACTTCTATTTGCTGGTGTCAGTTCTGACTCCTGGGGTCCTGGAGAGCTGGTCTAATTCCTCAAAGGACAGGTGGGACTCACCAAGGCAGGCACAAGAAAGTCATTCAGTGTTATCTATTTGGGGCTCTTTACACTCACATATGGAGAATATGCCATCTATCAGGCAAGGAACATGACTTTGAGGATACAAAGCAGACCATCATTGTTCCTGACCTGAAGAGGAACTCACAGGGTTGGGGGGCATCTCACAGCAGTTTGGCTCCTCCCCTGACAAACGCAGCTTTGGAGGACACGAAAATCCCCAGTGATGGCCAAGAGGCATAGTTGGGAATGTTTGGAATTAGAAGAGGAACACATGCAAATGGGGTTGGGGACTCATTTGGGAGAAGTAACTGGAAATAAAGTCGGTTAAGTAAGTGGGCAGCCTGTTTTCAACCAATGGAAGAAATCGCTTCCTCTATAAATGTTGATTTATTTTTTCTGGAAAAGTTCCTTACTCACAAGCACACACATTCCCATGAGAATCTTCCCCACCTCCTCTTTCTCTCTTTCTTTCTCTCACATAGAAACAATATGTAGAAAAGCAGGCCTAAAGAACACAATCTCCAGAAGCTTTGTCTGTCCTGATGGTCCAATGAACACTGCTTGACTTGTTCATCACTAAGTGAGATCACAGCAAGTACATCTCACTCTTGTAAATACTGGGTATTTCAGTAGCAAGTCAAAAATTAAAATGAGTGGTTGAAATCTGTAGGAATTAAAGTTTAGACAACAAAGGGGTCGGGCCACCCTTTGGAGTAGAAAGAGCATGGGGTCTAAAGCCAACAGGCTTTGTATTGGAATCCTATCTGTACTCATGGCTGGGGGACCTGGCCGTATCACTCTCCTAGTCTCATTTCTTCCTGTAGAAGGAGGATAGAATGTAAACTACATAAGTCTCCAAGAAAGTAAATACAATAAAATCAATAAAATGACCTCCATGAAGTGTTTGGCCCACTGGCAGTGGTCAGTACCTGTGGATCTCTCTCTCTCTTTGTATTTTCACTTGGCACAGCATGGGCACTGAGCATTCCCCTCATTCTTGCCGGGTGACTGAGAATGTGCAATAATCTTCAGAAGGTAAGATGTAAAGAAAGTGGATCAGAAAAGGCACAAGTCTATGCACAGCTTCAGGGGCCCAACACTTCCCTTGAGGCTTTGTTCAAATCCAATGATGCCTGGATGCCCTATGAAGTTACCAAGCCAATGGGTGTGGTCACAGATTTGGCTAACTGCACTTGCTGTAAGCCAGGCGACGGTAGGACAAATGCAATCAATGAAGAGGAAAGGAGTTTAAACTTGTCCTAGCTCTGCCTCTAACCATCCGTGTGGCCTGGGCCAACTCGGTTAACCTCTCTGAGCATTTAGAATCTCTCTGGGGGTTCTAAAGCCCTCCCTACCTCCAGGAAGAATTCTTGTGCTATCCAACCTGGATGTGAAATGCTTCATAACATTTCCTGGTGGTGGATGCAAAGGTTTCTTGGGGAGCAATTCTGCAGGCAGTCAGAATACCCAGTCCAAGGGGCCACTGGGGACTTGAGGTTTTCATCATTGCTTCAGGTGGGGAGGGGAATGCAGACGGCCATATAGATGACACCGGCTGGGGGCTGGACTGCAGCCAGACTCCAGCTCACATCAGGCTGCACCTTTACCTTCCAAGATCTTGGTCTTTTTTGGACCAGAATCCTGAGGTCGTGGGCCTGGCCTATCCCATGTCAGTGGTCAGTGACTAACAGCCTGACCCCTGCTTTGGTCAGGGTTGAAAGATATCTGCTCCCTGGGGTGAGTGTGGGTGACCAAGGACCTCCTCAGATCATCAGCTGATGTCTGCCACAACAGGTCCCCAACCAGGACAGCACCCAGCCCTTTCACTAAGATGCCCTGTTATCATCAAGACATTTTGTGAATTCCTGCACAGTACTAATTATTGATTGGGAAACATTTTTATAACCTCATAGTGACTAATCTTCATTGAATACTTTATGTCAGGTGCTTGCTTGTATTATTTATCTCATTTTCTCTTCATGCAGACTTTTAAATTAAGTGACACTTCCAAATAAATTTTGTGTGAGACAAGACTGATTTACTTTACATGCAATGCCAGGGCCACATGTGGTTTTGGTGCCCCCTTCATGCTCTAACTGAGTCTAAGAAGCTGCAAGACAGCAGAACTAGTGATTGCATAGTGTGTTAGTCTGGCTGCTATAACAGATAGCCCTAAAATAATCATGACTTGAAACAAAAATTTAAATTTAATGATCATTCCCATATAAAGATCACCTGGGTAGGTGGTCTCCGGGGCTTGTATAGCAACTCCACAGTAATCAGAACTTGGAATTCTTCTACCTCATTGCCCTGCCATTTTCCATAAGAAACCGACATCTCATGTTCCAAGAAGGCTGCTTTGGTTCCACCCATCACATTCTCATTCCATCTCATGAGCCGGGGAAAGAAGTTACACATAATATTTCCTCTCATATCTTATTAACCAGAGTTTAGTCACCTGACCTAACTACAAAGGACTCCAGAAAATGCACATTTTAGCTGGGTGTTCTTGTGGCCAGTAAAAAGTCTATCACTCCAAAAGAAGAGAAAAATGGGTATGGGAGAATAACTTGTATTTGTCACAGAGGTTAAGAACATGGACTTGAAGCCCCAACAACTTGACCTTAAATCCCAGCTCCATTCCTTCCCAGCTGTGTGGCCTAAGGAAAGAGTATTAGTCATCTGTTGCCATGTAACAAATTATCCAAAAACTTATGCCCTGAACACAACAAATGTTTATTATTTCACAATTCCTGTGAATCAGGAATTTGATGGGGCAGGGATGGGTGGTAGGAGAGCAGTTTAGCTGGGTGATTCTGGTTCAAGGTCCCTTATGAGGCACAGTTAAGACATTGGATGGAGCTGTAATCACCGGAGATTTGACTGGAGCTTCCAGAATGGCTTGCTCCCAGGGCTGCAGGTGGGACCCCTCAGTTCCTTGTCACGTGCTTATCTCCCTAGGGCTCCTGACTGTCCTCATGACATGGCAGCTGGCCTTCCCCAGAATGAGTGACCCAACAGAGTCAGCAAAGAGGAGCTCATGGTGCCTTTTAGGATCTACGCTTGGAAGTCTAACACCATCACTTCTGCCAGATCCTATCCATTAGATTCACTAAGTGTAGCCCACACTCAAACGTTGGAGAATGATGCCCCACCTTTGAAGGAAGGAAGATAAAAGAATTTATGGACATATTTTTAAATCACAACAGCAAGTTAGTCGTCCCTGCTGGCCAAAATGCAATTTTTCCATTTATAAAATAAGAGTAACATTCAACTCATAAGGCTGCAGGGGGATTTAACATGGACAATGCATGGAAAGCACCAGACACTTTGTGAGCACTCAGCAAGCATTAACTAGTATTGCAATTCCCTGACCTTCCCTCCTCTCCCAGTTGTCCCTTGGGACCATCGGTGGCCCATGTGACACAGATGCTTCTGCAGCACCATCAAGATCATCAGAGGAATGTGCTCCTGAAGATCACTCATGATTGTGAACATGTGTAATTAATGCAAGACCAATTCCCCCAAGGGTGGTGATAAGCATTTCTGTTCTCCAGCTAAAGTAGCACAGGTACATAGCAGGAGCATAACACAATTTGTAGCTCACTCCACCTGCCAACTGGGAAATTATGTGATTGATGTGTGGTTGAATGGGGGTCGGAAATTCGAATTATTTCACATTTGGCACACTGACTGTGAATGTTTTGTATATTTCCATTGCGTGTCTTCAAAATCACAGAGTTCACTTCTGCTTAGAATGTGATAGTGTTGTAAGTGTTTATGGATTTGTTTCTGTCACTAGGTAACTTCCTTGAGGACAGAGATTGGGGGCCTCAATAAGGCAGTTCAGTTCTGGAATCCTCAATTTTCTTCGTCTGTAAAATGTGGGTGATACCACCCACTCACAGAAAGTCTGTTCTGAAGCTCAGCAAGGGCTCAGTGGAGACAAAGCCCAGGTGGCCCAACATATGAGGAGTCAAGAGCAAAGGACAGAACTGAGCGGCAGAAAGAATAGAGAAACCCTTCAGACGTGGAATCAGAAACTGGGGGCCAGCAAGACCTCAACACTCTAGCAGGTCATGGGTGTGAGCAAGACCAGGAGCCAAAGTGACCCCCTAGAGACAGGGGCTGGAAATGGAGACCCTGCTTGGCTTGAGCTGGAGGCCATCCATCTTCCAGCTGTTGGCAAGACACGAAACTGGGCTTGTCACGGCCGAGAAGCCAGATACCAGTAGAAACTGTAAAACCTCCTGTGGAAGTAGCTGCCTATGTTTCTTTGAGCTTTGGTGCTGTCTCAGTCTTGGACATCTCCTTCTGGAATGTTCTGCAGGTGCAGTTGCAAACCCAGCATGTCCCAAATGGGCCTCCTCAGTCTCACCTCCGCACAAACTGCCCATAGGACTGGCTTTGTCCTGTGTTATTTCCGAGATTAGCTGCTGAGACCCCTCTCCCTGCCTCTTTACCCCTCATCCAATCAGATGTCACATCCTGTCCCATCTTTTTGTTCCTTGTCTCCTGAATTGGTCCTCTTTCCCCTTCTCTGGCTGCCTTGCTGGCCCTGGCACCTCCTGCTCTGGCTCCGTCCTCCAAAGAGTCCTCCTAATGGCAGCTGGGAGCACACCATTCACCTGCTCTAGGGCCTTCTGTGGCTTTCTCTGGCACACAGCCAGAAAGACGTGAAAAACCAGGAGGAAGAGCAATTCTTGATTTACATTCCACATCATAGATTGATCTGTACCTAAACTCGAACCATTTTGAACTCTACCAGCCAACTTCCAGGGGTTCCCCTCCTACACCCCCATTCAGCTCCATGTCCTGCCGAAGTCCAAATGGGATTAACCTTCTCAGCAGGAACCTTCCAAAAGCCCACACTCCAAATTCACCTTCCCTTCCCAGATTTTGGTAGCCCTTTGGACCTCTCTCATATACCTTATCACTACTCTCCTGATAAATGGTTATTCATGTATCAGTTTCTTTCCACTTAACTAGAGATCAAGGACTTTGGCTTCTTCACTTACATACACAGACTCTGTGTCCGGGTCAATACTCAAAATGTGTAGCCATCCATAGGAATGTCCTGGCTAAAGAGAAGCCTCGGCCACTGAACTGATCATTCTTCCTTGTCACGTAGTGGAAACACAATAGGCCTTTAATCAATTTTAAGAAATAATTTATGTACAACTCAATAGCAAAAAATCCAAATAATCCCCTTAAAAAAATGGGCAGAGGATCTGAATAGACATGTTTCCAGACATCCAGATGGCTGACAGGTACATGGAAAGATGCTCCACATCACTCATCGTCAGGGAAACGCAATTCAAAACCACAATGAGATATCACCTCACACCTGTCAGGATGGGGATGTTAGAATTATCAAAAAGACAGGAAATAACAAGTGTTGGCGAGGATGTGGAGAAAAAGGACCCCTGTGCACCAGTGGTGGGAATGCAAATTGGTGCAGCCACAGTGAAAAATAGGATGGAGTTTCCTCAAAAAATGTAAAAATAGAACTGCCGTGTGATCCAGCGATTCCACTTCTGGGTATTTAACCTAAAGAAACAAAAAACACAAAATTGAAAAGATACTTGCACTCCCATGTTCATTGCAGATTATTTACTGTAGCCAAGACATGAACACAGCCCAAATGTCCATCAGTGAATGAATGGATGAAGAAAATGTGGTCTGTATATACAAGGGAATATTATTCATCCATCAAAGAAAGAAATACTGCCTTGTGACGACATGGGTGGAACTTGAAAGCATTATTCTAAGTGAAATAAGACAGAGAAAGACAAATACTATGTGATCTTACTTAGATGTGCAATCTGAAAAGAAGACCCCAAAACTCATGCAGAGAGCAGATTGGTGGTTGCCAGAGATGAGATGGGGGTAAGCGGTGGGTGAAATGGGTAGAGATGGTCAAAAGGTACAAACTTAGGGGCGCCTGGGTGGCTCAGTCGTTAAGCGTCTGCCTTCGGCTCAGGTCATGATCCCGGGGTCCTGGGATCGAGCCCCGCATCAGGCTCCCTGCTCGGCGGGAAGCCTGCTTCTCCCTCTCCCACTTCCCCTGCTTGTGTTCCCTCTCACGCTGTCTCTCTCTCTCTCTGTCAATTAAATAAATAAATAAAATCTTTAAAAAAAAAAGTTACGAAGTTAGGAGGAAAAAGAGAATTTATGAATTGGATTAAATTCCTGACTTTGCCAAGGGTTGTCTTAAATGTATTTATCTATTTAGCTTACTTTATTTCCCCTTCTAGCAACTTCTCTTCAGTTCCCTCCCTTCTAGGAAAAGCAGATCTTCCGTTGCACGATTCCTTCATTTGTTCAAGAAATATCTATGGGGGGGCGCCTGGGTGGCTCAGTTGGTTAAGCGACTGCCTTCGGCTCAGGTCATGATCCTGGAGTCCCGGGATCGAGTCCCACATCGGGCTCCCGGCTCGGCAGGAAGCCTGCTTCTCCCTTTCCCACTCCCCCTGCTTGTGTTCCCTCTCTCGCTGTCTCTCTCTCTGTCAAATAAATAAATAAAATCTTTAAAAAAAAAAAAAAAAAGAAATATCTATGGGCAGGGATGCCTGGGTGGTTCAGTCGGTTGAGTGTTCAGCTCTTGATTTCAGCTCAGGTCATGGGATCGAGCCCTGCATTGGGCTCCATGCTCCGCAGGGAGTCTGCTTAAGATTCTCTCTCTCTCTCTCTCTCTCTCTCTCCATCTGTCCCTCCCCCCTCAAATAAATAAATAAATAAATCTTAAAAAAACAAAAACAAAAAACCGAAATGTCTCTGGGCATCTACTAGGGGTCTGGTACCACGCTGGATGATAGGGATACACTGGTGAACAGAAACATGGAACGTCTCTGCTTTCAAGGAACTTGGAGCCAGACCACAACTAGTAAGAACAGCAAGAAACGAAAAGCAGTCACAAAATTCACAGTGACCCGAAGGACAAGCAGGACTCTGCAGAGGGCAGTGGTGAAGATCTGGATGAAGCCTGCTGAGCTGGCACTGAAGCTGAAATCTAAGTGGGACCAGGACTTGTCCCTGGAAAGTCAGGGGGCAGCATTTCAGGCAGGGGGAGGATGATAACCGAAGGTCTTGAGGCCGGAAGGAGCTGATCTGTTTGGAGGAAGTAAGAGAAGGCCCTTGAGGTGGGGCCCAGGAATAGGGGAGAAGCAGAAGATTGGAGCAGAGGCAGCAATCCCTGGAGGCTGCAGGATTGTCAACGAGTCTGGGAAGCTACTGGAAAATCAAGCTTTCTTTAAATGCCTTTGAATAGGCACTTGCCACCGTGTGTATGATCTTCCTCATTCCTTGCCTTCCATAGAAGCAGACAACAACTGTCATTTTCTCCTGATCTGAACCCAGATCTCATTTGGAAGCTGCCCTGAGCTCTTGAAAATCTGCCCAGGAATTCCAAGGAGGCATGCGGGTCCCTGCTGGAAACTGGCCTGAGGCTCCTTACTGCCCTGACATCAGGCCCCCAGCACTCACCCCCCTCCAGGTACAACACTCCCAGGGGGACGGGGAGTCAGGGGCTGGCAAACCTCCCCGTCCCTTCTTTCTCCGCATGAGGAGGGAAGTCCAAAGACTTTCCATCCTGCAGGGTCCGCCTCCCAGGCTGCAGTGTCCTGGGCTCTTTTTTTTTTTTTTAATTTATTCATTTGACAGACAGACAGAAAGAGCACAAGCAGGGGGAGCGGCAGGCAGAAGGAGAGGGAGAAGCAGGTTCCCTGCTGAGCAGGGAGCCCAATATGGGACTCGATTCCAGGACCCTGGGATCATGACCTGAGCCAAAGACAGATGCCTAACCAACTGAGCCATCCAGGTATCCCGTCCTGGGCTCTTCTCAGAGTGAGGTGGGAATCCAGTGATGTCCTAAGAGCCCAGGGTTCCTCCACACAGAGCCTGTCCCCAGAGAGCATCTTTCCCCACTCCTGCTTTGTTCTGAATGTCCTGCTCTCAACCCCACGGCCTCCAACCACAGCTTCTTCTGGTCTAACCCTGAATCACCTCCCAGGCTCTCAGAGCCCCGTCTCTCTGGTGGGTGATCATCCATTGGGCCTGCAATTTTTCCTCTAGACTCCATGGGACTTCACTCCATGGGACAAGAAGAGACACACTGATGGCCAACAGCAACCCCAGGAACTGCTATGATCTTACAGGTATCGCCTTAATGAAACTTGAAGTCTCCTTAGCCCCAGTGTTCAGAGAGTGAAACTGAGGCTAGGAGAGGTGGAGTGAGCTGTTCAGGGCCCGGTGGACAGAGCATACACTGACTTCGTGGGCTGGCCCTGCATTAAGGCTTCTCCTTGCTGCCTGAGTATCAACTTCCTTCAGTATTTCTGGTGATGGTGATTCAACGTGTCATAGGTACTGATCCAGGCCCCATCCCAATCCCTTGGGACACAGGGATGAGTAAGGCATGATCACAGCCTCTATGGAGAGGCCATGGAGAAGAACGGGTCAGAGTTCATGCTTTGGAGTCACACAGATGCAGCTTCCAGCCCTCATCATATGACACTGCGGTTGTGTGTGATTGAGCAAGTAATGAACCTCTCTGTTCCTCAGTTTCAAGTCCACAGCTGGGGCAGGAACTGCACCCTCCTGCCCTCTCCTGTAGGGTCTTAGCAGGACTAACAGAGAAACAATTAACAAGGAGCTCCCGGGTGTCCCTGCCTGAAGGCCAAAGAGTGAACCTAAACTTCCCTTTCCATCTGGCAGTACCCCTGCCATTCCTCACTGCAGTGGTATCAGAAAAAGCCAAGCAAAACAGATGGTGTAAATGAGATCCAGAGGCTCCATAACATAATACAAAAAAATGTCCAGAGTTTAACCAAAAGTCCCTCATGCCAAGAACCAGGAAGAACCAAGAAGCTCTCAAACTGAACGAGAGAAGGTAATCCATCAATTCCAATACCATGAACACAGAGGTTTTAGAATTATCTGAAAAATCTTAGGGCTGAAATCCTAAACATACTTCAGCGATCAACTACGAATATACTTGAAACAGATGAAAAAAAAAAATAGAAAGCTTCATCAAAGAAACAAAATCTCAAGGAAAACAGAAAGATAGAAAAGGAGAAGCCAATGAAACTTTTAGAACTGGAAACACAATAAATGGAATAAAAAGCCCAGTGGATGGGCTCAGTAGAAGAAATATAATCCTAATTCCAGGTGCAGTCCTCCCTGCCCCCTGCATGCACCAAGGGCTCATGGAAGTCTGGGGGCTGGGAGGACCATCTCTATATCCCATGGGTTCAGTGGAGGGGCTTGCTTAAGTGGTAGTGGGCTCTGATTTGGGCTGTGAGATTTTGAGGGGGAGAGGAAGCCCTCCAGGGAATTAGAAATCTCCCCCTGTCTTGTCTTTCCCATACTCAAGGGCAACACGGACCCATCTGCCTGGGATGGTACCATGGTTTCCAGTTCAATCCAGCTGCCCCAAGACACCACTGGGAAGCAGCGGAATCTTGTTCTCCCTCGGTGGTCTCTGTCTTCTGGGAGATGGAGCCCACAGGGTTGGTGGAGCCATTGGGGAACAAGTCTAGCCCCTCACTTTCCTTCTAGGGAAACTAAGACACCAGGAAGAAGAACCCAGCCAAGGACCCACTCAAGGGAGTGGCAGAGTTAGAATGTAATCTAGACTTTCCAGTAAATCTTGCCACCAATTCACAAAGGGCTTTGCATTTTAAGTCAGGATTCCTCATTCCTAGAAGCTCAGCCTGGCTTGGTAGAGCAAGCAAGGGAGGGAAAGAAGCTGCTTTGCTGTCCCTCTTTCATTCAACAAATATTCACCAAGCACCATATTGTCCTTAGGGTTTATAACAGTTTGTTGCTGCTGTGTAACAAAGTGCCCCCAAATCAGTGGCTTGAAACAGCAAGCATTTATTATTGCTCGTAAGCCGATGGGTCGGGGTAGCGGCAATCATCTGGTCAGGTGTCAGCTGAACTTGGCTGGGTCCTCTGGCAGATTCACTGGAGGCTGGCTGGTATTCCAAGCCCCCTCCCTCATATGTCCAGCTGTCGGCTTGCTGGTGTCACCGGGCCACGTGTCTTTTCCCAGCAGGCTGGCCCAGGTTCTGAGAGAACAGGTGGAAGGGGTCGAGGCCTCTGAGCCTCGGTTGCAAACTCCACAGCATCACTTCTGCCTCATTCTGTTTGCCATTGCGTGTCATAAGGCTGCCCAGAGGCCAGGAGGGAGAGATGGACTCCACGCCTTGATGGCAGAGCTATAAATTCCTGGTGTAAGGGCCATGGATGCAGAACATCTGGACAACTTGGACCATTTTTGCTGTTTCCCTTGGGGCTGTTCTGAAATATTCTGCTTCTATTTCCTCCTCGTTCTTCAGGGCTGTATGAGCTGCTTGGGTCAATGACATGAAGTGAGGTATGTCACTTCTGGATGAATATTTTAAACTCTGGTGTGTGATTCTCCACGTTCCCTTCTTTCTACTATGGAAAGCAGAAAGTCAAGGTCGGCACTCACACCATCCTGAACCTCTGAGTGTTTCTTTAAGTCCCTGTGCCCTGGGGATGTTTGTCTCTGCAGCATAACTTAATTTATCCTGACTGACCCAAGCCTCTGCTACGTACCAGAAACTACTCACTGGGTCTAGATTGGTGCATAGGAAAGAACAATCCGTGCCCTTGGTGAGCTTCCTCTTGTGAGGGCAAAACACAGTGTGTAAGTGAACTCACAAACAAGTGCATATAGAGGCTCATGTGCTCAGGACACATATTATGAAGGAAAACACTAGGACTACAGAGAGAATGGGAAATGATGAGGCTGGGAGGGGAGCCAATGTAGACCACGTGGTTAAAGGAAAGCTTCTCTGGAAAGGAAGCATTTCAGCCAAGGCACGGTGCATGAACCAAAGACAGCGTGGGAGTGAAAGCAGGGAGTTTCAGGGGAGGGTCACAGGGGAGAGGGCGGAGGAGGGAAGGGGCTTGGCTGGAGGGGTCAGAAGGAGGCCCAGGTGGGTGGCAGGAGGGAAGTGGGCAGGGGAGCCTGGGGGGCTGACTATAAAGAGGGGCAGGAGGCCAGACCACCCCCCCCAGGGCCCCAGAGCTGGTGAGGAGGAGCAGAGCTTTTATTTGAGGCATCTGCGAGCCCCCAGTGTGTGTGTGGGACTGTGGGACTGAGCCCTTTGAGAAGCTTCCTATTTCCCCCTAAGCTGGAGGGGGGCAGGGCCAGTCACTTATCTCTTGGGTGTAAGCTCTGAGACCCCAGAGCTCAGGTCAGGCCTTTCGGCTGCTACCACAAAAGGGAAGCGTGACTTCCCTGCAGTATTTTTAACAACAACCCACAGTCCTCTCCTCCTACATGGCAAGGCCCTGGGTCAGTCATCAGGTACCTCCCTAAGCCCCTGGCCCGGGGGGGGGGGGGGGGTGGTGCCTGGGGGCAAGGAGTGGCCAGGACACCTGAGCACTGCTTCACTCACCCACTGCCAGGTCAGCTGGAGGGACACAGATGTCCTTGGAAGAGACCCCAGGCCAAGCCCGGCCGGACCTTCGGGAACCATGATGGCATCCTCCCCAAAAGGCTGTGAGCAAGGTGGTGTGGTGCCCATGGAGACACAGGCCGGCAAGTCTCAGTGCCTGCGATGGGGCTGTGGGGACTCACTGGTCCCTCAACCCGTCTCAGCCTCTATTTCTGCCTCTATGACCATTACTGATGGGTGACAATGGCCTGGCCCTGGGTTCAGGGAGAGTGCTTTGTCTCCCGGATGCTGGGTGGGTGGGGGCGGCGAGAGGTGGGTCCTTCAACTGGAGGATAAAAGGGTCTTATTTGCAGCTGCCCCCCTGGGAACAGAAGAGAAAACTGAGGCCCAAGCACAGTTAACTCAAGTCATACAGGGAGTCACTGACCAAGCTGAGAGCCCGGCCGGGGGCTTGGGTTCTAGATCTTTGCATTGCCAAGGAGAGGACCCAGAAGTGAGAAAGGAGTTGCCTGGTTTGAGAAACTGAAAAGGGGTCAGTGTGGCCCGGGTGCCATGGGCACTGAGGGAGTTTGCAGGCAGGCGGGGAAAGGGCCTCAACAGGGAAATGTGTCTGCACCCAGGGGGAGAGGAGGATCCTCTGTTACAAGACAGGCTTCCTGCCCTGTGATCTGCCCTGGGGCTGACCCTGTCCACCTTCCTGGATCAGAGCCTGCTTTTGGTGGAGATGCCAGGAACTTCCTCATGCTTAGGCACAAAGGGTGCTGGGGAGGGTCGCGGTTGACCTCTTCAGAGGAACAGCCTTCTTAAGGTGAGGACTCTGAGATGGTGTCACCCGTAGAAAACCCCTGAACCCCCTCCTGTTCCTTTCCTCCAACAGACAGGGCAGCCGGATTCAGAGAAGGGACCCCACTTGCCTGAAGTCATGCCGCCTGGAGTGGCCTCCAGGTGCCCTGGACTCCTTGAGCACGTGTTCAGCCTCTCCCTGGAATCCTCCCCCACCAGCCCCGAAGTTCTCCTTTTACAGATGAGCAAGAGGGCGCTGCCCACGGAATGTTTCTTTGTCAGATTGGGAACAAAACAATAAAACAACATGTTATGTAGACTCTTGTTTTGCTCACAAGCTGAGGTCTCCCAGGACAGAGCTTGCTGAGTCCCTCAGAGTTGCTGATTCTAGGCATGAAGTTCCTGTTTGGAACTTGAGGTCACCAAAAGCCGGAGAAGAGGAGAAACGTGTTCCTTCTCTGGGTCCTGGTTGGAATGAGGGTGTCTTCCTCCAGCCCCTGGGGAGGAGTCCTTGGCTCGTGATCCTTGATTCCAAAGCTACTTCTATTCCAAGAGTCACTTCAGCAGGGCCGGTCATAGGTGCTCTGTGGTCTGGCAAAATTGCCTTTGTACCAGAGTACCCTCTTCCCCGCCATGTGACCTCAGGCGGGTTGCTTGACCTCTCTGTACTCTGTGTCTCCGGCATGCTCGGCCCAGGGATGCTCGGGAGTGAAGTCCCCTCCTGCCTTCCAGGAGAGCTAGATCCTCCTTCCGCTCCGACCACGGGGCAGTCCTTTCCCAGAGGTACAAACAGGAACTGAGCCCGCCGGAGTGGCTTTTTGAAAAGAACTCTCTGGCCCAGAGGGTGTGTCTGTTCAATTTGGTTCTCTGCCCCCAGGGCTCTGGGAAAAGTTCCAGGCCTGAGCAAGTTTATCAGATTCCTTTCTTTACCCACCCAACCTTGAATTTCATGGAAAACAAAATAGAGAAAGAAAAAAAAAAAAAAAAAACAAAGTCGCCTAACACTTGATTTAATTATTGCCTGGAATTTCAAGTCTCCTACAGCTGGGTTTTTGCACTTGACCACCTACTACGTGGGTGCTCTTGGGCAAGATATTTTAATCTGAGCCTCAATTTCCTTGCTTCCTGTGTGTATATTAACAAAGCCTCTCCGGCATGGTCGAGGAGGAGCAGTCAATCCTGGAGAAAGGTCCTTGGCACGGGGCCCATGATCATAGCGTGACAGGGAAGGCTGGTATTGCTCTGGGTGGCCCTTCCTCACCCCCAGCTTCATACCCCGGGAAAGATGTCCACATTCCTCATCCCGGAACCTGGCCGTGTGTGATTTTCAATGTCAAAAGGGACTTAGCAGGTGTGATTAAGTTAAGGATCTCAAAATGGACCGATAGAATCAATCACAGGAGTCCTTAAGAGAACGAGGCAGGGGGTCCATCGGGTGGAAGGAGGGGACATGACCTGGGAAGCAGAGGGAGATAAGGCAGCGAGACACGGGGCCATGAGCCCAGGAATGTGGGCGGCCCCTGGAAAGAGGCATAGATCAGATTTTTCCCCTGGAAACTCCAGAAGAAACACAGCTCTGCCGATACCTTGATTTTAGACTTCTGACCTGCAGAGATCTAGGACAATGAACGTGAATTGCCTCAAGACAGAGTTTGAGGCAAGTTGTGATGGCAGCCACAGGACATTGGCACGAGCCCTGAGGAGACATCCACACTGAGCCCCCGGAGCTCCCTGGCTTCGGCCCTTGCCCTGACTCTGCTCCTCCAGGCTTCTTGTCTATTCTGAGAGCTTCCTGAGAGCTTCCTGAGAGTCCACGCTGCCCACGCTCTCGGCAACCAGCCCGGGCTCCCCTGGGCTCCCCAGTGGAACGTGCTCTCTGCCATGTGTGGGGCTGTTTACTCCACGGTGGATGCTCCTTTGGCCGTTTATTCCCCACTTTGGTTGGCGGTTCTGACTCATAATAGCTAATAAAACATGTGTAGATGATGGTCTGTTGGGACTTGTCACAAGTGCGCAAAGCCAGAGTATTCTGCCGATGTAGCAAAAGCGCGTTTTCAGGTGACTTGAGCTGCCTTTCAGACTCCAGATTGCATGAGTTCTGAGAGCAGGTGGATCTCAGGGGCCACCCCACTTTAAGACTTGTGCGTTTGAAGGGAGCAAAGCAGCGATTGTGTGTGTGTGACACACGGAGGCCACGCAAAGGCCATTCCCTCCAGTTCTGATGTCATTATTGCTGCCCTACTATGGTGGAATTCCGGATGCTCAAGGACCAAGGCTCTCAAAGCGTCTCTGGTTACCTGTTTAACTCCATATCTCTCCCATTAGACTGTGAGCTCCTGGAGGTCAGGGGCAGGTCCACCTTCATCTGCAGTCCTCAGCTCCTGGTGCGAGCCACGGGCCTGGCACATGGTCAGTACCCCGACGACATCCTCAGGAGGAAGCTTTTCCTTCTCAGGCTTCCTCCCCTGAAGTAGGCAGGGGCAATCCTTTGCATCTCCAGTACTTTCTATTTACCAAAAATGATTAGGAAGGTCCAGAGGAAAGCACATTGTGTCTAAGTTCAAGTTCCAGTGCAACCCATGGCTTGACCTTTGGGACACCTCCCCAGTTCTGGCTTGTCTCAGCTGTGGGGTGGGGTAATACCACCTTCACGGCCTGTCTCCTCCAGGAGCGGCTCTCTGTGGGAGGACCTCTTGGTGTTGACTCTACCCAGAGCACCCAGCGCTGGGCCCAGCATAGAGTCACTGCCGTGAGTGTCTGCTGCTTGAACTTAGCAGGGTAACTCTAGAAGTCATGTTTGCTCTCTTTCCCCACCATCTTTATTCCCTACCCACACCCTTCTCCCTTGGCCTCTGTCATCCCCTCCTCTTGTGAAGCAGGAGAGATCTGTCAGGAAAGCAAGACTGAGCATTGATCACCTCCTGCTTTACACCCTTGAAGGTTTTTTGTTGACTTCAGCCTAAAGACCCAGCTCTTAAGCATGGCTAGTAAGGCCCTTTCTGCTCGGGCCCTGCCCCTTACCCCCATGGGCCCATATGCACCCCTTGCTCGTGCCACCTGGAACGCCACCTTGGGACATTTAGGTGTCTGTGCCTTTCCTTCCACCCCCCCCCCCCTTGCCGTGCTACCTGCCATGCCAGCCGGTGCAGGTGTGGAGAGCGGTGGTTATGGGGTGAGCTCTGATGGGGTCGTAATCCCAGTTCTCCCACCTCCTAATCGTGTGGTCATGGGCACACGGCCCAACCTCTCTGGGCTTCTGTTTTCCTCATTGGTCTGGTGGGAAAAATCATATGCCCCCTTCTGAAGGGCAGCGGATGATATAATGAGTTTTTGCAGGTAGAGCTTAGGGAAAAACGCTTAGTACAGATGTGACATGATATAAATACTATCTCAGGGGTTCCTGGCTGGCTCAGTCGGCAGAGCATATGACTCTCGATCTCAGGGTCAGGAGTTTGAGCCCCTTGTTGGAAATAGGGCTTACTAAAAAACACATGAAAAAATGCTCAGTATCACTCGGCATTAGGGAAATACAAATCAAAACCACAATGAGATACCATCTCACACCAGTCGGAATGGCTAAGATTAACAAGTCAGGAAAAGACACATGTTGGCGGGGATGCGGAGAAAGGGGAACCCTCCTACACTGTTGGTGGGAATGCGAGCTGGTGCAGTCACTCTGGAAAACAGTGTGGAGCTTCCTCAAGAAGTTGAAAATAGAGCTACCCTATGACCCAGCAACTGCACTACTGGGTATTTACCCCAAAGATACAAATGTAGGGATCTGAAGAGGCACATGCACCCCAATGTTTATGGCAGCAATGTCCACAATAGCCAAACTGTGGAAAGAGCTCAGGTGTCCATCAACAGATGAATGGATAAAGAAGATGTAGTGTGTGTCCATTATATATATATAATGGAATATTACTCAGCCATCAAAAAGAATTAAATCTTGCCATTTGCAATGATGTGGATGGAACTAGAGGTAGGGTATTGTGCTAAGTGAAATAAGTCAGTCAGAGAAAGGTGAACACTATATGATCTCACTCATATGTGTTAAATATTTAAGAAGCAAAACAGATGAATATAAGGGAAAGGAAGGAAAAATAAAATAAGCTAAAAACAGACAGGGGGCACCTGGGTGGCTCAGTCGTTTGAGCATCTGCCTTCGGCTCAGGTCATGATCCTGGGGTCGTGGGATCGAGCCCCACATCAGGCTCCCTGCTCAGCGGGGAGTCTGCTTCTCCTTCTCCCTCTGCTACTCCCCCTGCTGGTGCGCTCTCTCTCTCTCTCTGTCAAATAAAAATAAAATCTTAAAAAAAAGAGAGAGAAAAAACAGAGAGGGAGGCAAACCACAGGAGACTTTTAACTCTAGGAAATAAACCCAGGGTTGCTGGAGGAGAGGGGGTTGGGGGATGGGCCAGACGGGGGATGGGCATGAAGGGGGGCGTGTGATGTAATGAGCACTAGGTATTATATACAACTGAGGAATCTCTAAACTCTACCTCTGAAACTAATTTAAAAAACTTTACACCCTTGAAGGTTTTTTGTTGACTTTTTAAAAATAAAATTTTTAAAAAATACACCAAAAATATCAACTGATAGCCTTAACAAAATAAGTACCATCTCATTTCTTTAGCTGAGAGAATCTTTTCTGGTATTTCAAATCTCAGCTCCAATGTTAATCCTCCCACGGAGCCTTCTTTGAAATCTCCTACTCCTTCCGTGTGGCTGTTTCTTCTTCCATTCTGTCAGTGTTTGCTTCAAATATTTAGGGACACTGGTGTTGGGTGCATCAACATGTACAACTGTTATCTCTTCCTGGTGAATTAATCCATTTGTCGTCAGTTTTGACTTAAAGTGTCTTTTGTCTGATACCAGTGTGGCGGATCCAGCTCTCCTTCGGTTCCCATTTGCACAGAATATCTTTTTCCTTCCTTTCATTATCAGCCTACATATCTCCTCACATCAAAAGTGAGTCTCTGGGGGCACCTGGGTGGCTTAGTCGGTTCAGCATCTGCCTTGGGTTCAGGTCATAATCCCAGGGTCCTGGAATCGATCTCCGCATCGGGCTCCCTACTTCTCCCTCCCCATCTGCCTTCCCCCGCCCCTGCTTTTGCTCTTTGGCTCTCTCTCCCTGTCAAATAAATAAATAAAATCTTAAAAATAAATAAATAAATAAAGAGTCTCTTGTAGGCAGCACATCCTTGGAACCTGTTTCTTTGTTTATGTATTCAGCAAATCTAAGTCTTTTAGGAGGAGTTTAATCCATTGTGGGCCTGCTTTGACTAGTCCTCACCCCAAGGAGGGTTGGTGCCTCCCCCTTGGTCCCAGGGCGCCTGCACCTCTCCAGCATGGCACTCGACTGCTCACATTCACTTGTATCTTAATATTTCACTGATGCCTGCAGGCTTTTGGAGAACAGGGATTTTGCTCTTCTCTGCCACCTGCACAACGCCTTTAGCGAGCATTATATATATCTTGTTGAGTGAATAATATAGCTGAGAATAATAATAGCTAACATTTATTGAACACTTACACTGAGCCAGGTGCTGTGTTAAGCTCTTTACTCGCGGTCTTTTAAATAAACCACGAGGTAGGGACTATGCTAATCTCCATTTTGCAGATGGGGGAACGCAGGTTCAGAGGAGTAAAGAAAAATTTAGAGTCCCCCACATGGAAATAGCAGACCAGGCTCCAAGCCGTGGTTGTCCAGCTCCAAGCCTGGGCTATTATCCGCTGTACTCCATCAGTTAGCATGAGGTCTTGCTGCCATGTGCCAGGAAGCCCCAAGTGACAGTGGCCTAAATAGGAGAGAAGCTATCTCTCTCATAAAAGAAGCCCAGAGGCAGGCAGCCCGGGTCAGCAGGGCAGTGAAGCAGTCTCCCCAGAAACCCAGGGTTCTGATTTCTCTGCTCCATTCTCAGCACACAGCTTCAGTCTCAGGGTCTCCTGTCCCAAGAGGGCTGCTGCAGCTCCAGCCACAGCACCACCCAAATTCAAAGTCACCAGCAGGAGGAGGTGGGTCAGAAGAAAGCAATTTTAGGTGGGTCAGAAGAAGGCAATCCTCTCTTTAAGGCAATTTTCTGGAAGTGTCATGCATGTTTTCATTGCTGCATAACATATTATCACAAAGTTAGTGCCTTGAAACACTGTGCATCTGTCACATCACAGTTTCTGTGGGTCAGGAGCCTTGGTGTGGCTTAGCTGGGTTCTCTACCTCAGGGACTCATGACTGCTCCATCCAGGTGTTGGCTAGGGTTACCTTTTCACTGCAGGCTTAACTGGGGAACAACCCACTTCCAAGCTAAGGGGGCTTTGTTGAGAGAATTCCAACCCTGTGGCTGTAGGATCAAGGGCCTCCATTTCTTTCTGGCTTCTCTCAGCTCCTAGAAGCCACATGCGGTTTCTTGTCACGTGGGCTTCCTTAACTGGCCTATTTACTTCATCAAACGAGCAAGGAAGAGACTCCTCGTAAGACAGACATTACCATTTTATGTATGTAAGTATGTGCATGTGTACACGTGATCCCACACATGTGATCAAGGACATCCTATGACCTTTGCGGCATTCTCCATGTCTAGAAGCAAGGCAGAGTTTTGCCCTCCTCCAGGGGAAGGGATCACACACAGATGTGAATGTCAGGATGCAAGGGTCACAGATGCCACTATGACAGTCTGTCGACCATATCCCCTATGACACTTGTACTAGCCTCCCATGGGCTAAAACCTGGTCCCATAGTCACCACAGTGCAAAGGAACCCAGGAATGTAGTTTCTTAACTGCTCAGCAATATGTCCATTTAAAGACTGGGGTTCTATCCCCAAAAGGATGGATATTAGCAACTAGAAGTCATTTCTAGCCTCTCTTTCCATTACTCCTAAGAGAACATGTGAAGAAATTGTTGATAGCGCATTTTCTCCTTTCCCTCAGCATGCTTTGTCCCTAATAATATTAATTTAATTTTTTAAAAAAATTTTATTTATTTATTTGAAAGAGAGAGAGAGCACGAGTGGGGGGGAGGGGCAGAGGGAGAGGGAGAAGCAGGCTCCCCGTGGAGCTGAGAGCCCAATGCAAGGCTTGATCCCAGCACCCTGGGATCATGACCTGAGCCAAAGGCAGATGCTTAACTGACTGAGCCACCCAGGTGTCCCTTTAATAATACTAATTAAAAAAAAAAAAAAAAAAACTAAACTAAAACAGATCAGTGTGACATCCCTTGTTCCAGAGAAGTTTTCCAGTGGACTTGGCCATGCATTTCTGGTTTCTCTCCCACTCTGCTTTGTTTCAGTTCTATTGTAGACTCCATCATGATACTCTCCTTTCTTTAGAGTCAGTGGGAGGGGTGGAATCCTAAGGAAATGATCTGAGATACAACAGCTCCCAGCACAAGGAGAAGCACCAGAGCATTCCCTAGAATGCAAATATTTGATACAAACCTGACGACCAGCTATTATGTGCTGAGCGGACAAGATAATGATAAACCACCTGTCGGGCTGATAGGCAGTCATAAAAGTCATGTTTGCAAATGTTTATTTAACTAGGAAAAAAAAAAAACCTCAGGGTATGTTAGGTTTCAGAAAAGCAGGATGGATAACTATATACATAAAATGATGACTTCGATCATCTAAAAAATAATGTGTCATAAAAACAATCTGAAAGGTAAATGACAAAAATGTTAACAATATTTGTCCCCGGGTGATGGGATTTCAGGTGTTGTTCATTTCCTTCTTTCCACATTTTTGTATTTCCCCTACGTTATGTAATGTGAAAGTGTTGCTTCTAGAGCCATAAAAAGGAAAGATTGGCAGGAGACACCGCTTCACCCAGGCTGAATTGCCTGGATGGGGCGTGGTGGAGTTGGGGCGACCGGTTTTATGGTTCCCTTGCTCAAGCTGAAAAGGAACATCCTTCCCAGAAAACTGCCGACAGTGGAGGGGGTGGGACTCTGAGCCCCTTAGACCGGAGTTCATCTCCCACAGCCCCCTCGATGATCAGAAGTAGAAGAGGTGGCCGGGGTTGGGGCAGGGCCGTATGAGTCCCGCAGAGCCCATGTGGTGCCCCCCACTGACAGCCACGTCCGAGGGAACCCTTTGCACCCCTGTCAATGCTCAGGTGGATGCTGTCAATGCTCACCCACTTTCTCTCGGTGGCCGATGGCTTCTTTTCCTGGGACCTGCCGAACCCTCTGAGCGGGAGCAGGCTCAACCTGCGTGTGGAGCAGGCCAGGGAGGAGCCAGGGAGTTTCAGGAGCCACCTGTAACCATGGCCGCTGGTGGGTGATGTCCTGCTCTCTCACCCCTCGGTGCTCTCTGCAGTCTCTCAGGGAACCCCAGTTGGAGCGAGCCCCGGGTGCCCATCGTGGGAGACGGCTCATGGATGTACCGGACATCCATCCCCTTCCCTGCCTCAACTTCCCACTCCCTGGTGCTTCCTGAGATCACTTCCCCAATAAAGTCCCCGCACATAAATCCTTGTGTCACAGTCTCATTCTGGGAAACTCAACGGCTCTGCTCTGACTTTTTGAACATCCTCTGCTCCTCCTCCATCTTATCCCAGGGGCCCAGCACAGGCAAACATCTTGTCCCACTCACTCCTGTCCCATATCTCTGGCCTGGCCTGCCCTCATGTCTCTGGCTCCCAACACAATGAGCGCCCCATTTCCCCCATGGCCCTAATCTTTGTGCAAAGACCCACCTGCGTTGTCTTTCACGTTTTGCAAAACGGGCAGCCATTATCCCCGGCTTCTCTGCTCCAGCCATTTCCCTGAGGCCAGACATTCTCACTTTGTGTAAGAGGCCCTCAGATGCTGCCCTCCACCCCTCGCTTGCCCCCATGCACTCCCTCTTCCTTTAAGCCTGGTGATGAGGATGGATGCTTGCAAGGAGTTTGCTGGAAACATTCAAGGAGATAACGGATGGACAAGCCAAGCACAGGGCCAGTGCCCGCCAGGTGCCCATGAGTTGGATTGAGTCCTGCTGCTTACTCGGGACCTGGGACCAGGAGGGGGGGATCCAGGGAGGCAGCGCAGACTGGCTTTGTGGGCGGAGGATTACGACCCAAGCTATATTCACAGAGATCATACCGTTGGATGGATTCCCAGTGGCCCCCAAATAGGGTCATGTTTAACTCAACAGACAGCCGACAATCACCTTGGAGTGTTCCAGGATACTGTAGCTATTTTGCCGAGAATAAAAACAAAGACATCAGTAAACATAACAGTTGTTTCTTGACCTTCTGATGGCTTTCCATCTCACTCAAAGGAAAGCCATAAACCACTGGCTACAAATTGATGTGTGCTGGCGTTCTTTTCTTTCTGATCCTATCTTCTCCCCTCTGTCCTGGCTCCAGCAGTGAAACATAGGGTCACACAGGGCAGAGAGAAAGGAGGAAGACAAACAGAAGACAGCCAGAATATTATAATTAGGGTTTCTGAGAAAGAAAACAGAAAAATGGGAGAAAAATTATTCACATGTATGTATTAAAGAAACTTTCCTGAAATAAATATGCAGATTTAATGGACAAAGTACCCCCACCCCACTCCCTGCCCTGCCCCACCTACACACACAAAGCCTGCAAAATAATCCATGCCAAGATATAGTTCCTGAATTTTCCTGATAAGGAAAGGACCTTGGACACATTCAGGTAGAAAAAGCAATTAAGTATGAGGGACAAAGCCAGGCTGACTCTCGATTTTTCTCCAGCACTTTTAATTGCTAGAAACAATGGCAATGAAATTTTGAAGGAAGGAAGGGAGGCCCAAACATGTGAATTCCAGCCAAGTTGACTTTCAGATAGGAAGGCAACAGACAGACATTTGCAGCCAAGGAAGAAATTAGGAACCAGAGTGTCCATGAGCTCTCCATGGGGAAAGAAAATGAGAACAAGAGAAAACCCAGCTGATAGGAGTTCCTGTCACCCAAACGATACATCAGGAGATGGACAAGCTGGTGTCAACAGACTGATGGTGAACACTGAGTCCATTTCAATGTCAAAATAATTCACAACAAACGTGAGAGTTACAGTTCTGAAATAGAATGCAAGTTGTAGGAAACTCACTATTGAAAACTAGTAAGAATGATCACCAGCTGGTGACAATGGAGGAGTGTTGGAAACATACATAAGGGCACAAACATCCTTTTCATCATTACTCATTCATCGTTCCTTTATTTCAACAAGTATTAGTCAAGTACTTACTATGTGTCAGATCCTGTTCTAGTTTCTGGAGGTAAAACATGGAGCAAGGCAAAATTGCAGCCCTTGCGCACCTCATATTCTGCTGGGCATTGGGACAAAAATTCCTGCTACTTGCTGAGTTTGGGGTCTTGTTCTGGATCCCTCGGCGAACTTCAGAATCCACCAGGCTTGTTCATGCTTCTAAGTGTCCTCTCTGCCTGGAATGCTTGTCCCACCTTTCTATTTTGTTTTGTTGATGCCTACTCCACTTTAAATACTCAGTTTAAGTATTGCCTCTTCCAGGAAGTCCTCCCTGATCTCACACTCTGGCTGAATTAGGTATCCTTCTAATGTGCCTCCTTCAGTCACATCTCCTTCGCCCCTGAGAACTTTTGCTATCTTGATACTTACCACATTTATCGTAATTGGTTTTCATTCAACTGCCAGTTCTTCTAGAAGCTGAGCTATTCAAGGCACAGATTGTTTTTTATGTCTTTGCATTCTGAGCACAGTGCCGGGCGGAAAAATAGGTACTAAATACATTTAATGGATGGATGGATGGTGGTGGGTAAGCTGGTCCCCCTTGTGCACTTATCAACCTCCACAGCCCACACTCCATCTTATTATTGTAAACTAGAAGACTAACCATGTCCCATGCTCTAGATCTTTCATCTTCTCTCCATGGCCCGCTCAATAAAGTCCAAACTCTTCACCGTGATATATATGCCCTCTATGATCTAGTGTCTTCCTTCTTCTCTAGGCTCAAGCCACTTTTCTAGCCACTTCAGCCCCTGACTCAACACAGATTAGATAGATTAGACAGATTAGACAGGCTCTAAGCCAGAATTACAGCAAACCCCTTGACATGGCCTCTTTCTCCCTCAGATCTTTTTCTCCTCCCTTGGCTCTCTGTTCCCTGTATAACGTTACATCTTTACACCTCAAAATCTTTAGTTTGGTTATGTGTTTACCTACAGGTCCCCTGCACCAGCCTGTGAGTTCCTGGAGAAAATTGTCCTAAATCTTATTCAGAGCAAAGTAGGACACTACTCCTGACAAAGAACAGGTAGGTAGGTACTCAGTAAATACGTCTGAAAATAAAATCGTGTGATAAGCAGAATAATGCCCCCTAAAGATGTCCATATCCTAACACCCACAGCCTGTGACTATGTGACTTTACCTGGCAAAAGAGACTTCACAGATGCAATTAAGGATTTTAAGATAAAGACTTTATCCTGGGTTATCTGGGTAGGACCGAGGTAATCACAAGGGTCCTTAATAGCTGGAAGAGGGAGGCATCCAGGCCAGACACATGATGATGGGAGCGGGGGTCAGAGGGCTGCGGTTTCAGGCTCTGAAGATGGAAGTAGGGCCACCAGCCAGGGAAAGCAGGCAGAAGCCTCCAGAAGGACCCAGCCCTGCTTTTAGCCCATCGAGTCCCGTTTAGGACTCTGGACTCCTGGGACTGTAAGATCCTAAGTTTTTTGTTTTTTATTAAAGATTTTATTAATTTATTCGAGAGAGAGAGGAAAAGCACAGAGGAAGAGCGAGAGGGAGAAGCAGACTCCCCGACGTGGGGCTCGATCCCAGGACCCTGAGAACATGACCTGAGCCGAAGGCAGACGCTTACTGACTGAGCCACCCAGGAGCCCCTGGAAGATCCCAAGTTTTAAGGCACTAATTTCGCGGGCATTTGTTACAGCAGCAATAGGACCCCAATATAGAAGTAGTGGTTAACCCTTCTGAGGGAGGGTTCCCCGTCTGTCTCCACTGTGCTCAGCCCACCACGTCTGCGGTCTCATGGAGCGCCTGAGGGCTGACAGAGGTGAGAAGTGACTGTCACATGGGCAGCGAGGGGCAGGTGCGGATTGTAACCCAGGCAGTCTGGCTCCAGAGCCCCAGCCCATAGCTGCTCCCCTTGGATAACAGGGTGCAAGGGACCTTTGGTTCTGTGATCCAGAAATGCACTGGTGGACTGGTTCGGTGTCAGTTCTGAGGGAGGATCTAAAATGATTCTAGCTCCTTCCTAATCCAGACCCTAGAGGCAGGAGCCTCTCCTCGCCTCCTCCATTTCGTACCCTCTTCCTGCGGAGGAAGCCGGCAGCCTGGAGCTGCGGCCGTCTGTCCTTGCTGGGAGCCAAGTGAGCCTGGAGACAGGCTGCACCCTCACCCCTGCCTTCGCCCCCCCCCGCCCCCCAGTCCTTGCCTCCCACGGAGGAGGGGAGGCGTTAGGGTGCCAAGTTGGCCTCGGGCACTGGCCAGGTGGGCTGTGGCTTTTCCCAGAAATCTTCACACCGTGCCAATCTTCTCCTGGAATCTGGGCTGCCCACCGTGCCACACAAAGTGGTGGTTCTGCTGCTCTGATCAGCCTCCACGAGAGCAGGCAGCCCCCGGGCCTCGGGGCAGAAGGGGGCCAGCGGCGAGCACCCGCCGGTATCCGCTTCAGAGCCCGTGCTGGAGACCTGCGTCCTCAGAGCCCGGGGGCGGGGGAGCACAGTGGACCAGGAGGAAGGGTGAAGGGCTCACGAGCACATAGAAGATGTGGTCTCCCCGCCCCAGCAATCAAAGAAACACACACCGGTTACCCGCTGGATTCGCAAAGTTCAAAATGCTAGTACTCAACGGCTCTCGAATGTCCTGGAACACATTTTCTAGAGATCAATTTAGTATTGATTTATCATATAGTATTTTTAAAATGTATTTATTATGTAATACATATTATTTTGAAAACTTCTTACTCTCTAACCCACTAATTCCATCTCTAGGGAATCATAATAAAAAGGGAAGCAAAACCAAAATAGGCATCTGGATAATGATTGATGTAGAAGAATCATCACCACACAGTGTGATTTATAAGAATAAAAAAAGGAACAAAAGAAATGTCAAAAATTAGGGGATCAGTTCCATAAATCTTGGTAATCTCAGTATGCTGAATAATGAAGATTTTTATAGGACTTCATTATTTTTTTTTACTTTATTATTTATTTCCTTTTTTTTTTTTTTTTTAGAGAAAGAGACCTCACGAGTGGGGTGTGGGGCAGGCAGAAGGAGAGAGAGAGAGAGAGAGAGAGAGAATCTCGAGCAGGCTCCACCCCCAGCATGGAGCCTGATGCGGGGCTCGATCCCATAACCCTGAGATTATGACCTGAGCCGAAATCAAGCGTCAGACACTTAACTAACTGAACCACCCAGGTGCCCTGTTCTTTATAGGATTTTAATAAGCATGAGAAATTTTTCTGAGACAGGATTATGTGAAAATAAAATACAAATGTGTATATACTGTGTAATTCAGTAAGGATATGCATGTACCTACACACCCACACACATATTTTTTAAAAACTGCACCAGAATGATAAGCGTGGTTATCTCTGTGCTTGGGTTGTGGTTTTTATTTTCTTTCTTATAATTATCTGTGTTTTCCAAAGTAACATTATATCAAGTTTATGCTACTTTTAGTTTAATTATTTTTTTTTAAGTAGACTCCACCCGCAGTGTGGAACCCAACATGGGGCTTGAACTCACGACCTTGAGATTAAGACCTGAGCTGAGACCAAAAGTGGGATGCTTAACTGACTGAGCCACCCACGTGCCCCGAAGTTTATGCTACTTTTAAACCAGAATAAACAAGTGCTATTAACTTAACCCGTATTAGAGATGCACTGTCTCGTTCATTCACGACATGCACCAAATGCCTATTGTGCGGTGAGCACCAATCAAGTCAGGAGCCAGCCAGAGGGGAAGCCCTTGTGCAAACCCCTTCGAGAAGCTCTCGGGTTTTTGAAGGAGGCAGCAGCTGCAGCGGGCCTAGGTGACCTGGAACCTTTAGTGAACATCTTTTCTGATTAAAAGAAACAGTTCTACCCATGAGCTCTGCCAACACCAGTCCATTAAGCAACTGGCCCTGGGGTGAGCCAGCTGACCTCACCTTGGAATGGGCCTCAAACGTGCCTTCCCGGGAAGGACTCCAGGCCCCTAGGGAGGGCCTTCATATTTTTAGAAACAAAACCAATCAACAACAGGCAAAAGCGTATTCTGTCTCCACTTTTCAGGGGCCTGGTCCTGACTTTCAGAAACCCAGCTCTGATCTCACAAGGCTCCGTCACAGAGCCCTCCCTCGCCTACCCGGGCAGCCCTGGGTGTCCCAGCACCAGGCACTCTTCCCGTCCCCTTTCCAGCGGTGTAGACAGCTCCCTTTCCCTGGAAGGCCTGGCCTGCCCATAGGAGGTTGAGAGCCAGGTGTAGGAGCCAGAGACCTGAGCCTGAATCCAGCCTCGACCTTTGAGCAAATTACTAACTTTGAGTACGACCTTTGAGCAAATTACTAACCCCTTTAAAGCTCAGTTTCTTTGTCTAAAAAATGGGCATAATCCAGTGCTTCTTTCAAGAAAAGGAATTTATGGGTGCTCATCAATTTGATAAGCATTTCCCGAGTTCTTGCTGTGTGGGGCCCAGCAAGACACAGAAGAGGCTGTGCCCATAAACCACACTCGGAAAAAGAAGAAAAAAAGCCCTGATTCGTGGCCCTCGCCAGTTTCCGTGGTGTGAATACTCCCACTGTCATCGATTTCAAGCTACCAACAGTCAAGCGGGTTGGCAAGACTCCTGCATATTTAACCAGCGGTTTTCAGGATCTTATGAGCTTCTTCCGACCATTCCTCCCCAGAGGAAAAACTTGGTTCTGGTCTTCATGGGCTCACGGTTTCATGGGAAGAAACTAAGAGCTATTTGTAAAATTATTGAATATCTATCTGTCCTACCTCTAGACTAGTGGCATCGGGGTGGCAGGAACAACTGTTTACTTTCGAGAAAATTTTTCCTCACCGTGTTATCCTCAGTCCTGGCAGATAGCAGGTACCTAATAACATGTGTTAGATGAATGAATAAATGTCTTCAATAAAAAACAAAATGTGTGAAAGTGAGCTGAATGCAGAGGTGGAGAGGAATAGGGGACGAGTCTCTCCATAGACAGCCTCTCTGGGGAAGAGATACCTAGGAATTAAAGAAACTATGTATCTAAAGGATGTAGCACGTGGCCGCTATATAGAAAGTACTCACTACGTGGTACCGAACGTTTCCTTTCTTTGTTCTTTGCAACCAAATATCATGAACACCACAGTTCAAATGGCTCCACTTCTTGTCACAGTCGCCTCTGACTTCCTGCCCTCTACCTCTGCCCTCTGTGGAGACCCCCACAGTGGCCCTGCCACAGCTTCCCGGAGGGGTCTCTCTCTCTCAACCACAGCCCTGGTGGCTGAACTGAGGCCTCTGCACATTTCCACATCCATGCTCTGGAATGTTCCAGCATGGAGCATTGGGTCTTCTCTCCATCAGAGGTGGCCCCGGGAGCCTGCGGACACTGGGAGGAAGGCTACAGGGTTAGAATTGGCTTGTGTGAGGCCACAGATCTGTTCTGGGCACAGCCCGGATGATGAAGACCTGGCTAGATTCCTGGCTATCACCTTGGGGAAATCTCCACCAGCCTTGGGAATTCAGTTTCCTAATCTGTAGAAGAAGGATTTAGGCCCAAGAGTGTCTGTGCCTCCTTCCAGCCCTAACATGTTATGATGATATCAGGAGACACTCTCCTAAATGTCTTTGAAGTCTTCAAACTCTCCGGACCTCAAGAACAAGCGGTACCTTGTACATGGCCACAAAAAAAGAGCCTTTGGCAAGAACACACACTCTAGACCCCTATGTCCTGGTAGAAGACAGGTTTGAGGAATAGGGATGTCTCCCTGACCCTATCACCTCTCTTACTTTTCTCCCCATTGCTCCCCATCTCCCCAGTGGTCAGCCTCCCTGGAACACACTGTCCCCTCCAAGTGGCTCCCAACACATCTCAAGCCAACAAGCATGCCCATATACGCCAATCCTTTTTTTTTTTTTTTTTAGATTTACTCATGTATTTTAGAGAAAGGGCACTAGTGGGAGGGACAGACGGAGAGGGAGAGGGAGAAAGAATCTGAAGCAGACCCCGTGCTGAGTGCAGAGCCGGAGCGGGGCTCTATCCCAGGACCCTGAGATCGACACCTGAGCTGAGTCAGACGCTGCAGGGACTGAGCCAGCCAGGCGCCCCTGACGTCAATCTTTCCTGACTACCCCATGTGTGGAAGTCTTATCTCTGCTGGAGAACATCTAGCCGTGGGCAGCTCCCTACTTTACAGAATAAGGCTTTCCGTTGCCGGGGAGCTCTGGGAGCATGGGGTGAGGCCATGCAGCTGGGGAGCAGAGCAGGGAGCCAAACTCTACTGAACGCTTTCTCTGTGCCAGCCACACGGACACAGCTTTCTAGAAAAATCGTGTCCCGACTTGGGGCGGCATGGCTAATTATTCTCATTTTAGACACAAGGAAACTGATGCTCTGGGACACTGAGCCACTTGTTTGAGGACACACAGATGCTTGGTACACCTGCCACCACTGAGGTGACAGTCCCTGGGTCATGCCCACCTTGAATGTGCCCCTCTCCCACCCAGCACACCTCTCTTAGAGGCTCCGGGCCTCTGGGAACCCTCAGGGTAAACTCAGGTCACTTTTGTTGTCCTGGGACTAAGGGGAAGGAAACCTCTCATTTATTGGGTACTTCTTAGGCACCCCAAATTCTCTCAACTGCCGTTCTTCCATTGTATCATATTCTCCTTGCTCATCGCAGGCCATAGAGTTAATGGTTAAGAAGCATTTGTTGAACGGACAAAGGCGTGTCCCTTGTAGACACAGACTGGGAGGCTCCGAGAGGCTGGGTGACCCACAGCTAGTGAGGAGACCTGGGCCCTGAAGCCAAGGCCAGCCGGCTCAGGGCTCAAGCATGTCTCCACAGGAGGCCACCTCTTCTCAACCATGTCGGATTTGTCCCCTGCCTGAAGTCCCTGGGGAGACGGGGGCCAATCAGCTGTGTTTGGAAAAGGCAGGTGTGGAGGCCTCAGGACCCCAGTTACTCATTACCTTTGATTAAATGCTGATATCGCAAACCCTCATAAATAGGCCAAGGAGTGCTAAGTCACCAAAAGGCCAAGCCAGATAAACAAAAACCTTACTGATTAACCAGCCCTGCTTTCCAGGCCTACCAACTCCTCTGCCACCCGGAGAGGCCAAAACTGCCACCTTGGCCAAGGTGGCCAAGGCTCAAAGCCTGGCCTTGTGTTCAGGCCCAGCTGTCAGGAATCTTCAGAACTAGCAGCGCCAAGGGCCACTTGACTTTGGTGCCAACTCGTGGAGTCTCCAAAAGTCCCTGTTGAGGGTGTTTTTCAGGGAAGGCATCCTTTGAGTTCTGCTTCCTCTGACCCCAGGAGAGCCCCTGTGGGGAAACTGGCTTTCCTACCCCCTACCTCTGAGTACTTGGGGCGTGGCTGTCTCCCGTCCCACTGGACTGGGGGCCTCAGCTACCACCTCTACCCTGGCGTTTAAGCTGGATCGGAGTCAGGGACACTGACAAACATCCTCTGGCATGCCCATGATGAGCCCACAAGTATTCTTGGCTTCAAAGTTTTCATGCATTCTACGTGTGGAGAAACAGAAAAAGGGGAGGAAACTGGCCAAGGAGAGGAGCAAACAACCACTGAACAGTTCTGGAATCTTTCAAGAGCCCCCACGGCTCCGTCTTAGCTGATGCTTGCATGCATTTCCTGGGCCCGCTATAACAAGCTGCCATGCTTAGGGGCTCCACACAACGTGAATGTGTTGTCTTATCGTCTGGGGGGGCCAGGTGTCTGAAATGGGTCTCTGGGCTAAAATCAAGGTGTCAGCAGGACTCCCTTCCTTCTGGGGGGCTCCAGGGGAGAATGCATTTGCCTGCTGTCCCCAGCTTCCAGAGGCTGCCCACTACTGCTTGGCTCAGTGTGACGTCACTCTGGTGTCACATCTGTGTCTGGGACTCTGCTTTGCCTACGTCCCTCCTATACATGCCCTTGTGACGCCGTTGGGCCCACCCAGGTCATGCAGGATGATCTTCCCATCCCAAGATCCTGAACGTCATCCTATCTGCAAAATCCCCTTTCCTTGTAAGGTAACATGGTCCCGGTTTCTGGGGTTAGGACACGGACATCTCTGGGGAGGAAGCCATTCTTCCGCTGAGCACGGTGAGTTTGAGTGCTCTTTGCAATGATCACTGACAGACACTATGTCCTGAGGTCACCAAGCTTCCTTCCCACTGACTCACAGGCATGGGCATTCTGAACTTTTCCTGCTGTCCGGGAGGGTGACAATATGCCCCTGTCAGTCTCCTGGGGGTGGGGGGGGGGGTTGCTTCCTCACTCTTGGATCTTGATGGAGCTTTGGCTTCTATTGTCCGCCATGACTCCTCTCTCAGCCCTGGGTTTGGAACTAGACTTGGCTATGCCAAGGTCACGAGGGACCTTGGAAAAACTACTGCTGCCTTTGAACCTCCGTTTCCCCCTTGCACAAAAGGGTCCGTGACATCTCCTCCCCAAAGCGATCATGAGGATGGGTTGAAGCGGTAAACTCTAATTCAGATAACTCAAATACCCATAAAGGCCCCCTTGCCCTTTGGAAGGAGGATAAGATCTCTGGGGGATGCAGCCCAGAGTCTGCCACTCCCTGGCTTATATCCACCAGGGGCTTCGGAAGCACTCCCAGCTGAGATCGAGCGCCCCCCCACACACACACCCCTGCAGACACGGCACGGTCCGGCCCTGGCCAGCTCTCCACCCTCACCCCAGGTTGTCCACACTGGCTGCTCTGGTTCCTTGAACACACCAACCAGGCCCACCTTCTGGGACCGGTCCTTGCTTTCCTTGCCGTGCAGAGCACGCATCCCCAGCAGTGTGGACCCTCTTGCCCTTTAGATCTTAGCTCAGGTCCCATCTCTTCAGACAGGCCCGACTCGCCCGCACAGTGTGATCGGTTCCCCACTTAACTCCCTGTCACCGTCACCATACCTCCCTTCTTTCCTTCAACCCCTTTGCCTCACTTCTCCTCCTGCTGGGCGCCCAGCTGACCACACCTGCCCACCTTCTGGCCCTGGGCTGTGCCCGTGTGACTGTGCCCTTGATAATGGCCTGGGCAGGAGTGATGTGCTCTGTTCGCAGGGTTGGCTTCTAAGAATCTCCCGCATGGTCCTCTCTGCTCCCCCACCCCTGTCTGTAAGGCCGGGAGGCCCCAGCCGATGGGGAGACGTGTGGCACGATAGAAGAGCCGCCGCAAATCAGGGAAGACCTGATAAATATCCATGCTCGATTTCTCTGCGAGTAAGAAATGCACTTCCAGGGCGCCTGGGTGGCTCAGTTGGTTAAGCGACTGCCTTCGGCTCAGGTCATGATCCTGGAGTCCCAGGATCGAGTCCCGCATCGGGCTTCCTGCTCAGCAGGGAGTCTGCTTCTTCCTCTGACCCTCCTCCCTCTCATATGCTCTCTCTCTCTCTCATTCTCGCTCTCTCAAATAAATAAATTTAAAAAAAAGAAAAAAAAAAGAAATGCACTTCCAGTGTGTGAGGTGCTGAGATTTAGGGGTTGTCGGCCGAGGCTGACCTTTGTATTTGCATTTACTGGTTTACTGTCCATCTCGCTAAAATGCCCACTCCGTGAGGCAGAGCCCCAGGGCTGTCTGGGTCCCTGTTGACGCCTCGGCTCCTGGCACTGTCTCTGGGCACAGGTAGGCGGATGACCAAAGCCTATCGGACAAAGGAATAGATGAGTGAACAAATAAAATTGGCCTGGCTCTCCTTTCTATACTCTGGAAAAATCCAAAGCCCACCCCAAGCTTTTGCAAATTCCCAGGCCCTTGGGCTCCAGGGCTCAGGGTTGTGGCTTTTTGCCACCCTTTCTGCCGGGTTCCTTACATTTAGGTGTCTTCATTCCGTCTTACCCACATGACGACAGGCCGCACGTGGAACCCCATCCCCTTCTGTGTGCCCATGCGGGGGAGCCCCATGCACACGGGTGCGCACGCACACGCCGGCCCAGGCCTTTGTGGGTCCTGGGTACTTGACTTTGGTCTGCGGAAGGCAGAGGACCGCATTCCCCTGCCGCCATGCACACAGCTTCCAAAGGAAGTCAACAACCCGGTTTCAATTTCTCACGCTCCCCACCTCCATCCAGACATTTCCACTGCCATTTCAGCCACATGTTCCAACGGCCTGTGAGTTCCCTGGTTTCTGTTTCCTCTTCCTCCTCTCTCTCTCTCTCTCTGCTTGCAGCATGCTGTACTTTTTTCCCCGGTTGCGACAATATCTCCCATTGCCTCCCATTGTGCACACTCTGAGCTCTGTGACCTCCCACCCTCCCGTCCCCACCTCCTGACTCTGGGCAGCCTGTGACCGCATCCGCCAGGGAGAGCGAGGAGGGAGCAGTAGTCATTTCTGAGCCCAGGCCAACAAAGGCAAGGTGGCTTCTGCCTCTCCCGCGGGGACCCTTGGCTCTTGGAAGCCTGGGCTGACATGCGACAAGTCTGGCTCTCTCGAGGCCACCCTCCCCTGCAGAAGCCCAGACCACCTAGTGAAGCCATGCCCGAGGCTCTGGTCGCCTGCCCCAGCTGAGGCTGCCTCGGCCACCAAGCTGGCCCGTGCACATGCCTTTTGATGTTTCCAGCTCCCTGATGTTGTGACATTCTGCTGAGTCTTCCCAGCTGAGGTCCAGGCATCGTGGATCAGACCCAAGCCACCCTTGCGGGGCTCCATCCCAATTCCCGACTCACTGAATTACTGAGCATAATCAAATTGAGGGTTTCCACCCCCAGGTTTGGGGGTGCTTTGCTATCCATTAACGTAGAAACTGGAACGGCTCTTTCCTGCTGTCTCAGAGGCCAAAAAAAAAAAAGAAAAAATGTTCCCCTGGTTTTCTTAAGCCTGGCAAGTTAGCTGTTTCTTTTGTTGTTTGTCTCTGCCCTCAGGGTCTCAGATTCCACCCCAAGTGTCTTGTTAAGGTATTTTTCTAAACAAAACTTCTCTCTGAGAGGTGTTCTGATGCCAGCAATTAAGATAGCAAAGCGTTTTATGTCTGCCAAGTGTCTGAGTGCTTGGCGCATACATATGCTCGATTAATGTTATTTTGAAATTCTGTATTCTTTTTTGAACTCCCGGGGAGCTGGAAGGTGAATAAAAGGCTGGGGTAAGGGAGTAACTTTTGGATTCCAGAAATAGGCATTTGGCTCATTCCTGCCCAGGCATTTATATGAAGCAGGATCCAGCAACAAAAGAGCCCTTATCAGGAAGTTTAAGAGAGACAATTAATACAGAGAAACAGGTACAATGGTGTCTTGAAGACTTGAGAAGACTTCCATGGAGGGTTGCTGGATAAAAGACAGGAAGGCTAGTTAAATTGGCATTTCAGATAAAAATGAATTTTTTTTTCCTGTAAGTATGTCCCATGCATATTTGGGAATACTTATTCTTAAAAAAGGACACGTCGTTTGTCTGAAAAGAAAATTGAACTGGACATCCTGCATTTTTATTGACCACGCCATGGGGTTCTTTGCTTAGCAACACAGAAAGCATCTCTTCCTGGGGTGGGGGGCAAGGGAGGAGGGGCTGATACCAGGGTCCGGGGGCTGAGGCTGACCCTGGAGCTGGCACCCTGCCAGGGCTCTGCCAGCCTGGGGCTGCGACCAGGGAAGGGATGGAGCCACTGCAGAGATGTTACCTGAAGCAGACGGAGAAACGCCCTTGCTCCCCCCTTCCTCCTGCACCCCCCCCATCCCTCAGGGCCTCCCATGGCTGAACCCAGCCCACAGCATGGGCCAAGGAGCCTGGGAAATGTAGTTTGCAAGGGTCAGCCCTCGGGGACAGAGTAGACAAGGGTCCCTTGTCTGCACGATACATTTCATCATGCTTATCAAAAACATATCAGACTTCAACCATTTCTTGAGCCCTCACAATGTTTGTGGCGCCATATTAAGCAATTCATAGGCATTTTGTCATTCGATCCTTAACCAAACTGAGGAAGGCGCGATTCTTTTCTACATTTTACCCATGAGGACGTTAAGCCTCAGAGAGATTAAGAAATGTGCCCACATGCTACACAGGAAGTACGTATGTGTCAGGCTCAGGTCTTTCCTACAGCAGCAGGAGGTGCTTCAGCCCTCTGGGCAGGTAGGGAGAAGGGCAGAAGTCAGAGAACAGGGGGCAACATCAATTCATCCGGACTGTTGGGTCCTGAAAGGGGTGCCATCTTGATCCGCGTCCACATGCTTTGGCTAATGCCTGAAATGCCTTCTCATTCTCGCTCTTCCCAAAGGCATCAAATCCACTTGCTCTTGCCTTCCAACACCCAAAACGTACATGTTGGCAGCCACGTGGGGGAGAAAACAGCAGAATGTAATCGTTAAGAGCCTGAGCCCTGTAACCAGGTGGCCGATTCCAATCCTGACTCTGGTGTTGACCAGCCTGTAACTTTGGGCAAGTTATTGAATCTCTCTGTGACTGTTATTCTTCATTTATACAAGGGGGCTGATGATGATGATGATGATCTCCATGAGGATGATGGTGATGTCTACAGGACAGTCATGCAGATGGCTCATTGCTCCAGACTGCTTCTATGTGTAACAGGTCAGCAGGAGCCCTGCCCATTGATGTGAAGGTCAGTGAATTCACCCGTGGGAGACGCTGGTACAGTGCCTGGCCCATCGTTTGCACCCAGTAAGTTACTACATACATTCCAGAATCAGCTACGCACAGGACAGTGTGCTAAGCTCTGAGGGTACAAAGTTAAAGTCTCTGTGTACAGAGCGATAGGGAGGTGAGAGGGACAGGGAAGCACACCATTTTAGGGTTAGGGTTAGGGCAAGTCTCGTAGAGGATCGGAGCAGGAAAGGCCTTGGGGGATCAGGTCACCCAGACTTCTTCTTTTATAGATGAGAAAATGGGGGTCGGGGAAGGGACAGGGAGGTCCTAGTGCTTTCCAGGGGGTTGGGAATGACGCAGGGAGGACTCTCTGATCTTCTGACCTAGGCCCCAGCCCTTCACATTCTGCATCAACACCTCCCTTCACCCTGCTGCCCAGCCATCTGGTATTTTTTTTTTAAAACGATGCCTTTTTCCACTCAGCCCGCATGATCGAGCACCTGCTCGCTGCCAGGCACAGCGCTGGACACGGAGAACACAAGAGCTCACCTGTGTCTGATTAAGAGCTCCCCATGGAATGAGGTAGACAGAAAGGTGAAGGAATAATTCTGTAGAATAAGCGTGCCGGCTGTCCTGGGGGCTCTGGAAGCCTGATGAGCCCTGGGATGAGGGATGCAAAGGGGGAGGGGGTGATTCATCCTCCAGCCAAGGCTGAGAGGACAGCAGATGGCTTTCCAGTGGTCCAGAGGGCTGCTCCATCCCAGTCCAGCCAGCGAGCATAACAGCAAGAGAGGAGGCAATCCATGTGTGGCCAGAGCCGAAGGTTGGAGGTAGGGGCAGGAGGGGGAATCCGTTTTCCAGGGAGCCCCGGGCTCAGGGAAGAGTGTGACCAGTCTGCCCAGCCCTGCTGCTTCTGACACCCCCGCTCAGCCGCGCGTACGTGCAGCAGACCAGGACACGGCTACAGCCTCACAACACTGAGCCGGGGAGGCCGTGCACGCATTTGCCATCTTTAATAGGAAAGTTCAGCTGGTAAAGGGAAGCCACGTTTATGTAACAGGAAGCTTGATTTTCAGGACGTGCAATGCAATCACAGCCCTATTTCTGGAACAATTCTACGCGCTCTAATTTCTTTAGAAAACTCCAGTGAAACCCCACAGGCCAGCAGACAATGGAAGGGTTCAGCTTTTCTCTTTCGTTGTTCTTGGTTCTTGTATCCCAAAAGCCGGACTGCGGGGAATGTGTAACCTGCACCCCTGAGTTCAAATCACCACCATCGGACACAGGGCTGGACAGCTGCCCCAAAACGGGGCCCAGAGGGGTCTCATGCCTCCCTGACTTCGGGCCATGGGCCCAGAGATACAGACACCGGCCCCTAGATTCTTGCCAAAGCCGGACAGTCTGATCTTTCCACTGCTGCTAAGACCCCAGAGACTTTGAGCAAGTTGTCTATTCACCCTGAGCCTTGGTTTCCACATCCATAAAAAGGGATTATTATTAATACGTATTCTGCCACCTCATAGGGCTCATCTTATCAAATGAGAAGATATAGGGGAAAAAAATTTATGTATTAGTATTTTAATTTTTTTTTAGTTTTTTTTAAAAATTTAGGTGAAATCCATTTAACAATCAACATTTTAAGACGCACTACCCAGTGGCATTTAGTACTTTTATTGTTCTGCAACCACCATCTCTATATAGTTCCAGAATCTTTGCATCAACCCAGAATCTAACCCTGGGCCCATGAAGCAGTCACTCCCATGGCCCGCCCGTGGCCGCACGGTGCCCGCCAGCCCTGGCCACCACTACTCAGCTTTCTGTCTCTATGGATTCACAAATTCCAGCTATTTCACATAAATAGAATCCTATAACATGTGGCCTTTTGTGTCCGGCTTTGTTCACTTCATATGATGTTTAAATATCAGGTGCATCCACATCATGACATTTATCAGTACCTTATTCCTTCTTATGGCTGAAGAATATTCCATTGTATGGACACATCGCGATCTATCCACTCTTCTGTTGAAAGACAACTAGGTGGCCTGGACCTTTCAGCCCTTGTGAATAGTGCGGCTAAGAACATTCACGTCCATATGTCTGTATACCTGTTTTCAATTATTTTGGGTATATACCTACGAGCAGGATACCTGGGCCATATGGCAATTCCATGGAACTTTCTGAGGAACCACCATGCTTTACTGCGTGGCAGGTCCGTTTCCACTTGCAGGGGACAAGCATTCCGGTGCTTCCACATCTTTGCCCACATTTGTCATTTTCTGTCTTTTTGATTACAGCCATCCCAGTGGGCGTGAAGTCGAAGCAATCAAAGTCCTGACTAACGATGTTGAGCATCTTTTCCTGAGCGCATTGTCCATTCGTATAACTTCTTTGGAGGAATATCTATTCAAATCCTTTGACAGTTTTTATAAACTGGATAATTGGGTTGTTTACCTTTTTGTTGTTGAGTGGTAGTTCTTTATATATTCTGGAAATTATCGGGGAGATGATTTGGAAATAATTTCTTCCATTCTGTAGGTTTTTTAAAATAATTTATTTTTAGTACCAGTTAGAAATAATTTAAAAGAAAACTATTATGTATTGGTAGCTATAACATTCCCTCATCTGTCTTTCTCCTTCCCTAGCCCTTTTTTCCTCCTTCTGTTTATTCTTGCTCCTTCTCCTCCTTCTCCTCCTCCTCCCCCTTCCCCTCCCCTCCCAATTCGTCTCCCTCCTCTCCCCTCCCCCTCTTTCTTCTTCTCCTTCTCCCCCTCCTCCTCCTTCTCCTTCTTCTCCAGTAAGAGATTCCAGTCATAACTTTCAGAAGTTTTCAACTCCTTTGGGATGCCTGGATGGTTCACAGAGGAACATTGCAAACTGTTCCTTTATGGAATAATGGAGCTGGTCGTCCTCCAAGTGATCCGTGATTCCCACCCATTTGAGGACCTTGAGCCTGGGAGTGCAGCAAAGCCCTGCCCGAGTCTTGGCCAGGAGCGAGCCCCAGCAATGGAAACCTGGGCCTTACCATCATAGATCCCTTCCATTCAAACCACTTAGCTCCTCACACTTGCACTGTGGGAATGCAGGGTGGTTGCAGTCACGAGGTGCTCACTGTCCAGCTGGGAGATAGCGGTGGGACTGTGTGCAGAGCTGGGGAGTGCAGAGGGGCTTTAGGCCGGCCTCCGCAGTCCCAAGTCCTGCCCTGCCTGCCTCTGACTCATGGGGTGTTGTTCTCAGCCAGATATTTCACTTGTCAGCTCGAGTTTGCTCACCTGTTGCCGGCTGGGTGTTGCTCAAGGAGAGCAAGAATGTAAAGCACCTTATAAAATATGCATTTTATGTAAATATGCTTTCAACCACCACACCTAGCATTCTTTTGGTGACGGCACTTTAGATTTCCCTACTCAGTCTGGTCTGCACCCTTCAGTGCTCTGCATTTTCCTGAGGATAAAGCCCAATATCCCCCAGATTCCCAAGAGAATGGGATCCTGCCTCCCTTCCTCAGTGTCATGAGCACCTTCGGCTTTGTGATTGTGCCACACACTCCTCACCTCCGGGCCTTTGCACACACTCCTCCCTCTGCCTGGCACCCCCTCCCACCCCTTCCTTGCTTGAGTCACCATCCTCACCCCTCACATCTCACCCGAGTGGCCTCTTCCTCCAGGAAGTCTCCCTTGATCTCCCTAGACAGGCTCAGGCCCTGGGCTCCAGGGAACTCTGAGCTCTGTAGCCACACGTCACACTGTTTTCTTTTTTTTTTTTTTTTAATTTTTTATTGTTATGTTAATCCCCATTCATTACATCATTAGTTTTAGATATAGTGTTCCATGATTCATTGTTTGACGTCACACTGTTTTCTGATGGCTTGTTTGACCATCTCCACCAGAAAAACAAGATGGTTACATCAGGGAAGTAAAGAACGTCCTCCCACGGCTGTCGCAGTGCCCTATACCCCACAAATGTGGGTGGATGAATAAATATGGTCCCTAACCCCAGGCTGTCCTAGGACACCTGAACCCCCAGGCAGGGGCCAGACCGAGGTATAACGCACACGGGGCCAGTTGGTATGTGCAGAGTCTGGCTCTCTTCTCATCTGACCGCCCTGGAGCCCTCCCAGCCAGCCTCTGTCCTCACGCCGGCGTGCCCCGGCCTGCTCGGTCCGTCGCACGGGGCCAGGGTCAGGATGTCCCGGACGCTGCCCGCCCCTCCCCTGGCCAGGCCGGGCCACGAAGGAAGCATGTAGCCCATCTCCTCTGTTATGTGGATTAAATGTGTGCTAACCTCAATGGCCGTCCCTCGATCCTGGATTTCCAGGTCCCGTCGCGTGTGGGCTCCAGGGAGAAAGAGGGGATGCGAGTCACGCCTCCATCCAAGTATCCACCAGTCTCTGAGCCTCATGCAGATGGCACCACTATCTTTTTCATGCGGCTGTGGGGAGACTTCAAGGAGAAAAGGCCTGATAAATGCCTGGCAAACAGAAAGGATTCAGACAGCGGTAACACTGCCCCGTTTGCCTTGCACGCACTCCGTCACTCAAATACACACATGCCCATTTTACAGGTTAAGAAACGAAGGTTCCCAGAAATCAGGATTTCCCCCCAGCTCACAAAGCGAATGAGTCACGGAGAAGGGCCGCAGCGGGAAGCCAGCAAAATTCCAAGATCTGGTTGTCCGTCCGGCCCACAGGCCCACAATGTCGTGTGTGGTGAGCGCACAGAAAACTTTCAGCCACTCCACGCTCGCTTGGGGGTTTTGACCTGTTCCAGCTGGGCCAATGCTCTTCCTCCTGACCCAGTTCTCTTGGCTGAGTGCAGAGATATCCGTCTCCTTATCTGGAGGGTTTTGGAATTGATACTTAAAGCCAAGTTTTTTGTTTTTTTTTGTTTTTTTTTTTTAAAGTTCTGATGGGTGTGTGTGTTTTCTCCTGTGGTTTTCATCTGCTTTCTGGGGCCCTACAAAACGCTGAGTGGGAAGCTGTTTGCGGGGGGCGGTGGGGGGGCGGTGGAATCCATTACGCCCTCTGGTGGTTGCCATCGCTGGGTGGCCCGGTCAGCGCTCTCGGCCAAGGTCACAACAGGAACCTTTTTGGCAGCTTGGGCTTTCCCAGGGCAGGACCTGTTCTACCACCTGCAACCAGCCCGCGGGGGCTCGTCTCCAAAGTGCTTCAGTCTGGAGCAAAGCTGACAGTCCCCTGGCCCCCTGCTCTTGTGGGAAACGGAGGTTTCTCATTCTCAGCCAGGACTCAGGAACTCAGGACCTTGCTTTTGAAGTCTTGGGTACACCCCTTCCTTGCTGGTACGTTACTCCACCTCCTAGGGGTTCAGCCTCCTCATTAAATTCTCCTCTAGTGGGGGATTGTGCGTCTTGGCAGGATTGATGCAGGATTAAATGAGATTAATGTAGGCAAAGCATTTGGCCCATGTGGACCCACTGCGAAAGGGAACCATGGTCATTAACAATCTCCCACTTTTCCTGTTGTTGCCGCTGTCTGGCTACCTGCCTATCCCCCCCTTTGGACTGTGGTCTCCTGATGGCAGAGACCTTGTCTTGTCCAGCCCCAGCCCCAGCCCCCAGGGTCCCTTGGTGGGTATTCATCAAATGAAATGTATGTAAACATAAAGTGTATTAGTTCTCCCCACTATCGCATGAGGCAGATAGATCAGGAATCATTCCCACTTTTGCCGAGAAGCCCCATGTCTGGATCTAGGTCTTGGACTCCTGGGGCGTGTGGGGGCCCGTGATCCAACCAAGCCCTCTTCATGGGGGGCCTTCAGGGGGAAGAAAGCTTCAGGAATCTACACATCTACACCAACCAGAGCTCCCTGTTTTGGATAAAGGTTCAGGAAAGCCAGTCCAGAGGTTATAAAACATGGAGGGGGAGGAGTTCTCAGAAGTCATGAGCAGCTACAGGAAGGCGAGGCTGGACATAGGCAGATCCGCAGACACCCTCAGGGCATTCAGCTTTCTGTAGTGTAGTTTACACAATCGGTAAGCTTCTGGAAGGCTTGAGAAAAGATGTTCTCAGTTGATAGCAATCACAGCCCCTGGCTCTGGTCTTCTGTGCTCCAGGAAGTGTACCAGGCACACGGAGGGAGCTCCCCGGCCTTGCCAAGAGGGAGGCTCGCTGCCTGGACCTTGGAGGCATGCCTGGGGGTCCTGAGGCCCCTGCTGCCGTCCCAGCCCCTGGCTGCTTTCCTCTGGCTCCCAGCAGCAGCTGCTGGAATGAGGACCACGTCCCTAGGGGCCCACACTTATGGTTCTGGACTTTATACCCCCCCATTCTCCCCAAACCTTTCTCTTGCTGCACCTGCCATCTGGTTACACCATTGTCCCTTCGTGCCCTGGTACCCGCCATCTTGCTGCCCACTCTCCCTCATTCCTGGTGGACTTTGCAAATTCGTTAAGTGTGTTTCTACCCAATTTGTGCCTTTATTCCGGTGACTTTAGTGTCCCTGGGGAGCTCATGTATAGAACCTGCCCTTCTGGGCCCTGGACATCTACACTCCCTCCACTTCCTCCCTCCACCTTCTGGCTCACCATCACCTGGAACAATTCCATCCTGAAGGCCACTCAGACACCTCATGCCTCATTTCTCCCTAAAGTCCTCTTGGCCCTGGCCTTGGGGCACCACAGAGCCCCAGGGACCTGTGGCCTCTCTATTCACTCCTTCTAGTCTCCTTGTCCTGTTCCTCCTCCTGAGACTGTCCCTACTCACCTCTTGCAGTTTCTCATCCAGACCCACAGCCTCCATGGTCTATAACCTGGCAAGGTCCAAGTCTCTGTGTCCAAGGGGCAGGGGTCATAGGGCCACAATCCCGCCTTCTTGCAATGAGCTCTGCGCTAACAGAGAGATTGATTCAGGAGCCTATTGCTACTTGTACTTTGGGTCCGGCTGAATTGGAGAACACGGCTTAGAATTGCGGCAAAAGATCCAGTTTGCTCTTGCTTATCTCATCGAGTTGAGCTGACTTTTCTATCCCTGGATGTGGCCTCCCATCTGCAGCAGGCAGGCCAGCCTGGAGTGAGCCCCTTGGAGCCCCAGAGATGGGAGCCAATATGGCGATGGTTTCCTGAGCTCCTCGTTGCTGCGTTCACATGGTGGTAGAGGAGGTGGTGGGAGTGGAGGGGGGCAGTTTCTTTTGTCTCTTCTTACAAGGGCACTAATCTCATCCTGGGTCCTACCCTCATGACCTGCTCTAAACCTGATCACCTCCCAAAGGCTCCTGTCCAAGTAGGATCAACATATGAATTTGGGTTAGGGCTTCAACATATGAATCTAGGGGACACGATTCAGTCCATAGCAGTGGGTTGGAGTTGAATACAGCCCGTCTCTGAATCATTCCGTGTGCTCGCAGAGTGTTAGGTGTAGCCAGCATTTCTGAGAAGCAGGTTACCTGGGATTCACCTATCCTGTGAGGACCCAGTGTTTCAGCTGAAGAAGACCAAGAAGGCTTCACCTTGTTCTACGGGGCTCCAGGGCGTGGGCAGGTCCAGGGTGGGCATTAGAGGGGACGGAGCGAGAGGGGCACATGAATACCTCAGCATCATCCTACAGATGGTTATTGTGTCAGGACCTGAGCCCCACAGGTGCCTCTACTTGGTAGGTGTTGAGTCAGTGAACGAAGGAGAAGCAGAAACAGAGGCGGGTCCTTCCCCAGCAGGTGCAGAGGGACCCTTGAATCAGTCGGGGGCATTTCCTCGCCAGGCCCTAGGGCACAGGTGTCCTAGACCTCACAAGACTTCTTCACTTAGGAGGGGATGGGTCTCTGAATATATAGAATGTATTCTTTTGTGACATGACCTGTAGTGAATCCTGGTGTCAATAAACCAACTGCCTAAGGCATGCCTGGGGACAGCTGGGGAGGTCCTGGGACACCCTCCCCCTTGCTGGGTGACACTGTAGTCTCCCAGGACAGGCACGCTTTGTGGCACTCACTCACAGACGCGGACAAAGTGACCTTTGAGGCAGACATCGAAATACTGCGGGAACAATAATGATGATAGAGGAAGGAAAGGAAAAACAAAAAAGAAGTAGCACAAGTGGAAAACATGCATGATGGTTGAATCTGGAGAACAAGCCCGTGGGGTTCATACACTCTCAATCCACGCGTATATTTAAAAACCCTCATGTTTTAAAACAAGAAGCAATTAGAACATCTCTTCCCAGGAACTTCTTTTTGATTCCATTAGCTCTTTGCTGAACAGTCAGGTGTGTGTTTGGAGCAGCCTGAGGGGTGCGCCGGGGAGGACCTTCCTAGGGTTCCCACCACCAAATCCTGGAGGACCTGCATTTGTGGGAGGCACGGAGGGTGCACAGCAAAGGGGGCTCTGGTTCTTGGCTCCTCTACCTGCGCAGGTGCCAGAGGGTCCTAAAGAAATATCTTTAGGTCCTCGGGTCTCTCTGTGGAGGGCCCTGGCTAATTCCTTTTCCTTCCCAGGCTCCTTCCTGCCTGGGACCAGGTGGACAAACCCCCACCTGGCTGAGTGAGCATTCCTGATGGGTTCTGCCTGCATGTGTCGCCACCTGGTGGCAGCTTTCCCACATTCCAGCTGTAATGGGAGCTCTCCCAGGAGAGAACTTGGGGGAAACTGGGTCTCTAATGGAGGGGGATGGGGGCCTGTGTTAACAATACCTGAGAGCAGGGAGCTGATAGGGTAAGGATAACGAAGTGATGCGGGGGGAAAAAAGGAAAAGGAATGCTAAGAGTTGAAGCAACCACTTGGAAAGCAATCAGAAGTAACCCCAAAGCCCCCAGCAATGGGGGTAGGAGCCGGGGAAGAGGTCCAAGAAAGAAGGGAAGGGGGCCCTCTGCTCTGAGGACTGCCTTCCAGAGGGTCACCGCAGACCCACTTCCCAGATGAACCTGGGAGACTCCTCTTGGGAGGCGGCAGAGTGACAGGGAGCCCTGGATCTGCAGAGGGAAGGCTTGCCTTGAACCCCACCTCTGCCCTCAGCTGGCTTTAATTCTGCACCCATTTGCACACATGGAAACCAGGCCAGCCCCACAGGGCTGCTGTGAGAATTCAAGATCATGTCTAGGGAGGCGTCATGCAAAGGGTCATCTGCCACACCCATCGGAAGGTATTATGATTTACACCAATTTTACATTACAGAACCCCAATCCTGGATTTCTGGATCTGTTCACAAGAGATTTGTGCCAACTTTGGATCAAACTTGGATCCATCCACAGATGTACCCATTTATTGGGGAAAAGATGAACCTTAACTCAGCCCACATGAGGCCCTGGCCAAGGCTGTTTCACTCAGCAAATGCTTAGAGCAGCTGGGGCAGATCTCCTCGGGCAGGCCTCCTGAGTTGCTTTTATTCTTTTTTTTTTTAAGATTTTATTTATTTATCTGAGATAGAGTGAATATGAGCTGGTGGGGGGGAGTGGGGAGGCAGAGGGAGAGGGAGAAGCAGACTCCCCGCTGAGCAGAGAGCCAGACTCGGGGCTCGATCCCAGGACCCCAGGATCATAACCTGAGCCAAAGGCAGACACTTAACCGACTCAGCCACCCAGGTACCCCGAGTTGCTTTTATTCTTGATCTCCCACCCCCTCTGACAGCCAGTACCGTCATGTCCCATTTGGCAGAGCGGGCAGTCGAGATTCAGAGAGGTTAGGGGACTCATCATAGTCACACAATAGCGAGAGGCACCGTGGCATTTGAGAGGCTCCCGCTCTGAACCTCTGGGCACTTGGTCGGGGGGGACACTAACCGAGGAGCCCCCCAGCAGGTGAGCCTTTGGGGCTTCTTTAGGACTGAGAAAAACCCGACTGGAAGCTGTGAGGGGCAGCAGGAAAGCACGGCCCTCACAGAAAGATGACAACCACCCCCGAACGATAAAATAGCTTTGTTTTAATTCACTTTGATTTGGATCACTGGAAATATTCCACAATAAATAAAACAGAGCCGAGGCTGGGGAAGGCAGACTCCTGCTAACTTCATTCAAAATGCATCCAGAGTAGCGCTCCGCTACCACACAAACATGGGAGCGAGGCAAGAGGGGAAAGAAAGCAAATTTTAAAATACCAACAACGAACCAAACATGATTGCAAAGAACAAAAAGTGCTCGAGAAACTTTGGCTTTGACGTGCATCCGGTGAAGTGCCAGCACCTGTGGGACGGCCCCTCCCGTCACGGGCCCGGGGTAAGCCTGGCGACTGGCTCGGGGCCGACCGCAGCTGGGCACACACGGCAGTCCTGTCCTTGGCGAGCAGCCGGGCAGTGGGGTCAAGTTCAACACGTTCAATGCAAGGGCCGGACGAAAGGGGACTCTCTATCTCTCTTTCTCGAAACCCGTCAGCCCGGACCGCAGGGGAGGATGACCAGCCAGTGGCCTGTGGGCACGTTTGCTTCCAACCAGATGTCCACGATGGACACGATGATGACCCCGAGCTCTCCGGAGGGGCGAAGCAGCGGCTGGTCCCCGATGGCACGTGGCCCGCGGCCAGCCACCTTTGGGCTTGCGCTCCCCTGGAGAAAGCGTTTTTGGTCATGCCCACACGAGGGACAGTGAGTTCTTTTCTGTTTTCCATTTTTCTTTGTGTTCAGGCTGCCTTGAAGAGAACTGTTAAAGCAAACATTACGGTTCTAAATATTCTCTGTGATTCCACTCCACCCTGGACCCAGAGGCCCAGTCCTTCTGGCCCCCAGAACTTGCAAGAATCGCCCTCCCCACCTTCTTGTCTGGCTTTCCCATTTTCAGTCCTATTTTCTTGAATCTGGCTCCTCCCATTAAGCACATACCCTTAAAAGCATCACTTTAAGAACTTCCTTTCCTGCCCGATGGTTCTGGAAGCCAGAAGCTACGAACCCACCCCACTCTCTGCCCTATCAGGTGGGTGAGGGCAGGGGCTCGGGGTGGGGGAGGGCATGTGGAACCAGGTGCTGATTTGCAGAGGTAACTCCAGCTCGAGAAAAATCGGTCTCCTGGCTCCATGGGGGTTGGGGAGGACGCTGAGCTCTCCCTTCCTCCTCAGCCCCGTCTTTCTGGCTTCAGGCTCAGCACTGACTGCAGGCAGGGACTGACTGCTCTCTGCCCGGGGCCTAGGACTGGTCTCCAGGGAGCAGGCAGAGCCCTGGGCTGGGAGCCCAACAATGGGGTGGACACTCGAGAGCCTCCTCTGGGGGTGGGGGGGCGGGGGTCTCGTTATCCTGCCCACAGCACGCAAACGCTCTGTGGGAAATACTCCTGTCTGATTCTCAGCTACCCTCGCCCCACGTATGGACGCCAACTGGCTTAAGCCCATCGTGCATTCAGTTGTCCCCCATGGGGATTGGCGCTCTTTGGTTAAGACCCCCTGGCTAAGCCAGTGAACACAGAGATGTCTGCTGGGGTGGTGGGAAGAGCCAGGTTGTCTCCCCCACGGGAGGGATGGCAGGAAGAGGCAGACACCAGAGCTCCCCAGGGCCACCACCAGCAGCCTGAGGAGGAGCCCGGTGGGGAAAGGCAGAGCTGCCAGAAACCTCTACCAGGTCACAGTTATTGAAGATGCTGGATGGAACCCAGCTGGGAAAGGCCACCCAGGATGCCTTAAACATAGAGCCAGTGGTGTTCTCTTTTTGCTCAAAATGTTCGACTTGCCCTCTCTGTCACAACTGACTCACTTTTGCAAGTCACATTCCTTCTCTGGGCCTTGCTTTCCTCCTCTGTGAAATGGGAAGGCAGGCGGGAAGGCCTCTCAACAGCTTGAACGGCCTAGCGGGAGGGAGGGAGGGACGGACGGCCAGGACCAGGCAGCCGGTACACAGTCTGCTCACTCTGGGGACCTGTTCTGACTCCACCAAGCCCACATGCAGATGGCGCGCTCTGAACGTGCCATCTCTGAAGGGACTCAGCTCCCAGGACTCGGGGAGGAGCTCGGGTGTCCTCTCTGCTCCCTGTCTCAGTGGGCACTTTTCTCAAGGGATGAATCAGCCAACCAACAGATGCCTGCTCTTTGGGGATTTACGAGCAGAACAATGACCTCATAGTGATGTATGAGCCTTTATCGGTCAAGGGAGTCTTTCGTTTTGGAGGTTTTTAAAGCTGGAACAGGTTTTTGTTTGTTGGCTTGTTGTTACTTTGTTTTTTGTAAACCACTGTCTGGATTCTACATCTCTGAGAATCTAGTAAGAGCTACGGAAGAACTTCTCAGGAAAATGCTCCTACGCACAGGCTTGGGGAAAAAAACACAAGCGTGGCATGCTATTCCTGGGGCCGCCTGTGAACCGCACGAAACCGCCTGTGGCCCCGAGCTCCCCAGATGCCTCCCTCCCTGTTTGTAGAGGGAGAGGCTGAAGCCGAGAGCACAGCTTGCCACAGTGCGGCAAGGAGCTGAGAGGACAGGACCCGTGGCTCCCGACACTGGCCTGCTTCCCACTCCACCAGGACACTGTCACATGTCCTCAAAGTAGCAGTGGCCTGTTAGGAAATGCTCTGGACAGGAAAAGTGGTTTCTCCGATTCAATGTCAGTAACTGGAGCCAACCATCACTGTCCTCCTGCGTGTGTGACCCCACTCCCCACCTGGCCCCAAGGCAGTCCCGCTGCGTTCTGGAGATTCGTAGCCTGAGACTGAACCCAGTCCACAATGACGGAGAAAGAAGGTGGAGCTGAAGGGAAGGAGGTACAGAGCACTCCACGAACCTACCAACCTGAAACCCCGGGATCCACCCAGCGGCGAGCCCCCAAGCCCTAGATGCCCCCCACCCCACGTCTGAGCTTGATTTAAGCTCCCCACACCCCGGCCGCCAGGTGAAGAAAGAGCAAGCTTAAATAAAACTCAGGACCAGCCACAGAGCCACAAAGTGCACGCAATGTCAGTTGAATTACCAAAAAAAAAAGAAAAAAAATCAATCAATCAATCAATAAATAATCAGGTAGGCTGATGAGGATGAATCAGAGCAGCCTGGGAGAGAGAGGATGAGGTATGTCTTCTCCCGCTCTGAAGGTCATGTTCCTGGGATGGCCCTGCAGCCCCCAGGACGCTGTGCCGGTGGCCAGTAGGGACTTGGCCCTGAGCGTGGGCTCCTGGAGAAAGTGCTGGCTGGTGGAGGTTCTGGGTGTGGCCTTGGAAGGTCATGGGCACCAAATCCAATAGCCTGTGAACATGAGTGACGTTCCCCGGCTGATGCGCCTCTGGACAGCGTTGAGCATCATCCTAGCTTTGTCCCAGCTCAGGCACTGTCTCAGGAAACTAGAAAAGATGTCCCCAGCTCTAGAGCAAGGGGGTACGATGCCGGGGGTCCCCCCCATTCCCGAGTCAAGGCTTTTGCCTTATTTCAGCCAATGCACACATTTCTCCCCCAAACACAAAGGCACATGGAAGTAGTCAGATCTGCTCTCAGCCGTAATGATCGCCACCAAGATCGATGACTCAAGGAGACATCAGCTTGGGAAGAAGACATCCGCTGGAGTCCAAAATTCTTTGCCAAGTGTCTATGAAGACCTTCGGGCTGGGGAGCCTCTCCTGGCCACCAGAAATGAGCTTTGGGAAGACAGCGGGGCGGGGGGGGGGGGGGGGGTTGTCACCCAAAGGGGGGGGGGGGCCAGGCAGCGTGCAAAGATAGGTGCCATCTCGCCCCGGTGTCCACGTGGTCCAAAGAGGCTCTGTCCTGAATTCCTCCTCACTCAGAAAGATCCCAGCAAGAGTCAGAGTCTGGGAGTCAGCAGCCCCAGACCCCCGGGGAAAAGGAAGGTCTCTGCCCATCCTCCCTGAGAAACTGTCCTTCACTTGGGAACACAGAGTCTTCAGTATCTGCCCCCTCCCCAGAAGCCAAAATGACTCTAGCGTTTGGAGACTGGATCTCCCCCGCATCTCCCCACCTTCCCCCAGCTGCAGGACAGCACTGAGGGGGGTCTCCCCATCCAAGGCCAGTTCTGACACTCGCTCTGCAGAGCCGGCAGGGCTTGGGGGCCCTGCTGAGTAGATGCTGCCAAATGCTGGGGTGCAAGAGGCCGCGAGGGGCACCTGAACACACCCCCGAGACCGGCCCTCAAAGTTCCCGGGTCAGAACGGCTCCAGCGAGAGGCTGGGGCTGGCCACGGAGAGGCGGGCTCTGGGGCTCTTTGGCAGCGTCATCTCCCCTTAAATATCCGGATTTTATTGATGGATGCCAAGGTGGCCGTCACGTTGGACTCAAAGTCTCCATCGTGCACCCCGGTCTTGCGAAAAGCCCCCGCCGATGGGTTGTTCTCCCAATAGTGATGCCAGTTCCCCTTACTGTCTGCCCCGAAGCCATACAAGTCCACCTGCGGGGACAAAGCACAGGTCAGATCCAGAGGGCGGGGCCACAGGTAGAACCTCTAAGAAGGGGGCACCTGCAGGTTAATCCTCGAATCTGCAAACACCATGTCTGAAGATTCATATAAGCCTTTCTCCCTATGAACCCTTCTAGTTCCTTACTGGACCTCCCAGGGGCTTCGTGCAGCAAAAGCAAGTTATGTGAAAGTCAAGTTGAATGCCAGAAGGCACAATGGGAGGCCCTGAGGGAGGTGGGGCAGGAGAACCTCCTCTCCAAGGCCTGTGGAGGGGGGAGGAGAGCGGGGTTGAGAGCAGGGCTCCCAGCTCTGCCACCTGCTGGTAGAGCCTGGGACTGCCAAACCCCTGCTCTGAGCCTCACTTCCCTCATCTGGAAAATGGGGCCAAAAGGAACTACCACATTGAGGCAGGTGGGAGGAGCTGATCTTTTTTTTCCCCTGACGCTAATTTCCACGTGGTCCAGGGGCTCTCACTGGCCAGTGGCCGGGCTGGGAGGGCTTTCCGACACATGACAAGCATTTACTGAGCCCTTATTCTGTGCTGAGCACTGCGCTAAATACATCAGAGTTCAGGCAGACCTTCATCGGGGCCACCTGCGTGGGTACCGGAGAAATTAGGGACACAGGAGTCAGCTGTCAGACCTCGGAGCCCGTGAATGACCATGAGCACCAGTGAGGGACGGGGGCTAACCTCAGGGCTCCCGCACACAGAGGAAGGCAGGGCCAAGGACTCAAGGGATCTAGGAGAGCAGGTGCCATTTGAATTGGGTCTCGGGAGGTGAGCTAAAGATGTCCAGGAAGGAATATTCGAGGGCCCCCCAGGGAGAGGAGCTGCTCTCTGGGCTGCAGCGTGGAGGGCAGATTTGGGGGTGGGGGCTGGAGACAGCTCTGTGGCAAGTGCAGCTTTGTCCGGAATGCCAGCAGGACCACAGCCCCCCAACAGGGGTGAAGAGACGAGAGTAGCATTTCTGAGGGAGCCAGGGGAGATAAGAGGGGGATGCGGCTTCTGGCAGAGACACCAGGTTCTCGGTGGCCCTGCGGGGTGGGGGCCGGGGGATGGTGACAGAACAACCCTCCCTGGGATTTCACCCAGGAGCCAGGCGGGCTGGCGGTGGGGGGGCAGCTGCGTGTGACCCAAAGGCACATTCAATGGCTCTGCCTGACGTGGGGCCGGGGAGGAAGTGTGGGGGTGCCGTGGCCCCTGCTGCTTCTCTGCCCGGGGCTGCAGCGAGCCCCCCACATCACTGATGGAGACGCGGGCACGGCCTGGAGGACGGTCAGGCAAGTCCACAAAGGGGAACACGAAGACGCTTGGCAAGATCACTGGTTCTCCACCTCGGGGAATACCGGGACCCCCGGGTGCCTGGTTCCCACTTTCTGGTGAACGTGGGCCTGGGCGTGGTCTGGGCGCTGGGATTTAGCTCCGGGGACAATTCTAAGGAGGGGCCGAGATTGAAACCACAGCTGCCCCTATTACGATCTGCTCCGTGATTCTGCCCCCCACCCCGCCCCTCCTGAGCTTCCACCCACTGGTTCTGACTCTGCCTGGGGGCCCGCACGGAGGGAGCGGGGACTCTTGCTCCGGAGAACATCACTACTCCTTGCCGCCCACCCTGAGAGTAGCACAGAGACACACTACAAGCAACAGCACAGAGACCAGCACTCGGAGCTTCCGCAGCAAGACCTATGTCGGGGCCCCGGGGCGGGGGCGGAGGAGGTCCGCCCGATGCGTCGGCAGACGCTCACACTACGCTCTGGGAGACGTGGCAGGAGGAGCCCTCGCGGCGGCCCGGTGGGCACGGGGACGAGGCTGGCGTACCTCATCGCAGATGTGTAGCGAGAAGATGATGGAAAGGATGCCTGTGGACGGGTACCGCCCGTGGCCCTGCAGCCAGCTGTCGAAGACGTACTTGATGAAGGCCGGGTGGTAGATCAGGATCTGCGGGAGGAGGACCCAGCCCTTCGTGAGCCGCTGCCAAGGGCCCCGAGCACCTGCGGGGTGCCCCCCACTGTCGTGGCCTCGGGGGACGGAGCAGTGCACAGGACCAGCGCCCCCGCCCTCGTGGGCCTGACGTTTAGTGGGAAGGACGGGCAGCAGCCTAACCACGGGGCGAGAGGATGCTGAACCACAACCATTATAGGAACGTGGAGAGAACTTAAGCAGACAGACAGTAAAACCGGAGGGGAGAAGCCTCGGGAGAAGGAGACATCCGAGTCGCATTCCTGTCAGGCCAGGGAGGTTCCAGGGAACAGTATGAGTTGGGGCTGGGGACATCCCTGTGACACTGCAGGAAACACAGGCATGGGGACACCCGCTCGGTGGGCTACGTGCTAGCCGTCCCCCTCCTCGTGTTACAGATGAGGAAACTGAGCTCAGAGAGGCTAAGCGAGGTGCCCAGCGTCACACAGCCAGGCTGTCTGGTAGCAGACCCGCCCTTGACTGCCCCCTCCCCCCGCCTTGAGGACAGCGAAGGGGCTTCTCAGGCAGTAGAGGGTATGCATGCAGGTCCAGGAGGCCCAACGCCAGCCCCCAGGAATAGACTGGAGCAGAGGACCATGAGGTCTCTGCTGAACCATTCATCTCTCCGCCTGGCCTTGAGCCACTGGCCGGGAGGCTCTCCCCTCTACCCACTCAGCCCTCCAGGGATTCCCATGTGGCTTCTCCCCTGGGCGCTGCACCCCAGTGCGAAGGGCAGGTGCTGGAGCGCTCCAGTTCCAGCCACACCATGAACGAGCTGTGTGTTCCTGAGCCAGTCCCTTGACCTCTCTGACCCTGATCTCATAGTGTGTGCAAAGGACCAGTGTGGTGGACACGTCACTTCTTTCATCTTCTGCCCTTTGCCCAGGTCTTGGCCAACCCCATTCCGGGGGCCCACTGGGGCAGATGGAGACGGGGGGCAGGAGGTGAGGTCTGGCTTCGAGAGGCTCACACCGTACAGCACCGGTTCTCACACTGCAGCCCGCATCAGCATCCCCGGAGGGCCGGTAGAAGCCCAGGCCGCTGGGCCGTCCCCTCGCCCCAGAGTTTCTGACGCAGTAGGTCTGGGGTGGGCCTGAGTGTCTGCATCTAGGACCGTATCCCAGGGATGCTGCTGGGCCGGGGTCCCACGTGGAGAAACTTTGCCAGGGTCAGTCTGTCGAGCAGGTAAGCTGCGTAGGGGCTCTGGCCTCCAGCAGCCCAGGGACCCCAAGGGCTCTCTGCACCCAGGTTGCTGGCAGAGGGGAGACGGGGCTTTCTGTCATCAAACTGAGCCTCAGCTCAGAGGACAAGGACCTAAGCCTCGACTTACCTTATTCTTTTTCACTTTGATCTTTGCGGGGACAGGAACATAGGTGCTGCAGAAAGAGAAAGAGCAGGTGGTTAATGTGGCGAGGGGGCCGGGCTGCCTGCATGCAGCTCTGGGGATGGACCCTGGAGAGGGAGAGGGCGGTAGGGACGCCCCTTCCCTGCCACAGCCCCGTGCTCCTGTAGCAGTGGCCCAGTATGGACACCAGAGGGCGCTCCTGGCTAATTTGAGAATGTTTTTTAAATGCCGCTTTCCCCCTACAAAGCTTAAGACCAGGGGACTTGCTCCGAGCAAGCCCGAAGGAGGCTGAAGGAGCACAGCTCACTGCTGAGGCACTGAATGATGAGCCCCACAAAGTCCCCCTTTCCATCTACAAGGTTATGTGTGCCCCAAGATGAAGGTGCAAATGCCCGGCCATCTGGCCTTAGTTAGGGGGGCACTTCACTCTCCTGATCCTGTGGGAGGGGGCGGGAGGAGAGGGCGGCTGCGGGCCCAGGGCTGGTGCATTCCAGAAGGAAGTCTGGCAGGGGAGGCATTCGGGTGTGGGAACAGCATGGTGGGGGGCACGGAGGATCAGTGAGGGGGTGGGGCAATGGCCTCTCCACCCCCCACATTCCCCCCCCGCCCCAGGGGGGGCACTCACTGAGAGATCGTGCCCGTGGTGGTGGCACTGACCACCCACTCCAGGTCGGTGGTCTTGAAGGGGACCAGGACCATGCTGACGTTCTCCGCCAGCTCCCTGAAGCTCTCGGGGTACACCAGATGGTGCGTGGTCTTGCTCCCGACGTCCATCTCAAAGCCCGCCGTGGGGGCCTTGTTCATCCTGGGGGAGAAGGGACAGAGGGACACGCATCGCATCACATGGGCGCTGCTTCTGGGCCCCAGCTCCCTCAGCTGGGAAATGGGGATGATTAAGACGCAGCTAGAAAGCTTTTGCTACTTTCTCTTTCTCGATCTCGAGCGAGCCCGGCCATTGTCACCATTGCTGACCTACCGTGTACAAAGCACCATCCTGACCGAGTAACGCAGCGCCTTGCACCTTAATGACAACCGTGCCCGGGAGGTATTCTGTGGTCCTATTTCATGAGGGAAGAAAACTGAACGCAAAGAATTTGTCCCGGGACACAGAGCTAGTGGGTGGCAGCCTTGAACTCAGGTCTGTCTGATCCAGAACCTGACACCTCTCCCCTCACCACGGACATTCCTGCTGCATGCCAGGTACACCAAGGCCCCGAGAAGCCAGGCGTGTGGTCTGAGACGTGTGGTCTGAGACATAAATGCGGAGATCACAGGAACAGGAGACCACTCCAGAAGGCGCCTGGGGAACAGCAGTCCCACCGCCAAGTGAACAGTCGGGGGGCGGGGGGAGATGACAAGAAACCAAGGATACACAGCTTCCCGGAGGATCTATTTTATTGGGTGACAGCGAAATGTATTTACGTTAAAAGCATATAGTTTTATTATGGCCTCGATTGCAAAATGGGGCCGAATTTTAAAGATTAAACCAGTCTTCAAAGAAATCTTGCCCTCTCGCCAGGCCTCTCTGTGCCGAGCTCCAGCCCCGCTGGCTTCCTCCCGTGTAGGATTTCCCATTGGGGTCCAGAGAGGCATGGCTGGTCTGCCTCCTTCCTACAATGCACAGGTGGGGAAACTGAGGCCCACAGGGGGTCGTGGCAGGGCCTGGGGTCTGCGGGGAAGTCTGGGCGTGCTAGCACTGGGGTCTTGACCTCCTGGCCCTGAGCCAAGGTGCCTCTGGGAGCTCGGAGGGGCCGGGCACTCACCTCAGCACGAAGTCGTGCCTGTCGATCTGAGGCCCGTACCAGGACTCCCTCAGGTTGCCGGAGTTGCCCACCACAGCACATCGCCGGCAGCCCACCGACCTCTTCTCCAGCAGGGGGTCCACATTCCCGGGCACCACCTGGAACAGCTCCCTGATGGTATCGTTCAGGTTATTGGGTTGCTTCTCCCGCTGGAGCCTCTGTGGGCCGAGGACAGAAGGAGGAAGGTCAGCCCAGCTGTGCTGCCTCTGGCCGGGGCCGCTCAGCCGCCCCCGTGCTGGGCCCCGAGCTCCCCACTTGTGCTCACGGGGCCCCTCTCTGCTGGGCACCTGGAGACGGACTGAGGGGGCTCAGACAGCCACTTCCCCCTCCCGAAGCCCGGGGGCCGCTCAAGGAGATGGGAAAGAGATCACCTCCTCATTCTGCAAATGCTTTTTGAGCACCTACTATGTGCTCGCTAATGACACCGGGTGAGAGGAAAAGGGACAGGTGACCCTCCAAGGCCACCTCCCTGGCCTCGGCTCCCTTCATCCTCCTGCCTACCCCCCGGGGACCACTGGGCTCCAGCAGGACCAAAAAACCAGCCCTTTGCTAGATGCATCAAGGCTTCTGACGTCTGCCTAGCAAATGTTTTCATTCTCTAAGACTGAGCTCCAGACTTCTGACTTCCTCACTCATGGTAAAACCTGGAGACATTTCCTAAGCAGTATCACCTCTGACCCTGTCACCAGCCGCAGTGCATACCATACCAGATTTGAACTGTAGACGAGAAGGACGCCATGGGGCCCAGACTGGTTGAACCACGTGTCCCACATCCAAACCAAGATTTGAACCCAGGCTTTCAGAAACCCACTGAAAATTCTCTCCCACAATACTGCCCGTCTCAGACCCTTGGAACCTGGACCTTCAGAAAGCCCATTCCCTGGGGCTGCAGGGCCTGGGCAGGGGGTGGGTTGGCAGGGGTGGAGGGGAGAAGTGGCTGTGGGGTGAGTCCTACCAGCCTCTCCCAGCCCCAGGCCCAGGGCAGTATCTGGGAAAGGAAGGTTAGAACTCGCTGTGGCCATTGTCTAGGAGATTTGTGAGGGGCATATGCGGAGATCCAGAGGCATGCAGCCCCCCACCCTGAGACAGGAGGAATCAGATCTCCAAAGGAGAGGCCCCCCAGGAGTGTGGCTCCTTTAGTTAAAACCTTCAGCGTCTCCTCCAACATGCCATGGGAGACCCGTGGGCAGCAACATCTGGACCACTCAGCACACCCCCTGGGAGGGTTATAATAAATAAAAAAGAGAAAGAAAGAACAAGTGTTGGAGAGGATGTGGAGAAAGTGGTCCCCTCGTGCATTGCTTGTGGGCACGGAAAATGGTGTGGCCACCATGGAGAACACACACAGAATACCCACGAAAGGCAGCGCTTCCGTTCCCAGGGATGCACTCGGAAGGACTGAGGGTCACACACAGTCTCGCACACCCATGTTCATAGCTGCATTAGTTGCCAGAGCCAGAAGGTGGAAGCGACCCACATGTCCCCCGGCAGGTGAGCATATGAAACAAGGGTGGAATGTCATGCAGTCATAAAAAAGAAGGGAATTCAGGGTCCTGGGATCGAGCCCCGCATCGGGCTCCCTGCTCAGCGGGGAGCCTATGCTTCTCCCTCTCCCTCTGCCCCTCCCTCCGCTCGTGATTTCTCTCGCTCTCAAATGAATAAAATCTTTAAAAAAAAAGAAGAATGGCTGGGCTTTAGAAACACACTTAGTGACCTAAGCCAGACACAGGACAAATATTCTAGGATTCCACTATATGAGGTCCCCTAGGGGAGCCAATTCATAGAGACAGAAGGTAGAAAGGCAGCTAGCTGCCAGGGTCCGAGGGAGGGGTGAGGGGAGTTCGCGCTGAACAGGGGCAGGGTTTGGGGGCACGATGAAAAACTGCTGGCTCTAGAGGGTAGTGTTGGTGACACAACGGTGTGAATATCCTCAATGCCGATAAACTGTACACTTACGAATGGTTACGATGGTAATTATGTTATGTACATTTCAACACAATAAAACATAACAATCCCCAGATTAAACACCTGCTTGCGATAAGATCTCCCGGGGCAGCTCCAAGCTCCCGGATGGGCGGTCACCCAGGACCTTGCTAACTCAAAGAGCCTGACTCAGTAGGGCTGGGCTGAACCCAAGATCCTGCACTTCCAACAGGTTCCCAGGCCATGCTGCTGCTGGTGCGGGTGGAGGGCCCCCGCCACGCTCTCCTGCAGGCCCCTCCACGGACGTCCCCGTGGTTTGAAGTCCTGAGGCCCCAGGAGACGTGACTTGGGAGCACAGCACAGGCAATGTCTTCACCTGGTTCTGACTGACTGAACTCATTTTTAATGGCTCATTTCAGAGAAGGAAAAAAAAAGTAAGTTCATTTTCAAAGGAAATCTCACATCCCTGCCACAAGTGGAAGGCAAGGATTACTTGGCAGAAGTAAAAAAAGTAATCGCACCCAACCATGGAAACAAGACAACGTTATTTGATTCCCGCTCATACTGCTGCTGGCCCGGGCACGCTGCCCACGCTTCGTTAGAAGGAAGACGGGCACGGGACTGGAGAAGTGCATAACCAAACATCGGGCCAGATTAAAGTCCTTGCACCCGCAAACAGCCAGAGAATCACCAAGGCCTCCAGTCCTCGCGCTGGGATGTGCAGTTCTTGAACGGCCAGCCCCGCCATCACCCTAGCCCCAGGCGGCGTGTGGTTCCACGTCGGTGATTTCGGACCTGTTACAGTGCTTTGCTGTCAGGAGTGGAGACTGAGGCCCAGGGAGGAGAAGGGCTAGGCCATCGGGCGCGTGCGGAGCCGGCAAGAGCTTGGGTGGGAAAGCCGAGCTGTGCTCCTGCAGGTTAGAATCCTAACTCGCGCACCTGCCCGCTGGGTCAGACGGGGCAGGGCACTCAGTGCTGATCTGTGTCCCTGTGCCTGTCCTCCTTGGGAAGGGATACTCCGATGTCCCTGACTCTTGTAAGTGATAGCAAAAGGACCACCAGGCTGCTAACTTGCACATGGGAGGGCATGTTGAAAAGTTCAAAGACATCCTCCCCCTCTCACTCTTCCGGAGGAGCTTCCAAGTATCCCTCTTGGGCAGCACTCCACAAGTGCTTGCCTACCGGGGGTTAGGGCTCCTTGAAGCTGCACCGTGACCTCGGGCAGGGCCAGCAAGCGGAGGCTAGAGTCAGGGGTACAGGTGCGTGGGGTGGGCGCTGGCCGCAGCGAGGGAGGGTGGGGGACACGGGCTCCACGGCGCGGTCCACTTCAGCGGGCGGGGGCCAGGGAGGCGCACGTCCGGGACACACACTCAGGGCACAGATGGGGAGAGCCTCACTCACTCCTCCTGCACTTCTGCCTGATGGCATGGGGAGCTTGGGGGTGTAACTGTGGCCCAGACTGTCCAGCCTGGAGGCAGGACGTCTGGCGTTCTGTACCCCCCGTCTCAGACCCCTGTGTTGGAAAGAGGTACCCTCTCCTCCCACCCTTCCTCTCTGCTCCGCCCAGTGAACCTTGCTCTTCCTTCCATGTCCAGCTCGCCATGCGGCACCTCCCACAATCCCCTCAAAATACTGGTCTTTGCCTTATGCATGTGCTTGGCACGCAGGTCCCCGGCCACGGGCGTAGTGTAATCGGCAGCTGCCGTGGGCTTGTCTGTCCGGCCCCGAGCATCCGAGCAGCAAGCACGGACTGACAGACAACACCCGCTCCGTGTGCTGAGTGAGTGAATGACCTCTGCCACGGTTGACACGCATTCACACATCCACCGGACCCATCGCTGCAGAGCCCCCATCGTGTGCTAGATGCCGCGTGCGGAGGGCAAGCGAGAGCAGGCAGGCGTGCCGGCCTGGGAACGCTCGTCACAGGCGGCAGTGTGTGTTCTGTGCTTGTACGCCAGGCCCCGCGCGAAGGACTTCACAGGCATTTCCTCATTACTCCCCGTAACCGTCCTATGAGCAAGGGCGTATGAGGTACCCATTTTACAGCTGAGCAAACTGAGGTTCAGCGAGGTGGAGTGGATGGCCCAGAGCCCCCAAGATAGCTTGAATACCCCGACCTGACTGCAGAGCTCGTCCTTGAACTAGAATGTCATCCGACTGTGCCCCTCACCAATGAGGCGGGCCTGACAAGTGAGAAACGGAGGCAAGGTGTCTTCACAGGGTGTGGTGAAGGCGGGGGGCGGGAGGGCTCTGCCTGGCAAGTTTGGCCTGGGGCCTGGCCAGAGTGGCACTTGGCATCGGACGGGGGTATGATTGTCTTTTGTGCACTGAGCACGATGCTTGGGGCAGGAAGCTGTCTCCCGTGGGCGGGTCCAACAGTGTGCGGAAATGAGGCCGGGGCAGAGGGGACCCTTGTCCTGGTGACTGGGACGGAGGTGGGAGGAGAGGCCCACAGGGTCCGCAGGCTGCCTGAGGGCGGGTGGGGGTGGCCCCGTGGGATCGCTCCTGTCTTCCTGCTCCCGCCGGAGCTTACACCTGCCCTGTCTCACACCTGCCTTGTCTCCTTCGCCTGCTGGGATTGCGATGCCCATTGATGGCGACCTTGAAGCTCAGAGGCGGGGTGGGAGCTCGAGACCCCACAGTTCTGGCCTCAGACTCCTCCTGGCTCAGCTGGCCGGCCCGTCACATACACCCCTGTTTCCTGGGGAAGGAGGCATGAAGGGTCTGTGGGCCTGGCTCTGCCCAGGGCTTCTCATCAGGATCAGATGGGTGTGGGTGGGGGCCGTGCCCAAGGGGACAATGGAGTCAGCACCCTGATGCTGCACTCACCAGGTGCTTTGCCATTCCCAAGGCACCTCAGTCCCTTAGCCTCCAGCTTCCCACCGCTCCTTCTCTGATCCACCCAGTCCTGGCCTCCCTTCCATGGAGCAGATGAGCAGCCGTGGGCAAGCGGAAGGGGAGGCAGGGGTGTTGGGACAGGCGGCCGAGTCCCAGGTCGGGCTTCGCACCGATGGCCGAGTGGCCTCAGTCTTCACGGGCCTGGGGGCTCCCTCGCACAGACTAAGTGGGAGAACAGGGACTCTAGCTGTCTGCTCTACCCCAGGGCTCTGAGGGGTCTGGGACAGAGTGAGTCTAGGGAGAGTTTGGGCCTGCCTCCTGGTCCCGTGGCACCAGCCACCTGCCGCTGGTTCTGTGCTCCCAGTGGGCTCCCCCCAGGCTCTGAATGTCTGAAAGGCAGGGGCTCTGTGGTCGGGGTACTGGGTCTGGATCTGCCCACGCGCTTGTCCCAGCTGCCTGCATGCAGATCTATGATGCATCTTGGAATTCCCAGGGTGGTTTTGATTTCAAATATTCTGTGTCTCTACGTGGAGAACAGGAGATCTTGTCCCATGTGGTATGATTCTTTACTCAAGACATGTGACCTCTGTGTTGTCCGGGAGCCCAGAAGCTCTACAGCCCTGCTCCTTTCTATTGATTTCTATTCACAAGGGCTCTCTATCCCCACCACCCGTCCCTTCCAAGTGGCCACGGGGGGCTGAGCTCCAGGGAAGAAGGGCTGCAGATAAGGGCTGGGGCTGGGGACATGGGAGAAAACTTAATAAAATACCAACAGTCACTTGGAAAAATTTTTGTTCAGCCTTGATAAGCGCTGGGAGGGGGGAAGCACATTCATTATTACTTGCCCATTCAGCCAGCAAAAATAAATACAAGTGTTAAAACCTAATGTTTGCAGTGTCATAGAGAAGCTGGTGAGGCGGCTGTTAGAGCCTCAATCTGAGGACTCAGCCAGACGAAGAGGTTCCTCAGAAGCACTCTTGATAAGACCTAGAAAATCAGGAGCAAAACCCAGGGACCGTGATGCCACATCCTAATTCCTAAGTCTAGAAGGCACAGAGCAGGTCCTGTGAAGATACACAGGTTATAGCAAGAAACCGAGGTTTTTTGTTTCTTGTTTTTTTTCTTGTACCTTTTTATCCGTCCTGGGCTAAGCCAACCTGAGAGTTTTTGAAACTGCCCTCCCCGAGGACCTTCAGGAAGGAAGCAGATGAAGTCGTCCTGGCTACCTACTCTAGAAGTTTCTCATCACTACTTCCAGGGGCTGAATGGGACGTGCTGTTTGGAGCAAGTCACTTTCTTTTCCGAGTTTTTTTTCCCTCCCCCCGTGGTTATGGGGGCAATTCTGCACCCCCTGTCCCCTGCCAGGGTCAACTGGCAATATCTGGAGACATTCTGGTTCTCACAGCTGGGGGGTGGGAGACTCTGGCATCTCATGGGTAGAGACCAGGGATGCTGCTAAACATCTTACGATGTGCAGGACAGTCCCAGAAACAAAGATGTATCCAACCTCAACTGTCACGAGTGCGAGGTTGAAACGCTGCCCTAATCCTTGTCAAGCCTGGTCCGCTGCCTCCTTTAGCAGACACTAGAATCTTCGAGGGGGTGAAGACCCTGCCTGTTCTGTTCTCTGTCACCTCCCCAGGACCACCCCAGGACCTGCACCCTGAGGTGCTCAACACAGCTTAGTGAACCAAGACTGAGCCCGGACATTCCGATCCACTTCTTCTGAGTCACTGTAGACTCTTCTAAGCTGTTCAAAGAGACCGTAAGCTCCCAGATTGCAACAGTTGCTTGAAGAGTTGCTGACTGGGAAAGCCGGCCTCTTGCAGGAAGGCCCCCCCTGATTTTCTCAGCCTACACGCAACTCTAACTTCTTAACATGATATAGGAAGAGCCTCATGAGCTACATCAATGGCCTCATTGCTCACACCCCACCCCTCACTCACATTCGGATTTTAGCCATGATGCTCTGCGCCTCCAGCAACCACACAGGCCTTTCTCACACCTCCAGGCTGATACGCACACTGGTCCCTCTGGAGAGCCCTTCCTGCAGTCCCCGCCAGGACAACCTCTCTGGGTCCTTTAGGAGGAGCTCCACCACAGTCTCCTCTGGGAAGCCTTCTCTGACAGCCCCCGCCCCGGCCCCAAGGTGGGTCTGGCGCCCCTCCCCTGGGTCTCCGCATTTCCTGGGCCACTTCCAAAGCAGCACATATCAGCCCGGCGTGTGGCTGGCTGTCTCCTTCTCTCTCGCCACCCCATAGACCAGAAAGGGGAGGCTGTCTTTTCGATCTCAATATATCGGTGCCTGGCATATAGTAAGTGCTCAATAAATCTGCAAGGAATAAATTCTTTCTTACTCCCCTTCACTCCATTTTGGGGTTCAACCACCGGAATAACCTTCAAACCACTAGATCAGATCATGGGACTCCCCTCAGATTCAAAGCAGCTTCCTGCTGCACAAAGAACCAACCAGAAGCCCCACCGGGGGGCTGCCCACTGCGGGGCCCCCGCTCCTTCGACAGACCCAGCGGATGCCTCCCCAGGGCTCCTACGCTCGCTGCTGTGTGACCTGTGGCACATTCTCTGGATCCTTCCATGCCCGGTGCCTTCTCTACCTCCGGTCTTAGCTCAAGTCCTGCCTCTGCAGAGACCTTCCCCGATGACCCCATTTACAGAGGCCCCGGACCCCCAGCCTCTCTCCATCACAAACCTCATATGACCTCCCTCAGGGCATTTCCACCTGAGCCTGTCTTCTTGGTTTCTTATCTGTCTCTCTCAGCCAGGACACAGTTCTGTGAGAGTGAGGACCGTGTCTCTTTTTTGCATCTCGGTATCTGTATTGCGTGGAACGAACCTCCACACAAGTATGTCCAAGTCCCAACTCCCTGTGAACGGGACCTGGTGGGAAAGCGTCTTCACAGCGGTTATGAAGCATCTCGAGATGGGATCATCCTGGATTTAGGGAGCCCTGAACGGAGTAACAGGTGGCCTTGCAGAGAAAGGCAGAGAGAGACGGGAGACGCAGAGAGGCCGAGAGGAGAGGGTCAGGTGGCGTGATGGGTCTGTCGTATTAAGGCACGCAGTTTGTGGCAACCCGCTAAGGCAGACACGGGAAGTGAATACAGAACGCCCTGCTCTGATTTACACATCGTGGACCCTCCATAAACGGTGGTTGCACGAACGAATGAATGCCACCACCCCGAATCCTGCTAGGCACCTGGCAGGGCCCCCCGGCCCGCCCCCTGCAGCCACGCCCCGCCCGCCCCGCCCAGCCCCGGCCCCGGCTCTCACCAGCCACCACCTATATGTGTCCTTCTCCAAGAACGCGTTCTGCGTGGTCAGCAGCGGCTGCATGGACCGGTTGAACCTCTCGTCGAACCAGGCCGACACCTTCTGCTGGCTGATGCAGCGGGCGCAGCTGCAGGGCCTGTGCGTGTATTTAATGAACTTCTTGAAGTTCTCCGAGAGCTCGACGACCATCTGCTTGGGAAACCAGGTGGTGGTCACCATGGTGTGGGAGTAGTTCAGGAAGAAGGAGGTGAGGAAGATGAAGAGGACGAGGAGGGTGAGCACTTTGAGAGTCCTCTTTCTCATGGTCACCATTTCTGCCGTCCGGACGGGCGCCTCCCGGGGCTGGCTGGGCTGGAGGAAATCACGCCTGGTCCAGGGGGAATTTGGAAGAAAAATCCCGGAGATGGAGGCTCGGTCACAAGGTGAGGCAGGGATTCCCAGGGGGGCCTCCAGGCCTGCTAGGGCCGACTTCACTCCCGCCGGGCGATGGCCACGCCTGTGTGCGGGACATCACCCCGTGATGGTCTGAGGCTAAGAGGACCCCTCTGGGGGGCTTGGCCCTTCTTGCATATAATTTGTCTTTTCAGGAAATAAGTAGGATGCTTTGTCAGCAGTCCTGGAACAGCCAACAATGTCTCTTGAAGCTTTAATCAAACTTAATAAAATGACTTCCTTTCCCATCCAAAGGGGTTGAGGGGTAATTAATCTTGGTGACAGTGCAGGGACTCTCGGGGGTGAGGACCTTGGAGGAAGGGTCACGGTGCAGGACAGAGGCACGATGTCTTTGCCACTGTCCTCCGGAAAGGGTGATGGGTGACGATGCTTAATTAGAACCGGGTCTTTCCCATGCTGTCACCAGAGATGTGGCCGTTAAGCAGCATGCCGGATGGAGGCACTGAGGCTTGCCTGTCATCTGCACAGAAAAGGAGGAAGAAAACAGGATGAAATTCTATTACCTTGTTATAAAACAATCTTTCTCTCTCCCCACCTCCTCCAGGATAAACTCCGTGATCTTCTGCTCTGGCGTCAAGCCAACATGGTGAGTGGCTCTGGACCATTTATTTACCCTCTTGAGCCTTGGTGTGTGCATGTGTATGATGGGATGTTAACGCCCATTCTGCAAGGTCTGCTAAGGGACACAGGGGTCACCCTGCCATCTTTCCTGCAACCAGAACTGGGTCCATTTAAGCATTCCACCAAAGTCGTGAAATGAGTCAATGATGCACATACAGTGGAATGCATACGGATTGCTGAGTACCTGCCAAGTACATGCTACTTTCTCTCTCCTTCACTCTCTTTTGGATTCTGAATTTCAATAAGAATTGTAGGCTCCTGCCCACCTCGGCATTCAAGCTCTGCCTGTTTGCCTCAGTCCTACAGAGTAGGCTTTAGCTGGCCCAGGTTCAAGTGCCGCTTTACCAGCTCTGTGGTCTTGGGAAGTTAGTCAGTCTGCCTGGCCCTCAGCCTCCTCTTCTGTAAAGTGAGAAAACAATACCTCCACTTACCAATGGTTACAAAGATAAGATAAAATGCTGTAGGCTGACACTCTGGAAAACAGTATGGACGTTCCTCAAAAAGTTGAAAATAGAGCTACCCTATGATCCAGCAATTGCACTACTGGGTATTTACCCCAAAGATACAAAAGTAGGGACCCGAAAGGGTACGTGCACCCCGATGTTTATAGCAGCAATGTCCACAATAGCCAAACTGTGGAAAGAGCCAAGATGTCCATCGACAGATGAATGGATAAAGAAGAGGTGGTATATATATACAATGGAATATTATGCAGCCATCAAAAGGAATGAGATCTTGCCATTTGCAACAACGTGGATGGAACTGGAGGGTATTATGCTGAGCGAAGTAAGTCAAACAGAGAAAGTCATGTATCATATGACCTCACTGATATGAGGAATTCTTAATCTCAGGAAACAAACTGAGGGTTGCTGGAGTGGGGGGTGGGGTGGGAGGGATGGGGTGACTGGGTGATGGACACTGGGGAGGGTATGTGCTCTGGTAAGTGCTGTGAATTGTGCAAGACTGTAGAATCTCAGATCTGTACCTCTGAAACAAATAATGCAATATATGTTAAGAAAGAAAAAAAAAGAAGAAGAAGAATGTAGCAGGAGGGGAAGAATGAAGGGGGGGAAATCGGAGGGGTAGACGAACCATGAGAGACGACGGACTCTGAAAAACAAACTGAGGGTTCTAGAGGGGAGGGGGGTGGGAGGATGGGTTAGCCTGGTGATGGGTATTGAGGAGGGCACGTTCTGCATGGAGCATTGGGTGTTATGCACAAACAATGAATCATGGAACACTATATCTAAAACTAATGGTGTAATGTATGGGGATTAACATAACAATAAAAAAATTTAAAAAAAAACAACAAAAAAAATAAAATTCTGATATCTGGACTAAAAAAAAAAAAATGCTATAGGCTGAGCTGCTGGGATCTATTAGGCAATTGCTAAGCTTTTCCTTTTTTCAATGCCTACATGAATGAGTATTCTTGAATGATCCACTCAAAGCCGGACACGATGGGCCATGCATGTACATCTACTTCCTCCAGCAGTCCTCAAAGTAGACTGCCAGCCAGATAGGGGGTCCCCATTTTGTCCTCAGAATAAACTGAGATTCAAGGAGATTAAATGACTTGCCCAAGGTCACGGGGAAAGGAGGAAGCAGGACCTGAATCCAAATCCACAGGCCTCTGATTCCATGTGCGTGGAGGGGAGGGGGCACCAGGAACTGGGGGCAGAGGGTCTACTCTGGGAGCAACACCCTGTCTCTCAACTGGTCTTCAGTGGGAAGAACAGAGAGAAAGGGGGAGTGTATTTCCATCAAAGAGAGCACCTCCTCAGATGTCCATAACATGAGCCCCCAGACCACACTGCCTTTGTGCTGTCACATCTCTTCACTTGAGCATGATGTCTTTGATCTTTTCTTGGAATGTGTCCCCTGTCCACGACCCAGTCTCTGTCTGGTCAATTCGTCCCCACCCTTAACATGTAGATGTCAATGAGCAGGATGCATTTTTTCTAGGAAAGTGACAGTTGAAGGGTTATTAATTACCTTTTGGTAGGAAAAGAGGGGGGTGCTCAAGAATCAGGCTAAACCCATAGTGCTTCCTGGAGACATCCAAGGTCCAAATGTGCGTCTACTCCCTCAACTCTTCAGCTCAGTTGGCAAGGGCATTTTGATTCACCCACTTCTCCATTTCTCATTGTTCAAAACAACCTGACTCGTATTTATAACCTAATGGTGTCCAGGGTCATCCTTTCCAGCCACCCCTTGCTCCTCTGGCAAGAAGCAGCTCTGTCACTGGAGTGAGATTAACCTGCTTATTTTCAAGGGTGGGCTCTGATTTAATTTGGCTGGCAGAGATTCCTAGTCCTCTTGGTCCTGGGATGGGTATGTGTGCTAATTCATGGAATCACACTGAAACCCCTGACTTGTAGGGAGGGAAGAAACTTTATTTTGTTCTAGCTATTTGATTTTTGCATATAAAAGTCAGGCTTGTGCTGGCCATTTCATTTTATTTTTTTACTATGTAATCTTTTTAATTTAAATTCAATTAGCCAACATATAATATGTGCTGGTCATTTTAATAGCTCATGTGGAAGAGGTAACAGCTGAACAGGGCTGAGACAAGTGGTGCTGACTCCCTGATCTAGTCATACCTGCAGTCTACCCTACACCTCAAATTTTTAATGACATGTGATAATAAATCCCCTTTATTGCATAAAGCACATTATTTATATAAAACTTGAAGCAATGTGACTGACCCACAGGTCACAGCTGCTCCTGCCCAGGCTGACCCCCACTGTGCAGAAAGTCCATCCCATCCTGCTTGGTTCTTACTCATTCTTCAGGAATCAGCTGGTGCTGACTCCTGGAGGAAGGCCTGCCCTCTCCTGGCAGGAGTAGGGTCCTCTCTTGGCTTCCACGGTGCCGTGGCTTCCCCTCCGCCAGCACTGTTTACTTATCTGCCTCTTCCCTGGGTTGGGAGCCCCATGAGGATAGGAGCTCAGTCTCACTCATTGTTGGGCGCCTGTCACCTGGCATGAAGGAATGCAGAAGCGAATGAAGGGAAAGGCAAGGGCCAACAATTCAGAGGAGAGATGTGAGCAGAAAAGCACAGACCAAGAGTCAGAAGACTCTGATTCTCAGGCTGCACCACCCATTTGCTGTGTGACTGTGAACAAATTACCTGCCCTCTCTGAACCATTTCTTCAACTGGAAAATGAGGATAACACCGATTCTGTCCACTTTTCTGGGCTGTCAACCGGGCAAAGTCTGTCTCGTTGTCTGATTCACTCACTATCTATTTTCTAGGGGCCTGTGGTGGGCCAGGCTCTGGGACAGGTGATTGGGACACATCATGAAATATTCTAAGGTGGAAGCTTTGTAGGCATCTGCAAGACCCTGGTGCCTTCAGGAGAAAGGAGGCTGGTACCCCTGGATCGACGGAAAGGAGAGGAAAGGAGAAGAGAAGGCATGTGTGGGGTGGGGTGGACAGCGTGGGGCTGTGGAAGCCATTAAGCAAGACTAAGTTTGCTCTGAGTGACGTGGGACCCACTGAAGGGTCTGAGCAGAGGGGCAACACGGTCTCACTGCATCTGTCTCGGTAATGAGCACAGCCCAAGACGCTCTCGCTGACTCCGCATCCTGATGCCAAGGTCAGAGACAAGGTCACTCAAATAGATGACTGTTGAACCACACAGACCAAATACAATTCTGAACGAGGGGTCAGGTTCCCGACAATGTCCTGGCTCTGCAAGGGAGGTATTCATGGTCTAAGCTGATGCTGGGGTAGGGTGAGAGTGGGGACAGAGGGCGAGGCTGGGCTGCAGAGGCAGGAGAACTGTGACACCCCCCTCCCGTCCACTCAGCACGTGGTGGGAGCCGCATCTCTGAGGCCAGAGTGCGTGCTCGGGTCCCACCGACCTGCAGAGGCTTCTGAGCTGCTATCAATTAGTGCTTTTCAAAGCCTTTTGAAATAAGCTGCAGTGGAAAAGCAAGAACACCCTTCCACCCCTTCCCTGGCCCCAGGGAAGCAACGAGGAATGCGTGACTTCCCCGCACTCCGGTAAGTGAGGCAGCCTGCAACACCTGGGGGAACGCCAGCCCTGGCTCCCTGAAACAGAACCCAGACCAAGATGCCATGTGCGCGGCGAGGGAGGCCAGCCCCGCCTCCCCAAAACAAAGTAGGGGGAGGACACGGCTCCCTGTCCTGCCTGCAGAGTGGCTGATGTCTCGCAGCCACATAGTGGAGGACAAGCATATCCTGTTTGTCCTGCTCTGCAGATACTGAGCTTTTTACAGACAGAAGGTTTGTGGCAAGCCTGCCAGTGTCGTGCAAATCTACCCGTGGCATTTTTCCAACAGCATTCGCCCACTTTGCGTCTCCGTGTGACATTCTGGTAATTCTCGCAGTATTTCCAACTTTTTCATTACTGAATTTGTTGAGATGATCTGTGATCGGTGATGACAACAGGCTGAAAGCTCAGATGACACCACTTTTCGGCAATAAAGGATTTTCAAATTAAGGTATCTATCTTGATTTTTAAAGATAAAAGGCTATTGCACTTTTAATAGACCCCTATAGTATAAATGCAACTTCTTTTTTTTTTTAAGTTTTTTATTTATTTATTTGACAGAGAGATACAGAGAGAGCACAAGTAGGCAGAGCGGCAGGCAGAGGGAGAGGGAGAAGCAGGCTCCCTGCCGAACGAACAGGGAGCCTGACGTGGAGCTCGATCCCAGGACCCTGGGATCGTGACCTGAGCCAAAGGCAGACACTTAACCGACTGAGCCACCCAGATGCCCCAAACGCAACTTCTGAATGCAGTGGGAAACCAGAAAATTCATTTGACTCGCTTCGTTACAATGTCCACTTTATTGCGGTGGTCTGGAACTGAACCCACGATTATCTCCAAGGTCCGCCTGTCCTGGAGGAGGCACGGAGAATGCGTATGTGACAGTCTAACGGGGTCACCGGCACAATGTTGAACACACATTAGCACCCTTTCAAGGGTCCAGAAAGTCAAGATTTCTCAAAAGAGGGTCCCTAACAAAGATAAACCCACCCGGGCAACAGGGAGACATTGGCAATGACCAGCCACTGATAGATAAGCTGTTTCAAATGCTTGGAAAACGAGGTGAATGAACAGCATGGGTTTCTGAATGTTTAGTTCACACCTGCTCAAGTGCACGACTCTCCCCAGGCTGGGATGCCCTCCTAGCCCTCTGCAGAGTCCCCTGCACGAGGGCTGCTGGTAACATCAGCACTTAGGTCTAATAAGGAGGTGCTGCAACTGTCATCTGTGTGATCCTCACATCAACTGGGCAAAATGGATAATCATGCTTATTTCCCTGACATACAAAACTGAAGCCCAGAGAAGGCAAGTGACTTGACTAAGGTCACACAGCGAGACAGTGGCAGAGCCAGCACTCTGACCCAGGCTTCTGCCTCCTCCCGGATCTTTCTACGTAGCCATAGCTGACCCTCTAATTCATTAATACCTGCTCTCATCTTCATTATCTCCTTTCTTGTCATTCCTTTGGGCTTGAAATCTGTCATCTTTCCAATTTCTTGAGACAGATACTACATTGTTCACATCCTCTTCTGCTGTGTGAATTAGGGTATTGCGTTCATTTTGGTTATTGTCTTTCTCAGTTCTAGAATTTCCACCTGAGCAAAATTTTTATAAGCTCTAGTTCTTTTCAGGTGAAATTCCCCACCTTGTCCATCTTCCTGAAATTATTCATCACAGTTATTTTAAAGATTATGTCTGCACCTTGTGACATCTGGATAGCATAGGGGTCTATTTCTATTGTCTGTTTTCTCTCTTTATCTCTCTTTGGTCATTTGGTTCTGTCCCCTGGCATGCCTGGTAACGATGCATACTGTGTGAGCCAAAAGCGTAGAGACTCTGGAGCAGGCTGTCCTTATTCAGAGAGGAAGGTGCTTTCTCCTGGTCGGCAGGTGGAGCAGGGGCATGTTACTTTGTTCCAGGTACCAGGGTGACTGGGGCCACACTTCAGTTTTCACAGTGACTGGTTATTTCCAATTTGCTCCCACTTATTTCTGGTTTGCCCCCACTAATAGGCCACAGCCCTTCTCAAAGGATAGCTGGGATGCCTACCGAGGCGCCTCCTCCTTGCATGTTCTCACCTCTGATCTCCCCTGCACTGTGAGGTTGTCAAAAGCTGGGTCTAGCCTTTTAGTCTCTCCGCTGCTGTTTGTAGCTTGGATTCTCAGGCTCTGGTCCCAGGCAGCTGAAATACTGGTAGATGCCTTGGAAGGAAGAAGAGATGCAGAGCATTCCCTCTTTTCTCTGTGGTTCCCTTTGCTCTAGGTTCTTGGTCGCTTAGGTTTGTGCTGACCCGGAAGTCCTGAGTTCTATTTTTAATGTAATTTAATTTGCTTTACTCCCAGCCTCGTGAGACAGCCCAGCACTGAGCTGCCGTGCTCTCTGCCTGCTTTTGGAGCCTCCTACGAGCCAGCACATCCCTCATGCAAGAAGGGAGCTGGAGTATCGGGCTCCGCCTCCCATTCATCGCCCTTCTCTCATGGATCTTCACCTCTCAAGTCCTGGCTGCCTTGGCTGTTCTCTTAATGCCTCCAAAGAGCTGGATTTCTAGCTCATTCAGCTTTTTTAGTCCTTGGTGGGAGAAATGGTCTACAAGCCTCTGCCACTGCTGGACGTGGAGGCCACACTCGCTTTCCTCTGCCTCTCTGGATGCCCGGTGCCTGGAATGGAGTCCTGGGTGTGGGGGGAGCTTGGAAAATCCAGAGAAGAGGGCGGGGCCCAGAGAAGCCCCGAAGGTGCCACGCAAAGCAAATCGCGTCACACCAGCCAAGCGAGCAGATGGTGGGAGGGAAGGCAGCAAATCAACAGGCGGAGGGCGTCAGCCGCAGCCTCTCGTCTGTCACCACCTGCCCACCCCCAGCTCCATCTGCTTTCACTTTGTCTCCACACACACCAGCTTCAGGACACAAGGAAGGATGACTTCCCAGCTCAACGCATCCTGAGAACACTATGAGTAGTTACAGGGATTTAGCATCCAGGAGCCTGCTGATCATTGATCCCACTATGTCCTGGCTTTTGGCGTCCTGGCTGCTTCACATGGTGGCCCAGGGTGGCATGGAATAAGAACTGACCTTAAGCTTTCTATCAAAGAAGATCTATTCTTTCCTGAACTGCTATCCAGCCCTGCCCTGTTCGCTAGACACACGGCATCCATCTAGTCTGGTTCTGTGAGGCACCTGCTAGTGGGTCATGGTCAACGGCTGTCGGAAAAGAAAATGGCGCAGACAGACCAGGGTTCAAATCCCGATTCCTCCCATTCCTAGCTGTGGGCTCATGGGAAAGGCACTCCGTCACTCTGATATCGGTTTCTGAATCCAAGAAGCGGGACTAATAGCACCCACCTGGAGGGTTGTGGTAGATTTAAAAGACGTGCCCAGAAGTGACCAGCCAGTCTGGCACAGAGTTGGTTCTAAATGTGGCACAGAGTTGGTTCTAAATGCCAGTTCTCTGCCCCTCCCCAAGGTCTAGGCCCTCATTATGGAAAAAAAAAAAAAAAATCCAACAGGACCCCCGGCTTGCCTTCCTGGCAGGATTATTTAAAAGAACAAATGAAATCAGGCATGAAAGCACCGAGGGGCATTATGACAATGATGATCCCACCTTGCTCCATGAGTTGCTTCCATCCATCCAGGGACTGCTTCCTGTTCTACTGGCCATGACCTCTGAGAACCTGCACGGAAGGGGCCCCTAAGTAATGAAGGGGCTAGGGGTTAGCAGAGTACGTGCAGTTCATGTGGCCCAAGTTCTCTGTGCAAAGGTTAATGCTCAGAGTGCCGACCTCGTCTGCCCCTGGGGGCGTTAGGACATCCTGTTTCCTGCAGCTTGCAAGGCCCCTAGGCTGGATACAGTCTACAGCAGTGAGGACTCTTCCATCCCTCCTCTGTGCCCTCTCCCCTACTGCAGGGCCTGAAAGTCTGGAAACCACATTTCCTGGCTTCCCCTGCCCGGAGGGCTCTGGATGCAGCTGCGATTCGTTGGACTGGCAAAAGGGAGGCAGGGCCGTCCTCCCTCCCACCGCGGTGGAGGCTGCTTCGTGCTCCGAGTGCTGGACCCAGAACCACCTGCCTCCCTCACCTCCGAGCTGGCTTCCTGTAGTTTCCCAGCCTCAGGACCTCAGCCTAGAGTAGTAGGACAAGGACTTCTCTCCTGTCACCTTTCCAACAACTTTGCAAGCACCAGATCCCCTGAATCCAATCCTTCAGCTTAAAGTTTCTGCCTCAGTTTCTTCGTCCGTAGCACGAGGATAAGAATGGTACCCACTTCCCAGGGTTGGATCGAGAAAAACATGAGTCAAGGTAGGTCAATTGTGTAGAGCAGCGCCTGGCACACCCCGAATGCTCCTGAGTGTGGGGTGTTATTATTGCCGCGGGTTCTGTTTTCCCGCATGGAGCGCCAACACCCCACCCCTACATTTCTGCCCCATTTCTGCTGACAGATTGGAGGCTGAGCTCAGAGAGGGGAAATGACTTGTCCAGTGACCCAGAGATATGGCGCCAGAGCTGAGAGGGGAGCCAGGCCCCGGATTCCACGACACGCCTGGCCTCAGAGATGGAACCACTCTGTTCCCACGGCTGCCCCTGGCGGGGCTGTTGGCACACTTCCCCGGGAAGGGGCTGGGAAGGCGTCACGGGCTGAGCCCAAACACAGCAAGAGAGGTCTGGGAGCTGGTCCAGCTGCTGCGGCCCGGGGTGAGGCCCTGCAGGAAAGTCCGAAGGTCCTGAGCCCCTGGCAGTGTGACCCCAGGGATGGCACCTCGGCTGCCTGAGCTTCGAGTCCCTCGTCCATAAACGGGGGGTAAACACCGCCCTTGCCTCTGAGGGAGCTGCAGGGCAATAGTTAATCTGTCAACAGGAAGGAGGGGTTCTCTCTGGCAGACCCTATTCTAAGCAGGACTGTAGATCACACTGCCTGAGCCCACGACAGTTGTGGTGCTGGAACCGGGGATTACCTCCATCTTTCAGAGGTGGGAACAAAGGCCCCAGCGGTCAAGTTCCCCGCCCAAGACCCTCCACTGGTAGGTGGTGAAGAGGAGTTGCAGGCGAGGCAGAGCCTAGTGGGGGGTGTCCAGGGGTCTGCCCTGCCCTGGACCTGGCATCTGAGCCGCAGGAGAGGTGAGGAGCCCCACCGGGCAGTCCCAACGGGGTCTGCATGGGGCCCAGCTCAGCAGCTGGCTCGGGGCGAGCTCGGGCCCTCCCTGCTTGTTTGGTTCTCTTCCTGGTGGGCTCGCTCCAGCTCAGCTCCACCCGCTGTGAGTCAGCCCCGAAGCTGGCAGCTGGATCCCCACGGCCTGGCCCAGACCTGGATGCCCTCAATGTCTCGTTCTTCCCCTGGGCCAGGAAGGACCAGCCACGCTGCATCCCGACCCTGTTCCCGGCACAAAACATCACCCGAGAGAAACCTGGCCACAGTGAGGTGAGGCCTGAGAGGTGGCCCCGGGCACGCAGACGTAAATAGGGGTGACAGGCTCCCGGACACTGCAGAGTGGGGAGTGGCTGCTTCTCTCCTTCCAGAGGAAAAACTAGGTCTCTAATTAACCCAGCCAGCAGGTGCGCTGACCCTGAGGCCTCTCTCCTCCCTGTGCCTCCCAGGGGATGAGGGACAAAGGAGACAGCCCCCGCCCTGGGGCAGCAACCCTGTGGTCCGGCAGCGACACGGAAGCACCTCAGGACTTTAGGCCAGTGCTCATCTCTGGGCCTCAGCACCTCCTCTGTACAATGGGACGACGATGGCAGCCCCTGCTCACCCCAGACTCCACTAAGAGAAAAAAAGTTAATGCATACGACATGCTTAGCACTGACGGTCACTTTCCAAATGGACCATAACAGGTAGCCCCCACGTAATAAGAATGTTACCTAGAGTACTGAATGTGTAACATGCATCAGAATCAATGCTAAGGGTTTATGGACCTAGAAAAGTGTCTAGAATGATCCTGACCTTCAGTAAACGATGGTTGTCATCAACATTAATGTTGAGGAAATTTCACCTTGCCCTGGTGTCAGTGTACATTTGGGCAACTAAGAAGCATGTGTGTGCGCTGCAGGGAGGAGGCAGGGTTCAGGATGAAGGCCTGTGCGAAGCGGAGCACTTACCACGCAGTTACCGTGCACCAGACAGACACCCCCCTCTGATCTGCACCCCGCCACTCCCTCTGCAGATTCTCTCTCTCCCTTTGATTCTCTCTCTCCCTTTGATTCTCTCACACAACCATTACTGTGCACTGGGCATGCAGCAGCAGCTCTGTCCAGTGCTGGGCAAAACAACGGTTAGAGAAAGTAAATGGCCTTCATCCTTGCCCTCCTGAAACCTAACTTTACAGAGCGGGGCAGAGGCTGAGATCATTAAGGGCTCACACGAAGAATTGAGAAAGGCTGTGATGGATCAATTCTGTGGGCCGACTCAGCTAGGCCATGGCGCCCAGTCGGTTGACCCAGCTCTAGTCTAGGTGTGGCTGTGAAGGCATTTAATCTATGTGGTTGCCATCTATAATCAGTTGGCTTTAAGGAGACGATCCGCCAAAATGTGGGTGGGCCCCATCTAATCAGTTGAAGGCCTGAAGGCAAAAATTGAGGCTTCCCGGAGAAGGAATTTTGTCTCAAAACTGCAACAGAGAAATCAAATCCTGCCTGAGTCTACAGCCTGCTGTCCTGCCCTATGGATTTTGAAGCTGCCCATTCCACAGTACATAAGCCAAATCCTGAAAATGAATCTCTTAACACGCATACACCTATACTCTACGGGGTCTGTTTCCCTAGAGAACCCTGACTGATACAACTGTCTTCAGTGCTACAGAAAAGTGGGCATGGGGTGGGGCTGGCAGGTGCCCTAGGAAGTGGTAATGGCCTGAGGCCTGCACGGCAGAGAAGACAAGAGGCTCCGGGCTGGGGAAGCTCTGGGCTGGGGAAGCTGCAGGTGCAAGAGGTCTGTCGGGGATAGCAGGTGAGTCTGAAGGAACTGAAAGAGAGAGAGGCCAAGCCAAGCAGAACCCCAGAGAGAAAGATGCAAGGTGCAGCTGGCCAGTGGGCTGGGGCCACAGGAAGTCCCAGCAGGGTTGGACACAGTGAGGTTTCCAGATCAGGCTCAGGGAGGTCAAGGCTTGCCCACATCAGGCTGCCAGGATGCAGAGTCAGGGCTGAGAAATGGCTCCTCCCACAGCAGCAGCCTCCCACGGCCCAGCCTGTCGGGGAGGGCTGGATGTGTGCACCCATGCCTTCGGGGGGTTCCGGCGGGAAGCTGGGCATCTGGGGGGCCCCTCCACCTTTCCCACCTTGCTCTGTACCAGGGGCTAGCCTTAGTGCGGCATCAGTGGGCTCCCACTCTGGCTGGCTTCCTGTGGATTTGGCCCATGGGAACGCGGTGGGAGACTGGAGAGAAAGGGGACAGGGACTGGGGGCTCCGGCCCCTCCCTGCATACACTGGCTGTGTCTCGGGGTCTTAGCAACACCTCTGATCTCATCCTCTCGCCTCCTTAGCCCTAGGGCTGGAAACATCCCACGGTCTCCATCGCCAGGGATGGCCCCGTCCCTGTGGTTTCTCTGCCCCAGACCACGTCCTCATAAACCCCCCTTTCACAAGCTGCCCCCCGTGGCCCATGCTGAGGACACCATCTGCATGCTGCTGAGTGGCGCGGGTGGCCCCAGGGTCCTGCCTGTTGCAGGCGCCAGCCCTGCATCTCTAGGAACAGCCCTGGCAGCCTCCGAGGATTCGCACGAAGAGCTGGTTTGGGCCAGCTGGACGCCCAGAGCCCTGGCTCCCCTCCCGCCTTGGGTAGCTGATCTTTCTGGAAACTTCCCAACCCTGCAGCCCAGGAACTCACCCATCAGGAGGTCTTCCACTGAGATGGTCTGGAGCAGCCACAGAGCCAGAGGCTCCCCCTGGGCTCCCTTCAGGTTCCAGACTCACCACATTCCAGGTCCCACTAGGGGGCCCTCTAACAGGCCCCGGCAGGTGACAACCACCAGCTGCTTCCAGGGCCCGCCTCCCAGAGGAACCCGCAGCTGACTGTAGGCAAGACACAGGGCCAGGCCCCTGCAGCCCAGGGCGGCTCCCGGTGCTGACGGCAGCCTGACCCCCAGCCACTGCACAGCCCCTCTCTGCCACCCGTTCACCTGCCTCTCCCATCCGCCGGCCCTCGGACTCCCGCTAGACTTCAATATCAAGCTGGTTTTGCCGGCGGACAAAGGCCCACAGGACATCTCTAACCGGCTCGGTGGCCACTGGCGGGGTCTCCTCCTCATCTCCATAATGGTTTGGCAGCCTCAACCGCCTCCCAATCTTCCCCATGCACAGTCTGCCCAATCGGCAGTGTCAATATCTGGCACGTTTTTGTGCTGGACTCCTAGCAAGGTGCCCAGAGGATCTTTGGGACAGGTACCCTTCCCTCTGCTTTGGGGGGAGGAGGCCATTGGGCTCTGAGAGGCTACACAACTTCTTCGGGACTAGCCAGGGGGTGAGAGAGGCAGTTCCAGGTCCTATGGGGAAGGCAGTACTATCAGTCCCATATTATAGATGGGAAAGCTGAGGCCCGTGGCCTCAGGATACTTTCTCAAGGTCACACGGCTAGGAAGGGCAGGGTGGATTCCCGAGTCTGCTCTTCAGTGCTGCTCCGGCTGGCCCCTCACCTGCGCACCTCTCACCCGGCCTCTTACCTCTCACCTGTGAGGACACCTGAACTGCCCTGCACACCCCAGCGGCATGTCGATCTTCACCTTGAGCCAGTGAAGCCAGACTGCGCCAGCGCCGGGATCCAGCGCATGGCAGTTCACACATGGACCTGCCTGCTCCTAAGGCACACGCACCTCCAAGACATGAACCCCAAGGGCCCTGGAGACTCGGAAGTGGCGGGCCGATGATAACTGGAGAAGAGGGAGGGCTCCATGGAGGAGGTGGTCGTGGAGACTGAGGGAGGTAGAGAGGGTGGAGTAGAGCAGGCAGTTTCCCAAAAGTGCATGGTGGCGGCGGCTGCGGTGATAGGGGGCGCCTGGCACAGTTTCGGAAATCAGGGTGCCCTGAGTGGGTGGGGCCAGCTCCTGGAAGTCTTTAGGAACGTGGACTTTGGGATAAAGGCATCGGGGAGCTACTGATGGTTTGTGAGCAGCACACAGCAGTGACAGGCAACCGGCATCAGGAAGCTAGACTGGACGGGGTGGAGTCTGAGACCAGCCCTGTGTCCATCCTGGTGCCTTGGGAAGCCCATCTCCTTCGGGACCTGTTTCCTGACTCCTTCCTGTGCTGACCTGACCATCTGTCTGCCCAGGTCCCCCACACCCAGGCGGTGCTGACCGCTTGAGAGAGCCCCCTTCTTGGGCTCAACAATCCTCCTCTCCTTACCCTGGTACCTCTTGCTTGCTGGAGGGGAAAAAAAGATTCCCCGCAGCAGTAATAGTGAGGGGTTCAGAGCGGGCGGTTTTGAGAAGTGCGTCTGAGAAACGTGATTAAGCAGGATTAGGGTCATATGAGAAGCAGTGGATATACCTTCATATTTTGAGCTGCACAAAAGGAATTTAAATCCACAAATCTTCTTATGTGTGTAGCTTGAGTGGTGCTAAATTCAGAGTCTGAAGACACCCTTACAACATGCAGGGCATGTAATGTGGTCAGGACTGCATCTGCATGGCCAGGCTGATACCTGAGCCCACCTCCGACCCCGGAAAAAAAGGGGGGACTTCCCCGATTTCAGTGGTGTCTAAGTCATGGCAAAGGAAAGACTATTCAGAACTCTGAGACCCAGACCCCCACCCCAGCCCTGCCTCGGGGGTCTGCCGCTGGTTCTAAAGGGCTCCCGGGTAAGTGACAGGCTGGAGTCCTGGCTGGTGTAGAGTGAAGGTTTAGATAGTTGAGGTAAGGTCCCTCCCAGGCCCCCGACTTCCAAGGAGAGATTTTTTTTAACCATTTATAGGGGCATCCAGTAGGCTCCTGAAGGGGTTGAGGGGGGACGATCTCTGGTGATGTCCAGAATGGGGATTCCGATTGCAGGATCAATGCAGTGGCTAATATGGTGGGAGGAGCCCAGCACCCTCCAGGGTTTGGAAATGGGCAGGAGCCCCAGACGGCAAGCATGAGTCTGGTACGAACCATCCCAGCAACCAAGGGTTGAAGGGGTGTCATGATGTCCAGTGGGGTTACTGGGATAGCGCTGTCCTGACCTAGACCCCCAGAGCCCACTCGGGAGGAGAAGGGCAGCTACCCTCAGAAAGAGCTGCCTGTTCAACTCCCAGCACTCTGCGACCAAGCCACCTGTGTGGGGCCTTCCTGAGCCCACACTGGGAAAGGAGGGACATCTTGCCTCGTTGACAAGGGACTTTGGAAGAGCCCACTGGGGGGACCGGGAACGTGGGTGCCTGAAGCAGATGGGCAAGGCTCACATCATGGGCTGGGGAGCTTTCAGAGCAGCTGAAACCAGCCAGCCCTGTGAGGCTCAGGGCAGCAAATACAACAGCACAGGGCAAGCCTGGTCAGCGGGGGCCCAGCGAGTAGGGCGCAGTGGCCAGTGGTGACCTGGCACGTGGGGTGAGCGTGTGGGAGGCGTCCCCAGAGCTGGGAGCAGCCAAGCGAACAGGAGGGCTTAGAGCCAGGGAGAGAAGGAGATACTAGTCTTGGCATCCCAGAGCTGGTGAGTCCTGGAGAAATCCATGCACAAGCATGTCAGGGAAGGAGGCATGGGCACCTGTCCCTAATGTCCACAACTGGGTGCCAGCATCCAGCTGGACGCTTCTCCTAGGGCTCATTCAGTCATCACAACAGCTTTGCAAGGGGATGACACTTCGTCTCGCGTAGCAAAGGCCGAGGGGATGAGCTCAAGGGCACACAGCGAGGGACGGGCTCCAGATTCAACCCGGAGTCAGCCTGGGCTGGGTGCACATGCGAAGCACCTACGGTGCTGCTGATCCCCTGCCGGGTTTGTATTTTAAAATATTTCATTTATTTATTTGAGAGAGACAGAGATAGTGAGAGAGAGCTCGAGCAGGAAGGAGGGGGAGAAGCAGACACCCCGCGGAGCAGGGAGCCTGATGCGGGGCTCGATCCCAGGACCCCGGGATCATGACCTGAGCCGAAGGCAGACGCTTAACCATCTGAGCCACCCAGGCGCCCCTGGTGTTTGTGTTTTAAAGCACGTAGGGATGCTGGGGCCTGGGGAACATCCAGGCAGCTCTCTCCCCTTGGCATTACTTCCTGCCTCGTGTCGTTAGCCATCATGAAGATGCCTCATCATCTAGCACCTGCTGGCCACTCGGGCTCAGACAGGTTAGAGGACCCACTCAGGGTCACTCACCTGGGAAACAGCGGATGGAGGCAGAGACCTCAGGTCTAGATGCTATGTGGGAAAGTGGAGAGTCAACGGGGGTTGCAGCTCCAAAGGCTGATTAGCTGTGTGACCTTGGACAAGCCACTTGACCACACTGAGCCATCCCCTGCCCCTGTGCGCAAAACCAGAACAGTAACAGCACATGCCCTGTGAGTTCTGGGAAAGAACATGAGCCAGTGTAGAGCTCTGGGATCTACCTGATCCCTTCTCTGTATGGATCTTGAAAGCAGGCATTTCCAGCTCACTGACTTCTGCCCAGTGCAGCTCTAAAAGCTGGCCGAAGAGCTCTATTCCTGGTAACTCACTGAATCTGTTAATCTGTCCACCTTACAGATGAGAAAATGGAGGCCCAGGGAGGTTAAGCCAGGATCATACATTGTGTAAGAGTGAAGCTCAAAGGTGATCCAAGCCAAGGGAAGCCACAAAATGGAGCTTTTCAAGCTAAGTATCTGCCCTTCAGGTGATGGAGTCTATGACCTCCCCTGAGGGTGTGCCCACACCAGCAGGGGGACTGTCCCCACTCAGCCCTGCTCTCCCTGACCCCTGCAAGGTGCACACAACCGCTACTCACCCTCTATCAACGGAGGAGGCAGGTCGAGCGGGAGAGAGGGAATGAGTGAGTCCCGATGACCCACAGGACAGTGAATGCCCTTGAGGCCGGGGTGCCCCTGCCCCAGCAGAGCCGGCCGCCGAGTGGGCATTCAACACTGGGAGTCTTCCGCGCACCCCCACCTGCATCTCTGCTGAGTGCTGGGGTGGGAGACTGCACAGCTTGTCCCCGGCTCCCCATCAAAGGGCGCCCCCCCCCACTTGGGGAACACAGCACCTTTATGGCACTTTCTTACTCTGCCCAATTTGCTCTAAAACAGGTGCCCTTTGATCTCCTACAGTGCACTGCAGAGAGGTGAGCTTCGGAAAGGCTGCCTGCTATCCTGGGGTCGCAGAGACCGAGGCTAGACAGGCTGGCCTTGGCGCAAACCCGGGTGTAGTGGTGCATACACAGTGTGCGGCAGGACTCGCGATCCGAGTATCAGCACTTCTCTTTTGCCCGCCGGGGGACCTCATGAAGCCTTCCTTGTCTTTGAGCATCCTGGGCCGACGCAGGGAGCACACGAGCTTGTGTGTGAGGGATGCCGAGATAAGCCTCGCTCCCTCCATATGGACAGCACGGCATGGGGCAAAGGACCAGATCCCGAGACAGGGTGTCCCACAGGCTTCCTTTTGCTCTTTTCTTTGGCCTTTTGGGGTCCCGACCCTTTACACCTTCTCCTTCCCTGCCTTAGTGAGTGACTAACAGCATCCTTTGCCATGGAAGACACTGGTGGGTGAATTTTGCATCAGTGTGTGTGTGTGTGTGTGTGTGTGCGTGTGTGTGCGTGTGTCTGTGTGTGTGTGTGTTGTTAGAGTTTGTTAGAGCTACATATCAAACATTGCTATGTTCTGCAAAGAAAACGAATAATCAAAAACCCAGAATGATGAACCATCGGGCTGAGCTCCCTTCCTCTTTGCTGTGTTGTGGTTTGTTAGGATTTCAACTCTACTTCTTTAGGACTTCAGCGCAGTTGTTTTGATCTCGGGGTGAGCCACTTCCGCTGAGGAAGCCGTGTCAGGATGTGTCAGGATATCGCCATGGACATCTGGTTCCGCTGGCGCTCGGGAGCCCGGTGCCTGGTGGCCGAGATGCTGGGGACGTGGTGATAAGGACACGTGGAGCAGTGCTTGTGACATAATGGACCTTTGAACTGTAAATACCAAGAGTTGTGAGGACTCCCTGAGTGTGTGGTCCGGGCGAGGCTCCTCTTTGCTGACCTGAGTCGCTCTCCGGGGACCTTGGGACACTTGCTTCTGCCTTGACCAGGCCATTTCTGGTTGGCAGTGGCATTAACCCGCTCGGCGGTCTCCGGAGGAGAAGGGCGCCAGTTCCTGCCTTGGCGAGGCTCCCCCGTGGGCAGGGGCGCCGGCCGGGTACCAGTCCCTGGGGCACTAACCTTGGGTGCAGCCCACCTGTCGCCCACTAGCCATGTGCCCCAGCATCGAGGGACCCAAGCCGGCAGCTTTTACTTGGAAGGACTGACTCCACAGACACACAGCTCGTAGAAAGGTACACCTCAACTAATTCGGACTTGACTCTGCCTGAAACAACAGTGTAATCAATCACTGCTTCTGAGCATGTTATTTCTTTAATGGCTTATTAAGAGACATCACCCTATAGACTACTGGCTTGTGAAATACTACTATTATAAATTACCATTCCCGCAGTGAACCTGTGTTAAATTATTGCCAAAGAGCATCTCAGTCTCTGAGCATAATTTGCCTCGAGTAAAATATTCTGGCCAATGCAGAAAATAAGCACACCATCTTCAGATTCAACTTATATTTACGAGGCTCACACAGTATGCCTGGCTGCTAATTTTCTCCCTATTTGACAGGTAGACATAGAGAGATGGGGGCTTTCTGATAAGCCGTGACCTGGATCCAGCCCCAAGAACCTTCACTCCTTCCTGTTTCTGGAGCTCAGAATCTGTGAGTGTTGACTGAGCTGTCATCTTCCCCCAAATTTAGAAGGGGTCACTCTGAGCCCTGACTCCGGGCATGAAAGGTGTGAGATCTCCGCACTCCCCCTCCCCTTCACAACAGCCCTTGCCCACACCCCGGAGCCTCATGGCACCTGCCAGGATCCATGACACACGAACAGGCTAGCTTCTCAGTCAGCAAGAGGGAGACAGGATAAACGCAAAGCTTGGACCATAGCTTTCCAGCCCCTCCACGCCCCTCTCTGCACATGCCTCACACTACCCAAAAGTCTCCAACAGTTCCCTCCATGCCAAGAATGAAATCCAAGGCTCTGGCCACAGCCTGCAAGATCCTACTAGAGCTGGCCCTTGCCTACTTTCTGACTCCACTCTCCATGCCTTTTCTTTGCTCACTCTATTTACCAGCCCCGTGCCCTCCACAAGATGACAAGCACACGACGTGGGGACAGGCTATGTGCACTGCCCAGATGCTCCTCCCACAGATAGGAGGCTAGCCATCACTTAACGCAGGATGCTGGGTCCCATGTCAACTCCTTGGAGAGACTATCCCTGCACCTTCTGCATCCCTGAATAATGATGTCTATCACACTCTGCATTTCGCCCACCTGTTTTCCAACATTATATACTTATGAACATCTGAAAAGATTCTCCATGCAACTAGGTTCCTTGAACTCAAACTCTGTTTTTGTTCCCCAACATGTTCCTAGAACATCGATCTTATATAATCTTGAATAATCACCTGAAAGGTAGGTACTATCCCATTTTACAGATGATAAAACTGAGGCTAAAAGACGTTGAGCAATTGCAATTTACCTAATCTCACGATTAGTAGGTGATAGACCCAGGATTCAAATCCAGACATTTTCAATGCCACCCTATTGTCAAGAGATGCTACTTCATGGGTCTCTGGCATTCCCATGTGTCTTACTGGGCAGGCTAAGAATGCAAGGCCCCACCAGTCCTATATCTGGATCATTCCTCAGCATTGCATCTGCAGCAACCAATTGCAAAACATGAGGTAATATCTTTCTCTGGGACCAAAAGATGGCTCGCTTACTGTTTGCTACAAAATGCTGAATTTTATAATCAGGAAAATGCCGTTGCTGACGGAGCCACTTTTCTGGCTCATGCATCCCCTGGCTGGTGAACTCTGTGTCTCAAGTGCCACCTGCCCAGGAACACTTCCCTGGTTCCCTCCCCCTCCCTTCCCCTCAAATTCATGTGAGACGACTATGTATTGGAAGGAAGGGAGCAAAAGAAAATTTGATTTGATCGAAGAAGGCTAAGCCAATGAATTTGGGGCAGACACCGTAGAAGACAAATTAACACAGAGAGGAGAAAGTTTTGAATGTTCACATTTTTGTGACCTTGAGAGCGGCTCAGCCATGAACTCTCTGGAGTTCGATCAAATGAAGAAGCTGATCAGGCTGAGGCTAACCTGCCACTGAGAGCACAGACCGTGTCTCATTTTGTTCAAGGTCTCTGGTACTGTACCCACATGGGGGCCTGCTTAATGGGTAGATGGACAGAGGGATGAGCCAACGATGCTGACTCGCGACAGGCTTGCTGGTCGACCCGCAGATTACCTGCTCCTTACCAGCAGGAAGGGCTGGGCTGTCTTATGCGTTTTTGAGAATTCCTTTTGGGAAACTTTCAAGGGGTTCACAGGCCAGGAACCAGGCAGAACTGCTTTCTAATTATTCTTTATCCGGCTGAATGAGATTCAGTTAATGGAACACTTAATAAGTCCTTCTGGGCCCCAAGGAAAGAGAGACATTTCTCTGCTCCTGGAAATGAATTTCTGGTTCCACAGCCACAGAGCCCAGATCAGGGAGAGGTGAGGACTGCTTGAAGCTCTTAACTGAATGCCTGAGGCAGGATCGCCAAGGTCATGCCCTCAGCATTGGGCATCCCTCTGCTGAGAGCCCCAGGCCTACCTAATCAAAGGAGAGTTCCTGGAAGGCTCGGTCTCAGTGCCTGGCTGCCTCCTGCCTCGGAGGCAAAGGCTTGCGGCATTTCAGGATCACAGAGGAACGTAGGAAGGACCATACCTCTCTGCTTCCTTTTCCAGGTAGGGAAACCAGGGCTCAGGGAGGGGACATGACTTGCCCAAGGTTGTACATGAGTCTGTGTTGGCCCCAAGACTAAAACCTGGGGTCCCTAACTCTCCAAACATGTCCCTTCCAGCACACCTGGTCCATGAGCTGCTCCAACAGGCGCCAGACAGGTGTCAGTATCCACACAGATGGCAGAAGAAGTGACCCCCAGGCAGGACGAGTCTGTCCGAGATCACAGCCCACTACCAGCCCTGCCGGGACACAGATGTGTCTGCCTCTGCCCCTCCCCCAGCCCCACCCCCACCCCAGGTTCTGCTTGCTGGACTTCCCTCTCCCGAGATCAGTTCGAGGTCAGTGGTACAGCCCCAGCACAATTTCTTGCTCTGTTTCTGTAGTTTTGGAATCCAGGCTCCTGCCCTGCTTAGAAAGACAAGCCTGAAGTAGTGGATCAGAGTCCTGGTTCAAACATACGGTTTGAGAAAAGAATACCAAGCAAGGCACTATTGGAACTATGGAACTATTTCAAATGTCACCCAAGAGTTGACAGTACAAAGAGGATTAAGGAACGAGACAAGTAGTTTCCTATTAGATATACACCTTCCTTCTGCCCCATTCAGTTCTGTTTGACTTTTCTCGCTACACAGCCACAACCCCCTGCCTCACCCCGCAGACACATGGAGGGTGGCAGATGGAGGAAACAATAGAGACTGGTAGCTGTGTTGGCCCCAGGGCCTTTGCACACGCTGTTCCCCCTGCCTAGAACATTCTTACGCTAGAATCCACATGGTTTGCTCCCTGGCTATATTCATGGTTCTGCCCAAATGCCCTCCTTGGAGGGGCCTTCCCTGATCAACCTAAAATAGCATCGCTGTCACTGTCCGCTTGCTCAGCTGCATTTTCCATCACAGACTTAATCACAAAATGACACTTCACTGTATACAGAATTCCTTCTTTGTGTGCCTGTCTCCCTGTACCAGGAGGGCAGGAACGTCACCGGTGTCCCTGCCTGCTGGGTCCCCCATGCAGAGGACAACAGTGGGCTCTCCACAATGTGTACAGGCTGGAGGCAGGGTGAAAAGTGCTCAGAGCTCAGGAAGCAGAGGTTCATTTGGGTTTGTGTGTAGTGGGAGAAGGGGGGGCGGCCCTTGGTCATTTCTGTGCCTCAGTGTCCTCACATGGGAAATGGGATGGTGACAGTGACAACCTCAAAGCAGTCCTGCCCACGGATGGCCCAGGGCAGTGTCCAGCTCAGGGCAGGTGCCCTCTCAACCTGGGACCTTGTCTTGGGGGCCTCTTTGTCCCTGACCGAGCAGATCAGCCACCCCCAGGAAGGGAAGGCAGAGTTCAGCCTATGGACTTCCTTCGGCTTTTGCAAAAACAACAAAACCAAAAATATTACAAAACCACACTGTGCATCTGTGCAGTTGCCGAGGGAGGTGGCACACAAGCCCGAGTCCTGCTTCCTGGGGTCGGTCCTCTGTGGCTGCGGCAGGATGTGGGGCACACAGCATGGGACGGGGACACCTGCTCTGCTGGGGGGCCCACAGGCCTGGTTCCCAGAGAGCTTGGAGCCTCGAAGTGACTTCCAAAGGGAAAGCACTTGGCAAAAAAATAAATAAATAAAATAAAATAAAATAAAAAATTTTTTAAAATTCACACACTGTGATGTGTAAGAGCCAGGCCTAGAACCAGCTTTCCAGACTTCAGGAAGAGGACATTTGTTAGCTTGTGGTTTTCAAATTTTCTTTAAACTGGAATCTCCCCCAAGCAGAAACTAGCCACTTAAACAGCGTTTCCGGGTGAGGTGGGGGTGGGAACTCCCAGCCCAGCTGCTGGGTCTCACCACCCCCGAAGCTGGTTTGCAAATCAAAGTCACACCCCCTTTACCCCCAGTCCAGAGTGTTCTCTGAGGATTCAGGAGACCAAATCAGGCAGTTCATCTGGGGTCATGTAACTAAATGGGTCTTGTTCATTCTCAGGTTCTAGGAAACAGGTTCTAGGAAAACTTCTGAAAACAAAAGAGTGGGTTTCAAGGATGAGGACGTGGAGACGGGTACCCCTAGTGACGGGAGGGAGGGGACGTGAGAAGCAGCAGGACCAGGAGAAAACAGGGAGGGTCAGAGCCACGGGGACGATGCAGAAAAGGCTGAGGGAGAGGGTTAGGCTCCGGCCGGCCCCTAACGGCATGTGGGAGGAGGGTGCTGGGCGCCCCAGTGGGTGTCCGCCCCAGGCCGGACCCCACCTCTGCCACCCGCCCTGCCCTCCTTCTCACCACGAAGTCAAGTGTCCTACTTTCTGAATCACAAAGACACATCCACGGTCGAAATAATCTACCGCTACAGTGTGCACGTGGGACGGGAGACATGCTTTATAATCAGCGCAGAATGCATTTCTCGTGCTGTATTTGTTGGTGACCCGTTGATGCATTTGAACGTAGCAAAAAGGGCACACACTCGGTTAACCAGAACTTTCCAATGATGAGAGGAACCTCCCATTCCCCGAGCACTGCCCAACCGCTTGGGGTAAGAAAGCACTCTGCCTTCGAAACATCCTGTCTGTCTGGAGAGCCTACTGTGTTCTGGGTACCCCAGGAGAAACAGCGAGAGATACAAAAACCAGGTCACAGGTCTCCCCCACATGCGTGGCGGGGGGACAACCATTTCAACACAGTTTAAGGCAGAGAGAGCAAGCAATTGAGAACACGGGTTCTGGAGTCACAGAGAGCGGGATTCGAATCCCAGCTCTGTCACTTACCCGCTGTGCGACCTCGGGGGAATTCCTTAACCTCTCTGAGACTCCGTTTCTTCATCTGAAAAACAGGGAAAAAAATACTCAGACTCACTGCAGGGAGAAGGCATGACAATCTCTCCAGAGAGTGCCGGCAACGTGCTCAGCTCACACGCACAGAGTACGCATGAAGTGCTCTTTTGATGGCCAAGCCCCGGCAGGCCCCTGGTGAGGGGAGAGAACAAGTCACCTTCAGTGCACAGGGTCCGAGTCAGGAGAACGAGTGCAAGACTGTGCTCCGAGCGGAGAAGTGAGAGCCCCATACTGCCTGATCTCTGAGACCACTTCCTGCCCCAGGTGGAGGACTGGGGGGGTGGTGTGTGCTCATTCGGCCATCTCTCGTGCACCTGGCAGGGTTAGCTGCTCTGCACCCGCCGCTCCCGGCAGTCCCTGAGGCAGTTCCAGCCTCCCGGCAGACCGGGGAGGAAACTGAGGCTCATGCAGAGTGGCCTGGTGGGGCCACAGGACGGGGCTGGAAGCCATTCTGCCCGGATGACAGAGGACAGAGGATTTTCAGGTGCACCTGCAACGGGACTAGTGGCGAGTCCCAGATCACATGGCAGTGGGGGAAGGTCTGATTCTAGAATATTCTAATTGGCAGGAATCAGACAGCTGGGCATTTTGCAAAGGGAGAAGTTACTTGAATCTGAGAAGTAGGGAGGTGTTTTAGCCTTTTTTTCCTAGATGCCGAGTGGGGGGAGGGCCCTTCCTAAACAGTAATAAGGACGGATGAAAATACCCACTCTGCCCGTGGGATGAATAATAACCCCCAGCTTGCAGCAGCTTCAGCCGCATGCTGTCTTGGCTCTTGTCACCTGTGAGGCATGCAAAATGCTTTCCCTCTGGGAGTGGGGTTGAAGAGAACTTTCTGTAGCGTTCCAATTTTAGTATGTGTGCTGCCAAGGCAAGCAAGAAAAGCACTTTCTGAATAGTTAAGACCACCTGGGCTTCTTTCTCTCCCTCTCACCTGAGCGCACCTGCGTCCGTGGACCTGAGCTCGCTGACCTCTGCACATCAATAATGGATGACCCAGAAGCCCATGGATGTTAATAGTACATAGCAGCCGCCCCGGCCAGCAGGAGGGAGTCAGTGCCCAGGATGGGCTGGCCTGCCTCTGACTCTCCATGGACACAACATGAAAGGAGACATTTTTAAGAACTATAAAACAGTTTAATTAAAAGTAGTTACTTTCCAGAATAAGCAACATGGGTTGGGGACACCCTCTCTCCCGCCGCATGCAGGGGAACATTGAAGGGAACGCAGCCCTGCGTAAGTAACACTGGTGAGCCTCACCCATCGAGCCAGTGGCTGGGGGACCACCAGCCTGTCACTCCTGGCTGTGCATCCTTCGGTGAGCCACTTACTCCACTGTGCCTCAGTTTCCTCATCTGTAAAGTGGGGAGAAGGATAGTGCCTAGCTCCTGGGTTGCTGAGAAGATTAATATGGTCAACACATACGAAGTGTTTAAGGCATGCCTGGCTGGTAGTAAGTGCTCTCTAAGGGCTAAGCTGCCATCATCACCATCATTACCATCACCACCATCACCATCATCATCACCATCATCTCCATCATTATCATCATTTCCATCATCATCACCATCATCATCACCATCACCATCGACATCATCATCACTACCACCATCACCATCATCATCATCTCCATCAACATCATCATCTTCATCACCATCATCATCATCACCACCACCATCACTATCATCATCATCTCCATCATCAACATCATCATCACCGTCCTCACCATCATCACCACCACCATTACCATCATCATCATCATCACCACCACCATCACCATCACCATCATTACCATCACCATCATCCCTCACTGTCTCTACCAACATCATCATCATATTATCACCATAAGCATCACACGACCATCACTAACATCATATCATCAACATCATCATATCATCACCATCATCATCATCACACACCGTCACCATCACCATCATGATCATCTACTCTGGGCCAGATGCGACACATCTTATGGAAAGTGTCATTTTGCTCCCATTTCCCAGATGAGGAAATTGAGCCTTTGAGAGAGTCAAAATGCACTGAATTATTCATCATGCCAATAATTAATTAGCAGTGAGCTGGGAGGAAGCCGAGAACTTCACATGGTGCCATCCACCCTGACACTGTTAAGCTGAGCTGAGTTGAGCCACATCAGGCAGAGAACTTCGAAAGGCGGGCTGTCCCTATGTCCTGTGATCTTTTTCTCCGTAGCTGGTGGATCCCTCTGCTAAACAAACACCCTCAGACACAGCTCTTCCGAAGCAAAGCCAGATGTGAATTGGGAAGAAGAAACAAACATGGAGTTTGGAGTGTCACCACTGAATCCCAAGAGGTGGCTCTGAGCCTGGTGGTTCTGTCTCTGAGTGGCTACTCAAGATGAATACCCAGACTCATGAGCAAGACCCAGAAACTTTCCTGGACACAAGGCAGTAAGAGTGAGTTCTCCTGATGCCCATCCACACCCAGCACTGTCATGCGGGGTCATTATGGTGCTTTATTGGTGGGAGACAGTACCTGTGGGAGGGGGTTGCCGAAATACTACCACTTTGGAGTTTACAAAAGCATCTTTGTAAAAAGAATCTCTTGGAGTCAATTTTGGTTCCGAACGTTGCCCAGTTGCCTTGGTGTAGGCATCAAAGGCCCTGAGAAAATGAAATCTGCTTAGATTTTGCTGGCACAACCTTTGGCCTTTTTCTTTAAAAAAAAAAAAAAATTCCAGTGTAGTTACCATACAGTGTTATATTAGTTTCAGATGTACAATGTAGTGATTCAACAATTCTCTACATTACTCTGTGCAGCATTATTTACAATAGCCAAATCATGGAAGCAGCCCAAGTGTCCATCAATAGAAGAACAGAGAAAGAAGATGTGGTATATATACACAATGGAATACTCCTTGGCCATAAAAAGAACGAAATCTTGCCATTTGCAAAACACTTGCCTTGATGTGTTGGATCCTGGTTGGCACAAGACAATGATGTGCCTCAAGTCACAGCAGGTTAGCAACACCCAGGGTTCCCCAAACCTGGGTGGCTCCCAGTAACTGCCTACCACTTCCCTGTAGGATTCCAAGAAGTATTTTCTGAGCACCTGGTCTGTACCAAGGGATAGGTGCCAAGGACATAAAGATAAATGGAATGAGGATTCACCACTATGGGGAAATACGCAATCAGTATAATGGGGGACAAGCAACAACCAAGCACTAAGAGCAACCTAGGTTCTGTTCAGTGCTTCCTTGTGAAGCTCTACTCCCCATGTGACTGTATTTGGAGACAGGGCCCATGGGGAGGTAACTGAGGTTAGATGAGGTCGTAAGGGTAGGACCCTAAGCCCACAGACGGGTAGCCTTGTAAGAAAAGGAAGAGACACCGAAGAGCACTCACAGTGCACCCACACAAGAAAGGCCAGTGAGGACACAGTGGGAAAGTAACTGTCTGCTAGCCAGGAAGAGAAGTCTCAAGAGACACCGACTTGGACAGCACCTTGATCTTGGACTTCCAGCCTCCAGAACTGGGAGAAAATAAGCTTCTGTTGTTTAAGTCACCCAGTTGTAGAACTCTGGGATGGCAGCCCCAGGAGACTCACGCAGGGCTGTAATAACCATCCCCATTTTGCAGATGAAGAAGCTGAGGCATCAGGAGGAGACATACCTTCCTGAAGGCCACACAACTACTAAGTGGTAGAGCCAGGTGGTCAGACTTATGCATCTGGCTGCAGAGCCCAATAGTTGATGGCCAACTGTATTATGCAAATATTTATTTTCCCCCTCCCTGCCCCCTCCCTGTCACCGCGAGAAGGCTATACCTCCCCACTCCATTGATGTTGGGTTTGGCCCTATCTCTTGCTTTGGCCAGTGGGATGTGAAGAGGTATGATGTGTACCATCTCGAAGCAGAAGATTTAAATTTGATTATGTGAGGGTTTTTTATGTGGATTTTTCAGCTCTGGCATGATTGTGGCATGCCCTAAAAAATGACTACCTTTAGCCCGGGCCTTAGAGATAACTCAAGGCACATTGCTGGCCTGCAGTTGACCCACAGTCTACTTGTAATACGAACAAGAAATATACATTTGTTGTAAGTCACTGAGACTTGAGGATTATTTGTTATGCAGCAGAGTGGACACATCTAGGGCTCATTCTATAATTTTCCTATCTCCAACCAACCAACCCACATTCCATTTGTAAGAATGCAGTAGGTGCTCATGAGATCGGACTTCCAGAACAGGCTCTGTCCTTCACCAGCTCTGTGGCTTTCACTTCTCTGGGCCTCAGTTTATTCATCTGCAAAATCGGGGTAATAATAGCACCTGCATCCTGGGGTTCTTGCAAGGATTCTGCAGGAGATGATATGAAGTTCTCAGCACAGTGCCTAACACAGTAAAGGCCCACTATGACCACGGTTGCCACGTAGGATGACGGCGTGATGTGTTAAAGCTGAAGAAACATGCCTGGGTTCAAATCAAGTGCTCCTTTTTCAGCCCATCTTACAGCTAGTGCTCCCTCGGCCAGCCACTGTGGAGGTCCATGTTCTACAGGAGGAGGGCCAGAGGCTGGTCCTGCTCAGGGAGGCAGCAGGAAGCAGGATGAGGGGGGAGGAGGGAGGCCCTTGGTTCTTATGAAGGGGAAGATGTGCTCTCCTAGGCCCAGAGTTGTGGAAGCACGAATTGAAAAGAAGGGTGGGAAAAAGGTACTTTGAGGGGCTGGTTCCTCTTCTCTCATTCCTGTCCCACTTCTTAGAGGAGAAACTGAGGCCCAGAAAGGGGAGTGTCTTCCCCACGGTCATACAGCTGGTTAGCATCAGAACTTGGACTAGAACCTTGGTCTCCTGAGACCAGCTCGGGCATCATTCCACTGCCTCCTGCTCATTTAGGAAGAAATGAGACTCATTCTTTGCGCTGGCTCAGAAGACAAATGTCAAGTTTCTCTATCCTCGTGGGTTGATTTACTAAAACTCCACAATTCAACAAGCTTTTCTTTAAGTCACTTCAAAACTCCCCCTTCTCTTTCTGGGAAACTCAGTCCTCTTCACACACCCTGGCTCCTGGAGTAGGCAGTGGGGTAATCTGCTGTGAATACTGTTCAGGGCATAAAGCAGGAGTTGGTGGTTGCTAGATTTATTTTTTTTTTTGGGGGGGGTCTCTGTTTACTGGTTTGCTTTCCCCAAGGCTTTCAACAGGCACTGTGCAAGGAAATTCAGCACAGGAAGGTAAGGCTCTGCTGTCCAGAGCTGCCAGTCAGGAGTATGAGACTGGATGCTCTATTTTAGAGAAGAAACAGACTGTGCTGGACAGGGAGGGCTTCAGGGAGGAGGCAACCCTGGCCCTGGCTCTAGAAAGATGGGAAGAACATGACAAGGCCAAAGAGAAAAGGAATTCCAGAATCTTGTAGGGTAAAGTTTTGAAAGGGAGCAAGGAGGACAAAGGTCTCAAGTTTTTGTTTCGTTTTTATTTTGCAGGGTAGGGGCAGAGCTGACAATGAGTAACAGATAGAACAGTCCACAATTTCAACTTTCAGGGAGCGTAACTGAAGTGAGCTTCAGTTTATTCATCTGAAAAATGGGGGAAACTGAGGCCAACTCCAAGATGTATAGAGAACGGAAGGTAGAGGTCGTGGGTCTCTCCGGAGCAGAACTCAGATCTGCTTACCATCCAGTATCATAATGTCTCCCTCCAGGGGGAAAAGCTGGGGAGGTCTGCTTGTGGGCCATTATAAAAGATCACGGTCCCTTAGCTGTGAAGCAAAGCCACGGAACTTGGGGAGCAAGTTGAAATGACGCAAACATGAAGCTCAGGCTGCCCAGCTGTGCTGGGAGTGATAAAGTCCTTTGTCTCTGATCCAGGAAACTCATGTCTTCTGCCCATATCTGCCATCAGGCTGATGTCTTAGGCAGCAAGCAGAGTAACACCTCAAGATTTTCACAGTTCTGCACGGCCACTGGCCACATGTGGCGACTTTTAATTAAAATTAAATATAACGTAAAATATAGTTCCTCGGGTGTATTAACCAAATTTCTAGCACTTCCTGGCTTTAGGTGGTTGGTGGCTACTAGACTAAACAGTACGGCTATGGATCATTCCCATGCCTGGGAAAGTTCTCTCGGTGAGCCCTGGTCTAGTAGATAAGAGCTCAGGGTGTGGGGCTCAATCCTTCCTCCTACCACTTGCTGGCCGTGAGAATGTGAGCAAGCTACGTCACCTCTCTGAGTTCCTCTTCCTCATCTCTAAGACCAGAAAAACAGGGCTGATCTCGTGGGTTCTTGGGAGGATTCCAAAAAATAACCCCTACAAAGTATACCTAGCCTGGGCCTATGGGGAGGGCTCCCCAAACAAGAGCTAACATTTTGAGGCATTGAGCAAATGCCAGTTGTCCCTTCACACCACAGGGAGGGTGGCGGCAGGCAACACGAGGGATACGATGGAACAGGAAGGAAGGTGGCAAAATACAGAGGGGCGTAGGAAGCCAGGCCCAGAGGTTTGGCCTTACCCCAAAGGCAAGTGGGAGCCTTCGAAGATTGTGGGCAGAGGGATGCCTCTTCTCGCCCTACCCAAGCTCACCGAGGCAGTGTGGGGAGAAGGCAGATCACAGACTTTGGCGCAGAGGACATGGGCGAGATTCTCCCACTACCACCTCTGAGCTGTGAGGCCCTGGGCAAGGCGTCGGACCTCGAGAGCCAGGGCTTATGCCTTGCAGACACCGGCATTGTAAGACCCACCCCGATGGGTTACTGAGAGGGTTAAGTGAGGTACCACGTGCAAAACTCTCAGAACAGTTTCTGGCACACAGTAGGGACACTAAGGAAAGAAACTCCATTCCTTTTTTCCTCTCTGGAGAGAAAGGCTGGCCTGGAGGATGAGCAGGAAACCTGAGTGGCACCAAGGGGCAGGCGATGGTAACCAAGAGCTGCTGGGCTTTCCTTAGGTAGCAGATTACTCCCAGTGACCTCTGGACTCCCTTCACCTGGAAAGGCAGGTTTCAGGTTTTCATTTGCCTAGCTGGGGTCAGGCTACTTGGAAGGCTCCGGGTCCCTGTAGAGCAGAGATGCTGTTGGCACCCAGCCTGAATGGCCATTCCCCCTCAGCTGCTGTGGCTGTTGGCTCCAGAGGACTGTCCCGGCTAGACAGGAGCCGCCTTGCCTGGGAGGAGCCCACAGCCTGGCCCCCTTCACCCTGGGCAGCCCCCGGAATGACTGAGGTGCCTGTGATTACACGATGCTGGCATCGTTTGCCTCCGTGTTGGAGCCAAACCTGTCGTGGGCACACTTTGTGCTCAGGGTTCCCGTGGAGTCAGCTGAGGATGGACTGCAGCTGGAGGCATGTCCCTGCTTGGCTTCTCTCCTCTCCCTGCCCTCCCCAGTCTCCCTCACCCCGCCTTCTCCTGGAGCACCTCCTTAGTAATCCACGCATACCGAATGCTTGCCTCAGGCTCTGCTAGCAGGGAACTGAGATCCCTGCATGAGGCTGGTCCGAGCAGTGACTGCCAGTAAGAGAAAGCCTCAGGAGTGAAATGCTCTCAAGTGCCCAGAGCTTGTCAAGAGCAAGGAATCTCTTCCGCAACCACCTGGTCCAAGCCCTTGGCTTTATATAATGAGCAACCAGGAGCCATCGGTCATTTAGCAAGGACTCCTCGGGGCCCAGAATGTGCCAGGCCCTGTTTTGGATACGGGTGATACAACGGTGAACAAGACAAAGCCCCTCTCCTCTTGAAGCTCATGCATCAAATCAAACAGCAGAGCATGGTGAACACTTCTGCAGAAAACAAAAGCAGGGGCGCCTGGGTGGCTCAGTCGGTTAAGCGTCTGCCTTCGGCTCAGGTCATGATCTCAGGGTCCTGGGATCGAGTCCCGCATCGGGCTTCCTGCTCCTTGGGAGCCTGCTTCTCCCTCTGCCTCTCTCTCTCTCTCTCTGTCTCTCATGAATAAATAAATAAAATCTTTAAAAAAAAAGAAAAAGAAAACAAAAGCAGACAGCGAGACCATGGACGACAGGGAGGTGGCACTGGAGTGAACGCTCAGCCGAGCCTCCGAATGAGTCGGCCGTGCAAAGGCAGGGGTGAGGGAAGCAGAGTTCAGGCAGAGGGGAGAGGCAGAGCGAGATCACAGGGCAGAAACAAGCCGGCCGTCCTCAGCGCGGGGGCCAGTGCAGTGTGAGTGTGCCCAGCAGAAGGGGTAATTTTACGAGACGAGGTCAGACAGCGAAACAGGACCTGATCATGTCAGCCCGGGAGTGCAGGGACCTGTCAGCCAACAAATGGGCAAAGGTGACTCCTCTGGATTCCCTTTTCCAGTCACTTCCTCCGAGTTGGCTCCGTCCTTGGGAAACCAGGAGACTCACCCATTCCCACTGGAGCTCCCAGGCCAAGACCACCTCTCACATCGCATTTTCAATACCAGAGATTAAGCCTCGTGAATAAACCAGTTAGTAGCCTTTTGAGCAATTTTGAGCACCAGCTCCACGTTCCAAACTGCTTCTCCGGGCTTTCCTGGGAAGGTGCCCATCAGACACGAGGCCAATAAATATTTCATCATCCTTCATTTCATCCCACATCAAATGAGACACGGCTGCAGGAGGCGTGGGGAAGACCGGCTGGAAGTCATCGGAGATGAGCTGAGGCAGAGGGTGGACTTTGGGAGGGGCCCGAGGCTCTCAGAAGGCAGCTAGCTGTACCTTTTGCCACTTGCTTGCCAGACAACCTGAAACCAGTGCTGAGAGCATCAGAAGCCTCAGTCTCCTCCTCTGGGAAATGGGCACACCAGTAACCTTGACAGAGTGGAGTGAAGGCAGCTCATGGACTCGGCACACGGGGCACAGGAGCCTGGTCTCATCACCACTGACAGCATCGCGTGCCTGGGCCCGGGAGCGGGGGGCTCCTCCTCTGCCCAGGGGCGGCCACCATGGCTGGGAGCAGCTTGGGGATGCAGGGTGAAATCCCTCATGAGGGAAGACTGGGGATGGAGGAGGAGTCTGAGGAGGCCAGCCTCCGGTTCTTTCTTCCTGAGTCCTTACGCTGTGCAATTCTTCCATAATAACCAGTAACCTTTTCAAATAGGATTTTAAGTGATCAACAGAGGTGCTCGTGGCTTGTGGCCTCAGAGGGCAAAGGAAGGAAACCCTTGCCGTTCTCCCTCCTTCGGTCTCCAGCATTATTATCCCGTGCCCAAATTAAATCCTTCTGATAGACTTGCCCATTTTGGCAGTAAATACTCATCTCAGGGGTTTTAAAAGATCAGCAAACACGGTTTGGAAATTCTCATCAAGCCAAAGCCTGCTAAGGACAGAGAAGCAAGGTTATCCAGGTGTATGAGGAGGTAGATAGGCAGGGGATCTGAAATCCCTGGGGAGGCGGCGAAGATGAAGATGGTGGAAACATTCCGGCACACCTGGTACCACAGAAGGGCGACTGTCTTTAGTGATCAGCTACTATGTGCCCAGCACGTCACATACAACACCTGCCACTTACTACCTACTCCCACGTGCACCGTTACAAACACTTGATGTGGATTAAGCCATTTCATCTTCCGAACAACCTAGCATTCGGGGCCTAGTGGCCCTGCACATTAGGCAAGCACAGAGAGGGGAAGTCACTGGTCCAAGGTCACGCGGCCAGCAGGTGGCAGAGTCAGTGCCTGAATCCAGATTGCCAGGCTCTGGGACTGACGCCAGCAGTGACACATGACCTTAGTTAATCTCCCTTCCCCTTGGCCACAGACCTACAGAGTTCCACATGATCACTTAAATTCTTAAGGAGTGCCCACTGAGGTGCAGAAAGGTGAAGGATCTGTCTGTGAGTGTCCTCAGAGCCTCAACCCCAAGCCTCGGGTCTGCAGGGGGCCCTGAGGCTAAGCAAGCCAAGGGGGTGGGAGGTAAGCAGGGAGGGAAGGAGGAGAAAAGCCACTGGGCCCCGCAAATCCAGGGAAGTAAATACATCTCCCCGTTTGCTCTTTGCAACACCAGGTGGGGTTTATGAGTTTTTAATTAAAATTTTTGACAGACAAGCTGTATCCTACGTGCAGCACTGGGTGTAAAAAATAACTGCGAGATCGGAAGAAAAGGCTAGAGGAATCAGTCTCCTCTGGCTTGGTATAAAATTCACATGCGATCCTTTAACATCAGGCTGACAACCCGGTCCACAGAAGGGTCCAGATCTGGGGGGAGGAGAGGGGGCAAAGGGGACTGGCTGCTTCTGTGGAAGTTGGGGGTTCTCACTTGGGGTCCCATTGGGGCTGCCTAGGACTAGCTAGTTGACTGGACAGGTCTCTCAAGTGTCCCCTGAGAACACACTTTTCAAGGTCAGTGGTGAGAGCAAAGGTCAGAGAGGAGGGCACGGGGCAGAGGAAACCCCTCTGGAGTGCCATCCTCCACTCTGGGCCACCGTGCTCGGGGTCCCGATGCCGCTGGCCCTGACCCAGTCCTGTGCCTCTCCCTGCAGGGGACTTGGGACTGGCCAAGGTGCAGGGCCGTGTCGGCACGTCCAGGATGCTCTGTCTAGAACCAACTGACGGAATTAATCACTCATGGGGCATTTGGCCCACACTACTTTTGAGTATTTTTTTCTTATTCTAGCTCCCCCCGCCCCATTTTATCTTGGAGTGGGAAAGTCCTCTGTTGAGCATAAAATTCCATATTTACATAAAGGAAAAGATGGAACACATTAGAAATGCAAACTTCCCTAAGGCAGGAGCCGTAAACTGGAGTCTGGCCCCGTCTTTGTAAATAAAGTTTTATTGGAACAGAGTTGTGCACATTTATTTCCATAGTGCCTGTGGTGGCTTTTTTGCTATGACGACAGGCGAATAGCTGTGACAGAAAGGCTGTGGCTCTCAAAGCCTACAATAGCTACGACCTGACCCTCTAAAGAAAAAGGTGTCTGGTGCCTGCTACGGGATCAAACGCCCTGAGCAACAGTGAAAAATAAAGGCGAACCAAGAAGCCTATTTGCAGCCTGCCAGGCACCTGGCTAATATTCATAATATATAAAGAGCGCTTACAAAATAAGGATACGCACACAATTTCTAAAAATGAGGAAAGGACAAAAAAGGCAGATCAACAGAGAAGAAATGCAAGTGACCAATTAGCTATAAAGAGTGGCTCCAGGTCACTAATAATCGAAGTGATACACACAACAAGGAGATGTCATTTCTTACCTACGGGAATCTCAAGGATTCAAGAATGATCCACAGGACTGGCCAACCCCTAGTTCATCCTTCTTCTGCCCGTCTCCCGTCGGGTACAGCATGCTCCCAGGCAACGGAGAACGGGTGTGTTTTGCTGTAGTTTCAGGGTCACCAGGAAGCTCAGAGTGCCCCAGAGCCACATACACTGGCTCTCTCTCGTGTTGCCAGCATGGCGCACAGAGCAGACGCGCCTTCCATGCTGTGGAAGGGAAGCAAATGGCCTGGGGTCAGGAAAGAAGGGGCCACTTGTGGCTGCCCTTCTTCCTTCTAGCAAGTGCCCAGGCTCCTTCCGGTGAGTCCCCTCTCTCCCTTGCGTGCCTGCTCTGTGGGACGGTCACTACACAGGCCGCCTCTCCACGGCAGGAGTGGAAGGGTCCCAGGAGGCTCCTCAGACTTCTGCGTTCTCAGGCAGTGAGATACCCTCCTGGGGCTGTGACTTCGGAGCAAATAAGTGAGGCTGGAAGGAATGGGGGGGGTCCTGCATTCTCGGGGCACAGGTGGACACGTGGAGTCCAGATATGACATGGGTGTGCCTGTTAAGACCCCCGAGGTCCTCCGGGTTCTTGGCCTTTCCAATCCAGGGCTCTCTAGGCTTTGTCCTCACTCCTGCATCTCACGACAGCTTTCCCAGAGAGGGAAGCAAGCCTGCTCATTTCCATACTGGCTCCGTAGCTAATACCAAGCCCTACCTGGGAAATCTATCTACCTCTCACCATCCAGCTAAACCCTACTCCCACTTCACAGCCCAGATGATCCACCCCCTTTTCCTCAATGTCTTTCAGGGTGATCCCCCTCCCCCACCCTACTGTCTTCTCCATTTTCTGGACCTCTCTGTTCTCCTGCCCGGCAGGCCCCAGTAGAAAGGTGTGCCTCAGAGGGGTGAGCGCCTCCCCACCATCTTGGGGGGCAGCACCCTCCCATGAGATGCCACCAGCCAGCTGGCCCTCCCTCCAGAAACTGCACCTTGCTCCTGCCTGTCCATGGGCCACCTCTTTCTGCTTTATCTCCCACATTCTCCCTTGTCCTCTCTGTTCCAATCCTACTAACTCCATACCTGTTCTTGAATTCTCCAAGCTCATTCTTGCCTCAGGGCCTTTGCACCTGCTGAATGCTCTGACTCCTATTATTCCTGCTCCAGTTCAAGAGGAATTTAAGGCCAAAAATAATTTCCATTTCTCTAGCATTTTCTTTGGCAATCTGGATCCATCTGCCAGACTACACTCTCATAATAAATAGCTCTGTGAGGTCAGCAGGGCAACAATTACTATAATGGCTAGCCAGTGTCACGGCTAGGACATCATGAACTGGAACTGCTCACAACTCTCATAATTCCAAGCCCAGGTTCATTTTCCTAGGCCACGAGGCTGGCCACAAAGGAGAATAAACATCCCCCACTCCCCCACAGGCAGACTCTTTAAGAATGCCGGTTCCAGGGTAAGGACACGTCCTTCAGTCAGACTCCAGGCACACAGTTGGTGGGACCCTTCAGAAAGAGGCCAAAGGCGTTCTCTGCACTGTCGGGCTGAGATCAGTAGCTCCGCGAGCCTACAGACTGCCCACAAACTGCTCTCCAGGCTGCAGCAGGACCTCGCCATGACTGCCCACGGGTGGGCCAGCCGCTTCCTGTTGACTGGCTGCCACTCAGAATGTGCCCTGTGCCAAGCTCCTGGCCAGGCTTTTGCTGGAACCATTCCAGGGTCATTTCTGGCAGCACAGTGGCTGGGTAGTCCCATGCAGGAGGGCTCAGAAGCCCCAGCCCTCCTCCGGACTCTGCCATTGCAAAGCTGTGTGACTTAGAGAAAGGCCCTATCCCTCTCTGGGCTTCAGTTCCTGCCTCAGAGAAAGGTAGCACCGAGGGGCCCCTCAGGGTGGTGGAAAATGCGCCTACACTAAGCCACAAAGGACTGTGTTTTATATCCCTCGGGTCACCACCCCCTGGGGGACCTTGGCAAGTTCCCAAATTCTGAGCCTCGGTTTCCCACTCTGTCAAATCTGGTGTTAAATCAGAGGGTGTTGAAACTGCTGTCTCATGGGCCTATTTTGTCTGGGCCATACAGCAATTGACAAAACTCTGAATTAGCGAACACTTTTATCTTTTTAAAGATTTTATTTATTTGTCAGAGAGAGAGAGAGAACACAAGCAGGGGGAGTGGCAGGCAGAGGGAGAAGAAGGCTCCCCGCTGAGCAAGGAGCCCGATGCAGGACTCGATCCCCAGACCCTGGGATCATGACCTGAGCCAAAGGCAGACGCTTAGCCCACTGAGCCACCCAGGCGTCCTGCTAACACTTTTAAAAATCAGAAAACTTCACATAAAAATCTGGACCTCTGGCTTCCTTTGCTAAAGGAAGAGAAGATGCAGGAGCCCGGGGCTCACATTCCCCCGGGGCTAAGCAACAGTCATCTCCTTTGGTCAGAACCTGGTCAGTCTGCCGGTCTGTCACAGACCCCACTACTCCCTATTGCTGACCAGGCCTCTTTATCCGTCTGTACTCTCCACACGGCCCCTGCGGACCCAGGAGACTGTGACCCCTGGACTGGATATTCTAAAGGCCCCCTCTGCTCTCGCTTTCCGTGACGTTCCTGATATTCACACGCCATCAGAGGCCGCCCTGCCATCCCTTGGGGTAGGGAGCGGAGGGCTGTCTCTCGTGGGTCTGAAGGCTGAGGCCCTGCCTTTGCCAGGATTCCCATCCCCTGGTCAGCGGAAAGAGGATAGCTCCTGAGCATACCAAGCAGCCATAGGGCCACGCAGAGCTCCAGCCGCCGCTGCGGCCTCTATAATGACCTGCAGCCTGTAATCAAGCCCCATTGAGAGACCTTAGGAAGGAGGGCTTTTTCCATTTTCTGATCATAGAATTTCAGGGTTGGAAGGGACTTTAAAATGGCATCTAGACCAACCCATCATTACTGTCTTGCTGTTGGGCCAGCACGCTGGGAGCTGAAAAATTTAAGATGCGGCAAAAGGAGCCCTCCCCCCGCCCCGGAGTCCTCCCAAGCTGCGGAGGCCAGGAAAATAAACAGGTAATGACAATGCAGGATTACAAGGGCTCTGGGACCCCACAGCTACCAGGCACTCAGCCATATGAAGGGCCAAACACTGCCCGTAAATAATCTCCCCTAATTCTCAAGAAAACTCTCCCAGGAGGTGCCATTTTTCATACTTGGTTTGCAAGGGAGGACTCTAAGGCTCAGAGAGGTTAAGGCCCTTGGTGGAGGTTGCACAGCCCGTAGGGTGCTGGAGCAGACTTTGATCCCAGTGATGTGAGACTCCAGAACTGGATTTGTACACACGACTTTATCCTGCTCTTCTGGAAGGGCAGCGCGGGGAGCAGAAAGGAGAGGCCTGGGACCAGAGCCTGCTGAAGGGGCAAATGTCTACACTTCTCTTGAAGGACAAACAGAAGAGCGAGTGAGCTTGGGGTAGGGGCGCGGCTGGGCTGAGGGCAGGGCAGAAGTCCGGGACCTCCTTAGCAATCCAAGAAACGCACATGCAGACAGGAAGAGGCATCACTTGACAGCGATGAGCCTGGCACGAATTAGCAGGCGCTGTGATGCCAAGTGTCCAGGGTACGTGTAGACACAGAACCTCATGCCGGGCTAACGGGAAGGTAGACTCGTCAGCCATACAAGAAGCCACCGGCAGCATTGGGGCAAGCGACACAGAGGTAGGCTCTACGCCCCAGCAATCCTACTCCAAGGTGAACGCCAGAGCCTTCCAGCGTATGAAGGAGAGTACGAAGTGCATTCCAGAATGTTCTTTCATGTGTGAGAGGAAGAAAAATCATGGTTCATAAAAATTTTTTTTTAAAAAAATGAGGAAAATGTTTCTGTTATAATGTTAAGGCGGCAGGAGTCAGGAAACAGGCTGATAACATCCTGCATCCCTTGTAGGATGGCCCAGGAGGTGTCCGGGACTGGATGCCAGGCCCAGAAGAAGAACTCGAGAAAGGAATGCAGGCAAGGATTGTTACTTCCAACACTCGTGCTTGGGGGCCTGCCAGAAGGTCTTTACGTTCGCCCCCACTCACCGTTCATTCATCCCATACATACGGAGTGCACACCTACTGAGCACCAGGTAATGCGCCGGGCGGGAGGAGGGCAGCAGGGAGCCAAGTGGATGAAGCAGCTTAGATGCGCGGTGTTCCAGAGACTCAACAAAGAAGCAAATGCGTAATCGGTCAGAGGTGCAGAGACCAGTGACGAAGAGTGAAGAGTAGGGCCCAGAAGGAGCCCGCGGCTTGGGGGTGCGTGCCTTTTCGTGCATAGTCTCCGGGGAGCTCCTACAGCAAGCCTATGCCAGCATCACAGAACCTTCCGTGTCCTGATGCTTCTGCCTTCCAACCACTACCAGTCGTCCCAGCTTCGGGCGGAACTTAACCTGGACCACCATGACTCCCAGAGCTGCTTCGAGAAAAGAGCTTGAGCCTGGCCCCACCTGGAGCCTTCCCGAGCCTTCCCTTGGATTCTGACCTCGCTTAGGGGCATCACGAGAGCCCCTCCCTCCCCCGCAGAGGAGGCGGCCTTGCTCTTGCCTGCTGTGCAAGACCACAGCCTTCTGTCCAGAACAAAAGGACGTTCATGTGGGGCATCGAAGGCCTCAGACGGTTCTGGCTTCCACTCTGTAATTTCCTCCAGGAATCTCTGCTCCAGGAAATGGCCTGACGTGCGGTTTTGTGCCCAAAGAGATTTATCACCATGTTATTTTTAATAGTGAAATGCCAGAGGGCTCCAGCGTGCCCCACCTGAAGGAGAGCATGAAGAGCAGCGTGGTATGTTCAAGTACCCGTCCTCTGACGGAGAAGTCTCCATCATTAAGAATGCTCATGAAGAATTTAAAATAACATGGGGAAATATCTGCTGTACTGTTAAATTGGAAAAAACAAACAAACAAAAGAAACAATACCAGAATCAGAATTATAGTCTTAACAAGAAAGGAACCAAAAATGGAGAGAAAGGAAATACTCTAAAATGCTAAAATCAGTACTTTCTGGGACAGTTTTGTTTTGCTTTGTTTTGTTTTGTTTTGTTTTGCTTTGTTTTCCTCCAGGCCACTATACTTTTCTCTATTTTCAGGATTTTCTTCAGTGGTCATGGCTGCTTTCGTGGTTGTAAAATACGGAGACCAAAACCAAAAAACCCTCAACAAATAATGGCACCTTTAAAACCTTCTCTCGCATCCCAATGCTGGGCTGGCGTCTCCCCAGAACCTTGACCTAGCAAGCTCCCAAGGGCTGTATTTAAGGAGAAAGCCTCCCAGGATTTGGGATTTCATTTCCAGGGACTTAGGCCCAAAGCAAAGAAGGAAAAGTAGGGAGCGGTAAAGAAGACCAACAGGGACAGAAGGTAAGGGACGTGTGACCGCACAGACCCAGCAGAATTTTCTAAATTAAAAAAAAAAAAAAATACAAATGGCTCCCAGGAATGAGGGCTTGGAAAGATTGTCCCGGACCTCCATGCTCCCCAGCTGGAAAGACTGTGGGAGGCGGCGCTGCCCCTCAGGAATGTAGACAGGTCCTTCCCGGACTTTGAACGCTGCGGCCCAGGCTCACTGTGGTTGCACCTCCTCATGCCCTCCTGGTGGGGACGTTACACGATGTCACATGATATAGGTCAGAGCTGAAGGTCCGGCTCAGAGAGGTCATCCCACTTGCCCGAGGCCACACAGCTGGTCAGGGACGGAGCAGGAAATGGGACTCAGGCCTCCTGATCTGACCCAGAGGTACTCTAACCCACAGCACAGCTGGCCCAGGAACCACGCACTGGCATCCAAAAGCCTGGGATCAGATCCAGGTCAGAGGGTCGCTCGGCGGCTGTGGGCCTTGCCCATTAGCCCCCAGGAGACCAGGTTTCATCTGCGAACTGGAGGTCCCCCGTTCAGCATAGACAAGGTGCCGGGCAAACGGGCGTTAGAGCAAAGAGACCGGGATGGAATCTCAGGAGGAGAGTTGGCTGCACTTAGACATTTGGCAGGCTGTTTCCACACTGCTTTCTGGCCTAATAGAGCCGGTTGCTGGCCAACTGTGTTCAATGCCTAATTCCAAACAGATGGGTCTGTGCCCTGCCCCCACTCCTCCTCCGTGGCCTCCCTCCCCTCCCTCCCCCCTTGCTCCAGGGGCCTCCTGCCTCTGACCAGACTGGGGGGGGGGGTTGCTGCGCAGGGTCGGGGGAGGGACAGCCCTTTCTGAGGGCTTGCTGGCTCCTCCTAACACCACAGAGGCGGAGACGGGGGATCTAGACCTGCATTAGCCGAAGGATGAACAGACCCCATCCCCCAGGCGTGCCTCTGTCCCAGCACGATCAGGTGACAACCACCATACGGGTGTAAGCCTGTTTCTCCCCACACGCCAAGATGGATGAGGGCACGTGGATGAGGGCCATGCTGCCTGAGTCTGATTCTGGCTCTGCCAAATCTTTGCTGGGACCACTGGGCAAGTGTCTTCCCATCTCTGCGTCCTTGTCCTCCTCTGTAAAGCAGGCGTGGCCATGCTGAAACGAAGCCGCATTTCAACGAGCCAGAGAGTTTATGCCAAGACTTAGAAGAGGCATGCCATGGGGTGGGCGGATGGGAGGGGGAAGGGAGGGGAGAGATCGGCAGGGCAGTCACCTCTCCTGCTCTGTGTCAAATGCACAGTCCTCTCTCCTGGGATTCCCAGGACCTCCCTAGGGCCAGCAGCAGGGTCGGCACTCTCCCCACATAACGGACTGTGGACCGCTCAAAAAATATCTGTCTTTAATGAGGCTTGAACAAGTTGTAATCATCCCAATTGTTCAGATGAAAATCAGAAACACAAGAAGAAGTGAAGAACTCGTCCAAGGTCACCCGGCCTGTACTCGGCCCAGCCAGGACACAGACCCAGGCAGTGCCCCCAGGACAGAGCTCTTAACCACCAGGCAACACGACCACCCCCGGTGGACAGCACCGTTCTGCAGGCGAGTGGATCCCGCCGCTTCTCCCAACGTCAGCGCTGAGTGGGAAGGCCAGCCTGGGCTCCGGGCGGCCTGCAGCGGGGCGAGCTCCTGAGCTGAGGATCCCTTCCTGGCCTCACACATGACGACTCACCCCAGCCCTGGAGGCTCCTGGATGCCGGAAACCCTCACCCCTGCTGTTCCCTCTCCTATCATCCACTCCCCAGCCGGCACTCAGGGTCTGGGCTCCCGTAGATTATTCGAGATCAGGAAGAAGAAGACAGAGCCGATGAAGAACTTTAAGACTCCCCACATCCAGAGCCAGCCAATCCATGTGGCGTTCTCATTAAAGGGTCTGGCTAATCATAGCGTTGGCTTCCATCAGCTAATGTCTTCCTTTTTACCCAGACATCTGTCTCCAGAGAAAAAGACCTCCACTGAGGGGCCAGGAGTCTCACCGCTTGGGTTACTGAGATACGATTACATGTCAGAGAGAAACGAGAGAAGACTGGGACTTTCCGGCAACAGAGAAACCACGTAAAACCCTGCCAATTACAGGCTGAGCAAAAACACGGAGCTGCCACAGCCTCCGGGGTGGAGAGAGCCCAATGTGGTTTCCTAGACTTGCAACACTGCCCGGAAGAGGTCAGAGTGGTTGCTCTCAAGGAGTCTCCGCATGAAGTTCTGCAGCTGAGTGCAGTGGGTGGGATGTGCTGCCGTTCGGCAGGGCACCGTGGGCGGGGGGAGCTTCGGGAGGGAGACAGGAAGTGGGGACAAGAGGCCACATTTGCTGAAAACCCAGGGCGTCGGGATGGCTGGACACTCAGGTACATCGGGGGACTTAATTCTCAGAACACCTCGGCAAGGTGGGCCTGGCAGCCCCAGGAGCCAGAAGAGAAAAGAGAGGGCCAGAGAGGCAAGCGGACCTGTCCAAGCCCACCCGAGTACTGATTCTTGAACCCAGATCTGGAAACCAGATCCCAGGACACCCACCCATAGCAACTAAGGTGCATATCTGCACTGTCACCCCCAGAAGAAGGGGCTGCTTTTTAGCAAAGGATGAGGTGAGAGGTTGTTTTACTCTAGGTGGAGGGAGGGACCTTGGCTCTGTTTATTTATAGGTCAAAAGTCAAAGAAGGGGTTTGAGTGTGTGGATAAAGCACTGGATTAGGAATCGAATCACGCAGCTTTAAATCTCGCCTCTACGATGAGGGATACCTGGGTGGTTCAGTCGGTTAAGCGTCTACCTTCGGCTCAGGTCATGATCTCAGGGTCCCGGGATGGGCTCCCTGTTCAGCGGGGAGTCTGCTTCTCCTTCCCACCCCTGCTCGTGCTCTCTCTCCCTCTCAAATAAATAAATAAATAAAATCCTTAAAAAGAAATCTTGCCTCTACTATGAATGCTGTGTGATCTTGGGCAGATGACTTCAGTTCTCTGTGCAATGGTGTCCTCAGCCAGAGAGAGGGGGTTGGAGTGGTAGCTTGTTCGATCTACATGGTTCCCTCCAGCTCTGGATCCTATCTACTTCATGTCAGCTTGGCATTGAGGGTTATGAGCAAAGGCCCCAGCGTCCAGTCTGTAGGTTCAAGTCCCGACTCTGCCCCTGCATTAAGTGAGCTCAAGCAAGTCACTTTCCTGTGACTCAGTCTGCCCTGTATAAAATGAGGATAATGATATCCGGGGCCTAGGCTGTAATGACAATTAAGTGAGATAATATGTGTGGAGCACGTGGGGTTTTCCAGAGCCTGCCTCAGTGTATGTCAGGACTCAAGGCAGGGCCCACACAGAGCCCAGGACAATCTCAATGCAGGAGGGAAACAGCTTGCCTGCTGGGGGTCTCACACCTCAGTGCCTCCTTTCTGGGGGACTAACAGCAGACAGGAAGCTCCATCTGCCCCGACCCTCACCCCAGCTCCGTGGACAGGTCAATCCAGGTGGGTGCTGGTCAAGGCTGGGTGCTTAGAAATCTGTGGGTTTGTCCACTGGGCTTCCAGAAGGGAGGCATTCCCAGGATGTCAGAGTCTAGAGGGCTGAGCTGAATCCTCCCAGGGGAACCTCGAGGGGACTGCGCCCATCCCCACCCAGGGCTCATTAAACTCATTCCAGAAATGGTGCAGCTGGAGGGGGGGATTGAGTCTAGTGCAGGGGTGGGGGGGGGCAGCTTAGGTGCCTAGAGGGAAGGGGCGGGTCTAGCCTAGAAGACTAGGCTCAGTAGCTGCGGAAAGGTCATCCCCACGCTCGCTGACCCATCCCCGGGCTCACTGTGCCCGGCACCGGGCTAGTCCCCGAGGACGCAAAGCTGAGTGCAGCACAACGTACGTTCCCCAAGAGCCCCCTGTCCCGCGAGGGGCCATAGGAATTAGCAGACAGTACATACACAGGCTAATCCAACTCTTTCCCTCTACAGCCTAGAAGGAGTCAAGACCAAGGGCCAGTAAACCACAGCCCACGGTCAAACCTGTCCCGCCTCCTGTCTCTGTAAATGCCATCTTACGTACACCCACTCACTTAAGCACCGCCCGCAGCTTCTTTTCCTCCACAGTGGCAGAACCGAACAGTCAAACCCGAGACCATCAGGCCCGCAACGCCGAGAATATTTACAGTCTGGCCCTTTAGAGACCAAGTTGGCTGCCCCTGCAAGCGTGGGGCCACCTGAATCCCTCTGGCACACTCCACTGTGTTTAGACGAGAACATTCCACCAGGACAGGGACAGGGGCAGGGCCCTGTGTGGAAGCAGATGGGGCATCCATGACAGTTGCCCAAGGAGGTGGCCCTCCTGTTGAGGAGGTAAGGGCTGGGCAGACACACTTGCTGGCTGAAGAAATAGGGGTTTGGCACTCCCGGCAGAGGGACGGCTCGCCTGAGGACACGTGGACTGTGCCAACGCTGAGCTGGTTGCACCTACGGTGTAGGCAGAGTGGGGCCCGCGGGCGGTGCGGGACAGCTAATGCTCAGGAACCAGGCACCAAGGCCTCTGGGGCAAACCTGGAGCCGCCAGTCCCCATCCGGATGGAACAGAGCAGCCAGCGAAGGACTTCCCAGCTCTCTAGCCTAGTGCAGGTGACATACATGGAGTTCAGGCCACGGTTTCAGAGGTGTACCTAGTCTTTGCCCCGTAGAATTTAGCATCTAGCAGGGGAATCTGACAGGCAAATGCCAGGCAAGATGAGCTGAGTGCCTGGGAAGGGCACAGAGAGAATGTGAGCGGGGTTCTGAGGAAGGAGGAGATGGGTCCATTTGGGACCAAGATAAAAAGGGTCCCAGGGGAGAGCCAGCATTTGAGGAGGGCCCTAGGAGCTCAGATGTTGGGGGTGGTGCTCCCGAACAAAGGTAAGAGGTCATGAATCTCAGGACCGGCGGGCTGTCCCACTTGGCAGGTAGAAAACTGAAAGACCCAGCTAATGGGGAGACAGACGGGCAGGCAGATTAACCTGCCTACGCAGGATGGCATAGGCACCCAGAGGAGGGGTCCAGGCCCAGTGATGGGTGCAGGCGTAGTTTTCCAGAGGAGGCGATGCTGTGATTTGAGGAGCTCAGGGAATTAGCCGTAGGATGTCACTGCCGTCCATTGAGAGGCACAGTGTCACACTTGGGAGATGCCAGTCACCTAAAGCCCAACGCGGCCACCACGACGGGCCTTCCCCCTTCCTCCCTCACCATCTGCTAGCCCCTCACTTGCTCGGCAGCCCTGATGTCTGCTGCTCAGATGGCCCAGGGATGCTCCTGCCCCCTTAGGGTTTGGCAATGGCTGTCCCCCAGGTGCCACGTGGACAAGGCTGTCACCTCCTCCAAGCCTCCTGAGAGCAGCCAGCCCCAGCCACCCTCCACTGGCAGCTCTCTCCCTCAGCACTTCTCACCCTCCTACAAATGCTAGACTCCACTTGCTAACTTCGGAGTTTACCAGAAGTTCCCCCACCCGAATGTACATTTCACAAGGGACTGCTTGTGAGTTACTGAGGCCTTCTTCCCAGCTCTCCGAAGCCCACCTGGCACGAAGAGGCATTCAGTCGATACTTGCTAATTGAATTAAGGAGTATGCCAGAGTGGGGAGCCACAGTCCACACCGGCGCAGATGGAAGAGGAGCCAGCATTTCAGCGTGAGATCTCCCGGATTCCTTCACGCGGGTCCCATGCTACGGCGACATAATCCAAGCCAACCTTTTATCTTTTTATTTTTTGAACTTCTGTGTATTTTCAAAGACTAAGAGGATGCATGTGCCTTTGTAAAGCTCATGCTGCGAGCTTCCAGACAAAAGTATTTCAGGACAAGGCTCCCAGCGTGAGTTGCGCCCTTGACCGAGCACAGCGCTGCCCATGACGTGCAGCTGGGGTTTCAGGAAATCCCTGGGCCCAGGCGCTGTGGGCTCCTTCTTTGATTTCGGCCCTGCCCAGTGGCCAGATGTTCTCAATCGGGTGGCTAAATGAAGATGGTCATGTCACCAGTAAACAGAGGAAGAGAAAATGAGGAACGTCGTCAAAAGTTGTCACCAAGCCCTTGATCTGGTTTCCAGGGAAGCTAAGAGGAGGGGAACAGTCTGCCGGCCCCCCTGGGGTCTGCACAGCTGACCTCTCATCTGGGTCCTGCACTTTCGGTTCTGCTCCATGAGGCACTCGTTGCACACAGCCTTGGCTGGCGAGGGGACAGAAATGCTGCCTTAAGAAATAGCTGTGTTAAAAATTCAGTTTCTTAGAAATGATGTGAAATGGGTGACTTTTGCTGTAGTAACTTAAAAAAATATTTTATTGGCATTAGTATATGTATAGCATATGCTATTTATAGTACCTACACACACAAACACATGCATGTTAGCATAGAGTATACACATATATACACATATATGCATGCATCTGCATGTGTGTGTATAGATAGATAGCACACATAGCATTTAATATGTGCCTGGCACTGTTCTAAGAGTATACATATCCACTCATTTAATGCCCATAGTAATCCTATGCAGTGGGTCCTATTATCCCATTTTATAGAGGATGGAAGTGAGGCACAGAAAAGTAATCTCGTCTAAGGCCACTCAGCTGGTGGCAGGTGGACCCGGGATAGAAGCTCCCTTCTCCCCTAGGCTGCCTAAGCTGCTTAAAAAGCCATCTTCTCAACCACCGCACCTACACTTCTGAAATTATGTTCCCGGGACCCCCGGAGGTCACCACGTCCCTTCCAGGGAGTTCATGATGCAAACCATTTTCATACTACTACTAAGACATTATCTCCTTTTCCGTGTCTTACAAATGCACAGGGGAGTCTCCCAGAGGCAAGTGACAAGGGATTTCAGCACAGATAGAATGCAGAAGCAGACAGGAGAACCCAGCTGTTCTCATTTAAGCCAGACACTGGAGAGATCGGTAAAACACCAGTCTTCTCACTAATGTTCTGTTTTGGCATGTTTTTCATCACCTGTATGTTACCGCGTGATTCATTTATTATTGTTATTTTTCAAGGAAGGCATACATCTGAAAAGCACTTCTCAATGTTCATAACTAAGCGAGACATGTTACGAGAGAGAAGCCATGTCAAGAAAAGCTGTTTGGGGCCATCGGTAATGTTTAAGACTAGAAAGGAGTCCGGAACACAAGCAGCTTGAGAACCACTGCAGGACAGCCCAGGCGACGAGGCTCCACGCCTCGTCCCACAGGGTCCTGGGGAGGGCACCCTTGGCGGTTTGGACAGGACTCCTTCTGCCTGCTATGGGAGGTAGAGCCTCCCAAGCCCCTACCTGCAAAATGCCCGAAGATAACCCAGGTGCCGAGACAGTCAATATGCCTCTCCCCGCTGTGTGTGTGTGTGTGTGTGTGTGTGTGTGTGTGTGTGTGTGTTCACCGGTGTTCACGTGTGTGTGTGGCTGAGAAGCACAGCTTTGAAAGGATATCTTGTCTTCCCTCCCTCACTCATTCTCGTATCCATTCATTCAAACCACCAAGGAACTAAGTAGGAGCTGGGCAGGAGCTGGTGCAGCCGCTGTCCATTAATTTGCTATTCTTGACTCCTTTTATTGCGGAGGGATGACTTCCGGGCCATAGCTCTGTGGCTTCCCCCTGGATGCTGGAATGCTGGGAGCCCCCAGGGTTCCATGGAATGTGGGCATACTGTGCCCCTCACAGTCCAATGGCACTCTGAGTTCCAAGGAGACCCATGGAACTTTCAAACCCTGGAGTTCTGCAAAATTCCTGAAGCCTATAGGGTCCAGGAACCAGAGCAAAGGATTTGCAGATGTTGCCGACACCCAGAACGTCAGCATCCCTGTTCGTGCTGCAGGAATATATTTTTCCCTGTGAATTACCAATACCCCAGCTTGACACATGAACATGAGAGGCGCCTCCAGCTCCAGTCCCACCTGCACTCAGCCGAGAGCACCGTCCTCCTCCCATCATAGAGAAACACGCAGTAACAGAAATGGTTAAGTCCTTCGGTCCCACCACCTGGTGAAACATCACACAGCCACATAATGTGACAACCCTTCACGTCACCTCCAGGAGCACTCCCTGAGAGACCCCAACTCCACCCAGGTACCAGGGCTGCAAATGGGGAAGGACACGGCCCCTGCCCTCAAGGAGGTTCCAGTTAACTGTCCCTCTGCGTGTCTCTGAAGGGCAGAGAGCCAATTCCATTCTATTCAACCAACAGAAAACAAATCCATGGCTCCTGCCCCAAAGCCTTCCCTTCCTTCTCGTTTTCTGCTGGCCAATCCCCCAACACAGAGGATATTTTTAGCACCTGGGAGGAAGTGTTTACATGAAGGTCATTGAGCAACATGGTGGCATGGCCCTGGGACGTCCCATGCAAGGCAGTGCTTACCAAATGGATTTCAGACAGGCTGGCTTTGGTTCTCGTCCACACTCTTCTTCCTTCTCCCCATTACCCAGATCAGAAAGGGTGGTTGGCTACTTTGCCAGGTGTGCTTGCTTAACTTAACCTGAGGCATGCGCATCATAAACAGCTCTTCCAGCGAGCATACAGGCGGAGCTGAGAGCAGCTCAGGAACAGTGGCTAGTCCCAAAGTGAAAGGACCGTGAGCTCCCAGACATGGGATCCCCCCCATTTCCAGTTCTTCAGAAGCTGGAGGCGGAAGTCACAAGAAGTGTGGAAGGCTGGTGGATGCCCCAGAGAACTGAAGAAGAGAGAAATAATCCCCCAGGGGGCCCAAGTCTGCGTCTAGCCCAGCTGAGCGGTCAGCTAGCTGGACATCATGTTTATCAACCCAGCAGCTGGGGCTGGTTCTGTGTGGCCGAGACAGGCGGTCAACTGTGCCTGCCTTCATATATCCATTCTTGGCTCTGCGCATGCAGAGCTGGACCTGGCACAGGTGGGTTTTCAGTAAGTCCCCTTGAAGAGCGAATCCCAATCCTGCTCCCCAAGGAGCTGCCAATCTAACAGAGAAAACACACATGGGCACCCGCATGATGGGCAGTGTGGTCAAGTCACACACGGGGGTGCTCTGGGGGAGCCAGGGGGAGGTCAGGGGGACAAGTTGGGGGAAGGGATTCCCAGAAGAGGTGACACTTGAGGCATGAAGACGGATGATTTCAACAGGAAGGTACAAAGAGGAGGGTGTTCAGGTGGAGGGATGAGCACATGCAAACCACACGTTCCAAATCCTGGGGACGTGAAAATTACTTCATTTAGAAGGAATGCTATTTATGATAAACACAGAACATGCCTAGATCTGTATAGGGACATCTATACCCACAGCCAAAGCCACATCTATACTAAGTACTATAATTCAAGCGCCTGACAATTAGCTTTTTCGATTGTGATGTAAGTAAGCGCCTGACATTAAACTTTTGATTGCCAAAACATTCACTTTGAAGACATCCCTCTCTCTCTGGCTAGATGGGTGATGGGCATTAAGGAGGGCACTTGTTGTGATGAGCACCGGGTGTTGTAGGTAAGGGATGAATCACTGAATTCGACTCCAGAAACCAATATTGCCCTGTCTGTTAACTAAGTAAAATTTAAATTAAAAACAAATAAATAAATAAAAATAAAGACATCCATCTCCAAGACATGCAACACCAGCGACACAACGAGATCAACAGCACACCGCCCCACCCACGGAGTTCCCCTTTTAGAAAGCCGAAGGTGACAGCTTGAAGTGACCCCACTCTTCCCTTCCCACGCCCTCATTCCTGCTTTTATGTTTTCAATTCACCAATAAAGAGTAAGCCTGCAAAAACCTGGCACCCCACCCCTCAACCCCAGTAAAGGCAGGACCCCAGTCCCCTCACTGGCTCGGATCTGGGGCAATGTCCCAATGACCACAGGGGCTCACCACAAGGGGCGGGGCCCAGGGGAGCATCCCCCAAGGGAGCGCCCCCAGCAGTCCGAGGGCTTAGCCCGACCCAGAACAGTACTTGGAACACAGCATTGGAAGTCAGGACTGCTGTGTGTCTGGAAGGATCCTAAGCATCTTTACATATATCAACACATTTGATCCTCACAACACCCCTATGAGGATGGCACTATTGTCATCTCTTGGGTCTGTTTGGCCCATGAGAAAACACAGATCAAGGCAGGTGCCGTGGCTTGTCCAACATGGTACAGTAGGCCACAGAACTTGGATCTCAACTCAGGCCTTCTGTCTTAACAGTTTACACTCTCCATACTACTCTAAAAATTTCTCCGTGGTTCGTAGGAGCGTGGTGATAAGGCCGGGGTCCTGGGTGGGGCCCAGGTCATGGTGAGCCTTGTCCGTCCTGCTGTGGAATCTGGACTCTGTGCCGGGGCCAGGAGCGACATGGACACTGAAAAGAGGAAGGACATGACTGGATGCCGTTGGGGAACAAAGGTTATTAGTAAATGTCCAAATGCTTATCATCCAGGCATGACTGGAATAAAAATTAGTCATTTGAGGTCGACTCAATCTGTGGGCATGGCTTCCAGAAGCACAAAGGAAATTTCCATGCTTCTGGTGGTCTGGTGGCCCCCCCACGCATGTCATCAAGGCCTCAAGGCCTGGCCGCAGTGGTTATTCCGGAACGTTCGTCCTGCCATGGAAGATATGGTTATTCTGGAACGTTCGTCCTGCCACGGAAGAAATGTCTCGGCTGCAGCCAGACACCTGCCCCAAGCTTGGGCGGTGGAGCGGAGCTGTGCGACAGCACATCCATGGCCCGCCAGGGTGGCTCAGCTAGGAATAACAACACGGGTGACGTGTCACATTGACTACGGGCCAGGCACCGGGCGCGGCTTTGTGCGCAGCGTCTCACCCTGACAGGCCCTCGCGGGTGGGGGGCTCTGTCTCCCCTACGGCTGGGAATCAGGGTGGCAGAGCCGGAGAGATGCAGATGGAGAAGCCTCCAGGCCCTCCTCACGCCGAGACCTATTCTGGTGAACCCTCAAAGCTCACATATCCCTGTGGGGTCCCTCTCCCCTGGTGGGTGGGACTGGCTCCATCCTCCCAGGGGAGCCAGGCTCATCAGCTTAGGGACCCGCAGCTGGTAGGTGGAGTCAGCGTGAGCTTGTGCTGAGGCTTGTTGCTTTCCCACTTCCAGCCCGGTTGTCAACCAGGGCTGGATCTTTGAGCCCCCTGGGAGGGCATGCACCGTTGTCAACTGCCCCGGTCTCAGGCAGGGTGCCTGGCCTTTCTAGCAGATGCTAATGATGCGACATATGCCTGCAAAGCCTCCTGCGGCCATGGTGAAGAGCGTGTGCTCTCAAGTCCAGGAGGGTCTGTGGGTCCCCCGCTCCGTTCTCCAAACGAGGTGACAGGTGCAGGGGGGCACGGGCTCCGAGGGCGCTGGGACCAGTGAGGGACCAAGGAGGGCTGCTGCCGGAAGATACAGCCCTGCCACAGGGTGGGAGAAAGTGCAAGCAGAGCGAGCAGGCAGAAGCCCGCACTGTTAGTGGTACGAGAGCAGAAACCAGGTCTCCGTTCCTCAGCGCTGGTTCTCCTGTGTCCGGCTCTCAGAAACCGCCTGTGGATAATGTGTGGACAGATGAGCCTGGGGGACTGTCCGGGAAGCAGGGGAGGGCCGAGCGGGGTTTCCAGCCCTGTGAACACGCAGTTACCATGTACTCTGGTTTTCCGTGTGTCCCCCTCCTCACCTGCTAGCGAGCCCTGCGGCGCGCTGGTAAAGCTCCGTGTGCAGGTCCCTCACACGTTATCCCGTTCTGTGCATGTCCTTCGGCCCTTCTAACCTCAGCCCCTCGCACCGTCTCTGGCGCACTGCTCTAAGAGTCAGGCGGCAAGGATCCCGGACGGGCGGAACAGCGAGGGGCCTGGGCTCCAGAGGCACAGAGCCCGCCTCCTCCACTCACTGACAGCTCGCCTCTGCGGCTGAGTTCCGTAACCACTCCGTGCCTCCATCACTGGTGAAACAAGGAGAAGGACGGAAGCTCCCAGGGTGCCTGCGGGGGTTAAATGTGTCGACGCTTGGGGCTCTTAGAAGAGCACGTGACCCACAGCAGACCTTTGCAAGTGCTGGCAGACACTCTGCCAGCCCCGCTAACCCCAAGGTTCAGGTGATTGCTCAGAAGGCAGTCCCGGAAGTGGGATCATAAGGTAGACCCCCTGGCAGAATGGCCAGGAAAGTGCCTTTGAAAGTCCCAGCAGCACTCAGAAGCACAAAAGTCTTTAGCTCTCATTGGTTAGCCCAAGAACAAGGGCTTGGAGGACCTCGAAGGTAAGACCCCACCAGAATCCCCACTACCAGCATTCCCGCCAAGTCTCCGTCCTCAGCCTTCTGCTGCAAAGAACCCCTTGTGCCCAGTCACCCCTGTGGCTCCAGGTACCCCCGGAGAAAAGGCATTCTCCCCCACCCGGCAGGAGGCCTGGCCCACACCAGGGAAGCTTAAGCTCCAGCCCCTGGCTGCACCCCACTTAACTAGGGCTTGTGTTTCTTTTTTGTTTTTTAAGGTTTTATTTATTTATTTGACACAGAGAGAGAGAGAGTGCGCACAAGCAGGGGGAATGGCAGGCAGAGGGAGAGGGAGAAGCAGGCTTCCCCCAGAGCAGGGAACCCGATGCGGGGACTTGATCCCAGGACCCTGAGATCATGACCTGAGCCGTAGGCAGACGCTTAACCAACGGAGCCACCCAGGTGCCCCTAGGGCTTGTCTTTCATTTTAAATCCCTAACTTGTATCATTATTTCTTAAAGAGGCCTCCCCAAACTCAGAACTGCATCTGTGCTACCGCTGATCAGTTAATTTGTCTGTTTCTCCCACTGAATCACTACTATCTCGAGGACAGAGCTCTTGTCTCACTGTGTTTCATCCCCGGTCCTCGGCACAGTGCCGGGCACCCAGGAGTATCTGCTGCCTGAATGAATGAACGAATGGATGAGAAGGAAGGAAGGAATACCACGGCCTGAACTGGAACCTCTCTGCTAATTCCACTCACTCCATGTGGATTCCCTCCTTAAAACCACCCAGGACGAGCTCACCTTTTTGCACCTGCCAGCCCTTCAGCTCCTTGAAGCTGGCCCCCAGGTCTCCTCTCTTCCAGAGCAACGGTCCCTGTGCCCACAACCGTTGCTCTTTCCTTTAAGGTGATCAGCAACAGAAATTTCACCCGCATCTCACTGCTGCCCGTTTCCATATCTTTGACCACCAAGACCACTTCTTATCTACTCAGAGCCCTTGGCCTCCAGTTCGCCTCTGGGCCAGCTGATAACAGTTTGAGTTCTGAGGGAGAGTGCCCACGTGCGTTGACTCCTGAGGCCTTAAAAGATCCACTGGAGCAGGCAGGCCTGGCTTTCCAGGGTGAAGGCCACAGTCCCCATCCGTCCTCTGATCAGCAGCCCAGGCTCCTCGTCTTCACTGTGCGCTCCCTCCTCTGGGTAGTGTGACTGGATTCTAGCCACGGCTCCTCCGAGCGCCCCTCCTGGACCAGCACGCCACATTGTGCTCCCCACCCCACCCCACCTCACCCAGTCCCCGCCCGGCACTCTCCACCCCACCCACCCTGCCGCTGTGTATTTCGGTTCCTGCTTATCGTCCATCTCTTCCCCTTCCTCACCCCCGGCCAGCACGTGAGCTCCCTGGGTCTCTGGCTGCCCAGGACAGTGCCTGGCACAGAGAAAGAGCTCAGAAATAGTTGTTGATGCACGAACGGAACTAGCATTTATCAAGTTTGCCTCCTACAAATGCTCTGCTGGGAGCCAGGGATACAAATGTGTTCTCGGTTAAGGCCTCTGGGAAGCAGAGGCTCAGGGGGAATACCCCATGGCAAGAGAGGAAATGCCCTCTCCCCAGAGAGGCCCACTTCTGCATTCACGCCCTCAACCTGACCGAGGGCTTTGCAAGCACAGGGCGACGGCCAGGCACCGCCCCTCCCCCCAGGACAACGCTCGCGCGCGCACGCACTGGCCCACGGTCACACCTTCCTGCACCTGTGCGTCTCTGCACACCCTGTGTGATGGGCTTCGGGACCCCATCAGAGATGCAGGCCACAAACACGTGCCGGGAGTGAAGGACGTGGGCGTCCACCGACATGCCGTCGCCTTCCTGCTGCTAGGAGCCGCAGTGGCCGTGGGTCCATGGGGACAAACACTTCCCTCCCCTTTCGCTCGGGTTTCCTTCTAGGGTAGCGGTGTCTCCGCGGGCCACTGGATCCAACGCTGGCAGATGAGGGACAGGCACTCACTGTAAGCTTACCACATCTGCTAGTTGTACAACTTTGCAGAAGCTAATTACTTTTTCGGAGTCTCGTTTCCTCGTCTGTACTCGGGCCGCTGGGTTGTTATGAGCAGTAACAGTGAGGGAAGGATCTGAAACAGGGCTTGACCCACGGTTTAATAAATGCGGTGGTCTGGGGTATTGGCAGTGGGACTGGGTCAGCATCATTAAGACAGACGTGGATTTCAAGAATGTTGAGGCCAGCATCACCAGTGTGCGCTCACGGTGGTTTTAATATATATGTAGGCTGACTTAGAAATGATCTAGATGATGTGCCTACATGTATATGATGGGTATGCATGTATATGCGGCTACGTACACACGGGTCTACAAATACGGAGGTGCGCGTGCGCGCGCGCATGGGCATATACTCACACACGTGTGCGTGCACACACACCCACACTCCCTACTTCCCAGCTCTGTCTGCTCAGAGGGCCTAGAGGCAACGTATCTCAGTAGCAACGGACATACCTCATGACCAAAAGGTATTTCTAGACACCACTCTCCATGGAAAGGAGCCAGGGCCCCTTGACAAATGGCTGATTCCATCATTAACCAAGTGATAAAGCCAACATCACGGTAGTGGGACAGACCAGCACCGGCCTTCCAATTATGAGGCACCGAGAACACCACATGAATTCTGCAGGATGCCCAGCAAAAGCATGAAATCTAAATGTAATCATGCGGGAGCATCAGACAAACACCAGCTGAGAGACGCTCTGAAAAATAATTGGCTTAAACATGTCAAAAACATGAATGTCACAAAATACAAGACTAAGGAAGTTTTTCAACAAGGCCACGTGCCAAATGGATTTTCTTTTGCTGGGAAGGATTTCACTGGGGGCCCTTGGTGAAATCAGAATAAGGTCTGAGGATCAGGTAACAGTAGTAAACCAATGCTAAGTTTCTGACTTGGTTCTACTGTCGTTATAAGAATCTTCGGATTTCAGAAAAAAAAGAGAGAGGAAAGGATAGAATGGATATAGGGTAAAATGTCAACACTTAAGGAATCCGAGTGAAGGGTATCCAGGAATTTTTTGGCTCTTCTTGCAACTTATCTGTAAATTTGCAATTATATCAAAATTGAGCAATTGAAAAAAAAAATGTAATTGAAAAGCATACTCTGGGTTCATGTACTGAGAAAAAGTGAATATAGTGCTTAGCACAATAATTTGAAGCTATTATAACAATAATTATTATTACCAGAATCGTGCATGTGGCACATAACAAGCTTGAAATGGATGGACGATATCATCGCTGTTAATATCACCCTCATCACCACCACTGTTGTCCCTGATACGCTCGGTACTATATACTAAAAATCAATACCTTTTCTTATCATTACTTCTAATTACTTCATATCTCCATTAAGCTCCATTGTTTGAAGGTCCACTATGGAAACACCTGTTTCGAGTGCTTCCAGCACTCACCAGCAATGTTGAAGAGCTTAAAAACCAACCAAGAGAAGAGAGGCAGGGCCCATTTCAGATCTAGATGTACAGATACATATCAATTCAATCCTTTTCCATCATCTGAATCTCTGCTTTGTTCTTGCTAGTTCTTGTGCAACCAAAGGCCGAGAAAGCCCAGCTCCTAAAGACACAACGTGGGGCCTTTGCCTATAGGCCTCCTGGCCACCTAGAGTTTCTTCTCTGTTCCCTCTTGGGACCCACCCATAAATGCTGTGCAGCTCAGTGACTGGCCCTCTTATTCTACACTGCACTTTGCCTTATTCAACAAGTAGAACCTCCTATTATGCCCCCAGTCCTGACCCATCCAAGATGGCGGGACTATTGCCAAGTCCAAGCTTCTCCCCATGGGTCTGCTATATAGAACTGGTTGTGCTCAGCCCGATTCTGAGATGGGATAAGGTCCCAATCATCATTACTCTGTTTAACACATTCTTTGAAAGTAAACCCACGGTTATCTTTTGTCTCCATCATTCCTCATTCTTCCAAGACTCACGAACACCGTATCTTTAGCTCACTTTCTTCCTCTCCCTGTTTCTTATCTCTCTTGCCCCATCTTGAGCCCATGGGGAACACTATGGCCATTGCTTCGTTCCCTTTACAGGAGGCCCTATACTCTATCTGATCTTCCCATGACCATGGAAAGGCTCATATTTGTATCAACCTACTTGCATATATAAAACTGATATAACTCAAGGTCCAAGTGGCTTAGTTTTTACATGGACTCATATACAGTGGCCATAGTTTGGCTGCCCAAAGAAATTTTAGAAGTAATTCCATTTTTATGGATAGGTAGGTAGATAAATAGATCGATGTCCTCACCAATAATCATATAGAACAGCCACACACACATGTACATGGACCAACCTTCCTTCTTCCACAATGGTGGCAATTGTATCCAAACTGAGTGAGACACTCAGGGCGAAGAGAGGCATTCCAGGGTGACCACAGGTTTCCCCAAGCCAGCTTTCCTCACTGATGGAAACTTCCTCAATGTGCACTGTCCAAAATGGTAGCCATAAGTCACATACGGCTATTGAGCACTTGAAACGTGGTGAGCGTGACTGAGGGTTGAATTTTTAATTGTGATTAATTTCAATGAATTAAAATTTAAATAGCCACACATGGAGTGGCTACATGTGGGCAGCTTAGCTCTAGACCAGGGGCTGGCAGACTCTTTCCATGAAGGACCGGACTGTAAATATTTGTGGCTTCCAGGCCACACAGCCCCTGTCACCACTGTTGTTGCGGTGTGACGCATAGCTGAAGGAAAGAGTGTGGCTGGGTACCAACAGAAGCTTGTTTATAAAAAATGACTGGGCCAGTTTTGTCCTGTGGGTCAGAGTTGAGTGCTAACCCTCATTCCAGGACAGTGTCATTCCAGACCTTCTTTGGGGTGGCCCGCACTGGTCATACGAGGCTGTTCCTAATCCAGTTTCTACCTACTTGTTTAATGAGAACACAGAAGGCTTTCCTTTTAAGAAAATGAGGTTGTTTGATATTCTAATGACCCTGCATTTTTCCCTGAGGTAGAAAGTGTTCCCTCTTAATGGCATATCCCTGGGAGAGCAGGCCAAATTACAAAGAGACCAAGACATAGGGGGACATCTCTCCCCCGCTACTCAAGTTAATCTATGGAAGAAACCAGAAAAGGCAACACCTCTCACTCGTGCTGGCGGAGAGGGTAGTCATTTACCTCAGGGGGCTGAGGGACTGTCCATCTCAGGTCCTCAGAGGAAACTGTCCTGGCCACAAAGCTCAAAGTGTTTGCTCACCACAGGTCCTGGCGATGATTATTACTTCTATTGGTATTTCCAGGTCAGAAAGTTTGATTCTGAAAATGGTCCCAGCTGGAAGGGAAGAGGAGAAAAGTTCAAGTCAGTTTTGATCTTTAGTTCATCCACTGTCTTTTGAAGATGACTCAAGACAATTCAAAGGCATTCGCCCATCGCTCCACCAACTCACCCAATGATTTATACATCAAGTATTTTTTTTAAATAGACACCTATCCTGTTCCATGCACACAGCCAAGTACCAGAGACAGAAAGGTGAGGAGACCATAGTTCATACCCTCAAGAAGCTCAGCCTGGTGGAGAAAACAGACAAATAAATAACTCAGGGCAATGTGATACGAGGATGTGAGTGATATTTGGGAGAGCTAAGGGAGAAATGACTAATTCAGTATGAGAAGAGCAGGTGGGTTTTTAGTTGCTCCTCACTCGAGTGAAATGCTGTGTGACAAAAAGAAAAAAACTGGAGGAAAGTGTCTCTGAGGAAGAGGATAGGGAAAAATGCAAATAGTGAACAATAGTGAACATGTGAGATCAGGGTTGGGATGCACCACCAGGCTGAGGCCAGGTGGGAGAAGGCTTTGGAAGGCCCCACCTGAGAGAAAGAACAGAGACCCCTGGTTGAGCTCTTACTGTGTCTCAAGCACTGAGAGATGGACAGACCACACGTTTTCTCACGAAATCCCTGGGGTGGTCTCAATGACTATCCCATTTTATGAATGGGCAGCTGGGGTTTGGAGAGCTCCTGTGAACAACCCTGACCAGGATGACAAAGGCAGTTAAGTGGTAGAGAACAGCCCCCAACGGGACGCCCCCATTCTGTCCAGTTCCACAGTCCTCATCTTAGCCCCTGGGACAGGTTCATAGAGTAACGGCCCCCATTTGCTCAGGCCACCTTGTACACATCCTCCTTAGCAGTGTGTCTTTGCTCCCTGTCCCCACATGAATTGAGGTCCACTTCTCCACCCTCTGAATCTGAACTCGGCCATGTAACTTGCTTTGGCCAATGAGCCAATAACAAAAGACACAAATAAAAGCTTCAACAGTGCTTATGTCCAGAATATCCCCCTTTTTCGCTGCTAGGAATCATTCTGCAGCCACATTACCCCAGCTGAGCTGGTCCCCTGGTGCATAGACCACACCACTGAGTCCCAGCCACACTGCCCAGACACAAGAAATGTCCAGTCAACCCACAGAATCAGGAGAAATAACAAATGTTTGTTGTTTTAGGCACGAAGGCTTGGAGCTGTTTGTTATGCAGAGAAAGCTCACTGATACAACCACCAAGTAATCGTTACACACACAGCAATGGTGATAAAACACAATGAACTCACAACTTGGAGAGAAAGATCAGCCCCGAGTTGGTGATTCTGTGAGATGTGCAGGGCCAGGACTAAGGCAGGGCGGCTGTGGGATGGAGGAGAGATGGAAGATTCAAGAGCTATTTTAGATGCAAAGTCAACAGGATTTAGTTACAGACCGACCCAAGATTTGTCTAAAGGCGCCTGGTGTTGACAATAAATAGATTCTATTTGGAGCTCGCTGAGGGAGTGGGATGTTTCCACGGAAGACACACAACGTGGCCTGAGCCAGAGCAGTCAGGGCTCAGTGTCACAGAAAAGGCAAGCTCCCGGAATGAAACTTTCTTTTCAGCCCCTGATATTTGACAGAAGAATGAAGACGGGGCGCTCACAGCCCCAGCCTCCGACCTGCCCCTGCCACCTCCCCTGAGACCAACCCCTGCTTGTAGCAGCCCCCAGAGGGACCTTTGTAAACTGTAACCCAGACCTTCCTCCCTCCCAACCCCAGCTCACACCGTCCCCTTTCCCTGGGCACTGCCTACTCACCCGTTAGATTTCACTATCAATGGCCCTTCCCAGGGACATCTTTGCTGACCGCCCAGACGGGGCCAGGCACTGTCACTACCCAGGAGTCCTTGCACTCCCAGAGAGCATGTGTCACTAGCCTGATAACCCCACGGGAGCACGAGCGTGCCTGTCCCACACACGCACTCTGCCACCACCACCCACACACCACTGGCCACGTGGGAGAAAGTCGGTTCCTATTTCCTGAATGAGAGAATGAACAAAACAATTCGTTCACGTGTCACGCGCCCAAGATGTTTTCTTTCGCCTACTCCCTTGCACACGCCAAGCCGAATTAGCCACCTCACCTTCGGTTGCCCATGGCTTCCTGTGCTTATCTTCAGTCCTTTGCACTGGATTCCCAACCCTGACTGGCATGCTGGCGACTATGGGATTTCATAAGCTAGAACCGTTCCCCAGGTGTCACGCACCTTCCAGGCCCTAGGTGTCTCAGCTCCTAACACAGCGCTGGGATGCTAAATGCACAGAAAACGTAATTATCCCACTCTATTATCTGCTCATCCCAGGGGGCAGCCTAATGATCTACTGAGACTCTCCTTGCCTTTTGCTTTTTTATTTTATTTTATTTTATTTTATTTTATTTATTTATTTGAGAGAGAGAGAGAAATAGCAAGAGAGAGCACAAGCAGGGAGGAGAGGGAGAAGCAGACTCCCCATTGAGCAGGGAGCCTGACCCCAGGACCCTGAGATCGTGACCTGAGCCGAAGGCAAATGCTTAACCGACTGAGACACCCAGGTGCCCCTGCCTTTTGCTTTTTAACACGCACCCTGAAAACTTCTTCTGGAATGCCATACCGTGGCTCTCTTCCCGTGCCTTGCCATCCTTCATCTCCCGAGACCCCACCTGTTTCCCTCCCTTCCTTCCCCGGCCGTTCGCCCCTTCATTTCTATCCGTATAACCAGCAGCCACCAGGTACCTTCCCAGGCCGTCAGCAGCCAACCGCTGGGCTTAAACCCAGAGACTCGGAAGCAAGAAACATTTCCACCAACTCTATCTGCGGCACAGGAGATTGGGAGCCCATAAATCATTCCTTCTTCGCCCCTACTAAAACATCCCCATCGGCAGGCTCCCTGCACCATCATGCACTAGAACATGACAAATCTCCTGAGAGATTCTGTTCTCTGATTTTGGTTCTTTGGGGAGCGGAGCAGAGGACTAGACGCGAAATTCCACATCACTCCCAGAGGAGTGCTGCCAGATTGCTTAGAAATCCTAGCCTCTCCCTCCTCCACTAGAGAGGTGATCATCTGGATCATTGTGAACACTGGGCCCCGCTGAATAATAGTGCTGCCCTTTCAATATACAGACGTCTTTTCTCAGAGGCCTGTGGTCATGTCCTATCCCAAAACAGGGTGCCCAGCGGCTGGCTGTGCCGACCAGGAGAGGCTGCTCAAGCCAGGCTGTGTGACTGCGAACGGTCTTGCTCTGAATCTTAGTTTGCGCCTTGCTAAAACAGACGCCGTTCCTGCTTCTACTACTTTGCAAGGCCGTACTGAAAAACAAGTGGGTAAAAACCAACATGAAAGCACTTTAAAAACAAAAATTGTAAAGTGAAACTAGTAGTAGGAATTGGGGCAGATATCACTTTAAAGGGCTGGCTGGCGCTTTCCCAAACTAAGCCCTTTGTTCTCAAAAGCTCTGCTAATCTTCACAGTGATGTGACCTCAGCTGTTATGTGTATCATTTTGCAGATGAGTAAGTAGAGGCTTGAAGAGGGTAAGCAACTTACTCAAGGTCATGGCCAAGATCGGAGCCTGAATGATAAACCAATTCCTCCCCGGTGGAGCGAGGTGCACTTCACAGCGGCGCTCACTGAGCCTCTCTCTGGTGCGCCCTGCGGGCTCCACGCCCTGCCCTGGCGGGGACAACAGCACACTCTCGGGTCTTGGCACACAAGCCAGCGGCCGCACCACCCTGCACTGGGGGGAGGGGGAGACGGTCAGCACACAGGTGGGTAGTTTCTTAATCTGAATTCCTGTCCAGAACACAATGACCGCGGAGAGTGAGATCAGCACGGAGACTGTCTGGCAGATCTGTCTGCAGAGGGGACAGGTGACCCAGACGTAGGAGGTGCAGGGGCAGATCAGGAGCCAGCGGTGAGATGACCCAGAAACACCTGGAGTAGGAGCTGGGATGCCCGGAGCAGGGCTGCTGGCCAGGCTCGGTGAGGGGAGCAGGGCGCAGGGCAGGGGAGCCCCAGGGGTGCAGGGGCTGACTCGAGGGTGGAGGGGCTGAGCGGCCCCTTCCCGATGCTGCTGCACTTCCACCCCCCGCCCGGCCTGGAGGACTGATATGAAAAGCACCAACTGGGGCAGGAAGCACATGTGCTTGCTGGCAGGAAAGCTGTCCTCCCATGCGGACCCGCCCCCTCGGAAAGGGCTTCACCCAGGGACAGCCCTCGGCCTGAGTGGATTTCTGGATTCGGAGGCTAGGTGCTTCTCCAGGGCAGAGGTTATCACTACCAACGGTGGATGGATGAGTGTGGACAAGGAGGCCAGCACCGGGTGCATGACTTCATGCAATCTTTGCAGCAGTCCTCTGGGGGGCAGGGGTGTGCAGGCTGAACCCCCATTTCACAGATGTGCAAACTGCGGCTCTGAAAGAGTCAGGTCCTTTGCCCAAGGCCACAGGGCAGGAAACGGGCCAAGGTGCAGTTCAAAGCCAGGGCTGCCTCCTCCAGGTACACAGGCCCTTCTCCTCCCCTTCTAGCCTGGCTGGGCTCTAGAAGGTCATCAGTCCGTGTCCCCCTCGCCCCCCCCCCCCCACAGATCCCTAGTTGGGGGCAGTGCAGTTTACTGGTTTGCACCTCTGCTCTGGGCTCCCAGCTCTCTCCAAGCAGCTTCAACTTCGGGTTCCCAGCGCCAAGCACAGTCAGCTCTCAAAGCCCAGAGAAATGAAGACGTGGGTGCTACTCGCATGGGGGGCAGACGCGCCAACACGGCTGGTGATTACTCCCACGTGCACCAGCCGCCGCCAGCCTCCACCTTCTGGGGTTCCTCCAACGTGGGTCTGGCCGAACCTCTCCTACGTGCAGCAAGGGATACCTCGGCCACACCTCATTACTGAAAGAATGCAGGCCGTGCAGCACTCCCAAACCACAGCTTTGCCGTTTTTCCTCTTACACCCCCTTCCTCTGAGCACGTGATGGGGAGGGGCCCTGGTTCTGTCTCGGGTCCCATGGGCACTGGCCCTGTCCACCCTCACCGCCGCTGCCACCAGGTCCCACCGTCTTCCAGCTGGAAGACCGTCTGTTCTCTGGGGCTCTCCCCCGTCCTCTCCTATTTTATTTCATGCAACTCCTGGCCAGGAGGCCAGGCAGTGCTACCCCAGAGACAAGTGGGGAGACTGAGGCTCGGACATGGAAGTCACTTGCCCCAGTCCCACAGTTGCCCCAGAGCCTGTGTTCTCCTGGCCCTGGCTGCCCCCTCGGCCCCCAGGCCTTCCCTGCCGGGGACACTGAACTTGCCCTCAGAGCAGGGGGACGCTGGGGGCTGCACCGCCTCCTAGGGGCTGCCCAGAACCGCACTCCGATCTGGGAGGAACTGGGAGCCACAACGCATGGGTTTGTTTGCCAGGCAAGCAGGGCCTAATTCAGGAGGCCTGACCACGGACTTTTGAACAAGATTTTGTGGATGAGAGGGCAGAAGGAAGCTTGTGCTGATCAGGAAAACCTTGAGCCAGAGGACAGGGCTGGCATCACACAAAGTCTGTCTGTGCTGAATGTGACCAGAGCGCCACCAAGAACCATCCTATTTATAGCCCTTTGAAATATGGCTGGGGAAGGAGGGGGGGCTTTGTTCTTTTGGCCTCTTACCTGATTCTCAGGAACAAAGGGAAGGGAGGTGGGAGGGAGGTTGGTGACAGGCTGTTGGTATGGGCAGTGAGGGCAGACACACTGGGCCCGGGAACCTTCTGGCCCATGGGCCTTCGAGAGCGAGCCATGGTGGTGTGGGAGGGGGCATAACAGCCCCCAACTCGACCCAACCTGGGGGACCTTAGGTCAAATGGCCAATGCCAATGAACTTCGGTTTTTCCAACTGTCAAAATACTGATAATAAGAATGACCACAGAGCCCTGTTTAGAAGGTTAAAAGGAGTCCAAAACGTCCAGTACATGGTATTTCCTGGGCAGAAACTCAGGAAGGGTAAAAGGGCAGACAGCCACCAGAATTCATAAAACCCAGCACAGACTTGCTCAGAGGGAGGTCTACAGGAGCCCGTGGGCGCGGGTGGTCTGGGAGATGGGGGTGTAAGCGCCACGCCAACAACCTGGTGCAGGGGGTCAGGCGGGAGACCCGGCCGCTGGGGTCCCTGGCTGCGGGCCTGGGGAGGGCGTGGGAGGCTCGCTCTCTAGGACACCCTGAGCTTCCCAAGTCGGGCGGAAACCCAGCCATGAAGGCAGGACTTGGCAGCTCGAAACTGTGGGCTGGCTTCCAGCCCTGGCTCTGACCGCTAACAGGCTGAGGAACTGCATAGGTCGGGCCTCTGAGCCATCTGCTTAGCTGTAAGACAGAGGGCAGGGAATATCCAAAATGTCTCGTCTTAGGTGTGCTCACCTGCCTCTATGGTCCAGTGGCCACACCACAGCCCAGGCCACTCTCTCAGCCTTAAATTCAGATAGCCTGGGAGAGTTGCATCCTACCACCTCCTCCAGGCAGTCCTCCATGGTTGGAAGCTCTGTGTGAGGAAGAGCTTCTTTATCCACAGAGGTGTCCAGGACAAAAGGCCACTGTGTGGGGCACAGATCTCGCAATCAAGAGGACAGAATAACCACCACATGGGAGAGTGGAAGTGAGGAGCCAATTCGTGGGAGACTGAGCAAAGGGTTTCTAAACTTGAATGATGATGATGATGATGATGATGATGATCAGAGCACACACTCAGCAAGCCCTTAGGGTGGGCACTCTGCAGGGCACTGTTCTAAACCCTTTCCAAGTACCAGCTCAACTCCTTTAGTGCTCATTTTAGTACCCCGTGGGAGGTAGATAAGGAAATGGGGGCACAGAAAGGTAAAGCAACTCACTCAAGGTCACACAGCTAAGAAGTGGCAGAGCCAGTATTTTTTATTGGGCCAACCAATGAATGACTTAGTAGATGAATAATTGAAATCTTGGACTAGGGGAAGGTTGAACAAGGGCACTGCTAAGCCTCTTTGCAAACGCTCGGATTCTACAATTCTTTCTTGTTTCATGCTCTGCAAATGCATGAACTCTGTCATTCGTTATCATTCAATCTACTCACACACCCCTCCCCCCCAACCTCCCTCCGGTAATGGTCACAGCTTAGGACACCAGGGCTCCTGCTCAGAGAAAAGAGAAACCTCCTTTACTTCATCCCAAGGGCAGATTCCCAATGAGGCAGGCATACTCCGATATCCAAAACTGTTGTTTGGCATGGCAGATCTAGGCATCGGCTTAATTTTTCTAATCCTAGAGTTCGCAGATCGGTTTTGCTCAGTTCCGTTTACTCCCGGTCACAGGTAGAGACGGAAAAATAACAGCAGACCTTCTGTTGGAACCAATTCTTCAAGCCACTCCGAGAAAAGCGTGTTTTTCATTTGAAATTTCTCGTAGGCAGTGGTGCACGATCTCACGGGCTTCTCAACTCCCCTTTGGTTTAATTTCCTTTTTTGCCGAAAGACTGAGGTTTGAAATTTCAGATTTTGCTTTAGGAACAACCAGGAATACCCCCCACAAGGACATTCTTGTTTGTGGTAGCTCCTATGTTTCCCAAGCAACCGTCTTTCTTCATCAGACTCTCCACCAGGTGGTAGGATTAACAGTGTTTTCAAGGAAGAACAGCAAGCAGACCTTTCTCTCCATTGTGACGATGTTATTAAAAGGGAATTTTCCAATGTTGCAAGAGCAACTTTTACTAATCATTTTACTCAGAGCAGGCCCTGGGAGTTGGGTGGGTTTACACGCCTGGTGACAAACTGACTAAGCCTTTCTGCTCACAGTCCTGTCTCTGCGGCTGGCTCCCAGCCCTTCCTCAATCCCCAGGCACCGTGGGGCTCTCTGAATTCAGTGTATGACAACAACCCAAAAGATGAGTGCTTGTAATCAGCCAACACAGGGACCCGGCGCAGAGATTTAAACTCCCACCAGACTGCCAAGGTTAGCTAAATAAATCCATCCAACCAGCACCAAATGGGGAATCCGGGAAGAGGTCTGGAGTCCCACCCGCGGGCTGGGCTTGGGGACAGATACTCAGTGTGATGTGTTCTCTACCCGCACCTCTTAGGGAGGCTGTCCCACCCTTCCCAGTCCCCGCATGTAGAGATATGGGATGATCCCGGGAATTACACAGCATGGTGCCTGAGATTTGGGGCTTTGGGCAGAAAGGAGGCAGTTAGGGATTCTGGCTCTGCCACTTTCTAGCTATGTGACTTGGGGCAAGTGGCTTCACTTCTTTGAGCCTCAATTTCCACATTTGTAAAATGGGATTAGGGAAAAATGTACGAGCAGTGATTTTATAGGGCTATTATGGAGACCAGGAAAGTAATATTAAAGGAAGGGTCAAGCCTGCTGATGGAAAGAGCACACCCTGGCCCAGCCCCACGTGGAGATGCTGACGGTAGACCCCGGCCACAGGCAACCCAAGACAGCCATCACGGAGGCTCCACAGTTCAACTCTTGCGGTTTTCTAGAAACTCCATCAACTGAAAGGATATTCTTTGAAAGCCTCAAGGACAGAATGCACACAATCTCTTTGCTCTGTTCATCAGTTTACCCTGCAAAAGACTTACAAGCAAGAGTCCCAGTTCTCAGGCTCTGCTGGTTGTTTCTCTCCCCTTCTCTCATAAATCCTGTTTATGCCTTTGTTCCTTGCCTTTGACCCCATGTCCTCGCTGACTTCCTCCCCTTGACAAGAGTATTTACATGCAAAATAAGTACATGGTTGGGAAATCCCCTAACTGAATGTCCAAGGTATTTGTTGACAGGTTCTTCCTGGGGCTTCCACTCTGTGATCTGCCTCCCTGGACCTCACCAGCAGAACCTGCCCTGGGCCTCTCCCCCAGGTCTCCCCCGGTGATGGAGCGCTCACTCTGGCTTCCTAAAGCCCAAGCTGGTCCTCCACCAAGTCGGCTTCTGGTTCTCTGGGCCGACTTTACAGGAACAGTAAGCACTCGCCATGGCTGCTATCTGATGTTATGTGGTCTTGTGCTGTCCTGTGCTGTGTTGTATTATGATGATAAAGGCTGGGCTCCTTAAGTTGACTCTAAGATCTACTTAGGAAACCAAGACTTCGATTATGTTCCTTTGCCACTATTCTCAGACTCAGCCACGCAGATCGGGGGAGCCTAGGGTGAGGTGGAGAGAGCAAGGCCCCCAGGGGCAAGGATGAAGGGAGGTGGCCCCATCAGGGTCAGAGGCCTGGATCTGCCTTTTCCCAAGCACAGGCCCTTGAGTGGACCAGGTCATCCGACTCATCTGGACAGTTCAGGTGGGAAGGTGGGGGCTGTGAGGGGTAAGTTGAGGAAGATGTGTGCTGGGGTAGCCAGGCTGTTGGAGGCATGGGCTTATGACTCCCCACTCTGCACAGAGGAAATTTGGGGCACATGGAAGGAAGATCTGCGTGCAAGAGACCGTGTGACCTTGGGTCAGTCACTTCCTCTGCAACATGGGGAGGACCCTCATCCTAGCCCAGCACCTAGACGAGCTGGAACGGAGTTCAAACAGGGTCAGGGCTACAGATGCCAAGGGCTGTGAACGCAGAGCTCGGGGCTTTCAGGAGGGCTTTGAGCTCTCAGACCGAGGGCGGCTCTCTGAGGCTATCACACTAAAGACAGGGAGTGGGGACACAGCCCATCGTTACTGGGCCAAGCGATTCGGGAGGTTTATTTTGGGCTCCAGTCTAGCCTTCCAAGGAAAGAGGTTTTCTTTTCTTCTTTCCTTTTCTTTTCTTTCCGCTGAGCCTTTTATTTCTGAAAAGGTAAATGCCCAATTAGATGGATTTTCATCTTTCATGTGGAGTTGTTTTAGGCTCTTTGAGCATGAAACAATATTTTGGAGTCATTCCACCCTCTCAGTTAGAGAAGAAGCTGGGTCTGCTTTGGTTGTGGTTTTTCTTTCTTTTTTTTTTTTTTGGTTGGGTTTTTCTCAACAGCCCTCTGCTAAGTAAATATTCATGAAGAGAATTTTTAGCCACTATGGTCTGTTAGTCCATAAATCCACTCAAATGGATTTTTTTTTTTTAATGTAGCAAAATCTATCACAGTGATATCTATTTGGGTTTGAAGTTTTTGAAGATAGCTGGTGAAATCCAAAGAAACGATTTTCTTTGCATACCCACATGTGGACCTACCAAAAGTCATCTGAAACCCCCTTTTTAATTCTGCCAGTAATTTGGAATGAATGTTCTTTCCTTCTCAACTTCTCTGAATTACTGAGATTTTTAACTTGCATTTTATATTCTCTTAAGGGCTCCAGAATCAGACTTGGTTAGATAACTTTTACATACTTTAGAAAAAATACACACACATAGAGTCAGGAGAAATGGTCCAAACATCCCCAGATATTTTTGTAAGGAAAAAACTTTTAAGACAAAAATATTCAAACAGTATTATCTGAATATGGAATAGACCAGAAGGACAAGAGGGAGCACAACCCGCCCCCCCCCCCCCCCCCCCCCACACACACACACTCACAACCTTGGCCCTCTCGGGAACAAAAGCTAACATCTGTTCAGTGACTCGTTCATTTTTCACATCAACTGTACGGAGTATCATCCCCATGACAAAAGAGGAAACTGAGACCCAGGAAAGGTAAGTGACGTGATCACTGAGCAATAAGTGATAAGTCTCAGACCCCGAAACCTTAATACTGAGGCTACTCTGCTTCTCAAAGACGGTACTGAAATTGTAAATGTCTTTTTTATTTTTTAAAGATTTTTTTATTTATTTGAGGGAGGGGATGGGGGAAGGGTGGGGGGGGAGAGAAACAGACACCCTCCTGAGCAGGGAGCCGGATGATCCCCGGATCCTGGGATCATGACCTGAGCTGAAGGCAGATGCTTAACCGACTGAGCCACCCAGGTGCCCTGAAAACATAAAGGTCTTAATAATAACATCTTACTCTTGATTCTTGCATCTTACTAGGGGAACAGAGCACAGAGGTTAAAACTTGGGCTCCCACCAGCGGTATGGCCCTGAGGAAGGGAGTTCCCTTCCTGCCTCCAGCTCTGTCCTTTGTGGATCCTGTGACCACCCACGCCCCTGGCTGCTGTAGAATCAAAGGAGATGACAGGTGAGTGCAGGATCAGCCTCCAGTCCTGTCCAGTCCCCGAGAAGCTCCAACAAGGAACTCCCTGGCCTCTGGCTGCTGGGTGAGCTCAGCTCTTGGTGGCACAAGGATTGTGAAAAGCAGGCAGGACAGAGCAAGGTGGCAGCCTTATCCTCCTGGCTCTTCCCCTCCAGGCTGAGGAGAGAGGCTTTCTTCAGAGGCTTCGATCAGCTCCTATTGCCACAGTCCTGGTCCCGCTCACCCATCCCTCCATCTGCCCCTTGGGGGGTTGGGTAGGGGACGGTGGGGGGTGGTAACTGGGCTCAGGTCCTGCTACATCCCTTGCTGACTTCCCTAAATACCGCTCCCAGCTCTGGAGACATTCCCTTTATTAAACTCTGCTCCATTTGTGAGTGTATGTTTCCTACCGGAACCCAGGACGAGTCAATGTTTAAAATACTTGCCACTGTTCTGGGCATGCCCTAAATGCTTAATAAAAATTCGAAGCTACTGCATTTATTACAATAAGGCAGGTCCCTGGCCTCATCCTGTGGACCCCTCCCAACTCTCCCGGCAAGGGTGGGAATTATACAGTGCCATCTACCGACTGAGCAAACGGGAGACTCTTCAGAGGTTCAGGGACGTACCCAGGGTCCTCAGCCAGGAGCAGGTGGGGTATCAGGACCAGGAGCTAGGAGTTCCGAGTCCTAGGCCAGTGGTTGCCCTGTCTGGATCCACCTGACTCAGTAGGAAATACCCTGACCCCAGTGTCCTGTCCCTAACACTCATCCCAGTGTGAACCACGACAGACCGAGCCTCCTCCGGGTGCCTTCAACCCTGACACAGATCACACCCGTTGCTAAGCCAGCCAGGCCACACAGGAGGGGCTCAGGGTGCACAGCACCCTCACTTGTGCACTCCCCTCTGCCCCCAGATACCCCTGCTCCTGGCAATTCCCTGTGTCATGCCCTAGGGATAAAGAAACTGTCAGCTTTATGCAATCCACAGAAATGAGAAGAGCAAGCTGCTACTCTAACCCAGTCATTCGGCCTTGCTCCTTCCAGTGGGGGTTACTAACAAACCATTAAACATTAACTCCAGCCCTGTACGTCAAGTGTTTCTCCACGAGCTTTCCAGAACGTTCCGCCTTCCGTCAACTCTTCTATTTCCCACATGCTCTGTTCGGATACCATGCCTCCAGCATTCAGCACTTTCCCTGCTAACCCTCCTGCACAGGCTCTTAGCTGGGATATGAGGAGGCCCCTCCTGGGGCACTCTCCCGTGCATGAATTTTAATCCTCACCGTGCATCCGGAGATAATCACCCACCTGCACTTGAACCCTAGCCCCTGAGCTACAGGGCTTGCCTGAGCTCACCCAGCTGGACACAGTCCTGTGCCTGAAAACCTGGGCACTGTCCCCACACACACTGCCTGCCATGCCTTTAACCCCGTCTCCCCAGGCAGCCATTTAAATCTGAGATCAAGTATAAGGACAAGGATTAAAGCTAAAGCACCGAATTTTATTTTTCTTAAAGCGAAAGCAAAGCAGCTAATCTCTATCTTACATACCATCACTGCAATGCCCATAACCCTTGGAAGATCATAATTCGGGGACCTGCACTCTGGCTGAGCAGCAATGATAAATCCCACCAAAGTAAACCAGAGATCGGCACCTACTACAGGAACGGGGCCGTATCGTTGAGCCCCTAAAATCCCAGTTCCCTCACCCCTGCAGAACCACGCAGAACAGACAGACCAACACCCAGTCTGTTATTTTATTTTACTTTAATTTCTCTTGGCAGGGTGCACACCACTTTGATTAGACATCAGTTCAAAGCATTCAAGAAAATAACTTTACTTTCCCGCAGTCTGATTCCCCTAGGTATTTAGGCTTTGTCTCCTCAGTGAATCCTTCCGTGGGTCCCACAAGGCGCAGGAACCCGTTCCCTTCTCTGTCCCAGCTGTCGGCACACGCACGTGTCCACCCCGTACAAACACCTGCGAAATGCTCTTCATGCCCCGGGCGCCCCCCCACCACACGGTGACCTCTGAGGGGCAGGCCAGAGGTGGGGGGAAGGCAGAAGGATCCATCACATGTTCTTCCAACCCTATATTTTCAGCATCTTGCATGGTGACCAGAACATAATAAGTTCCTAATAAATGTTGGTTCAACTGAAATCAAAACAATGCAACCAACAAGACCCAAGAAACAATAAAACCCCAGGGTTCCCAAGGAATGCCAGTTTCCAACGAGGAAACTTAAATATGCAGAAAAGAATATGGGTGTGGGGAAGGGGAAACAGAGAGGTCTCACCTACTTGGGAGTTTAGGAGACCTGCGAGCGTTCTAGGTCAGCTCTGTCACCCAGCGTCCCATGATTTCCCCTCTGGGCCTCCGTATTGTTTTCATTAATATGAAAGATTGAATGAAATTATTTCTATGAACATTCTCAGCTCTTGGAGTGGGAAGCAAATTGGTCCTGGTGAAGTCACCAAGGTTCTTACTGGCCACACACATCATTGGGGATCCCCACAAATGTTACCGGCTCTGCCAACTTTCAGACCCCAGAGTCTGAAACTTCCGGGCCATCTCTCAAGGTCCAGTGCTGAGAATTGCTGGCGAGTGACTTCACCAAATGGGCATGGGCTCTGCGCGTCCGGAGAACTCTCTGTGAGTAAGTAAGGGAAGGGAGGCATCCCTGCATGGATGGCCCTATTGTCTGCGATGCCAGGAACATCTGGAAGGTTCTAAGGATGGAGCTGGAGCATAAGCAAGTAGGGTGCAGGCTGTCTTCCTGAAGAAAGGCTTTAAAGGCCCCAAAGCTATGTCAGCAGAACTCCAAGCCTCTCATTTTGCAGAGAGTGAAACTGAGACCAGAGCCTGGAACAGTGTGGGTGCCAAGTTACAAAGCAAATTGAGCACTAGCCCTAGGACTAGAACGGGTTTCCTCTGGGGCCCAAGGTTGGGCTCGTGTGCCCAAATTAGAGGAGAGAGCCCTCAGATCCTTGGGTCTACAAGGGGGTATGAAGTTTCCCCATGTGCTCCACAACTGAACAAAGTGCCTGTGAACCTTATTCTAGAATTTTCTGTGACCGGGCCAGCAGCTCTTCCACTGGCCAGTGGCGTTCATCCTTAGTGCATATAGGATTTACTAGGAAGCAGGATAAGCAGATGACTGGTGGATTTTTTTTTTTTTTTTTTTTACTTTACTTTGGTTGCTTTTCATGGTGTGGGAGGGAGCCTAGGGAGAGGGTTAAGGTTTAAATCCCATAAGGCAAAAAGCCCTGTCCAAATATAACTCCTCTGAGTCAGCAGCCTGCCACAAAGCAAGGGACTCAAGCAAGGTGAACTGACCCAGCGATTCAAAGAGGCCCCTTCCTGGGGGATGGGAGACTGCTGAGAGCTTGCCTCCAGGAGATATCCTGGCTTGGGGGGCTGCTTGGTGCAGAGGGGCGACAGAGACCCACCTGGCACAAAGCCACACACACCCCTGAGGCTCCAGGACCTGCAAGGATCCCTCACTACCAGGCCCACAGATGGATCCACCCCACCATACCTCGGGGACAAAGGCTCCAGACAGCCAATTCTATGGAGGTTCCCAACTTTAGCGGCGTGCTGGTAAACCCAGCTGAGGGAATGCCCAGTCTGTGCCTCCAGGTGGGAACACGGCCCTGCGGTCAGCAAGAAGGCTGCTCAGAAGTCAGCTTCCGCAGCTGAGGCAGAGCCTGGAGGAGCAGAATCCACGCCCCCTAGAGAGCCCTCTGCCCTCACTTCTGGCAACATTTCCCGTTTCCATTCTCAGGGCAGTGTTCAAGAGGGGCCCTGTGGCCTGCCAACCCAGTGAGGTGAGGGGAAGACCCTGCTTCTGCCCAGGCCCTCGCCTTGTCGCACGGGTAAAGCCTGGACAGCAAATGCGGGACCAGCAGAACGCAGGGGCAGCACATTTCCAGGCTTGTAGGGTTGTCCAAAGATGGAGGAAGGAGCTCCCTACTCATTGTTATTTATTTATTCAGCAAAATTAAATTTTTTGTAAGATGAGATTCCTTTTCCCAGACTTGAAGTCAAAGGTCGCATGAATATGTACATATGTTGTGAACGTGTGAACATGTATATCCCTCCGTGCACACACATTCACACAATTATATGTAACACTCTGTGCCACACATCTGTAAGGTAATAGTAATGACCCCATTTTACAGATATGGAAACTGAGATTCAGAGAGTTCAAGTCTCACGCCTGAACATCAGAGAGGGAGACGGTGGAAGACCGGGAGCTGGGCGAGGGCGGGGAAGGCTGGAATGGTGAACTCTGGACGGTCTTTTCAGCCAACCACGGGATTTCTGAAAATGGCCAGGCCATGGTATTTGGGGCAGGAAGGGGAGGTGCAAGGAGGGACCTGGAGGGAGCCCAGGCACCCTGCCTCTGGCGCCCCTTCCCCACCTCGGAGCCAAGCGGCAGTTTCCAAAGCAGCCGGAAGGGGGCACTGCACCTTGCCTTTTGCGAAAGTCCCGGGTGCCCTTACGCAGCTCCTGGGCAAGAACACCAGGCGGCTCCGCCCTCCGCTTCTAAGAACAGCCCAGCTTTGAACCTGGCACGTAGTAGGTGCTCAAGGCACGTCTAGAAGCCTAAAGGGCTTGATTCGTTGGATGAACGTGAATTCCGTAGTAGAAATAAGGAGAACAAGGAGAGAAGGGGACGTCAGGCCCCTGCCAACGCATTTCCATCTACAGGCCTTTGCAAACAGCCTTTCCCTACTGTGTGTCAGGCGCGGTGGCGAAGACTCTTGGACAACCTCATTCCCTGCTAACCTCGTTCTCCCCGCATTCCCCCCGTCCCAACACACACATTCGGCCTCCAGCAGGGGTGCGCGCTCGCTGTCTCCCTGGGGGCCCATCTCGGCCCAAATCCGCGGGGCGAAGGGGCCCGCGAGGAGGGTGAGCCAGAAGACGCGAGGAGTCCCTGGAGGTGGGCACGCGAAAGCCAGGGGGATGCCTGACGCGGCCCCGCGGCAAAGGGGTCACTGCCCTCAGGGACGGGGCCGTCTCCAGCTGCGGGACACGCAGAGCCCGCGAGGCGCAGTGACCCGCCCAGCCCCCACCACCCGCGCACTTCTGGGCGCGCACGTGTCCACCCGCCGAGCGCCCCCACCAAGCCCCGCGAGTGGCAGGCGCTGGCCAGGACCTTGGGGCGGCAGGCTGGAGGGACTCCGGGCGCCAGCCGCCGAGCAGAACCCAGACTCTGCAGACGCCCTTCCCCAGAGACGGGGCCTCGGGGCAAGGAGAAGGCAGACCCGGCGCAGCCTCAACCCCCATCTCAAGTTCAGCCGCGCTTCCTCCCGCAAGGTCACGCTCAAACACACGCTCGGCGAAAGGAGGAGCCCAAAGTTGCGCCACGGTCCCGATCCCGAATCTAGCCGTAGCCCCATCCGGGCGCTCTGCCCCAGTACCGCGGCTGCCAGCCCCCGCGCTCTCCCGAGGAGCGGCCTCTGCCCCGCGCAGGTCACACACCCGAGAAACACAGACAAGTTGCTAACTTTTGTCAGATTATGTCGCTGCAGCTGCGGCGCCTAACGGGGTTGGGGCGGACTCAAGAGTTTCGAGTTGCCTCCCCTGCGCCCACCCAATCGCTCCCTGCCCACCACGCCACGTCCAGCTACCGCGCCAACTTCTCCACCATCTCCGGAGCAACGTGGGCCGGCGGCGTCCCCGGGGGCGATGGCCACCTCCCGGATGTGCTCCTGCTCGCAGCGGATTTGGAGGCTCGATCGCAACCCCGTCCCGCCGCCGCGGGACCGGATCACCGGCAGCCTCCGCGCGCCCCCGCGCCCCTCGCTCCACTCGGAAGCGCCAGAGCCAGCCGCCCAGAGGGGACTCATCCCACCCGCGGCCCCGCTGGCCGCTTCGCCCTCTGGCGGCCCCGACCCAGGAGACTGTAGCCTGGCGCCGGTGCAGTGTCACTGGGGCCACCCAGGGACCGCTGCTCCGGACCTGGCGCAGGCTCCCCGCCGAGGTCCCAGCAGCTCTTCTAATAACGGCTGAAGATCCCGGAGCTCCAGCCTCCTCCTGGACCTCCTCCCTCTCCCAAAGACCCCGGTGACGCTGTGGCTGGGTAAGGGGTCTCCCTACGTGTGTCTTCCTCCGGGCGCCTGGGGTCTTCAGTCCCCACCTCCAGTGTGACACCCTCCTAGACCTCTCCCGACCACTTCTGTTCCCGGCTCCGGGCACTCACCCCTCCACTCGGAGAACACACTCGAAACTGCCCGAGCCCCAACTCCGGCGGACGCAGCCCCCCGCGCACCCCGGCAGCGTTGGGCTCGGCGCGCTCGCTCACCGCAGCTGGAGACACGCTGGAGTTTCCGCGGCTTTGGGGATGAGGGGCTCCGAGGAGAATAAAGGGGGGGGTGTCCCGAACACTCGCCCCCTTCCCAGCTCACATCGCTCCGTCCTCCTCTCCCTCCTCCTCTTCCTCTTCGTCCTCCTCTTCCTCCTCCCTCTGGTCTTTGTCTTTGCAAAGTGTCGAAACTGTCTGGCATAGTGGAGCTCCGCCGGCGGAGGCTGGAGCCGGGGAGGCGGGGAGGCGGGGTGAGGATGGGAGCGGTCTCGGGAACACCTTCCCCCGGGTGTAACGGGAGGGGCGGGCGGGCGGCCGGGGAGGGGCCGCTTCCCTGGCCGGCCGGGGCCGGGAGCGGGGCGCGCCGGAGCGGGGCGGGCGCCTCGGCGGCGCGTGGCCCTCCCCTTCCTCCGCCCAGCGCCCGCCCCCCGGGCCCGCGCTCCCCCCGCGCGCCCTCCGCCCGCTCTCGGCTCGGCTTTCCGCTCGCTCAGGGCTTCCTGCGAGCTCCGGAGCCACGTGGACCGCAGCCGGCTAGCGGAGGCCAGACTGGGGAGACGCCGGAGGCGGCGCGGGGACCGGATCGCCGCCCGGAGAGGGCTCTGCGGGGACAGCTCCGCCACACTCCGCGCCGAGGCCGCCGCCCACAGGCTGGCGAGACCAGGGAAGAACCTCCGGGGAACCCGGGCGGTCAGCCCCCGGGAGGAGATGGACGTGGCGGTGCCCCGAAGAGCCCGAGATGGGCGCGCACCGTAGCAAGAAGGGGCCGATCCCCTGCTGGCGACCGGGCAAAGCCGCCGACTTCCTCTAAGGGCGCGGGACTAGAGGTGGGATTCGGGGAGGGGGAGGGGAGGAGCGCGGCGGGGCTGGGGCGCTGGTAAGGCCCGAGCCCGGGGCCCAGTCCCGAGCCGCAGAGCGGCCCCCGCGGCGCGGCCCCCGCCCTGGCTCGCCTGCCCGCCACCGCTTTTTCCTCCCGGATGCGGAGGCTGCACCGCGCGGTCCAGAGCAGGGCGAGCGCCAGGCCTGGGGACTCCAGGCAGGGGCCGGTCCCGGGGCGGCCGGGGGCTGGGGCTTCTGGGACCGGACCCCGTTTCGGGCTCAGGTTTGGGGGGGGAGGGTTTGCCCTTTCTCCTTTAGAGGGAAGTGGGGGCATTGGAGACATCTTGCTCAATGGCAGAAGGCCAGTCTTAGAGACTAAATGCTGGACACAAGGTTTAAGAGGCATTAAAAAAAAATGTGACTGTACAGCTTTTATCCCCTTACAGGGATTGTACCTCTTTTGCAACTTTTCTGAGCAATGCTAAGAGGAAAGAGGCACAGTGTGTTCTGGAGGGCACTTAATTCTTCCAGCTTCCATTGCTTTCCTTGGAGAGGTCAGCCGTTTGCGGCGGAAGGGGGATAGCTCCCTAGCACATCATTCATCAGAGGGACACTGTAGTGTGTACTTCAGACCAGGGCCAGCTGGATGGGACTTCCAGCTTCCGATCCTGCCTTACCCTCATTGGATGTGTGATCTTAGACTAGTTTAGGTAGCCCTGTGCCCCAGTTTCCTCTTCTGTGAAAATGGGCCTAATAATGTCTATCCCATAGGTTGTTGTAATAATCAAGTGAATTCATACATGCTGAACCCTTAAAACTATGCCAATCATGTAGTAAGCGCCCAGTGAAAATTAGTTGTTTTGATGGTGGGCCTCCAACCTGGGCCCCCACCCCTGGCAGAGAGGTGGCCTGCCCCAGGGAATGGGTGAAGGCTGGTCCAGGAGACTTCTCAGCCTTCCTTGGGGGAGGAAAGGGGAGCTATTCAGAGCAGAGAGAAGTAGAAAAGCAGCAGACTGAAAAAGAGGGGGAGGAGAGAGTGAGAAAATTCACCACTAGAAAATTAACCATTTAGTAATTAGGACTGTGCCATCTTTTCCTAGCGGAGTCTGGAGAGAAGACCAGATTGGGCAAGTAAGTGGACGCTGATTATCCAGGTTTGTTCCACTTTGCAGCCAAGAACCAAAGTCAGCTCTTAATTTCAGCCCCAGGTTCTTGGCAGTTCCCCTAGGTGACTCCACAGTGAGATGGGAATTCCTAATTAAGTGACTCCATGGTGAAACATGCATAAATCATCACCTTATCTATAAAGATGTGCATCCCAGGCTCCGATGGGGTAACCTGGCAAGGCTTTTTCTGGCCCACATCCTTTCTGTTTTAATGTTCTTACCAGGTAGGAGAGAGGCCCCCCCCCCCTCCTGTTTATTCTAGTGTTGTGATAGGCCATGGAGACAGCACTTCTGAGACCCCTGGACCTTTCCGGGAGCCCGCATCCGGGGCTGTGTGTCAGGGCATTCCCCACTGTCACCCTGAGTGTGTCTCCGGACATACCCTGCCCAGGAATAGCAGTCATAGTCATTGCTGGGAGTGTCTGCACGGTGAGTCTCCCCAGGGAGCACTGACATTGATTTAATGCTCACACACACACCCTCCCCCACGTACTCTGAGCAACTGCAAGGCTCTCAGTAATAATGGTGAAAGAAATTGATTTCCCTCCCCCCCAACCCCCTTTCTTCACGCATCAGAATGGAAGGATCCTAATGGGCCCTGATGCCATCTGGGTGATTGGGCAGAAAAGGGCTGCCTGGCTTGTCAGCGGTGAGTTCCGGGCTGGTGCACACATGGAGGTTTGTTTGGGGCAGTGTTTTACTTATCACGGTTTGGGGGACCCAACTTTCCTTAGATGAAAGGAGTAACAGAGGGAGGGACTGACAGAAGCTGGAAGGAGAAAGACAGCCGGTCTTTCTAACTCTGGCTCTGGCTCTGTGGCCCTCCTTCCCCCCCACCCCTCGCCTTTTTCTCCCTCCTCTCGCCCCCTCTCTGCTCTGTTCTCTCCCTGCCCACAGTCTTCCTCTGTTAAGCCCTGGGGTCTGCCCTACCATTTTCCTGGTGGTTGCAGCCCCAGCCCTTCTACGTCGTGATGACTGTCGTAACACTCCTTCCAGTTTCACTTCCCCCTGTTCATCTGTTCTGGGGTTGAGTTTTTCCGGAAGAGGAATCTGACTGACAGGCCTCACTGGGTCATGGGTCAGCAATCGTGTGCCCATCTCAAGAGTAAGCATGTGGAAGGAGAGCTGTATATTTTGCATCACAGGGAATGCAGGATGCAGGACCCTTAAGCCCCTTTCCACCCCTGGGAATCTTGGGGGCATCTGAGCCAGTAGAACTAACCCAGAATCACTCTCTACACTAACATGTTACACCCAGCGTCCATGCTAAGGCAGCTGATTAATCGTGTCCAATCATGACCACCCTCATCTCTTTGCCAGAATTTGGCTTGGGAAGATGTAGATTTAATCCCTGTTTGGATCAAGAAGATACAGAGAGAAATATACTTGTGTCTTCTAGGAAAGGAGTCCTCAAGAGTCCTGGGAAGCTTCTCTTTATTTCCAACCGTACATGAATATGAAAGTATTTTTAACTCAGTAACTCAGTTCCTCCGGAAGGCATCTTGTGCCCATGAGGGGAGCCAAATTGAAGCTTAGATCTAGAGCCCTGATCACACCATACCTGAAGCATAATTCTAGTCTTTCTGCTGTATTAGTCAGTACAGTTCTTTTGTTTAAGCCACTTTATATCGTGGTCCTGTTACTTGCTGCCAGATGCTTGATAACTGATACATAACTATAGCCAGATCATTTTTCCCGAAGCTACAAGACATTCCCAAGCTCAAAACCCTTAAAACTTCAATGGTTACCATTGTCTAAGGATGCAAATCCAAACTTCTGAGTCTAGCAGTGAAGGTCCTCCTTGATATGGTCCCAATGTAGGTTTTTTATTCATTTTCTCCCAATATTTCTCTTTATGAGCCCTGTGTAACAGACATGATGCAGCCCAGAAGTTCTGGTTAAATGACATGTATGTCCTTGAAATTAACATGGATCTCCATCTTGCTGGGCCGGTGAAGATTTCACTAACAGCCATCATGGGGCTCTTCAACCCCTGCAGTATATAAATATCTGGAGGTCTCATGCAAGGCCTGGTGTGTGGGAACTCTGCTTCCTAGCAGTCCTCACTGTATCAGTAGAGCCTTTGCTGTTCTGGGTTGCCAGGCCTGGGAACACTTTTGTCCTTGGGTCCAGTCTTCCTGAATGTGTTCATTTCCTAGTGCTGCGGTAACAAATTACTACAAACTGGGTGGCCCCAAGCAGCAGAAATACATTTTCTCACAGTTCAGGAGCCCGGAAGTCTGAAATCAAGGTGCCACCAGGCTTGGCTCCTTTGGGAGCTCTGAGAGAGAATCCGCCCCGTGCCTCTCTCCCAGCTTCTGGTGGCTCCTGGCAGTCCTTGGCCTTCTTTGGCTTGTAAATGATCCCCTTGATGTCTGTCTCCCTTTTCACATGACTGCATGTGTCTATATGTGTATGTGTGTGTATGTGTCTGTCTATCTTCTCCTCTGGTAAGGACAGTGGTCATTGGATACTTAGGGCCACCCTAATCTACCAGATACTCTGCTAAGTGCTGGGGATGTGGAGATGGACAGAACACAGCCCCCACCCTCCAGGAGCCCACAATCTTTCAAGGGACTGAAGTTGCTGGGAATTTCAGCACATTGGGGCCATGCTGTGATAGGCTAACAGGTGGGCACTTAGAGGGTGTTGGTTCATGAGCTCAGGAGCCAACTGGGGTGAAATCTGAAACTGGCCCCATGCACAGAAGACAGGGAGAGATGGAAGAAAGAGATTGGTGAGTGGCAGGTTTAATAAGCAAGAGAACTTGTAAAGTCTTATCTTGGGGGCCTCAAGATGAGTAGACCTCTGAACCTACCTTCTAGAATCTTAAAAGTTTATAGAGAGGTCTTAATGAGGTTCAGTCATACACACCATCCAGGTGGTCTCAGCAACACTTGGCTCTCTCAAGGCTGCATCCCTGAAAACAGCTCCCACTGTGGGAACAGGATGCGGTTGAGGCGGTGTGTACATTCCAAGGACAAGGGAGGGGGGTGAAGACCCTCCACCTGTCTTGAGCCAGCTCTCCTTTCAGCTGGTGGTCACGTCCTCTGGATGACCTCCTCCACCCGGGGATAGCTCCTGGGGACAGGTGTCCTGGGATCTCAGGGTGAACGAGGAAGTGTGCGAGAGGCATGAGCTCATCCAGTTCACCCACAGCCTTGCAAGCCAGGTGGGGCGGTCTGGGCTTTACTCGGAGAACCGTTAGAAGCTCGGAGACTTCACAGAATTGGGCAGAGGCAGTGGGGACACAGCGACATTGACATGCCGGCCAGACCACTTGGGCAGCCTTGTGAGGCACGGAGGGGCTTGTCCAGACTGGAGGCAATGATCATTCCAGTAATCCAGGTGTCAGGGGTCTGACCGGAGGGAGGCGCAGAAGCCTGGGCAGAGGCAGATGAGTTTCAGAGGAGAGAAAATAAGCAGAACATGTCCACAATGGGTCAGGGGCCGTGAGAGGAGGGGGACACTTACATCTCTGTGTTGGCAACAAATGCGGCCATGACATTGTCAGGTACACTCTCCCAATGTCCATCTCCTACTTCTTTCTTGCAACGGAGTTACATGGTTAACACACACGTTCACACACGGATGGGCACGAGACATCTGGAGAGGCGACAGCCACCTCTCATGGCAAGACGAGCATGAGCATGATAGGGTTAAAAGCTAGAGCACATCCACGTGCCTTGGGCTTCTCGAGGCATAGAGGCTGGATTTTGAGACAGAGCATCGCAGGAGAACCAGATAGAAGCCATATGCCCTTGGTGACCCAGCTTCCGAAGTAACCGTAAGGTCATCCTTGTGTTCTGCTCCTCGAGCACTCGCAAGCCTGTCCAGACATGAGGGAGGGGATGGAGCAGCAGAGTTGGCAGTCCACAAGCAGTTGAATGTTTAGGACTGGGCAGCAGGACTAGATTCACAGGCAACAGGTGGTAGTGGAGACCAGGTATGGATGGCAGATCACCTGGAGATGTTGGGGACAATGAAGAGGGACAAGGTCAGAGCCCTGAGGACGTGGTGATTGTCAGTAAATGGTTATGGAATATATAATTCATTCAAGAACAGAACTTTATAGGTAGCCCCCCAGGTCAGTGGCTCTTCATTCTGGTCCCAAGCGGGAGAAGAATCACAGCCAAGAAAGTCTCCAGTTACTGCCTGGAGCCAGACAAGGAACCTTTAGAGTCTACTTTTCAAACTTCAGTGTGCACAAGGATGACTCCAGGAGGCTTATTCTAAGCACAGAGTCCTGCGTCCCACTCCCGGAGATTTGAAATTCACTAGACCTGCAGCCGGGTCTAGGAATCTGCCTTTTTAAACAAATTCCTTCTGTAAAACAGCCACAGGGGTGGGTGGACAGCACCTTACTCAGCCACTCAACCATAAATCCCAACAGGGCTGTGGACAAAGTCTTTTTGATAAGATATTCTGGCCCCAAGTCCTGGCTCTGCTACTCTGTCGCCACTTGCCTTTGGACAGTTTCCTTTCTCTGAAGACTTTCTTGTCTGTACCATTGGGAGGTTGAGTTGGAGCAAAGTTTTCAAACTGCTCTGTCGGACCGGAGGGGCTTGCACACTGGGTACCCACCTCCATCAATCCATTTCGCAAATATTTATTGAATGGCTGGATACGGGGGATATTGTAGTATCCATGATTAATTATCATTATGGAAGTTATTTCCAAAGAGAAGCACAAGCAAAGGTGACTTCAATTGTGCGTGCCCTTCCACGTGGGTTGCCATTTGGACAAACTGTTCCCAGGATGGAAACAACTGGCTTAGATAATCTTAAGGGTCCTCGCAACCGGAAACCTTTTGTTCTATGATGTTTTTCAATGATTTTATTTCTGAGTAAAGTCGAAACAAGCAAAATGCAATTACTGTATTTGAAATATGTCAAGGACCCCAAGGTTAACACTTCCATTCTTGATAAGAAATTGCGGGCTCTTTAAGGATCGAAAATGGTCTCTATCATGGTTTTCTGACATTTAAGAACCAGCACTTTCACCTGAGAAATTGAAGGAAAGGACAGACAGCGAAGCTGAGCCCTGCTTGCTTGCTGGAGGAAACAGCAGAGCGGAGGTAGGGCGGCGGCTCCAGCCAGAGGATGATTTTTGCTTTCTGAGCCTTCCAGTTTTTGTCTGCAGAATGGGCAGATGGTAGCCTCTCAGAGTCGTTTTAAGGAGAAAGATTATATATGAAAATTATTAGCTCTGTGCCAGATACTTAGTAAGCATTCAATAAATGATGGCCATTATTAATTTAAGTATCTTTCTTATGCATATTATACTTGTCAACATTCCTGCAAATGTTTTATAGATGACAATGGAAAAGTACCCAGTGTGGGAGTTGCCAAATACCAGGGCTCTGCCAGACCAACAGCGTCTCTCTGGGGGGAAGAAAGCCCTGTAATTCCCTCTTTTCTAAACTACATGCCTATGGAGTTGGCCTTACAATTTTGAATTTGCCTCCGCACCCCCCTCCCCTGAAGGAGAGCAAGTTACTTTTGCTCAGTAGAAACCAAGCCTATATCCAAATTTTGGATAGAGGATTTCCATATTTAAAAGGAAGAAAGATGACAGCCTTATATACTGTTGAGAAATTGCAAAGAAGCCCTGAAATAATTTCTCTGTATTTTTTGGTAGTCGAATAGGCTAACTTGCCTTGAGACTGAACCTGCAAGCATCTTTTTGTTCTCTTCTCTCTTGCTCATTAAAACCGTACGGAGACTGCACCCAGGCAGGAGTACCTCTAACACGTAGTGGATTGTGGAATGCAGCTGCACATCTGAGCTTGGGCAAAACATGTGGCTGTGGCTTCCTTATGTCTCTAATGAGAATAATGACAGACTTCCCCCTCTAGGATGTTGGAAAAGTTAAATAAGGTGGTTCTTAGACAACCATGCACATAGTAAGTGCGCAGTAAGCTAACTATTGCTATTTTCATGTGTATTGATGTACTAGATATTTTGGTGTTCGGTTATATATTTCGAACTGCAAACTCATAAAATATAAATTAATGTTAGCTTCTTGCATTTAATGATCTGCATGTAATGATTCTGGAGGCAGCTAAATTTACCTTGATGTTGTGTTGGGAGCTATAGCCTCAGTTTTAAGAGATGCGACATCTGCTACTGATTTGGGGTGTCAGTTTGGTAAAATCCTGTAAGTCATTGGGGTGCCTTAGGACTGTAGTCTATAACCAGACACGGGTGATTCCATCAGGCAGTAAAATAGCTGACTGTCAAAGAATCCTGTTCTCTGGGGAAGAATTCGGAATTTCACCTGTGCAAATCAGGCAGAAGTGTCTATAGCAATTAGGATTAGGTTCAGCAGCAGAAAACCCCAAATCACAGTGGCTTAATCAGGTAGAAGTTAATATTTCCTTTTTCTAAGTCCTGGGACACAAGGTTGGCATGGCATTCTATAGTGTCAGGGACCCAGGCTCCATCCTGGTTCTACAGTAGGGCGCACCATCCAGCCCCAAGGGACTTCCCAGTCCACGTTGGCTGCTCCAGCTCCAGACATCAAATCTTTGTTCCAGTCATTCAGAAGGAGATAAAAACATGCTCTTTACCTTTAAGGACATTTTCCTACAGATTGCCCACACCATTTCCACTTAGGATCTCATTCCCAAGGCCACTCCCAGCTGCCTAGCTGCAAGGGACACTGGTAAATGTAGTCCTTATCCTGGGAATGCATGCTGTGGGAAATGGATATCTGGGGACAATTAGCAGTCCATGCTGCAAGGTTAGAAGGGGTTAGAGCACTCAACCTAGATGCAGGGGCAAGAGTGCAGAAACAAATCCCAGGTGCACAGTGTGGACTTGGAGTAGCTTGTTGCCATAGTAACTAGAAAAAGCCTGAACATGCCAACTGTCTCGAGGAAAAAAAATTGTCCTTGTCCCTCAGACCCTGTGTTCTGGCCAGAAGTCTCTGATCGATAAGTTCGTAAGTTTACATCAGTCCTTGCTTGTGATGTTGAAACAACTTGTTTATTCTCCTAGTGCTGACCACGTTCCACCCTGGCAAAAGTTTAGAATGTGTTAAACAGAGTGAAGGGAAAGGAAATCCCAGAAGTAAGGTCTGTGGGGAGATCAGCATATGTTTGGTATTTGAAGTCTGCTTTATAATAAAAAGAAAAGGAAAATGTTTTGATACATTAGAGTCCGATTAGCCTGATAATGCCGATTGAAAATGTAACTGAGCTGTGGTGTAATTTAGACTTGTAAATTTCCATTGGAAAGGTTTTGTTGTTTGTTTTTTTTTAATTAGGAAGTTTACCATGTTTGATTGTTTAGAAGAATCAGAGAGTCTTCAAACTTAGTTATAAGTTGAATTATAACTTCACTAGATGATTTAAATGCTTAGGCAGGCTTTTGCAACATCAGTTTAAACAATGGAGGGGATTTAATGAATCGAGCTTTTATCTGGGCCAGTCCTTTGAAGCTATTTAGGGTTCTTTAAACACTGAACAAGAGACTCCTTGAAAGTAGTTGTTAAAATATAGTCTATGTTAAAAGAGATTTGTAGGTTGAATTCAAAGACCTAAAGAAAAAAATTTTTTTATTAATTTTTTTTCAGTTTATTTATTTAAGTAATCTATACCCAACTTAGGGCTGGAACTCATGACCTCAAGATCAAGAGCTGCAAACTCTTCCCATTGAGCCAGCTAGGCACCCCCCAAAATGGGTTTTTTAATGATTTTCATATTAAAACATTTTTCAATGTACAATAATAATATAATAATAATAAACAACTCACAATGCCAACTTCAACTTTTTCCTGTTTTAATTTATTCATATACAAAATAAGAGGGCTCTAAGGATAATTTCTTTTTTTTTTCTTTTTGTAGTTGAACTCTTTTTTTGTTTGTTTATTGCTTCACACTTAATCTTCTGTGGAACCCCCTGTTGGCCTTTGTTCTGAGAAATGGCTCTCCCCCATTCCAAGTAGTTTGGGGAAGCTTCCAGCCATGAGACCCTCCCCTTCCTCTGTTACAAGGTGGCAGGCATCCCACACTAGGCCTGTCATGCATGCCACGTCCCTGAAGAGATCATTCTTTGCTTCTTTCCACCTAGAGCACTAGACGTTACCTTCCTGCTTCTTGTTTTTCAGCATAGGGGTCAAAAGCATTGACTCAGAAACCAGATTTTGTGTGTTCACATCGTGGCTAAGATGTTACCTAGCTGTGTGACCTTGGGTTTATTACTTAACCTCTCTGAATCTCAGTTTTCCAAGCTATAAAATCAGCATTATAATCGTGTCCACTTTCATATTTAGTATTGTTCTAAAGCTTACATACGTTAATGTAAAGCTCTTGAATAGTGACAAACAGATAGTAGGTGCTCAATATATGTTTATTATTATTGTTGTTGTTGAGCTTTCCTTTCATTTATGTAGAATGAACCCACATTTTTCCATTGAATTCCATTTGCCCTCCTTACTCTTTTAACTGTGAACTGTTTCTGTTCCTTGCAAGCAACATTTTCTGGCTGAGACAACCCTGGTATAAAAAAAAGATATCCTCAATGCAGGGGAAGGGGACCCTTGGACCTCCTTTACCTGCTACAGCAGCTTAAGATCCCCTCCGTGGACCGTGGACACAGCTGGAGACCCATCGGATCCAGTCACGCCAAGGGCTCCTCAGTCTGTGCGCTCTGATATTTTTTCTCTGTTTACACCTGCAGTCCTGGCCCTAAGGGTTATGTGCTGAATAATGACCTCAAACTCTGGACAAATATGCAAACATATTTGGGATGTTCACAAGAATCTCTTCCCGTTAAGACAAAGGAATAAACTCATAATTTTACAATATATTCAGCAAGGGTCAATTGAAAAAGGAGAAAGGAGGTGGAGGGAGGAGGTGGGGAGGGAGGAGGAGAACGAAAGGGGGGAGGAGGAGGAGGGGGAGAAGATTACCATTAGCAGCAGCATCTCAGGACTACCTGGACATCCCATTGACACACTCAAGGTGTTCTTCTGTGATCCCCCCTTATCTGCAGGATATAAGTGATTCCACGTCAGCAGGACATGCAGACCTCCCTGGACTGCCCTTGGCTGCCTCCCCATCCCAAATCCTGCCCCTTCTCTCCTCGCCTCATCGTATTTTGTTTCCTAAGCACCAGACTCCTGTTGCATCCTGCGTATTCTATGTTCTCTCATCCCTCCATATTTTTGTGTATTGCCTTCTTGCCATCTTGTCCAGCCAGCCCTGACTGCTTGGCTTCAAGCCGCAGATGGCACACTGTCTTCCCTGCAACAGCCCCTGGTTTTCCCAGGCATGTTCTCGAATACCTCCCTCTCGTGCGCATTGTACCTTACACATAATCTCCCTTTTGCACTCAACAGATGTGACTGTCTTGCAGGCAGGGTGTGTGTCGCTCCCATCATTTTGTGCTCACCCCGCCTTGTCCCTGACCCAGAGCTGGTGATCTGGAACATTTACTATACGTGGTCTTCCCCAGACCACGCTATCTTTCTCTGATGTTCTTCCCCAGACCACGCTATCCTCTGATGCGCCCTTCCCTGTGCCCGGCTGTTAGGGCATAATCCCAACTGGACATTGGTTTTGGGGGAAAGCACTAGTTCATTTTCTGCATTTCCTTTTAAAAATGCATGATGAAGGCAGAGATTGTCTTCCTTTTTCCCTGCTAGGTTTCCAGTGCTTAACATGAAGAAGCTTAAGAAAATATATGTATTAAATAGAATACACCCATCCATGTATCTACCTGCAGATCTCTCGGTCCAAGACTACCATGCCCTTAAATGCAGTGATCTCCCCCGAACAGATGGGTTGTCATGTTCTGATCACCCCACCATGAGAAGCTGTCTGAGCTTCCCCAAGAAGCAGAAATGCGTTACTTGCAATCTGTAGATGCCAGGGTTTGGTGTCAAAATGAGCTGATTCTGATACCCATGAGCAATAAATCTGGTCCTGTGATACCAAGACAAAAAGAAAACATGTCAGTGCCACTCTCTGGGGACAGTGTGACAACATCAAAATAAACTCACGGCAAGTGCTGTTAGCTTGGACAGAAGGGAAATGTTTGGACTTCCCTAGACATGAGACCCCCAGGAAGGGGGAGGATTCCTGGGTGCATGGCTCCTCTCCGCACTCCCCTGCCGCCCACAGCCTGACAATGTCTCAGCCTGACCCCTTGAAGCCTACAGAGGAAGTCACAGGCTCTGAGTTTCTCCCATCGCCATTCATCTAGGAAGGTGATGAAAGAAATCTTACCTTGTTTATTTTATGCAATAGTTTAAGACAATATGAAGTGTTTTATGGACAGGTAATAGCTTCGAAAAAATTTTAAAAAGCCAAACCAAACCTTCATCTATCCCAAATTTCTGGGAAAGGTGAAGTAGCCATGTGCCAACCTATGCTGGGCACCCACCGTTTGCCAGCTCCAGTGTGATCCGGCAGACAGAGAAACAGACCCGGGAGCTCTAATCCCAATGTGCTCCGTTCCCTAGGAGACCCACTGTCACAGCGTGCACACCAATGCACCCCTCCCACAGCGGCCCAGGCCACCGGGCAGCAGCAGGAAGCTTTGAGCCCACAGAATGACACCTATTCAATAATCTCTAAGTTGCCAGGAATGCATCTAGCCCTGGAGTCGCATCTTGAGCCCCGAAGCTTAGGTCTCTACAGTCGTACTTTGTCCCTGCAACAGGATCCCACAGCTCACTCTGTAACCACGTACAAGTTACTTAACCTCTCTGAGCCTTCCCTTTCTCATCTGTAAAATACACGGAACTCACCACAACCTCACAGACCTCTTGTGAGCATTAATTATGGCATAATTTATATAAATCTTAAGACCATTTTATATAAGATCTCAGGACCATCCCTGACCCGCAACGGTGCTGGATTCACATTAGCGCCCGGGTTCTCTTTAGAGAAGAGAGGCTCAGAACTAGAGGAGCCCTTTATCAATTCAAACCTTTCATTTTATTGCTAAAGAAACTGTGGCCCAGAGAAACTCACTCACTTCCTCAGAGTCCTGCCTACAAGGTCACAGGAGAGTTAGTTGACTTGTACGTTTACTAAGCGCATAAATAATACTTACAATGTATCAGACAATGTGCTAGGTGTTCGACAAATACCAGTAAGCTTAATCTTTGCAGAAACCCTATGACGTAGGAATCATTGTCATCTGCACTTTCCAGATGAGGAAACAGAAGGTTCAGAGAATTGCCCAGTGACAGGCTTGTAACTAACGGAAGAGGGATGCAAACCCTGGCAGTCGTCCTCCGTCTGCCGTCAAGTCTGTGCACTGGACCACTGTGGCCAATTGCTGGAATGCTCCTGATGCTTCTTTAATACCCACCTCCAGCCAAGGGCACCTCCTCTCTCCCTCTCTGTCATGCTCTGCCTCCTCCTTCCTCCCTTCCTCCTGCCTCTTAGCTATCCTAATTAATAATAATGAGAGGGAAGTTACTTTCTCTCAGAATCCCACAGAGCAAAGGCTAGGGAAGCAAAAGCTTCCTTGTTATTACTTTACCGAGAGAAGAATTCCAAAGAAGCTGGAGAGAGAAGGGGGAGGCACATGGGGAGGGAGGGGAACACCCTGGAGGGTGTGATACCCCGGGGCTTCACTTGGTATTGTTCTATCTCAGGGACTGTCCCTAAGAGGCTCAGGAACTTTTGCACCAGGGAGCAGACTGTGGGGTGATGGGGAGGGAGAGGGAAGGGAGCAGGTTCACAGGCTCCCACTTCCCATCCATCAGAGATCTGGCTTCATGGGTCCCCGGCCACGGATGCGGGTCATGCCCAGGCTCCAGGAATCACGTCTCAGGAGCAACAGAGAACCCCCCCAGGGTGGAGGGGAAGCTTGTCACTGTGGGAGGGGCTGGAACCCTGCAGGGTGGGGTGGGAAAGTTGTCCAAGGTCAAGGTTGGACCCCTTGAGGGAGGCTGTGAGGAGCTGGGGTGGGTGCTGGAGGGCGGGGCCGTCTGATACACCTGCCCGCAGAGCTGTTGAATCCTCTCAACGACATCCAGATCCAGCCAGGAGCTCCCAGTCTACTGTATGTTCCTCGTTCCTAGTTTATGCTTAGGCTAATGGTCTCTAATTTGGGGCAGGTCTCTTTCTATCGCTTTTCCATTTATTAAATGGGATATTACAAAGATCAGATCAGCTAATGAACGGGCAAGACAGGCATCCAAGGTTACACGATGCGTGGATGGTAGGGCCAAAAGAAACATCTAGCTTTTGCAGTGACATTGGGGTACTTTTCAGGCAACACTTCAGAGGAAGAAACTCTTAACCATCTCCATGCCCACCACAGAGTGAGAACCTCATGCACCCTTCGTGGGCGTCGTCCGTAAATGGCTGTGCAACCCCTCATGTCAGGGCCACACGGCTGGAAACAGAAACCCATGGAGAGTCAAGGAAGTGCGTTCTCCTTGTTCCCTGCCTTCTCAGTTGTCAAAAAAGGGCTTCATTCCCAATTTATAAACGATGCCCCTGCCTCAAGATGGCATCAGTAGCTGATAAATACTCCCTTCTTTACCTGATCGTGGCACAGGTCAATGAAGCAACGACGATATTGGATAATCTTGACAAAACACGAGATAAAAATAATGATCATTTGTTAAGTATCTCTTAGCACCAGAAACTGTGCTAGGTGCTGTCTCTCCAGTAGAATTGTTAGCATATATTATGTGTTTCTGCCTTTCTGGGCACTGCTCAATGCAGGGTAATGTGTGCGACTCATTCTGTCCCTCCAGCAGCCCTGGGAGATCGGTACCGGTGTGAATAGTCTCTAGGTCACAGAGGAGAAAAATGAGGCTCAGAGAAGTTAAGTAACTCACCCCCTGTGACACAGCTGGTGACATGGGATTGCGATTACTGTTCAGGCCTCTGGCTCTGCTAGAGTCCATGCTGTGCACTTGTACTCGCTGCTAGTTAAGACTCAGCCCGGCTCAGCTGTGGCCCCCCCAGGGTTGCCAAAGAGCAACCTCTTTGTGAAATGTGCTACCCAGCCGACCTCCCCAGCCCTACCGACCCCTTCCCACCCTCCGCGCCTCTGCCGGTGCAAACCCTTATCAACATTCCAGTTCCATGACCTTGAACAAGTCCCCTTCACCTCGGGTCCTCTGTGTTCTTATCTGCAGGCCGAGGGGAAGAAACTCTTCATAAGGGTCTCAGGAAGCATGCTTGGCATTGTGTGGGAAACACATCCATGCCAGGAACCAAGAGGAGTTTAGCTAATGCCCACTTTCTTCCCTTCCGCCTTCTGAACTGCTGAACTTGAGCTGAGATTAGTTTGCAACATGAACCAGGTGCCTCCCACCCGATGTGTCCCTCCCGCACTTTGCATGAGCCCTGGGAGTGAGCACACTGTGTTATATTTATCACGGTATGTGTCTCTCCTCTTCCCGGGTCATGTAAGGGGAAAGCTTCTGGGTTCACCTCTTCATTACTGCCCTGGTGCCGCTCACGGTCTCTGCCAAGCACAGAAATTTCATAGATAAACACTCCGCTGGATAAACGAGTGAACAATGGAGTAGTGTATTTTGGGGTGCATAACAAGCATGCAATAATGATGTGACGACTTGGGATTTGACTTGGTTAGACCCATATGTGCCTGGCTGGATCTCCAGGGGGGCAGAGCTGACAGGGATGATCTTTTAGCTTTTCTAGGCTCAGCTCGGTTCAGCCAGCATTTTGCTAACACCCACAATGAGCCCAAGGTGGGGACAGGCAAAGGCCTGACAGTCATGAGGAGTTCACGGCTCTGCCCGCATTTCTGGGCTCATCATGCCAGTTCTTCCAAACTCCTGCACAAATTAGCCACTCGAGAAGCATTTTTAATGAATACACCTTTGTCCGTGTCCTTTGCCCAGGCTCACAACACAGGAGAAAAAGGAAGCAGACAGGCTCCAAGAGAAAAGAAATTTGAGGTGTTTACCTTCTACATTCTCTCTCTCTCTCTCTCTCTCTTACACACACACAGACACATATGCTGTATTTTCCAGGTTTAAGAGGAAGACATCTCAAGTAGGATGGAAATAGTGGGCCTGGCCCTCCTTCCAGCGGGGGTTTAAAATAGTTTGATGACTGTTTAGCCCGGATTTGCAATGGAACATTTCACACCCCCAGGAGGGACATGCCCAAGCTCCCCCCGCCGAGGAGGGGCCTGGCACAGGACATGTGGGGCCCGGACGCTCTCCAGATGGAGGCCACGCTGACATCCCCACAGCGGGCCTGTTGTTCAATTCATCAGCGCACAAAGGCATCCACCTCAATTAGCGTGATGCGCAGGCTAAGCAGGGCCAGGGGCCAGGCAGGACGCGCCGCACCGCCTCCGTCGTGACCAACGGGTGACAGACGATCCCACGTCGTCTGATTTAGCATGAAGGAACCACATTCCAGTGAAGATGGGGCCTGTCCAGGAGACAGTGTTAGTTAGTGCTGACAGGTGGTGGACCGGAGCTCCCTGCTCTGTGACCCCAGTAATCGACCTTCACAGGAGTAGCGTGAGGCTGAAATTGGACGAAGCCTGTGGATGGCCCGTGGTGGAGGACACGTGAAAGGACATGTGCCCCTTTTATAGGGAACAACTTCTGGAGAGGGCATTGACCTTCAGCGTAAAGCTCGATGACCTTGTACATGCCAGGCACCTGTGTAGGGAAGTGCCAGCAAGAGGGCACAGCCCAGTCTCGGCATTTTGGAAGTAAATACCTCCTCCTTCCCCTTCCCTCAATGTACGTTACCCCTAGGTCCTAACTGACAGGGATGAGAAAAAACCTTTGAAATGTAGCACGCTATTGGAAAACAGATGTTAACTAGGAAATTGCCCCAATTTATTACTGCTTTTGCTACAATTTTTTTTCCCACCAGGTATGTACCGAATATCGTTATCAACAATACGATGACCATTTATAAAGAATTTGCTTTGCCAAGAAGTTATAAAGACATGGCACCATCCTGTAGCCACATGCCCAGCTCCCCTTGTCCTAGTTGCTGCATTTTGAGAGACGCCCTCAGAGATTGCCAAACCTGAGGGTCAGTTCTCCTCCAAATCATGCCACTAACAAGTTACCTCCACTGGGCAAGTCAGCCTGCCTCCTGGAGCCTGAGACTCCCCATCTGCAAAACCTCAGGGGTGGGTGACATTTGCTTTTTTCTTTCTATGTGCTTTAAAGGTGAAGACTCCTCCGTCCCCAAGACCACTCAGGCCTGGCTCCCTCCAAATCCTCAGACACAGTTGGGATATTGCTAGCTTACATGGAGTCTCTATGCAATTAGAGACAGGTGCACCTGCTGGGTGGATGCAGCCGCACAGCGCAGGGAACAGGTGATCTCCTCAGAAGAAAACTCCCACTTGCTTTGGACAGATACAGTCTTGCACCAGGGAACACATTTGGCCAGAAGAGAGTGGGTTGGCTTTGAGCCTCTGCTCATCTTCTTTGTGCAGTGCACAACCTACAGAACTGTAGATGGTGGCAGCCTAACAGGTCTCTCCTATGTTGATGTAGACCTTTCTCACTCCTGACTTAGCTGACTTCAGCCTCCCTGACGGGGCCTCCAGCATGGATTCCCCCCCCCCCCCACTCCAGGCCGTGGAGTGGATCCTTGGCATTTGAGGATTTTCCTTTCTTGGTTTTGACTATTGCCAAACCCATTCAGAAGGTTCGCAGTAAAGGGATTAGTTTAGAGCAGTGGCACTCAACCCAGGCATAGCCACTCATAAGTTTGGTGACTCTGGTCCGATTCTTTATGCTTACCAAGTCTCTGTTTGCTCATCTGTAAAATGGGACAATGATGGGTGTCTCCCTGGGTGTATTGATTGGGAAGAGTAAACAGGGTCACTTGGGATGGCCATTGGACGCATAGTAGGCGCTTGATAAGGGGGGCTGTTCCCAGGATGGTTCTCTGATCCAGATTCTTTTTAAAAGCATAAAATTTATTCTTGGTGTGTGGGCCATAAAACATCAGCCATGGGTAGATTTGGCCTGTGGGTCACTAAGTATTGCATGAAGGAGGGCACAGGATGTGATGAGCGCTGGGTATTATATGCAACTGATGAATTATTGAGCTCTACCTCTGAAACTAATGATGTACTGTATGTTGGCTAATTGAATTTAAATTAAAAAAATAAGTATCTGAAGAAGTCATTCACCTTTTAATTTTTCAGTTATCCTTCATTGAATTTTATGCAGGAAAACATGATTGTGCGTGTGTGTGTTTGTGTTTTAAAAATTGGAAGATTCATGACATTTGTGGGGAGCTCTATCCCTCAATGACTGACTCTATAGTCAAAATACAAGCCCCCTTTTATTGAGTGTCCATATGTGACAGGCCTGGCACATCCAGTGTTTGACATATATTTAATTCAACCTCCAGAGGTTGGGATCATCCCCATCTTATCCATGAGGCCAGGGAAACTCAGAGTGGGTAAGTAATTGACCCAAAGTCATCCAGCAAATCAGAGGCAGAGCCGGATCCTATCTTGGTTCTGTTTGCCCTTCGAGCCCTGGGTTTTCAGCGCTGTTCTCTCCCAACCTCTACCTTCCTTAGCTGACCCCTTGGGTCCCATCCTGGGTCCTGAGCTGCCAGATTTCCCTAGTCCCAACCCCATCATGGAGAGGGATGGAAGATTCTGCTTAGCACCATTGGCATATATTCTGAGCCAGGTGCCTTTTGTCTCCTAGCAGTCTCTGAGTCCAGCAATGTTGGGAAAGAAGGTCCAAAAAGGACAGTCAAGTCCAGAAAATCCTCAAAGGAGAGAAGACAGGAAGGACTCAGCCAGCGCTGGATCCCGAAATCGCCTAGAGAATGGGAGGTGGGACACAGCTGTCTTATCTCTAAGCCGAGGGCACGAGCCAAGGCCACCACGAGGGGCCCCGGGGACTTCAAGGGAGAGACGTCCGGGTTGCTGCATAAGCTTCCAAGTGCTCTAGGATCAAGGCAGGTCAGAAATTCAAAGAAACCAAAGACGCGGAAACAAGAGGGGCAGTTTTACATAATATATGTCAGCAATGGTAACGAGGTAAGTGCATCACCAGAAATGTACTATTGATCTCATTGGGGCAGCAGAACATTTTGTCTTGCCAGAGGTTGTGAGGTCAGCCGTTGGCTGATAAGCAAAGCAGTTATAAGCTTTTCTGGTCAGATGATATTTTTGAGATGTTTGGAGCTGTCTGTGGTTGGACCAGGAGCCTGAGCCTCCAGCTATCCTTATTGCTAATGGTGAAAATGCCTCTTGAAAGTCTGAAGCGATAGCCCTAGACAGATGTTTCCTGAACTCTTATGAACATACAGATCGCCCAAGGGGCTTGTTAAAAATGCAGATTCTAATCCAGCAGGTCTGGGGCAGGGCCTGAGACTCTGCATTTCTAACCAGCTCCCAGGGGCTGCTGATGCTCCTGGTCAATGGACCATGCTCCAAAGTAGCGAGCCTCCCTGCACGACATCCTACACACAGCTGGCCCCGACTTTGAGTGACCTCCAGGAATCACGTAGGGTCGCTTTGCGAATCAGTTTATAGCTGAGTCCTAACAGAAGGAGCCACCACACTAGGGAACAGGATACAAGAGTCCAAATTTGGTCTCTTCCTTGTCTGTAATGGGGTCTTTGGCAAATTATTTTGGCTCTGAGACTCTCCATTTCTTCACATATGAAGTAGGGAAAATAAATACCCACAGAAAGGCTGAAAGGAGTAAATGAGGTAATGTGTGTAAGGAGACTCAGCGCATGTGTACATGTATCTGAGTCTGAGATTATTCCCAAGGCCAGCCCCCACTCCAAGTACCCTCGGGGCACCCCTGGGGGCCACAGACTGGAGCCCAAGAGTGCCCGTGGTGGGTGTCGGCTCCATGCTTGAGAGTTTGGAAAAGCCCTTTTTTTTTTCCAACATCTGTTCTCACCCTGTCCCCAGCCTGGATGTCCCTCTTTTCCCTTCTTCCTCGCATGTCCCTCCACTCCCTTGCTGTCACCACCCCCACTTGCTTACACCCCCCTCCCTTGCTCTGTTTAAAAGTTTGAAGTTCCCCTCTCCTGTCAAGATGGGGCCTTTCAAAGCCCCTCCTGCTGCCCAGCCCCTCAGGCCCCTAGAACTAAGCCCCACCAGCCAGGCCAGCAGGATGGACAGGGAGGAAACTGCCACGGGGCCCCTACCCCGACCCTGAACTGTCCTTCATATGGCTTCGCTCACTGGCGGCTTCCTACTTCTTCCTGACCTGGTTCATTTAACCTCAAGTACAAGCGCCTTTCATTGCCCCTCCAAAGGCTGCCCGCGCGTAGCAGGAGGGACCCTGACTCCCCGCTGGAGGACCAGGGCTTACCTATCAGCCCCGATGACACCACAAGCACTAGCCACAAAAGAAAACATAGAAACAGGACTTCTTCCAAATGCAAAATGTCTGTGCATGAAGGAACATTATCATCAAAGTGAAAAGACAGCCCACAGAATGGGGGAAATATTTGCAAACCGTATATCCAATAAGGGTCCGGTATCCAAAATACAGAAAGCATTTTTACAACGTAATACACACAAAAGGACAAACAACTCAATTAGAAAACGAACAAAGGATATGAATAGATATTTCTCTAAAAAAGATACACAAATGGCAAAGGAGTGCATGAAAAGGTGCTCAGTGTCATCAGGCGTTTGGAAAATGCAAGTCAAAATCACAATGGAATACCACTTTACACCTGTCAGGATGATGATAAAAACTTAGAAGAAGGAAAGTAACAGGTGTCCGCAAAGATGTAGAGAATCCGGACCCCTCGGCCATTGCTGCTGGGAATGGAAGATGCTTTGGCCATTGTGGAAAAGAGTTTGGGAGATCCTCAAAAAGTTAAACATGGAATTGGTGTATGACCCAGCAATTCTGCTCTTTGGTATATGCTCAAAAGCAAGTATTCAACAATTCTCGTCCATGAATATGTATAGTGGCCTTAGTCACAAAAACGAAGCGGTGGAAACAACTTGGATGTCTGTCAGCGGATGAATGGATCAACAAATTGTGGAGTCTGTCGGCCACAAAAAGGAATGTGGTTCTGACACCTGCTACAACATGGATGAATTTTTGAAAACAGGAAGCTAAGCAAAAGTCTGATTCCATTTATGAGAAATATCTGGAACAGGTAAATCCGTAACGACAGAACCCAGATCGGTGATTGCCAGGAACAAGGGGAGAAGAAATAAGGAGTAACTGTTCACTGGGTGAGAGACTTTAGTTTGGGTGATAAAGATGTTTTGGAACTAGACAGAGGTGGTGGTTGCACAACACTGTGAATGTAGTAAATGTCACTGAATTGTACATTTTTCATTTACTTATTTGAGAGAGAGTGTGAGCAGGGGCGAGGGCAGAGGGAGAGGGAGAAGCAGACTCTACGCTGAGCAGGGAGCCTGATGCGGGGCTCAATGCCAGGACCCTGGGATCACGACCGGAGCCGAAGGCAGACTTTTAACCCACTGAGCCACCCAGGGAGCCCTGAATTATACATTTTAAATAAAACCTTTACTTTTTTTATCATGTGAATTTCACCTCAATGGAAAAAAAGTATCAGAGGAACTAAAAGATACCAATAAAACACCCCCTGAGAGTGTCTAACTGTGTGACTCTGGGTGAGTCTCTGGGTGTCTCTGAACCCATGTTCTCTCTCTATTCTGTAGAAAGGGAAGGATGATAGCCTCCCAAGTGAACTGCTTTGACAGTTAGATGAGAATGCATCTAATATTAGCTAACAGGAGATTTTTTTAAATAAGAAAATAAAAAGACGTCCCATGCATATTTCATTTCAATCTGGTCAACGCTGGGCTTTTCCTCCTTTTCCTCTCTTAGAAAATCTGTCCTGCCAGCCACCTCGCACAAAGCCACTTAGTCACTCCCTCCCCGACATTTGTTAAGTTCTCCCCAGCTTGACGTCTTAGCTCTTTGTCATAAATCCCAGGAAGGAGGAGACCATGTCCATATTTACTCCTCTCGGCTTCTCAGTGCCTGGCCCGGCCCCAAGCGCACAGTAATGACACCAGCCGCCCTCTGCAGTGCTCCTAGTAAGCTGGCTTCTAGGCTAAGCACTTTACCCACGTGGTAAATTTTATTAAATTCTTGCAGCACTTCTATGAAGTAAGGATTGCCATGCCCATTTTGCAGATGAAAAGGCAGGTGCAGGAGGAGGGTGGCATCTCCAAGGGGCACACAGTTGCTGGGTGACAGGGCTGGGATGTGAGCGAAGATCTGTTTCGACTGGACCATAATGCTCCGTCCCTGGACTACATCCCATTCAAAAAACGTGCTGGACTGAGTTTGATTTGTTTCACGATTGGGCGTCAGCTTTGAGAGAATGTTGGCAGGAAAGGAACACAGGGGGCTGCCATGAAAAGGCATTCCTCTGACAGTCGGGAGACTTGTACCTTGGTCCAAGCTTTGCCGTTTTTCTCCCAGGGCCTCTGTTTTCCCATCTGTTCAGTGGGAGGGCTGGATTGGTCCTCAGTTACTGTAATGCTCTGAGTTCCCGTAAGAGGCTCTTTATCGAAGAATGAGAACTTCTCTTGGAGCGCCTCGTATTTTCTTCCAAGGGGAAACTGTAGAGAGTCATTGCACTATTTGAGAAATGAGATCTAGCTCGGGCTGACTTCCATGAGGTCACCTAACAGGTTATCAGACAAGAATATGGCAAGATCCCTCTACTGAAGGTGGGAGGGCTTCGCGGTGTGTCTGCCTCCGCGCTCCGCCCAGCACACCTAAGAGCTGTGGATGGGACTCTGTCATCAGCTTCCCAGGACCTCTGGGGGGAACACCCATCACTCAGCTCACGGCTGAATCCCTCCCCAGGAATTGCCCTTGGTCGAAGGGATCTGCCTCCCCCCAGGTCACATTCCCACTTCCAGGTTGCCTGCACGGCACCACTGGCCTATGTGGGGACACAAAGCCAGGCCCCCTCACCCCGTGGGGCCACCCAGAGCAGAGCTCCCAGAGGAGGGGGCTCAGCCAAGGGCTCTGCTGGGACCGCACCACCGTCCAGCTCCTGCCTCTGCCCCATCCTGCTTCCTTCCTGCCACTGCCTGATGTACCTCCCGCACCCCACCTTTTCCTCAGAGCTTGTTTTCCCAGGAAACCTGAGCTGGGACAATGGCATCATGGTTGTTTGGCCTTTAGAGAAGAAATAGAGGGGCCAGGGAGTGGCGTGACTTGCCCCAAGTCCCAGCTTGTAAGTGCTCTATCCTCAGGGGGCTGGGCTGCTGGCTAGTTTGGGGGGAAATGGGGGTTGGGGTCTGTCCCCATGGCTGCCTGTCCTTCCATACACAGCCCGGTTCTCTCTCATGGTGCAGCAGCTCTGCCCTCGCTGGCGCTCATGCCGAATATCCTTGACCATCTTCTTTCCGACTTTTTCCAACCGCTCTGCCTGCTGAAGCAACGTCAAGTTCCCGTGCGTGGGTGGTGATGTTAATCCACCGACCTCTGGCACGGCCTCAAATTTCTCCAAAGCGCCTCTACCTCCCTCGGCCTCCAGCAGGCTGATAGCGAGGGTCAGTGTTTGCTGCAATTATAACTGAGTATGGACAAGGGGAAGCCTCTGGCATTTCCTGAGCACCTGCCACATGACATGCGTCATGGCACGTGAACTCCGCCAACATCCCTGGTGGCAGGAACTGTACGTTCATGTGACAGCTGAGACAGTGGTGGCTCAGACGGTGAGGTGACTTTCCCAACCTAACTTCTAAGAAGACCCAGATTTTCCTGAATCCCAAGCCTTACTTTTTAATCCGAGTTTGTGGTTAGGCAGGCTCAGCTGCGTGATTGTGCTGGGGGTGAGAAAGGGGCAGAATATGGGGACCTAGCTATACGATGGATTGTTTGGGACACAGCAGGGGCTTCCCTGTCCCTTCCTTTTGCTGCCCCACTGTAATGAGGCCCCACTCCCTGGGCTCCTCCCAGGCTGCCCTCTGCTCTGGCCAGGAAGCAGGGACAAGGGGACAGGGCTAATCCCTGCTCAGCTCACTGATATTTTGGCTGAGACACAACCCCTGCAGTTGGGAATATTGGGTGGCAGGGCGACCTGAGCAGAGGGGAAAATGTGGCACGTGGGCAATCTGAAGTTGAGAGGAGGAGGAAACCCAGAATTCAGCAAGAGAGTGTCCGACCTTGTGCAGGGGACACTAAGGTGTAATGGGACAGGAAATCGGCCTCGTGCCTTTCCAAACAAACTGGGTAAAAATACGTTGTTTTTATCAAAAAGTGACAAATGCCAGAGAAGAAATGAGTGCCCACTTGTGGAGATATGCACCACCCCCGGGGACATCTGGCAGGCCTCCCTTACTCTATCCCAGTCACATTCTGACTCTGTCTACACCGGACTGGACCAGGGACCCGGAAGACTCATGTTTGCATATTAGTTAGTCAGTGGCTCTCAAACGTCTCTGTCCATTAAAATCATTTTGGGGGCTGATACCCAGGCCCTACCCCGGACTCATTCAGCCTGAATCTGAGCGCTCGTATTTTGTTTACTCTCCACGCGTGAGTCTGCCATGCAGCCGAACTTTGAGAACCACCGGCTTCCTATCGGTTGATTTTCATAGAAACCTTCCAAGGATAGGTTTTCTTCTTCTCATTTTGAGACGTCTGTCCACCTCAAGCGCTGATGCTCTCATGGCCCTGCTTGCCTGTGGAGGCGGGTTTGGGGCACATTGAGGACACTGGGGACACGGTGGCCAAGCGTCTGGAGAGGCCGCTTGGGCAGGCAGCGAGATGGGCACGGTCGTGGTGGGCACCAGGTAGTCCCAGAGCCCCTGCTCGGACCCGGCGGGCATCGTGCAGGCTGCAGGGGACATGCCGAGGGATGCAAACTTGGCTTCTGCTTGAGGAGGTCATGGTTCACTTGCTTCAAATCCGAGCTCCTGGATTGCACCTGGGAATTGGCTAGAAGTATACATTGTTGGCCCCCAGCCCAGAGCTACTGAATCAGAATCCTGGGTCATGGGGTTCAGCAGTTTGTGGTTTGACAGCCCTCAGGGGGATTCTGATGCCTACTCCAGTCTGAGAGCTACTAGGCAAGGTTTCTGACGTGGGTCGTGGGAGACAAGTCTCCAGAGCGTCAGTTTCCTTATTCATCGGATGGGGCAGATTATCCAAATTCCATAGGATGAAATCAGAGCATGCAGAATTACCTAGAGAGCAGTAACTACAACAACAACACGTTTAGAATTTTTTTTTTTTTTTTTTTTGTCACCAGACCCCTTGCCACATGCTTTTTCTAGATCATCTGAGTTAACCCTCCCACCAGGGCTACTCTCTGCCTCATTTTACAGGTGAGGAAATGAGGTGCAGAGGCCCAAGGATGCTGCCTAGGACAGTCCGGGTCCAGGGGCCCTGCACTGAGCCCCTACCTCCCACCACAGCCTGGCTCCACTGGAGAAAGTTGAGACTGAGCCATAAGTAGGACCCACGAGAAGGTAAGGGCACTGAATCTCCCAGACTGCCAGCTCCCCTCTCCTGGGAAAACAGAGAAAGAGGGAACAGGATGCTCTGTTTCCAAAGATTTCTATCCAATACGGGACATTTTTATATGGAAGACTGGAGTCTTGGAGCAAGACCAAGTGAGAGAGGGAAATGAGAGAAGCAGGCTGGAAGGGAGGGCTGAAGGTCTGGCACATCTCCATCACTGGAAGAAAAACGTGGAAGATTTAGGTAAAAATGTATCAACGCTGTGCTCCAACAGGTATCAGAATGAGCAAGTCAATGAAAGGCTCCTCAGAGGATGGGAACCACATCAGCAGAGGCAGCTGAGTCCTGAGGCGGAGCTGCATGTGGAGATAGGTGGGGGACGGGAGGGCTTGCCCTCTGCCCCTTGCCGCTGGGTGACCCTGCACCAGTGCCCTGGCCTCTCTGAGCATCAGTGTGAAGCATTTTTCAGGTGTTATCTTACTGAATTCTCGTAATTACTGGGACACACCGATAGCCTGGCTCAAGCATCAGTGGGGTGTGGGCACGCACGCGCGTGTGTTCCGGTTGCCGCAGCCACCGGTGGCATTTGGGAGGGAGAATTAGAGGTAATTCATTCTCACCACCCCATTTTCCATATGCGGAAAGGACTCGTAGAGAAGACACTTTGCACTGTCTCCATGAGCAGGACGAGAATGCACTGTTTGTGCTATTTTTGCACTGGTTAAGGGCAAGAGAAAAGGAGCCTGATTGGTTCAGATCACATCCTACCACGTCCTAGCTGTGTGATCTTGGGCAAGTGACTGACCCTCTCTGTGCCTCACCTAGTTAACAGAGCATAGCAGCGCCTAAGGATTGTGGTGGCTGCCAGGTTAACCACTGCATTTACACGCCCGGACACAGATGCTGCAAATTCGTAGGTAAGGACAGAATGCATCTACCAATCCAAGCACATGAGGATGACACATCACGGCCATGTGCTTGGAACATAAAGTGGTCAGAAGCAGAGTCTTTGGAGTCAGACTGACACAGGTTCAAGGCCTCTGTCTGACCCCCCCCCTTTTCCTCACCTGTGGGCCTCCCTGATTTATAAGTGGTTGAGATGATTAAAATGCAAGCTGCCCGTCGAGCTCTGACAGACAATTAGCCGGTGCTTCTTGCTGCTGCCTGATTCTTTGCAGAGAACAGCATAGAAGGCGCTTGTCGTAGCCATTCTGAGGGACACACGTGGATTTCCTGCAGGCAAGGGAGGGGATGGACAGCTCTGTCACCTTAGCATCATTTTTGTTCCTCTTGTGTGTGCGTGTGTGTGTGTGTTGCTTTTTGCTTTGACATATATTTTAAAACCCACAAAACACGGCAATGATTGCTTTGTATGGGTCCTCATTCACTTCTGTTTGCCCTCGCCAGTGTCCTCACACCTCGGTTTCTCCCTGGGACAGCCTGCCTCTTGTCCAGAGAGAGTGGTCACTGTTTTGTGTTCCTTTCTGCTCTGGCTTGCCTGAAAAATGTCATTTTCATTTTTCAAAAGTGATTTCTGGGGCCCCTGTGGTGACGCAGCTGGTTGAGCGTCCTACTCTTGGTTTCTGCTCAGGTTGTGATCTCAGGGTCTTGAGATGGGCTCTGGGCTCAGCATGGAGTCTGCTCAAGATTCTCTCTCCTCCGCTCCTCCTCCTCTCTCTCTCTCTCAAATAAATAAATAAATAAATAATTCTGTGTAAAAAGCAACTTCTACTGCCTCTGTAGAATTCTACGTGGCATTTTCTTTTGCAATTTAAGGGTGTCATTCCATTGTCTTCTGGCTTGCATCCTTTTTGCTGAAAGGTCAGCTGTCAGCCATACTGCTGTTCCTTTGAAAGAAATGATTGTCCTTCCTTCCTTCCTTCATTCCTTCCATTCTTCCCTTTTCCCTCCCTTCCTCCTTCCCACCTTTCTTTCCCTCTTTCTTCCCTTCCCTCTTTCTTTAAACAATAAAGTATCACGAATATACAGAAAAATGCATTCAGCATACATATACATGCGTATGAGTGGATGAACTCTCACAAATTGAATGAACCTTCATGCAACCACAACATCTGCAAACAGATAAAGAAGAAGATCATAGTCAGCTCACCCAGAAGCTTTCTTGTCATGTCACTTCCACTAACTACTCTCCAACAAGGGCTCAACTCCCACTTCTTTTTTTTTTTTTAATTTTTTTATTGTTATGTTAATCCCCATACATTACATCATTAGTTTTAGATATAGTGTTCCATGATTCATTGTTTGTGCATAACACCCAGTGCTCCATGCAGAACGTGCCCTCCTCAATACCCATCACCAGGCTAACCCATCCTCCCACCCCCCCCCCCATAACCCTCAGTTTGTTTTTCAGAGTCCATCGTCTCTCGTGGTTCTTCTCCCCCTCTGATTTCCCCCCTTCATTCTTCCCCTCCTGCTACATTCTTCTTCTTCTTTTTTTCTTTCTTAACATATATTGCATTATTTGTTTCAGAGGTACAGATCTGAGATTCAACAGTCTTGCACAATTCACAGTGCTTACCAGAGCACATACCCTCCCCAGTGTCCATCACCCAGTCACCCCATCCCTCCCACCCCACCCCCCACTCCAGCAACCCTCAGTTTGTTTCCTGAGATTAAGAATTCCTCATATCAGTGAGGTCATATGATACATGTCTTTCTCTGTTTGACTTATTTCGCTCAGCATAATACCCTCCAGTTCCATCCACGTCGTTGCAAATGGCAAGATCTCATTCCTTTTGATGGCTGCATAATATTCCATTGTATATATATACCACCTCTTCTTTATCCATTCATCTGTCGATGGACATCTTGGCTCTTTCCACAGTTTGGCTATTGTGGACATTGCTGCTATAAACATCGGGGTGCACGTACCCTTTCGGGTCCCTACTTTTGTATCTTTGGGGTAAATACCCAGGAGTGCAATTGCTGGATCATATGGTAGCTCTATTTTCAACTTTTTGAGGAACCTCCATACTGTTTTCCAGAGTGGCTGCACCAGCTTGCATTCCCACCAACAGTGCAGGAGGGTTCCCCTTTCTCCGCATCCCCGCCAACATCTGTCATTTCCTGACTTGTTAATTTTAGCCATTCTGACTGGTGTGAGGTGGTATCTCATTGAGGTTTTGATTTGGATTTCCCTGATGCCGGGCAATATTGAACACTTTTTCATGTGTCTGTTGGCCGTTTGGATGTCTTCTTTGGAAAAATGTCTGTTCATTTCTTCTGCCCATTTCTTGATTGGATTCTTTGCTCTTTTGGTGTTGAGTTTGATGAGTTCTTTATAGATTTTGGATACTAGCCCTTTATCTGATATGTCATTTGCAAATATCTTCTCCCATTCTGTCAGTTGTCTTTTGGTTTTGTTGACTGTTTCCTTTGCTTTGCAAAAGCTTTTTATCTTGATGAAGTCCCAATAGTTCATTTTTGCCCTTGCTTCCCTTGCCTTTGGTGATGTTTCTAGGAAGAAGTTGCTGTGGCTGAGGTCGAAGAGGTTGCTGCCTGTGTTCTCCTTTAGGATTTTGATGGACTCCTGTCTCACATTGAGGTCTTTCAACCATTTGGAGTCTATTTTTGTGTGTGGTGTAAGGAAATGGTCCAGTTTCATTCTTCTGCATGTGGCTGTCCACTTTTCCCAACACCATTTGTTGAAGAGACTGTCTTTTTTCCATTGGACATTCTTTCCTGCTTTGTCAAAGATTAGTTGACCATAGAGTTGAGGGTCCATTTCTGGGCTCTCTATTCTGTTCCATTGATCTATCACAGGAAGGGCTTTAACAATGCCCCTGTCTTGAGAGTGAATAGTCTAAGTATTGAAGAATAAAAGTTTTCATTGCTCAAGGTGCTGCCTGGGATTCCTGGAATATGAGGAAATGTGTTTACAGTTTAGTCCTAGGTCCTGGATATGACCCAGAAATAAGAGCAAGCAGGGCAAGCAGAGGCACCTGGCTTATGATGGGTCACATCTATCCATCAAACATTTACTGAGCACCTAATCTTCACCAGGCATTGAGCAGAGTGCAGGGGTATGAAGGCGAGCAAGACATAATCTTGGTCTTCACAGAGATTTGGAGAAACAAACATCAATACTCGTGCTGACCACTCTGTGTGAGGAGTGCTTTGATTGTACATGCAAGGTGGGGACTCCACAAGGACAGGGTCTAGCTTTTCCCAACCCCACTGTGTCCCTCATACCTGGTACAGTTGCAGGCATGCAGTAGGCCCTTGTGGACATGCCATATGTTGAGCGTGAGGCTGGGACTGACTACTCAAGAAATCACAGAAGTAGAAGTTATCTAATATTAGAAGCTGCGTACCTATGCACTTACTCATTCATTATTCATTCTTCATCACCTCGGGTGTTAACTGAGCCATTTGCTCTTGTGATGGTCATAGTACAGGAGGAAGGGAAGATGAATAACAGCTAAATTGCAACATATTTGGAACACACTGCACCGAGGTCAAAGTTGTATGGGGCTCCAGGAGAGGAAGGGCCAGATACAGCAAGGGAGGGTGCATGGTTTCCCAGAAAAGGTAACACTTGAACTGGCCTTTAAGTGCAAATGGAAGTTTCCAGAGGTGCAAAGGGGATGTGGTGAGGATGTTTGCAAGAATGTGAGGCCATTACTAGGGAACTTCCCAAATCCTGAAGACCCTGATCTTAGTAGAACTGACAACACATTACAGTGCAACCATGTGTATGAATGTGCTTTATAAACTGTGAAGCACCCTGTGAATGACCCCGGGAAGACTAAGCAGAGGAACAGTAACTTGAATGTTGGTACATTTTGGCGCTACAAGTCCACAAGAGGTGTTGGCTTTGGGTGGACACAGTATCACTCTTGACACCACCATCATACACAGAGCTTTGGTTAACAATACTTCCAGCGGTGCACTTGAGAGTCGTGAGGCCTTTGGGACTCCATAATAATTGGGTTTTGTACTCATTCTTGTACTGATTTATTCATTCATTCATACATAGTAGTGGATCTCTTTCTTCATAGGAGCTTCACAGAGACTTCATACATAGACCAACCAAAGTGGAATTACTTTGGTGGAAGGTAGAAGGGGGAACCTGGCCAGGACCCCACCCACTTCATCTACCTGGAGCCCCACTGCAGCCTCTGTGGTGCTTCAGGATTTCCAGGGAACACAGTTGGAAAATGTCCCCTGGAACGTAGAAAGTAAGACCCAAAGAGAGCAAGTGACTTGTCTATTAGCTGAGCAAGACTCTTTCCTTGAAAGCACTCAGGAAACCCAGCCTCACCACAGGCAAGGATAGAAACCATAGCCCTGAGAGGTCAACTGAGGCCCCTCCAGCCCTCACTTAGGATGCCAGACCTGCCCTGGACGCTCGTTCCCTGACTGCCATCCCCGCTCAGATACAATTGGCAGAAAGGGGACAGGTATAGGGAACAGGGCAATGAGCCTTTAACTCTGCTCCTGTTCTGTATTAATCACACAAACCTGGGAAGCATATTTGCCTCTCTGAGGCTTAGTTTTCTCATCTGTTAAATGGATGCATATTGAGAGGATTCAATAAAACGTGCATCAAGCACAGATCCCATGGCTGGCACAGAGCTGGTCTTCGATAAAGTGGGTCTTTGGTAAATGCTGTTTCTTTCTCCCTCATTGCACCACAATTTTTATTAGAGGTATTTTCACTTGACCTTGCAGTTTTGGGCTCGTCAAAAGATAATTAGTCATGGGCGTCTCTGTGGCCACAGAGCAACATTTTTCTTTCTCAAACCGCTAACCTTTGAAGACAGTCACCCTTTTAAATGGACCAAAATGACTCTGTGGTTGCTATCCTTCTCTCCGGCCTCCAGATTCTGTGAGGGGAGGGTTTGAAACCACCTGGAACAAGAATAAAAATATGGACCAAGAACAAGCAGCAGAAAGGCTCCCAGCAAACCCATTGCCCTTTCAGCTGGAACTATGTTCTGGAAGGACAAGTGAGCCTGGAGAACAATACACAGTTTTTTTTATTGGTCAAGAACTGGTAGAGCAGGAGTGGAAGGTTTTAGAAACTCTAAAGAGACTCTGGGTTAACAGTTTGCTCGTGACCCATCACTGAAAATCCACTCTGAGCCAACTCTGGTCTGAATGTGAGGAGTCAGAGCTAGATGAGAACCATGTTTTCCAAAGAAAGCAGGGATTGCCTACTAAAGATGTGGATGCTGGCACCCCAGCCCAGAGGCCCTGGTGGCAAGGACTGAGGACATTTAGAAAAGCTGTGTGGAATTCAAAGTCATTGTTAATGGGAGGGATAGGTGAGTAGGGAGGTATGGCTACAGGCCAGGGGCCCTGCCTACCATCATCATGGTCCTCAGGGAGGCGCCCTGTGGGGTGATGCCAAGCTGAGTCTTGAAGGTCAAGGAGGAACTGGCAAGTGAAGTGTGAGCCTGTGACGAGTGTGGGCAGAGAGTTCTTAGAAGAGGAAGAGCAGGTGTGGAGAGAGGCAGCTCAGCATGGCCTTGTGTGGGGCCTGTGGGGGGATGGGGCTGGAGGTGGAGGGGCAGCCGGATCACGGCAGGTGTGGGAAGCTCTGATGGCCCTTTACCTTTTGGCTCTTGGGAGCCTTCAGAGGGCTTTGGTAGGGACACGATAACACCCGAAATCTATTTTGGAATGAACACCATGGAGATAGGGGAAAATATACTTACAGGGGCAAACCAGGGGCAGGGTAGTTGTTGAGGGACATCAGGAAGAGCCTGGGAGGGAGGAGGGGGAACTGAGTCCTCCCAGGAGCAGTGGGAATGGAACCATGGAGCTGGGTAAGAGTGGGAGATTCATTTCATTTCGGTGGAATGAGGGATGCATAGGGCAGATCCTGGGTCTCTGACTGGGTGGTTGCAGGGAACATGCGGCATTCTCTGAAGGACAGAGAAGGTGGGAGCAGGCTCATGGTGATGTGTCCTGTGTGGTCTCCCAAACCCCTCTTGACATGGATGGAAACACTGAAATTAAATCCCAGAAGGTTGGCTTTATCAGAGTGTGACTCAGACTTTGTTTATAAACATCAACTCCTAATACGTCAGACTTGACCCCTAGAGACCATCCTAATGAAAGAACCAAGAAGGGGGTATTCACGTGTTCAGATGTTGGGTGCCGCCGGACCAGCCCCCAGAGTCATCTCTGTCACTTCCTTCCTTGTGACAGTGGGCTTGCTATTCAACCCCCTTCCTTCTTCATTCGTAAAATTAGGAGGCTCCCCCCAGTCAGCAGGCTGGTCATGAAGATTAGACAAGATGGTGAACACAACATATTTAAGGCCATGGTGGTCTCCTCTGAGCTCAGAAAATATTTCTTCTTCTAAATAACCATTGTGGTGATTGGATTTCTAGCCCATCCCTTCTCACTAGGGAAACCCAGAGGGAAAAGGAAGTGGCTTTTTCAAAGCCAAATAACCACTCAGTGAAAGAGTGAGGTCTAAGTCTTAAGCCATCCTGCTCCCAGTCCTCGTTCCACTCCTCAGCATGGGGCCAACTCAACTGTCCCTCCCAGCACCAGGTTCCTTCTTCCAGACCTCGAGGGTCAAAAGGGCCCCAAAGCAGCCCAGTGGGCCATGGAAAGTCCTAAGGTGGCTTCTAGGATTTGCGCAGTTGAGTTTCTTTGTGGAATTTCAGAGCAGTGAATACAAGCCAACAACATACACAACTGGCCTGACCAAGAGGCTGTTGAGATGGTGCAGTCTGGCTTCACAAGGCCCTTCTACAAACATGGCCAGTCAATGAAAGAAAAAGCTATGTTTAAGTGCTTGTCTTATCAATGCAGTGATAATGACCACTTCAATCAATGTTCCCTCAGTAGTTAACACACTTCAATGGTTTGGTTGAGATTCCACCAGTGTAGCTAGTGTTTCTTGAGCACCTACTATGAGCAGATGGAGTGCTAGGTGCCTTCCCATGTTCGTCTCCACTGAGACCTCATGACCACCATATGGGTGGGGTGTGGCCATATTACAGTTGAGGGACTTGATGCTGCAGAATAGTTTTAGAGTTGAGTGAATGCGTGGCATGGCCAGGATGGGAAGGCAGGTGCTTGGCTCCGTGTCTGGTGTCCTTTCCACCACAGGAAAGGTCACTTCACAACAGAACCGACTGGTTGTTCAAGCTGGGTTGATTTTATCCCACGCCAGCAAACCTTTCCAGCACAGTTCCTCCAGAGTCATTGCAATGATTGACACCGTGCCCATTTAGTTGAATGGTGGTCCGACTAGTTGTGCCTGGGCAGACACAGAAATATTGATGACCTCATCTCTCCCAGGACCTGTCAGGAACAGCATTGTGAGGCAGGGAACAAAACTCCCCCTGCCCGCGTCTGAACCTTCAGGGATGTGCCCATTGGGTTCTCTAGGGGGGCAAGAGAAGAAGACAAAGGCAAGAGGAATCAGGATGTATTATTATGAGCCGTTAGCAGATGCCAAGTCCTGTGGGGCACAAGGTTCAGCAGGTTGTGTGGGGCTGAGCTGGGTTCGGATCCCACTTCTGGCACATCCTAAGTGAGCAAGCTCTGACACCAGTATTAGCTTACTGTCTCCTAGTCTCTGCTTCCACATCTGACAAAAGCTTTCAGAGATCGTGGTGAATATACAAATAGTACCTCTACTGGAAATTATATTCACATTCAACTCTCAATCTCAGACGCCAGGCACGGAGCTCTGTGGTTGAAAGGTTGGCTTCCTAAGCCAGGCTGCTTGGAGTCAAGTCTGGGCAGTGACCTTGAAGCACTTCATTTGATCTAAGTCTCAGTGTTACATTTATTTTTTTAAAAAGATTTTATTTATTAGAGAAAGAGAGAGCAGGGAGCAAGATGTGGGGCTTGATCCCAGGGTCTTGGGATCATGACCTGAGCCGAAGGCAGGCGCTTAACTGACTGAGCCACCCGGGCACCCCCTAAGGCTCAGTGTTTTAACTCAAAGATAGAGATAGTAACACACTTGCTCGTCGGGTTACTCTAAGAATTAAACCTATTTACTCTCAGCTCAGCCTGAGAGCGGAAGCCGAGAGACCCGGTAGAAGGAGGTGCAGTATGGAGTGGTCCAGAATTTTAAGATAGGAATCGAGTCCTATTCACCAAAACACCAGAGTCATACAGATCTGGCTCAATTCTTGCTGCACAGGGGTTGTTGTGAAAGCAAGAACTTGTGCACGAGAAAACACTTCAACTGTGAAAAGCTCGACACATGTAAGGTAAGGTCGGAGCTCATGGTTGCGGCCATAGGCATGGCTGTTCTATCCTGGAGCACCATGTCCGTGTCTTCTGGTCTCTACCACCGTCCTGGCACAAAGGGAAGCCAAGTCCCCCCAGAGCTTGGCTCAGTGTGTGGCACACGGATGGGGTTCCTGGTGTTCGCTGAGTTGTGTAAGTGTCTGCTGGTGGGGGCTTACTGATTTCCCAAGACTCTGGGCCCTCCACACTTGACACGGAGTGTCAAGCTCAAGTATGCTCAAGTATGCTTGAGCTGCTGCTACTTGTGCTAATGATAAGCACACGTGGACGGTGCCTTGCGAACTTCAGTGCTTCACCAATGTTCACTAATATTATCATCTGCCACGGGAATCTCCAGGGCCTCTACCCTCTCCTGGGAGGGCAAAAAAAAAAAAAAAAAAAGTAGTCGTCTGTAATATCCTTCATCTAGCATTTTTAATATGCATGTTGCCATTCTTTTAAGAAGAAATGGAAATTAAACCATCTCCAGGATTTTTTTTTTCCCCTCTCTCTCTAAATTTGTGCATTGGCACAACAATGTCCTTCAGTGCAAATCTGAAATCAAACCATGTTCTCCTTGAGTGGTCATTTTGAGATTTGCACGTTTCCTGGGAGAAAAGATGAGAAGGAGTGGTTGATTCTGCAAGACTTCTGCCTCCAAAGAGACACCGTTGACCATCAACAGTGTCCCGTTTTGAGCCTGGAACACAGCCTGGGCCACACTCAGACCCTGTCCTGCATCCTCCTCGTGGTGGCTCTGACCCAGACACAGTCTTTTTCTCTAAATATTCTAGCTACACAGCTGCAGGTGCCTGGGGCAGACTGCCCCTTGAATGTCTGATCTTGTTCTAAGCCATTCCTTCCATCAGGGAAGGTCTCTCCCACACGTCCACTTACACGCCATCCCGGACACTGAGCAGGGCATCTATTGTCCTTGTTCCCAGGGACCCACCCTCGGGTCTCTGATCAGAGCATCTGATGTTCCCCTGGCACACACGTCACCCCCACGCCACTGCCCTCTGCGTAAAAGTCCAAGTCCTTGCTCACGGTTCCAAGATGCTACGTGCTCTCCCGTCCCACCTCCTCTGAGGTGCTCTTCTCCCACCATCCCCAAGGTCAAGGGGACACTTGCTGCCCCTCAAGGCTGTGAAGCCCCTTCTGGCCTCAGGGCCTCGAAGACATTCTTCCTTCCAAGCCCAGGCACTCACTGTCTCAGTCCTCAGCAACTTTGGCTTCTACGCAGTGTCGTCTCCTCCTCTGGGGACCTTCCCTAACAATGCTTTAAATGTGGCAACTGCCTCCCCTCCCCCAGGCACCTCACCCTATCCTTGGTTCATTTGGCTCCCGAGCATTTTACTTACTGCACCTGCCTGTCGTGTTTTAGCCATATGCAAGCATCCCGTGGGCAGGAAGTTCTGCCCCTTCTGTCCCGACGTTGCCTCAGCTCTCAGAGTGGTGCTTGGCTCATAATGTTCCTTAAGGGATGTTCTGGAGTGAATGTAGTTTGGACAAGGCTGGTGTGCCCCGTTCCCTCTTCTGCTTACTCCACGGATGGCATGCTTCCTCCACCTGCCCAGGCAGCACCTTCTACCCCGCTGGTAGCAGGGACTGGCCCAGGGAGAGTCCTTCATCCCAGGAGCTGTGAGCAGGAAGCTCCTCTCTTCTGCAGAGTTGCCGAACTGATAGCAGGTGGCTCCCAGCTGCGGGAGGCCACTGGCCATTCCGTAGGGAGATGTGCCCAAGGAGGAGCCCCTGAGAGCAAAGCCAAGCCAAGAGGTGACGAGAATACTGCCTCAGGGCCTTTGAACTGGCTTTTCTTTCTGCTAACTCCCCCGAGTCCATCCATACCTGAATCCCTACCTTTGGGCCAATAACATCCTTCTTTGGTTTAAGCCCGTGGGAGTTGGGATGAGGCCCCCTGCACCACGAAGCATCCTGAGTAGTTTCAGTTAAAGTGCTTCCTCCCAGAGAGGCTCTCCTCCTCCTCCTGGAAGACCAGGTTCGCTCTTTCCTCTCCCTTGTCCCACACGTTCCTTTTTTCTCCATGATGACTCTCCTATTGCGTTGTAATGGATTATCTGCCTCTCTGATCCCCCACCAGTCTGGGCATTCCTTGAGGGCAGGACCTTATGTGAGTCATTCTTAGACATTCTATACTAAAACAAACAGTAAGTATTTGTTGAATAAACCACTGAATGAATGAAACAGCTTGTGGCCTCCCCCTGAGTAAGTTTCATTTAGGGGTTCATCTGTGTTCAGACACATCTGACCCGAGCGCCTTGGGTCTCTGGAGACCTCTCGGATGCCGATTTCTTTCCACGTGTGTGTGACTTCTCGAATGGCCAACCCAGAGCAAGCCGAGGGGCTGCTTCCTTCTCTCCCAGATACCCGCCTGTGTCACTCAGGGTAGTAGCATTTCAAACAGATTAAGTATAGCAAACTGAGCCCTGAGGCCTATTAGAAAGTCCTTTTGATTAAAAAATACCTTTTATTTCAAACACCGAGAGTCAAAGAGTTTATGTTTTTAACAAGTGTTTCATATTCTGAATTTGATTTTCTTTTTCACAGTGGAATGAAAGGAGAACGGGGGGTGGGGGGTAATGTATTGATAGTTGTCCACGCAGTCAAAGCGCTCATTGGCGAATGATGTTTGGAGTGGGGAAGGCGGGAGTGAGGATGGTATGGATCGGTGATTCAGGGGTGCTTCAAGCCCTTAAGTCACAGATCAGGGAGCAAGCAGAGCGACGGAAGAGGTGGTCTTGTTTTGGACAACGGAATGATGGGCAGCTCCCGGCTTGGAAGCTGCCGGGGCCGGTGCATTTTCCCAGGGATCTGTGTGCAGAGGCCCCGTCTGCAGGACCAGACATCTCAGTTCCTAGCCCAGCAGGGGTATAAGAATATCAACAGCATTCGACAGAACTTGAAATTAAGTCTTGCCACCAGCAGATCTCAGAGTGAGGGCATCCTATACCCCATGCTGAATTATTCCTCTGGGGGAAAAAGGTGACAGACACCAGCACCTGTCTTTTCCCTCCTGGGGAGGGAGCAGCCTCAGGCCTCCACCCCCGCTTGCCCTGGGCCTAGAAAATCTAAAACGCTCTTTCGAAGACTCCCAGCACGGACCACATGCACTGGTATGGTGCAAAGGCTCTAGGATCTCTTGCACTGGGATCTGGAGACTGGGTCCCCATCTGCCGCCCACTTTGTACTTTCTTGGAAAAGCCATGAGACTCCTTGAGCCTGTTCAGTGGAATACTGCACTGCTGGGTGACCTCTAAGACCCCTCCTGGTACTTATCCTGCTAAGCCTTATGGGGTTTTTCTCTATCACAACTGACCCGTATATCAACCACAGGGAGACATGACCGGTCCTGATTAGCTAAATTTGTAGCAAGAGGAGCTGGCCAGTCCAGCCTGTCTCTGGGAGCACCTCTGACCTGTTCAACAATAAACGTGGTGAGCACCGGCCTGGGTGTGTCCTCAGCCCCAGGGATTGTGGCCTGACTCACCCGCATTAGCTCCTGGACCTGCTAACCTAATTGGTTCCCTGACAGCCATCAGCCTCTGGCTGCAAATCCTTCTTGGCCACAGCTATTGCAGTCCCAGCTCTTAACCTTGTCTTACCAATGCCTTCCGTAGCTGGCTGCAGCCTGCCTCCGACCTTGCTTCATTTCTAGCCACATTCCCCACGTCCCTTTCCAGGACACACCGCGCTTATTCAGGCATCTGCCCTTATACCCACTGGTCTGGCTTGGGGCACCCTTTCTCCTCTTCTCTGGTCAGCAAACTCCTACTCATCCTGCAAGAGCCAGCTCAAATATCCCCTTCTCTAGGATGCCCTTTCTCATCTCTCCAGACACACTGAATACGATTGACTTATATTTTCCCAGCACCTCTGGCGATAGCCATCTGCCTCTCCCAACCCTCACCCCATTGAATCTCCACCCATCTCCAAATGATCCCTAATCTCCCTGACAATATTTACTGAAAAGAGCTTGGCATTAAGATAGAGATAGGCTCAAAAACAATTGGTCCCCTCCCCCTCCAAGAGCAAAAGGCAAATAGATGGTCACGGCACAGTGTGGCCAGGGCTGTGGCGGAGGAAAGCTCCAAAGTCAGCGGGAGCACAGAGCACCTGACTCACCCATCTGCAAATGCATGCTTAAACATCGTTAGTCTCCCCACTGGACTTGAGCTCCCGTGGGGGCCTGGGTTTTCATCTTAGCACCCCAGGCCTTGTCAGCCAGCGAGGACACTCAGGCTCTTGAGTGTCCTGCAAGACAGAGCTGCCCAAGACCCCACACAGCGGCCCGGGCAGTCAAAGGAAATGGTTTCACTTAATAAGTTTGGCGCTTCCAATGCAGTTACAAAAGATTATCGTTTACAGGTATCTGATATCTGACTCCTGAGACAGCGTTTGTTGTGTTATTACCGTTGGTGACACACACTTATTTATGTAATTGGTGGATCAGGGTCACTCCTCTTCACCATGGGGACGGGGGCAGGGGGCGTGTGTCGGTTCAACTGTTAGAGTTTTTCCCCTGTGTCTGTCCCAGGGCTCATCCCAGGACCTTGCACGTAGCAGGTCTTCCCAAGTATTCGCCAGGCGATGGATGGACGGGAAGGGGAGCTCAGGGTTGGGGCACAGGTTGCCTGCCCCTGGCTTGTGCATGGGCAGAGAGAGTCACCCAAGTGCTCTGCTGAAGCCCAGCAGCAAAGAATGGGAATGGGCTGATGACGGTGACGCCCATTTCTTCAACTTCCTGACCCTAGGCAGCAGACGATGAGGGCGAAAGTAGGGGTAGGGTTGAGGTTGGAATGGGGGCCCCACTTAAGCTAGTTTTCACCTTTCCTGAGGCGATGCTTCCCAGAAGCCGCACATGCACACAGCTTAGAGTCAAATCCTTTGTATCCATGAAATCTACATATATACACAGAAATAACGCGCATTTGCATGTTTCTATCATTTATTTTTACTAACTAGACATGGAGTCTTTGCATCTACTGAAAATACATAAATTATTTGTTTTTATAAATTGTAGATGGTGTATTTATAAGGAGCGCATGCAAATCGTGAGTTCACGTTCTGAATATATAATTCTGCCTACTGGCATTGAGAGCCATGTGCCAAGCTCTGTGCCCAGCACTTTATATTCCTTATTTCGTTTTGTCTTCATAGCTACCCCATGAAGCAGATACAATGCAATGCTTTTTAACTTGCTCCCTTTTTAAATGGAACCTTTTTAAAAAAAATAACAGAGTCTACGAAAACTCCAATATACAGAACAGATGGAGGTTAGCTTTATGGTTGCAGCAGACCTGGTGACCTTCTCAGCCTTCCTACCTCCCTGAGCCCACCCCACCCCCCACATGCAGGAGGCAGACACAAGGGTACTGGACTCTCAGGCTAGAAGCTCACCGCTTACCTGCTGCATGATTTGGGGTCGGTGGCTTCTCCCATCCAAGTACTAACCAGGCCCGACCCTGCTTAGCTTCCAATATCAGACGAGATCGGGCGCGTTCAGGGTGGTATGGCCATAGACAGGTCGGTGGCTTCGAACTCAAGAGTCCCAGCTTCCTTACCTCTAATACCTCCAGAAAGTTCATTGTAAGAATTAAATGAGATAATGTATTAAAAATTAAAAAAAAAAGAAAAAAAACCTTAACTCATTGCCTGGCACAGAGTAGGTGCTAAATACTTACGGTCTGAGTTTGATTCCATCTTAGGCTGGGTTCTCTAGAAGTAGACCCCGGCATAATTCACATGGAAGTGGTGTATTTGGAAGTGTTTGCACCAAATCATTGGTGTGCTTGTAAGGAAGTAGGTTTGGGGAGGGCAAGGGGTGAAGCAATGCTGGGATGTCAGGCAAAACCCCGCAGAGGGTGACTTTTGCTCAACCCTGCTGGGGAGGTTTGGGAACAGGGCAGGTCAGAACTTCAGACTTGTCCTTTCCAGAGGCCAAGGGAGCTGGGGTATTGATATTCCTGCATCCATTAACTCGAGGCTGCTCCTAGGCGCTCTGCTCCCTGCACAGACCAGCAACGTGGGCTCCTGCTGCCTCAGGGCAGCCCTCCAATGTAATGATGGGGTGACAGAGGTGCTGTTGGGAGCAAAAATGCCTAGAGGCTGGGTGCTTTGAAATGGCAAAGTTTCCCCAGGGGAGTGGGCGGGGAATCCTACTATGAGCAGTGACAGCTGCAGAATCCTAATATATGATGGTCTATAAGACATGTTGGCACAGGTTAGAAGAGGCTTTTATTCATCATCTGTGCCTTTGCTGGACCAAGTCAAAGGGCAAAGTACAATCAGCCCTGGCATCCCGCTGGCTTTCCCCTTGGTGTCTGGAATTTCCTTCCTGGACAGGCTCCCCTGGCAAAGAGATGGAAGACCTTGTTTTCCTGCAGAACAGAGCTCCTCAGGGTACTGGAGACACACCTGTGCCTTCAGCTACAGCTTAGAGCCAAGAGGGGGCACATTTTCAAAGCAGGTGTGCCCAGAGGAGAGCGATGGAACCCCACTGGAGAGCTAGGCACCCTGAGACAAGGCTTTCTCGAGGACTACTCCATGCCGGGTCCTTAGATAACTCTCTGTCCTTTGATCCTCACACCAGCTCCATGTGACAACTTGCTCCTCTTGTTCCCATTTTCTATATGGAGACTGTGATGCTCAGAGAGGTTGTGTAACTTCCCTGAGATCTCAGAGCCACTCAAAGCCAGAACAGGAATTCCGAGACTGATCTTTTGGGTTTTGCTTCACCATTCTGCCCTTCAATTAACCTAAGAGATCTGGGAGCCTGGAGGGAGACTTTAACATTGCTAATTGGAAAGAGGCTGCAGACATATTGCCCAACCTGTAGAATGCACTCTGGGTTCTCCAGGTGCTGCCCCCAGACCTTGTCCAGCTGCCAAGCCTGGAAGCAAATGAAACTTCAGGGAGGGACAGTCTTTTTTGTCCACTGAATTAACCTATCTCAACTTCTTTCCCGCTAAATTCCAAGCTGTGGTATAGAAACTCTAATTAACACTCAGAAGCAAGGATGTGTCCAATGGGAATGTTCCAAGAACATGTGCAGATAAGCTTGTCCTCCAAACCCATCCCTAATACTAATGAGCCCCACAAGTTCTCCAAGGGGCTTGTCTGCTAATTTAGACCCCGGTAATGAGCTCTGTCTCTGCCTAGCCTGAGAGATCAAGGACACACATCTTTTCATCTCCATTATTAGTATGACGTCAATGGCCAAAGGGGACCTCAGAACCGTCAGTGGCTCCCTATTGATCAGGTATGAGACCTTCACAAAGTGACTCTGCCAAGTTTACTCCCTCCTGTTCGACTCTGACATGATGGGGTTAGTTCTGGTGCCCCTAGACCCACCAGTGGATGACACTGTCACAGTCTAGGTAGTGCCCTTGACCTCAGACGGAAATGTACATTCTGGAGACTTGAGCACAGAGATGGGGGACTTCACAAGCATGTGGGGTTGGCAGTTGGGAAACCAAAAAACTCCTTCCAGCTCTATGTGTTTTCCCTGTGGAGTTTTTTGCTAGTTCTCTGTACCTTAGTTTCCATAGCTTTAAAATGGGAATTTAATCCCTACAACAAACTTATCTCATGATGAACTAAATGAGTTAAAGCCTATAAAATGCTTAGAAGAGTGCCTGACACATGTAAGTGTAAAAAAAAAAAAAAAAAAAAAGATAATGTCAGCCCTTGGTATTCACATTTCCCCACTTTTGACTATGATTTCATCTCCCCCTGAGCTTCCTGCCGGGACTGCGCCCTACATCGACACACCAGGGCATACAGTAGTCGTTAGCTCTTGCACCATGGTGGTCACCTCCTCAGTGGTCTCCTGTGTCATCTGTCACCTCTTTTATAATCCATTCTTGCCCTGTGACCACTGTGATGTCTTTAAAAAGATAAATCTAATAATGTTACTCCTATTACTTAGAGTTTCATCCCAGCTCCTTACCTACTGGTAAGACCTACTTCCAACTACCTCTCCTAGCACCTCATTTTTAACTATGTCCCCCTCGGTTCATGCTTCTGCAGTAACCTGTGCCCCTTGCCGATCCTAGACACTCAGGAGAAGCCACAGGAGACATACCTTTCAGCACAGCCTCAGGAGGGACATTCCCCCATGTCAGTTTGTAAATTGGCCTCATACACAAAGGACAGGGGGAAACTGGAAAAGGGGCAAGCCACTCCAGATAGGTAGGTGGTGGCTTTAATAAACAAGGGAACTTACATACCAGACTTGTCTTGGGCAGCTGCTAGATGAGGAGGTCTCCCCACCCATCTGCCAGAATCTTAAAAGTTTATGGAGAGGCCTTAACAGGGTTCAGTCAGGTGTACCATCCAGATGGTGTCAACAACACCTTACTCTCTTAAGGCTGTGTCCTTGGAACAGCTCCCACTGTAGGAACAGGGGACAGAGCGTATATTCCAAGGACTGGGAAGGAGTGAGAAGCCTCTGATTGCCTGGGGCCAACTTGTAGGTCAGCCTTCTCAATGACCTCCCAACACCCCATCAGAACAGTTCTGAGCTGGATGAGCAGTCTCAGGAGTTTTGAAAATGGAGACTAAAGGACCACTAGGCAAGAGGATCCAGCCATTTCAACTGGAGAGCGGTGGTAGTGTTGACATTGGAAAGATTCTGGACGAGAGCTTCTAGGCTTCTTGTCCTTGTTCCTGGGCACTGTGTCTCTAGAAGCCGCAGGTGAGAACATAAATGACCTTGGAGGGGAGCAATTTCATTAGCCCATGATCAGACAACTCATCTTTGCATGCTACTGAGACTGGGGAGTGTGAATGCAGACTCCTTTGTTCTCTAAAACAGTCCATCCTTCTACACTGATTAAACTGAAGTAGAAATATTTGGCTTCAGGGTTTGCAGAACTTTTCATGACACAGAAAAATTTCTGATGCCATATTGACCAGTCCCTTTCTGCCATGAGCTCCCTGGCACTTTGTGCATAGGTTTATCCTGGAAATTGGCACAAGATATTGAATGGATGTGCTTGACTTCTCCAAAAAACAAGTTTCTTATGTATAGAGTTCAGGTCTTATTTATTTCTGTATGCCTAGGTGAGTTCAGTGTGTGTGGGGGGCCGGGGGCAGAGGCTGGGGTAAAAGGTACCATCCAGCCCAGGTTAGCAGGACATGGACTCTCATGGACTCACATCACTCTTGCCAAAAAGTTCTTCACCAATCTTTTCTTATTTTCTTTTTGACCTCAAATCCTTTCCAATGAAGAATTCAGAGTAGTGGGACAGGTTGTTTGTTTGTTTGTTTGTTTGTTTCATTTCTCTTGTAAATTCTGCAGATGCATGTCTTTGTGTAGGCATTTCCTATACCCCCTTTAGTGTCTTGTTCAAGATATCCAGTATCTCCCCCACGCAGCATTTAAACCAAAGCAGGAAGAATCCCACTGTGACAGCATCTTATGTGTATGGACTTCCATGTGCTAGGTGTTGGGTAGGAACAGGGCTGGAAAGGGGAATGAGGCAAGGGTTGTGCTCTGGACTTGTGCCTCATAGTCTGGTGGGACAGAGAGAGAGGGAGAGGTTTAGTCAGCCAACATTAACTGGGTGTCTGCAAGATGTCAGACATGATGCTAGGTTCTCTGCATGCTCAGGTGAAGAAAATAGACACAGTCCCTGACACTAGGGACAAAATCTTGGGGAGCAGGAGTGTGGGGGAGAGTAGGGAAGCTGAGGTCAGAAAGGTAATATGGGAGTGGGGAGCAGATAATTTATGCTCCTCTAAGTGATTGTTAGGACTTTGGCTTTAACTTTGATAGGGAGCTATTGGAGTTTTAAAGTTGTAACATGATCTGATTTATGTTTCAAAAAAGTCAGTGGCAGCTGTCTTGAAGGGGCACAGGACAGAAGCAGTGACATCAGTCTGGTAGCTAATGAAACAATGCAGCGGACCAGTGGGTGAGCGAAAGAGATGGTGGAAAGTGGTTAGCTTTGGAATAGATTTGCAGTTAGAAAGAATGTTTCCTGGTGGATTCAATGTGGACGATGACTTCAGGGCTTTGGGCTGAGGTCCAAAAAGAACCAAATTACTATTAACTGAGATGGAGACAAGTATGAGAGGAGAAAGTTTGGAGAGGGGCTGGAGATTAGGAACTGGGTGGTAAGTAAAGTTTGAGATGCCTCTTAAGACATCTCAGTAGAGATGTCTGGGTTCAGGATAGAAGTCAGATTTCTCTCCAATAAAACATGGGAGTCATCAAGGCATAGATGGTATTTAAGCCATGAGTCTTGGGGTGCTGACCTAGCTGACCTAGCAGGTGCATGTAGAAAGAGAAGAGGTCTGAGGAGTAAACTCTGGGTCACCCTGTTGTTGGTTGGCATGGGGACAGATTGGCAAAGGAAAAGCAAAGGTCAATAGGGAAGGAGGACAACCAAGAGTGGTGCTATGGTCCAGATATTTGTGTTCCCCCAAGCTCATATGTTGAAATCCTAAACTCCAATGTGATGGCAATAGGAGATAGTCCTTCGGGAGGTGTTTAGGTCATGAAGGTGGAGACCTCATGAATGGGATTCATGCTCTTACAAAAGGGGATCCAGAGATCCCTAGCCCCCTCCACCATGAGAGGACACTGTGAGAAAGCACTGGAGCTGTGAATCAGGAAGAGGGCCCTGTACCAAACGCGACCATACTGATACCTTGCTCTTGGACTTCTCAGCCTCTAGAACTGTGAGAAATAAATGTCTGTTGTTTAAAAGCTACCCCATCTGTGGTATATTGTCATAGCAGCACGAATGGACTGAGACCAGTGGTGTCCTGGAAGCCAGCTGAAGGGAGAATGTCACCAAGGATTAACTCATCATATGAGGTTGATAGATTAAAATATAAAAAGATTGAGGAAAGGCAGTTGGATACAGCAATGTGTGGGCCACTGGTGTTCTTTTGTGGACTGGTGGAGACGAAATTCTGACAGATTGGAGTTAAGTAGAAAATGGGAAACGGGTGAATATAGACAATTATTTGCAAGCGAGAGAAGGAAATGTGTGGTTAAGGGAGAATATTTGAAAGATAAAATACAATAGGGCATACTTACCTGCTAATTAAATGATTCCATAGAAAGAGAAAATTTAATGATGCAAGAAAGATCAGAAAAGTGAGGATGAATGAGATGGGGAAGAAGGAATAGCCTTGGATAAAAAAATAGACACTCTCAGTAGTAATAGGACAGAAGTACAGGGGCGGGTGGGTAGGTAGATACAGGGATGAGAATATGTGACATTTCTCTTCTAATTGCTTCATTTTCTCAGCAGAGTAGCACACTGAGGGTAAGAGTGGAGAGGACTTTCGGAAGTTTGAGGAATTGACATGATCTAGGAAGCTGGGAGATTGAATTGATGTGGGGATTTCTGAGCAGTCATAAAGGCTCACCTGAGGTTGATGGCCATTAATTTAGAATTACCTTTGAGTTTTCCTCCAGTGAAAGATAGTTGCCTGGGTTCAGAAGGAGAGTGAAAGTGCTGAGGATTTAACCAGGACTGGAGTTTTCCCAGGTAAGTACAATGGCAGGGAAAAAAGATTGAGGAGATAAGAGTGTATGAAAGAGATAATTATAATGATGTTTTGTGAAGTCTACGTTAGGTTGTAAGGAAGTAGGAGCATGAGAGGGGTGAGGGACAATAAAGTCATGGTAGAATCAGTGGGTTGTAGGTTGTGTTGGGGCCAAAGAACTGTTGGAGTTAGTGTACTAGTGAACTGTTGGAGTTACTGTACTATGACGAACAAATTGCTGGAGTTAGTGTACTGTAGTGAATGAATTGGAAATAAAAGGTGGTGTTCTGAGAGAGGGGTGCATGAGGGTGGATGCTGATGGGCTGCAGTCATAGGTGATGACAATGTCTAGGAATATGTTGCTGAGATGGGAGAGGAAGTCGTATTCAGAGGCCTGGCCATTGCCCAGGGAGAGATGATGGTGGCTTGGATTGGAATGGTGAAGTAAAGATGGGGAGACGCATATGGTAATGCACATGCCAATGTGATCATGAAGTCCGTGTTGCATAGGGGTTATGAGACCATGACTCTGGAGTGTGATCACCTGTAGTTCCACTCCTGACTCCATTATTTATCAACTCAGCAATCTTGGGTAAAGTATCTCCAAATGCAGTATAGGTTAATATAGCACCTTCTGCCCTCGATATAAGGATTAAATGAATTTATACAGGTAAAGCACATGGTATTTAGTAAAATGTCAATAACTGTTAATACTTTATAACTCCTTGGACCCCAGCAGAGGTTGTACACGGAGGTACCTGCTCTAAGAGCTGCTGAGAGCCACAGGAGGATTTTAAGTAAGAAAATGGCATGATAGATTTAGGTTTTATAAAGGTCATTCATTTCACTATGGGGAGAATCCTTTTTTTGAATTTTTAGTAACATTAAAGAAAGGCTCAAGATTTTGATATTTATGAAGTGGGGCAAGCATTGTAAACTCTACAGAAACAAAGACCTGTAGGAAGGTATAGATGCTCCTCATGGTACTCAGAGGATTTGCCCCTCTTCTTTTTATTTTTTAATTTTTTTTTATTATCTTATGTTAGTCACCATACAGTACATCATTAGTTTTTGATCTAGTGTTCCATGATTTATTGTTTGCATATAATCTCTAACTATTGCCAGTTCCCAGCTTTATGCACAGAATTCTCAGAGCTAAACCTCATGTCTTGCCTTAGGGGACATCTTCTTCAGAGATGTGTCCCCCAACCCCATCTCAACCCTTTCTTTGACCATACTCCTATTCATCCTTCAAAACTCCGTCACAACTCACTTGTGAAGATTTCTCTGATGTCCAAAGCCCGAGTGATTCCCAACTGCCCTCTTGGTTATGACCTCTGAACTGGTCATATGACTCTTATGTTTATAGAAGAATATCCCATAAGACTTAAATTAAGATTTGTTTCTTTCAGTGATAAAGTTGACCCTTAAAAACTCACTAGCTATTCTACTCTCTAGACTTGGAGGAGTCAAGTCGCCACCTTTGTTCCGGGACCAAGCCATGTCTTGGCTCCTTTTGGTGCACATACCTGAGTCTTTTGGAGATCATGGGAAATAGAGCATGGGGACCTTCTGGGAGGCAGAAGTTCCAGAATGACTCTGTTCAGTCTCTAGAGGATGAAGGACACTCAGTGGTACAATGACAGGGCCCCTCCATCTAGAAGCCTCTATCATTTTCCTCACAGAGGTTTGAGGCTCTGTTTCACAGATTTCTTGATTTTTTTCCTCTCATAAGGAAAGTTGGAAATAGTTAATTGTTTTTTAAAATATATATTTTTTATTTATTTGTCAGAGAGAGAGAGACCATACAAGTGGGGGAGCGGCAGGCAGAGCAGCAGAGAGAGAAGCAGGCTCCTGGCTGAGCAGGGAGCCCGATGTGGGGCTCGATCCCACGACCCTGGGATCATGACCTGAGCCAAAGGCAGACCCTTAACAACTGAGCCACCCAGGCGCCCCTGGAAATAGTTAATTGTGATTGCTGGTTCTTGTGCTCAAGATCTGTGGGTATCTTTCCTCAAAAAGGAAAAAAAATCATTCTTTCAACAAAGGGAACATGCAAAGTTGCTGAAGACTCTGAGACTTTCAGAGAAATCTTGTGTCAGCTCTCTGCAGTCAAATGCTCTGCCCCTGAGCTATACCCCCTTGTGTCAGCTCTCTGTCAGGCGTCTCCTAGAGAGGAAGAGGGGTGCCATGCACGGCCTCCTCAGTGGAACGTGGCGGCTGGGATTGGGCTCCTCCTGGTCCCCATTCCAGAAGCCACTTGCAAACAGGTGCCCAGTTGTAGGCAAGACCCTCGGGGTCTTTCCTCTTTAAAGCAGAAGCTTGGTGGCTTTAGATGTACTGGAACTTTTGAAGCCAAAGACCTTCCCTAAGCAGAGGACTGAACCCGTCAGGGCATTGAGTGCTATTCTGTGAGAGGGTAAAGGGCTACGGGACAAGCTTCAGGGAGTCCCCGAGGCTCTTCCCGCTTCACTCTTTCTTTTTTTTTCTCCATTCATAAACAGTTTTAATCACAGTAAAATACACATCGTGTCGAGTTCACCATCCTCACCGTTTTTAAGTGCACAGCTCAGTGGCTTTAAGTGCATTCACACTGTTGGGCAGCCATTCCCACCATCCGCCTCCAGGACGCTTGTCATCTTGCAGAACCAAAACGCTGTCTCCATTAGCTCCCCGTCTCCCCTCCCCAGCCCCTGACAGCCACCATTCAACTTCCTGTCTGAATCTGACTACTCTATGTAGCTCAGAGAGTGGAATCATATAGTCTTTTCAGTCTTGGCTTATTTCAGCTGGAATAATGTCCTCAGGGTCATTGCATTACAGCATGTCAGGGTTCCTTCCCTCTCGGGGCCTGAATAATATATGTGAGCCCCGCATTTTGTCTCTCCATGTACCTGTCCACAGACTCTGGCACTGGCCCACCTTTTGGTGATTAGACTGCTGCTGTGACTCTGGGTGTCCTTCACTCTTTCTTCTAAAGGACAAAATATAGACCTTGCTCCTAGAGAGAGACACTCTGACTTTGGCAAGTGTCTGAACTGTCCCCAGAGAAGGATCTCTCTCGACTTTGACCTTCCTGGAAGGCCCGCAGGCCCCACGATAACCAGCAAGGCTTTGTCCTGAGAGAAGCTACTCAGGTGCAGGCCCCTCTCAGGGCTGAGCAAATGCACCTCAATGGGGTTGGGGATTTGGGGTCACAGGGGAGAATTTTTGTAAAGTTGCTGGAGATTTTGAAGCTTTCTGGGGATGAAGTCATCCAACGGTGATTCTTGGGGACCGGAATATCTGGAGCGGGGACTAGATCCCCAACATCCCATCAGGAAGTTTTGCAAACACCTGTCCCATTCGTTCCTGAGCTCAGGGATTTCTGTGTCTCCCAGTTGAGACTCAGGCCCCACCTTGGCTGCTGTCCAGCCAGGTTGCTCCTGACGTCTGTATGTTTCCCCAGAGTGAGGATGGGCAGTTTTTTGTTCTGGCAAGCCGAGGGGGGAAGGGGCACTGTGTGGAAAGTCAGATTTCTCAAGGACAGGCTCACTGCCCAGTACTGTGTGCCCCCTCTGCCCACCACGCGTGGCATGCTGGGAAGCACACGGGCCATAACCTATGGCTAGGTTCCGATCCCAGTTTTGCTGTCATCACAAGTCAATTAACCACTCCAAACCTTATTCCTCATCTGAAAAGAAAGGGGCTGTTCATACCCTCAGGGGGCTCCTAGGGGGACCAGATGGGAGAAGAGGCGGGAAGCAGGATCCTGGGTCTAGTGGACCAAGGACCCAGACAGCGCTGTTCCTATCTCTTTCTCATCACCCAGGACTGCAAGATGGGTCCCATCACACTGGCAGCTCGTATGTTCTTCTTCTTGACTCAAGCTTCTCTCAGGGCCTGTGTGCTCTTCCATCTCTCCTCGGGGAAATCTCCCTGAGCCTCGAAGTCCCATCCCCTTTGTGAAGTTTCCTACCTACCCAGCTTGGGCAGAATGATGGCTCCCTTCTCTGTGGCCCTAGGTTCCTTTGTGAATCCAATAGAAGGGCACTTCTCTGGAGTGCCCAGTACCTGGCATTCTCTGTGTTACTAGTATTTCTAGAGTTAAAGCATTTTTAACTGCAGTACAGCCCCATGGTATGACAAGGTTCTCTAGCTCATTAGATATTTGCACACCCATGTATGTGCACAAATGCAATTTAACATTTAATTTAATTCGACATTTCCAGTATTAACAAAACAGATCTTATAAATGTCAAACACTCACCATTCCTGCTGATGAGAGGCCATCCCCGCCATCTGTAGGAAATGCAGCCACTGGGCCCATGACATCATGGACTTTTGTTTGTGGCTTAGCAGAACACACCATCGTTATGTGCCACTCGTCAAAGCAAATTTCCTGTCTGTTTTGTTCCCTGATATCACAGAAATGTGATTTATAACAAAAGAAGCTCTTTTCAAAATTTGGATGGAACCCCAGAATTGAGGACAAAGGATGAGCCTGACCCTCACATTCAAAAGTGCAGGCCCATCCATGGAGGGAAGAAGGACCTGTCCAGTGACCTAGCAATTCATGGCAGAGGGTCAAAGGGTTAGGGGATGGGAGAGCAAGAGGGCTGGGCTCCAGGGAACCGGGTGTAGAAACAAGGGAGGGGTGCCTACTGAGAGGAAAGAGGCAGCTGACCATCCACACAGATGCTTGGGAAGACCGGCGGCTCGCAGAGTACAAGAACCCACCAGTTCAATTCTCTTACTGCTGGTTTCCAAGTCAGCCCAGACAGACTGTCCTGGTGTGGGATGGAAGTTTAAATATTACTCCGGGACCCTAATTATTCCTGAAAGTGACTTTAAAGCATATGGTTCTACCTGAGATGGCATTCAGGGGTGGGGAAGGGAGAAATGATAGATTATGTCTGAGGCAGACTATTTTGTAATTGTATCCTACCAAATTTAGCTGTTCAATAAGTAGAGTAATTACTCCAAAAAGTGACAATATGAGAGCATGCACCCAGAATGATTCTCTGTATGCTTCCAACTTTAGACTCTGGGTTATTCAGTCTTCTACTGTATTTCTATTTGGTGTGCATCATTTTGCAAATTATGCAAAATTTTTCTCTCTTTCCTCAACCATGACTACAGTGCCCACGGTTGCTATGTGCCACATTAGGCTCTGAGGATTCCCAGATGAAAAGGATTGTCCCAGTGAGCTCAGACCAGCATGGGAGATATATAATCCAACAGTGGCAGAGTCCCTGGACACCTGTAAGGGCAGAGTGTTTTGAGACAAGTCCTGAACCAAACCTGGAATGGGCAGGATAGGTTTCATGGAAAAGTATATTTCTAAGGTGATTCCCCTTCAATAACTAGGAGTTGTCAGGGAAGAGAACAGAGCACATGCATAGATCTGGAGGTGCGGAAGCCATAGAGGTTTGGGGCGAACTGCACCATATGGCTGGGACCGGAAGCACCAGGGGAAGAAGTGAGAAGGTATAAGACAGGGGGTTGTGAGTAGATGCCATGTCTTTCCTTGGGACTTGCTCCAGATTTCCTAGTGGAGGTCTGTTAGTCCCACCTACTATAGACAGAACTATGGAGGTGCTTGGCATGCGAGATGCTGTTGCTGAAAAACATACCAGCAACAGCTTGGAGACTGGATGGTGTGGGCTGGGGAGGACAGCAGAGATGCTAATCTAGAGCTTGGGAAGCTAGATGGGCTGCAGCTGCATTAATCCCGAGGGAGACAGGACATGAGCTACGGATGGCATGGAATGGATAAGGTCTGCAGACAGGCATTACTGATTCCATTCAGAGGACAGAAGTGGTTTTCAGAGTATAGGAAACTTATTTGTGGGCTTGAAATTAAGTTAAATCATTTCATTCTTACTCCTGTGGTCTTTGGACAGGAGGAGGAGGAGAAATGGTCCCAAGAGGCAGAAAAGCAAAGAACTAAAAGGACAACTAAATATAATTTCATCCACATGAGCATGGACTGATACGTCAGTGAACTCATACATTTATTGAGAACCTTCCTTGTGTTTAAGAATAAAATGGAGGAGCCCCGTGTATGTAAAACAGGACCCTGTCTTTGGTTATTCCCCTCAGTGATTCAGCCTTCCCAGGTCCCTATGATTTGACTATTATTTTCCTATTATCAGATTTCTATCCTAATAAAGAATGGCCATATGGCTTGTGCAGTCCTAGTGTAAATGGGTTACCTGCTTACATGGGTCATTCCTCTCCCCGATGGTCTTCAAATGATCCTGAATTGTAAAATCCTAATGATATTCCCTTGACCCCACAAATATGTTTTTTTTTTCTTTTTCTTCACAGAGTTTTAGGTATTCAGAAATGAGCCTCAGTAGCAGCAAGCTGGGTGTCAAGAGGGGAAATCCACTGTTCACTTTGCTAGTCATTACTTTTTAATCTTCGTATACTTGCACCTCTAATTGGCATCATAAAATGTCTCTGGAGAGAGAGAAGCCCAAAACACTTAATAGCTATAATGGTCCTGGATAAAAATAATGAACTGGGGGAAAAAAGCCCTGAGTTTAAAAAATATGTTTTTCCTTAAATGGTAAAATCCATTAGAAATAAATGGAAAGCAGCTCACATTCAATGCATACTTTTTAATGGGCCAGATGCATTGCATGGATCACCCTCAAAATAATTGTCAAAACAGGATTCTAAGATAGATAATATATGTAAAAGGGCCAAATTGAGGCTTGAAAAATTTTAGTAGCATGCCCAGGTTTAAGCTGTTGTAATGCAGACCTGTGTGACTCTGTGGCAGATGTTCTTTCCATGACCTGGACTGATTCTAGACCAGGACCATGGTAACATGGCAGGTTTTTAGTTGGAGGGCTTAGCTGCAGTTGCAAAATTTAGGTTGGATACAAAGAAGAACTTCCTGATTATTAAATAGTGGAATGGATAAAAAAATTACAGATGGCTTTTCTTCTGATTTTGGTTATACCTATAGGGGTTTACTAGAGCCATTTCCTTGCACGATGGTTTGTACCATGACGTTGTGGTACCCGTAGAACCATATTATACTAGCTACTAATTATGGGTTAGGCATCATCATATTAGATATTTTCAAAGATGACTCTTTCTATTCTTACAAACTCTATGAAGTAGGTGTTATAATTTCCATTTACATAATAAGGAGCTTGAAGCTCAGAGACACCCACAGACTTGCTCAAGATCAGATCATTTGAATACACCCTGTCTGCCCTGAGAACTTGTATCCTTTGTAAAGTCAAGAGGGTCTGAATATGCACTTTTCTCCCATGATGACAGGAGGACGAATGGAATGACCTCACCAGTTGTCCATCAAACCTTTGCTTTCTTTTTTTTAATTCAATTTAATTTTATTATGTTACGTTAGTCACCATACAATACATCATTAGTTTTTGAGGTAGTGATCCACGATTCATTGTTTTCGTATATCACCCAGTGCTCCATGCAGTAAGTGCCCTCCTTAATACCCACCACCAGGCCAACCCATCCACCCAGCCCCCACCCCTCCAAAACCCTCAGTCTGTTTCTCAGAGTCCATAGTCTTTCATGGTTCATCTCCCCCTCCAATTTCCCCCCCTTTATTTTTCCCTTCCTTCTCCTAATGTCCTCCATGCTATTCCTTATGTTCCACAAATAAGTGAAACCGTATGATAATTGACTTTCTCTGCTTGACTTCTTTCACTTAGCATAATCTCCTCCAGTCCCATCCATGTGGATGTAAAAGTTGGGTATAAAATCCCGAATTCACCAACTAACTTTACACCTTAAAGAACTAGAGAAAAAGCAACAAACAATGCCTAAGCCATGCATTAGAAGAGAAATAATTAAGATTAGAGCAGAATCAATGAATTAGAAACCAGAAACACAGTGGATCAGATCAACATAACTAGAAGCTGGTTCTTTGAAAGAATTATTAAGATCGATAAACTACTGGCCAGACTTATCCAAAAGAAAAGAGAAAGGACCCAAAGTAACAAAATTATGAATGAAAGGGGAGGTATCACGACTAACACCAAGGAAATAGAAAAATTATTAGAAATTTTTTTATTAGAAATTATTATCAACAGCTATATGCCAATAAATTAAACAACCTAGAAGAAATGGATGCCTTCCTGGAAACCTATAAACCGCCAAGACTGAAACAGGAAGAAATTGACAACCTGAATAGGCCAATAACCAGTAATGAGATTGAACCAGTGATCAAAAACCTCCCAAAAAACAAGAGTCCAGGGCCTGATGGATTCCCTGGGGAATTCTACCAAACATTCAAAGAAGAAATAATACCTATTCTCCTGAAGCTGTTTCAAAAAGTAGAAACAGAAGGAAAGCTTCCAGACTCATTCTATGAGGCCAGCATTACCTTAATCCCCAAACCAGGCAAAGATCCCATCAAAAATGAGAACTTCAGACTAATATCCCTGATGAATATGGATTCCAAAATTCTCAACAAAATCCTAGCTAATAGGATCCAACAATACATTAAAAGGATCATCCACAATGACCAAGTGGGATTTATCCCCAGGATGCAAGTGTGGTTCAACATTTGCAAATCAATCAGTGTGATAGAACACATTAATAAGAGGAGGGAGAAGAACCATATGGTCCTCTCAATTGATGCAGAAAAAGCATTTGACAAAATACAGCATCCTTTCCTAATTAAAACTCTTCAGAGTATAGGGACAGAGGGAACATTCCTCATGTTCATAAAATCCATCTATGAGAAACCCACAGCGAATATCATCCTCAATGGGGAAAAGCTGAGAGCCTTTCCTTGAAGATCAGGAACATGTCAAGGATGCCCACTTTCACCACTATTGTTCAACATAGTACTAGAAGTCCTGGCAACAGCAATCAGACAACAAAAAGAAATAAAAGGTATTCAAACTGGCAAAGAAGAAGTCACACTCTCTCTCTTCTCAGATGACATGATACTTTATGTGGAAAACCCAAAAGACTCACCCCCAAATTACTAGAACTCATACAGCAATTCAGTAATGTGGCAGGATACAAAATCAATGCACAGAAATCAGTTGCTTTCTTGTACACTAACAATGCAACTGTAGAAAGAGAAATTAGAGAAACAATTCCATTTACAATAGCACCAAAACCAAAAGATACCTCGGAATAAACCTAACCAAAGAGGTGAAGGATCTATACTCTAGGAACTACAGAACGCTCATGAAAGAAATTGAAGAAGACACAAAAAGATGGAAAAACATTCCATGCTCATGGATCGGAAGAATAAACATTGTTAAAATGTCTATGCTACCCAGAGCAATCTATACCGTCAATGCCATCCCGATCAAAGTTCCAATGACATTTTTCAAAGTGCTGGGCGTTGGTGGTATAGTGGTGAGCATAGCTGCCTTCCAAAGTGCTGGAACAAACAATCCTAAAATTTGTATGGAATCAGAAAGACCCCGAATTGCCAAGGAAATGTTGAAAAAGAAAAACAAAGCTGGGGGCATCATGTTGCCAGATTTTAAGCTATATTACAAAGCTGTGATCACCAAGACAGCATGGTACTGGCACAAAAACAGACATATAGACCAATGGAACAAAATAAACCTTTGCTTTCTAAGACCAAGATGGCATCAGTTCAATGACAGTTTCCAAATAACTAAAACAATGTTGGAAGATTAGATGTTGATCTACTTACTGGGGCAGAACCTGGGTGAGATACTGGTGTTGGGAGTAAGTGTTCAAGGAAGGAACTTCTAATTTGTTTGCACCCAAGGATTGCACCTACAGCCTTCTCATAGGGATATGTCCTCTTCTTCTGCAGGTCAGAAGGGCCTCTACATCCCTTGGTGCAGGCCCAAGGTAGGTGTTCAACAGAAGCCTCCTTCCCCACCTCCTGGACCCACCAGTCCTATCAGGTCCTAGTTAATATGACTGAGAGTCTCCATGGCCACTGCTGGCTTCAGCCTCATTTCTCTCCCTCCCTAGTTCTCTGCCCCCAGGACTTCTCCACTATATATATAATTTCTTATTTAATAAATACATACTCATTCTGGAAAAGCTGGAAGATACAAAAAATTTTCTTGGAGGAAAAGCAAAATTAGATTTTAGACTATCTCCTTCTAATTTTCATGATGTGAACATTCTTATGATAGTTGGGATTAAATATCAGTTTTTACTAGGGCCCCTGTATTCCAATGAGATAAACACCGGAGGACAGAGCCAAATGGAGAAACCAAGTTGTGCCTCCCACTTCCCCCACCGGGAGGGAATCAGGACCTGAGACATTAAAGTTAAATGTCTTCCTGCATGTCCAGCCAGAGAGTCACTAAACCAGGTGGAGAAAGACTATTATTTGTTCAAAATATTTTCTTGAATTCATCCATGCAAGAAAATTGTATTTCCCTCTGATAGAAGATTTGGCCAGCTGGTTTGCTTTGGCCAATAAAATGTCAGTGACAGTGGTGCGCACCAACACTCTTGAATGTTTTAAGGTGTTTTCCTTTCTCTTTTTTCCCTCTGTTATGATTCAGGTTTGTCCTGAACAAGAGCTGCTCCTTAGCTCTGGGAAGAGGCATGGAGCGGAGAGGTACTCCATTTGTGGCTTTATACGAACATGACTTGTGAGCAAGAAATGAATCTTAGATGAGGACTTTGAGGGTAAGGAAGTTAGTAACCTACACACCCACTAGTCCACACAGAGTAGAGGTGTGATTCAGACACAGGCTTCTCACGCCTGTTCTGCCCCCGGCTAATTCAGAGGGTGGACTCCTGGCCAGGTTACCCGCCTGGCTGCCCATCCAAAGGCGGCTCCTGGTCGAGGCTGCGTGGGGAAGCAGGTGATGGTAGCAAGATTCGTTAGAGCAAATTGCTCCACTGGCAGACCAGAAAGCACTGGCTTCCTTCTTTCATTCTAAGGGAAATCCCTCCAAGAAAGGCTTTGCGGGTTTGTCACAGCTGCAAAAGTATAGATCTGCAAATAGAGGTGAAGCTGGGATGTGCATAAATTTAAATGATATATAATCATATTCTCAAGATTTTTTTTTTTCTGACTTTAAAAGTAAAGCAACTCCTAGTCATTATAATTAGCTGGAGTGCAGCTGGAAGGAATCCAACTAGATCCGGCTTATGCAAGAGGGACAATAATGGAGAAGATCCTGGGGTGGCTCCCAGAACCAGGAGACAGGAACACGGTGGGGCCTCACGGAGGTTGGAAGCCAGAGACTGAAACCCAGCGGGGTTCTTTCTGGCCTGCTCTTGGCTCTGTTTCTCTTTGGCAAATGGTTCTTTCTTCTCTGTTCCAGCCCCACCCAGCAGCCATCAGTTCTCAAGCTTCCATACTTTCTGTTTCAGCCACCTGGAGAGAGACAGCTTAGTTTCATTTCCAAAAAGCTGGGGAAGGACTTTGATTTGGTGCATTTTATCCCAGTGTCCGCATCAATCAACTGTAGCCCGTGCTGTGGTCATGCTACAGCGACCTGGCAGTTCGTGTGTTACTAGATGGATTAGGTGGGAGCTTCCAGAGGAATTGCTGAGGGGCAGGGCAGGCAATTCCAGAAAGTCTAAGGACACATGCGCACTAGCGCAAATCTGGACAAAACACAAAATTGTGATGGAACTGGAGAACACAAAGGATCTTGCCTCTCAGGGGCAACCAGGTGAACTCTCCTCACATATTTCTCTATTGTATTTTTCAAAATTTTGCAATATGTATTCTACTACATGCTGAAACCAGGTCACACATACTAAGTGAAAGCAAAGTTAGGAGAGACAAATTCTAGGTCTTAGGTGGAAGATGATACAAAGAGATGTTTAAGGTCAAATAATATTCATTAGTTTTTCCAATTGAAAACTAAACCCAGGGGCCCCTGGGTGGCTCAGTCAATTAAGCATCTGCCTTCAGCTCAGGTTATGATCCCAGGGTCCTGGGATCAAGTCCCTCATCAGGCTCCCCGCTCAGTGGGAAGCCTGCTTCTCCCTCTCCCTCTGCCCCTCCCCCCACTTGTTTTTTTTTCTCTCTCTCTCAAATAAATAAATAAAATCTTAAAAAAAAAGAAAACCAAACCCAAAGCAAAACACAAAAATTTAGAACATTGGTTATGAATTTAAAAGTTGCAGTGCATATACTTATACCAAAGAATCTCTTTAACACCCTAAACTTAACATACCGCCCCCCTGGTCAACTCTTTGTGACATCTGTAATAAAATCCAAATCCTGACACAGCAAACAAGGTCTTCTGACAGCCTGCGCCTGCCCTTTTGCCCTGCCTCCACCTGAAACTCGAGGGGGATTCTTCACTGGTTCATTTATTTACTCGCTCATTCATCACACATTTACTAAGATAGGCCCTGGAGGTACAGAAGCGAGTAAGACACCTTCTTTTGGCTCAGGGAGCTTTACAGCCCAGCAGCGGGGGAGAATGAGTAATCAAGAAATATCTACAGGTCGGTAAATGTCATAGAAAGGGTATCCCTGTGGGCCTGGGGCCCAACCTTTCCAACCTCATGGACTTTTATAGGGCAAAGGTGGGGGAAGGCCAGTTGTAACTCGATTTGGGTCACAGAGCCAAGAGCTGCTAAACTGCAGCTTCTTCCAATACCAATTTTTCTAGGAAATTGGCACCTAAAACTTTGTACCACCTCTACTGGGGCTCTGGGCTCCTCTTTGTTGTCCATTGCTTTAGGCTTCTCCTGCTCCAGAAGGGACAGTGATGTGGAAAAAGGAGTGGAGCCTCTGCCTCGTGGACCCTGCTCCCCACCCCTTGCCCACCTGCACCTGTTCCAGCTCGTGCTGCCCCTGGGGCTGGCCCCCACCCCCCATTTCCTCCAGCCCCTCCACTCCGTGCTCATTGCCCACCAACATCACTAGGTTTAATGAGATGGGCCTGCCTGCAAACGCTTCTGGGCCATTATGCGATTGTCAAATTGACATTTCACTTTTCCAGTTGTTGAGTTACCTTCTGTGTGTGTAATTGCGAAAAGGATCTTTTTCCTTTTGGGTCCACTGCTTATTTAATAATGGAGCCACAATAGGAAAATGTGTCTAGTCAGTGAAATTAATTAGGGAGAGCACTTGCTGCTTCTGCCGAGCTGTCTGCACCCAGGTCTCGCTGACTGTAGCAGAGAAAAGAGGCTCCTGATCCTCAGAAGGACAGGGGGCTGGGTGATCAGGTCGGGAGTCAGGCAGGTCCCTAGAATCTGGCATCAGATGGGAGTGTGTGTGTGTGTGTGTGTGTGTGTTTGCACGCCCGTCTGGATGTGTGCTCATCTGTGTATCCACACATATATGTGCAGATATGTTTACATAGATTCTTGCAGGCTTGAGGATGTGTTTGCATGAAGGTAGTTGCGCATCACAGATGTTTTAAGCAGGGAAGAATCCATTCATTCATACATCTATTCACCAACAGCAAACCACATTGGATTCTGACTCTGTGCCAGGTTCTGAGCTAGCGCTGGGGATTTGAAAATAAGTAAGGTAGAGATTTCTACCTACCCTCAAGCAATACACACAGTCAAGAGCAAGGTTTCTCAACCTTGACACAATTGACATTTTGGGCCAGTTAATTCTTTGTTGGAGGGTGGGGATGTTTTGAACATTGTCAGATGTTTAACAGCATTCCTGGCCTCACCTAGTAGATGCTGGTAGCAACCCCCAACTCCCAGCTGCGACAATCAAAAATATTCCCCAAACAATGTCAAATGTCAACTAGGAGGCAAAAATGGCCCCCGGCTGAGAAGCACTGTTCTAAAAACTACTGAAGCAGGTTCTTTTGCCAGTGAAGGGAGTACCCAAATCGAGACTGACACAGATGTTTTGGAGCAGAGGTGAGCCCGAGGTGCTCTGTTCTTGTCTGTGAGGGGGTAAGGAAGCATGAGGAGGAGGACGGGGAGGTGATATCCCAGGTGACTTTGACAGTCTGCTCAGCACGCAGAGTCTACCCTAGAAGGCAGCACTGGATGGTTCAGAGTGTGGAGATCCTGAGTACAAACCCAGCTCCCAGCTAGCTCACTACTTGGTGCAAAGTGTGGGGAGAATCTCATGAGTGGCTCGAAGAACCAGTGCTCCCCCTGGGGTGGAGCCTGGGGCGGGGGTACAGAGCACAGGGAGAGAAGATCAACATCACTGAGGGCCTGGGAGAAGGAACGAGGGAGGAAGGTTGGGGAGGGGAGGAAACCCTGGATGTCCTGAAATGGACTCAGATATGGGTGACTTCATGGGGAGGGGAGGGCTGCTTGGGGCCATCACCTGGACAGTGGTTTCGGACAGCGGACTCTCCATGAACACCCTTCTGCTTATTGCAGACAAGTGAACAACACATGGCTCATAGTAGGCAGCCATGAAATCGAAGGAGGCCTGCGTAAATTCCAGCCCTCCCGGTCCTGCCTGGGTCTGGTGGAAGCTCTCCACTTCCTCTGTGACCCATGAGATAAACTTGCCTAATGACAGCCAGCTGGAGAGTGGCCATACCTGCCCTCCATTCCATTTCAGGCTCTCTCTGCCTCACATCCTGTTTCCACCATTAAGGCTGCGACAGCCCTTCCCCTTTGCTTCGGTGACTCCTGTTTTCTGAATGCGCTGGCAATGACGTCACACCCAGAAGGGTTGACTCTCATGCATGTGAGGGGCAGGGTCACCGATGGGAGTCAGGAGTCAGGTGTCACCCTTCAGTCTGGGGGGAAGGATGGGTCCTCGAGAAGGAACCTCTCAGGGAAAAAGGACTGGACTTTCTCTGTTTTCGTTTTCATTTTTACGACACAAAGTTGTCCGAGATTCCAAAAAGAAGATGGCTTAAGGATGACTCCCCGTGCCGCTCGTTGAGAATGGGCTCCTATCTAATTGAAACAGCACTTTGGTTTTACATCTGGTAGATGGATAGGGTGGGCGAGAGTGGATTGCTCAAGGAGACCCTTGGCTTGGAGGAGGTGTTTCCATTTCTTAAAAACCCTGTGCCTCTGTGGGGGCCCCGTGGACAAGGTGGTGGGCCGTCAGTCCTTCCTCTGGGGGAAACTGCCCCTTTAGAGCTGCTGAGAGCCCTTCAGTTCACTCGGCCCAGAGCAAGGCTGGAGAGACCTGCAGGCCTGTGAGAGCCGGTCTGAGCACGGCCATAGCACAGGGCTTCATGTCTGTGCCCCCCAGGGACCAGCACCGTGTCAGGCACACACCAAGAACTCCGATAACACGGCCGTAAACGGAACAAGCTCATCTAGCCTAACCCACACCACTAACTCCCTTTGTGATCTTGAGAACACCGCACTGCTCCCCTCTGTGGAGTGGGGATCTTAATATCGACCTTGGAGTGTTTTGAAGATTCAGACCTGAAAAGGACACACAGCCGAAAGAAGGAAAGGTTCGGAAGCGGCCTCTCCATCGCTACTTCTCGAATATTCCAAACGTGAATTTAGAGGCTCAAAGTGCGGGTTCTCCCATGGGCATTGTTCAATTCTAATAGTTTGCTGTGCTACACAAACATACATTATCCCCCTGGGGCTCAGAAAAGCTATTTGCATCTTGAGTGAGAAAAGAAAATGCAGCTTGTAAATATGTTAATTTTTCCTGAACTGGCCTTTGTGTCAATAAAGGATGTTGAGAACATCCTGGGATGTCAGGCCTTGGAGCCACTGTTTGGAGAGAGGGCGAGCTGGTCGTGGAGCAGAACTTTGTCCTCTTTGAGTCAGACGTTTGCCCACATCTGAGTCTCCATCCCTGGCCTCCATGTCTCCGGGGATCGTTTTTAGGGACCAGGCCCTCCCATGCCACCTACCTGGGCAGAATGCACGCACAGACCATGGGACGAACCCTCTGAGGGCTCTAATTTGGGATCTTGGGACTGGCCATTCTCATTCTCAACCCCTACCTGGCCCTTGGCAGGTCCCCGTTTACTCATTTATTCATACATTCAGTTCATGAATATTTACATGATTCCTATTCTGTACTGGGCACTGTTCTAGGGAATGGGGGCACATTAGTGAACAGAACAGGTGAATGATAAATGTGTGTGCAAGAAGTGCACGTATTGGTGACAAGCCATACTGAAAAGTCCTTCCTTCTCCACCATTTCTTTGCAGCTGGAGCCACACACCCTCTCCTGTGCAAACCCAGGTCCCTCCCTTCTAGCCTGCCCCCAGAGCCAGCAGAGAGCTCCTTCTGGACCACTGATCTGACCCCACCAGGCCTTGCTGCCCATATTCCAAGAACTCACCATGGAGGACGGTATAGAGTCTGCATTCTTGGCATGCCACTCAAGGTCAACCATCACTGGATCTCTGGGTCTGTCCTGATGTCTCTGAGTCCTGGCTCCTTCCTCTACACTCCCGTGACACCTCATATATGTCTCTGTTACTGGGTCCTTCTTCCTGCAGCAACACAAGGACTCCCAACCACTGACCTCTGAAGAGGGCTCCAGGACTGATACCAGTTACCTTCGCCGATTTCTGGAGGCAGATATCTACTACCCAGCTGCTGGGCTGTGGGAGGTCTGTTGGGGTCCTGGTACTACATCACAGGCTTGGTTTGCTGGTGAGAAATACCTAATGCAGCGGGGTCAGGAGGCAGCATGACCTAGTACGTAGACAGGATTCCCTCACTAACTAGCTCTGGTGTGACTGGATAAGCCACTTCAACTCCTTCATCTGGGAAGAGGGGCCAATGATCTCCACCTGGAATGAACTTCTGGGACACGGAATCCAGTGACTTTCCCAGTTGGTGGGCAAAAGGGCTCATTTCTTCATCTCTGCAATGGAAAACTTAGCATGGTCTTTGGGATGAATAGAGCTAATATGTAGTCTTTGGCTCATAGACGGTGCTCTATAAACAAGAATTACTATTGCATAATTTTTTGTGTTGGCCTCATTGGCATTTCGCATTCTGCCCTTTGTCTGAGCCTCCACAAGCCACAGGATCCTTTAGGAAAGTCCTTAGCACTTTTTTTCCCCCAAAGATTTATTTATTTATTAATTTGTCAGGGAGAGAGAGAGAGAGAGAGCACACAGAAGCAGGGAGAGTGACAGAAGAGGGAGAAGCAGGCTCCCAGCTGAGAAAGGAGCCAGACTCGGGACTCGATCCCAGGACTTCAGGACCGCGACCTGAGCTGAAGCAGATGCCCAACCGACTGGGCCACCCAGGGGTCCCTGTCCTGAGCACTTCCTCTGGGGTCTCCCAGTGTGTCGGACATTCACAAGGGCTACCCTGATTGTGTCTGAAGTATTAAGACAAGTCTCGTTACTACCAGTCAGCCTGGGTCTGAGCTAGGACTGGTTCTATGCACGTGTGTCTTCTTACATGCTGCAAACTTCAGGTGGAGGGACAGATTGCTTTCCCTGGCTGCCTCTAAACCACCACGGGGCCCCCGGAAGTGGCCCCATCCAAGCTCATTAATCAACACATTCATTCTCAAGTTCCATTTTGACTTGAATTCAGCTTGACTCACAGACCCCTCCAGGGCCCTGGGCTCTCTGGGAGACTTTGCACGCCATGTGGGCTTAGCGGTCATGCCCCCCGCAGGTCAGATGTTATTTATCCTCATCGGATGGAGGAGGAACCAGGTCCTGCTCTTCCAGAGAGGAGGCGGGGCAGACGGGAGTGGCGGGGACCATGTAGCAGGGCCCCTGCCCCTTGGTCTGCAAGCCAGGAGCACACAGAAGGCTGGATCAGGAGCCAAACTGAGCATATTTTCTGGGTGGGAATGATTTGGGTCTCTTCATTTCTGTAACCGAATAAAATGCATTGGTTTTCTCACCCTGGTGATCACGGTTTTCATTTTTTCTTTGAAAATGCTTTTGGAGCAATAGCCGCTTGAGAAGATTTATTGTTAAAACGAAAACTCCAAGAAGGTGAAATTAGGAACTATCTGTTGGGGTAGAATGTCGTTTCTTGCCGGGGGCAGGTCTGCTGCTGGGGGAATGCCAGGGCTTGTGGGTGGAGAGGAGAAAGGGGGTGAGGGGGACACCCCAGCTCCAATGACCACAGTTACTGGCAGAGTCGTGGGGCTTTCCTGGGCCCCCTGCACACACACGAGAAGTTACACGTTTTTTCTACCCCTAACCTCAGGCTTTTGTCTTGAGAGAGAATGGAAGGCCCGTACAAAGCCAGGAGCTGTCTTGAAATAGATACGCTATATAATCCTGAAAAGAGAGACAGCATTTGACCTTTAGGAGAAGGGGAGAGGCATGAGCAGAGAAAACTTCTGGAAAGTGGGTGGGTGGATTGGTAAGTAGGAAACAAGGATGAATGATAGGGTCTGGAGGTGAAAGGCTCAGGCTCTGGAGGCAGGCTCTCAGAGGGGAGTGCTCTCCACTCCTGCCCAGAGGCATGGCTCAGAAAGGTCACTTGCCTTGCCGTACTTCTGTTGACTCACCAATAAAATGGGCAAGCCATAATAGCACTGATTCACCAAGTTATTATGAGGACTCAGGAAGAGGGTGTTTCAAAAACATAACCTGTTAGAACAATGTCTGGCTTATGGCAAGTGTTTAAAAAAAAAAAAGTAACTGTTATTTTAGGTGAACTGCAATATCTAAGGAAGGTCAACGAGAGTTAAGAATGCCTCAGCCCAGAACAGTTTGTCATTTGCATGCAGTCCCAAGATGACTATTTAAAGAATGTTTACTACATATCTCAAATTCTGGGAGGTCATAGGAGGATGTTAGGAGGGAAGACTTGTATCTGTTTGAAAGGTGGGCAAATATAATGTTATATTTTTTAAAAGTAATTCTGAACTCACATAAAATAGGGCCCAAATCATGCCATTTAGTAAAGGAGTGTCATTTAAATATAGCCAGAAGTGACCTTTGCCAGCTTTTAATCCAACCTCTGTCTTGTTTTCTGGTTACAGTTGAAGGAAACAGCCCCAGAGATGCAAAGTGGCCGTGTAGACACAAAGCCTACGGGTGGTCAGCACAGAACCAGGCCCTTGGCATCTCCCCTCCTGGAGTTTGGAAAGTGGGGAATCTTTTCTGCCCCCTAATTACAAACATCAGGGAAACGAAAGGGTAGTACCAGTGGGAAACCGTAAGTAAGTCTATTCTCTTGATGTCTCTGTGCCCCTGGTTATTAGTGACATGCATTCGGGTACTGAACAAGAGAAAGACAAACAGAAATCCCTTTTTTCTTCTTCTGCGAAGGTCCTTCCTGCTCCAGCCCTTGAATTTGGTCCTGAATCACCTGCAGGGGGCTTCTGAGGGGAAGCGTGTCAGTGGTCAAGCTGGAGAGAGATGGAACAAGGGGTGGGGAGGTGAGAGGGCAAGTGTCTGGAGTGGATTCCAGGGAGGCATCTGGGGCAGAGCCCCCCTCCACATGGGGAGGGCCTCGGATTCCACCCCTGCTCCCCCACAACCGGTCCCAGGGAACTTTGTGACCCTGACATCAGTGTGTGCAGAAGGCTGTCCCCTGAGCCCCAAGGACCACGTTGCTGGGCACCAGCAGGGGTGAGTAAGGGCTGCACCAGGGGACAGCTCTGTGGCTCCCAATGAGTGCCCTCTTGACAATCCTTCCCTCTCCCAGTCTGGATGCCGCCCTACTTGCCCATTTAATTCCCCATTCTCGACCTCTTTTAGTCTCTGTTTTGCCCTGTTGAAGTGATACTTCGCAATAGTAGGACTGTGGCTTTGGGTTCCTGTGACAGAAAATACAGCGGTCCTTTCCAAACACCAAGGAAGTGGTCACCAAGTCACTCGAAAGAGGCAAATGTGTGATTAGAGAACACAGGGCTTTATTGGAAGAAAACTCACAACAACTAAGCAAGGGCTGTTGGAGTCCTTGATGGAAAAGACGAATGCCTTGATATATAAATTAAATTAACCAAATGAAAATAAATTTAAAACATAGATGCACACATATATAACTAAGCTATTACTAACTATATAGAAGTATCCATATGTAACAAACACGTATGAACGCAATGAGAAAGACCAGAGCATAAGTAACCAAAATGTTAATGGTATTTATTATACCTGAAAATAGCAAAAAAATCAATCATACAATTAATATCCATTTAGCACTGTCTGTATCCTGGGCATAGTTGGGGAGCTTTCTTTTTGGAGGCCTGGAGGAGGTGTGTTTTGTAGGAATTTGCATTCTTCACCAGTCTTTTTCAGCTCTCTACCCTCTGGTAAGGTTGCTCTCCTAACTTCTTTAGTATGGCCGTGTGACTGGCCTGGGTCAAGGTCCTGTGAGCAGAGGTGACTATGCTTCCGGGTCAGGGAGCCATGCGCCATGTTTCCTTCCCACTGCCAATCACGGGCGGTGAGTGACGGGGCTGCTTCCCGCACTGGCCCCGGTGTGAAGACAGGGTGGAGCAGAGCCCCAGGCCCGCCGTTCGGGGACTCCCAGCATAGGAGAGAAGCAAAATGGGAGTTTTGAACTCCCAAGATTGTGCATTGTTCCGCAACACCGCCTCATCTATTCTGACTCATACACGATACCAGTCTCCTGTTTTGTGTGTCTGGCTCTTGACCACATCTTTATTGACCTTGATGATGCTTCTCTCCTTCCCTCCTTCCCTGGGAGCAATCCCGGCTCATGGCCTTAAGGTGCCTTCTGCACATTTTCCTCCTGTCCCCATCCTAGAAGCTGAGGGGAAGCAGATCCTAAGTCTCGGTGTGCTTTGTGTCACTTCCTCGCCTAGGTCATTGCAAATATCTCTACCCTGGTCCTGCCAGCCCAGTCCTCAATGTCTTCATTGTTACTGTTGTCAGTTTTATGGGTACTGCAAGCATTATAAGTGTATTCTTCCCCATACCCTTGACCTCCAGGATTGTTGAAAACAGAGAAGTAAAGGTGCATATATTATAATTTCCTGCATGGGAGGTTGAGTTTGTAAAGGGATTTCTGTGGTTTCTTAACTTTGCAGAGACCTGAATTTTCCAGGGACATGTTGTGTTTCCATAGTCAAGTGTATCAGTGCATCTTTTTCACCGTCAAGTTTGCTCTGCTTGAGACTGGGACACAGGGAGTTAGTACCGACAGCTTAGGAAGGGTTGGGCCAACTGGAGTTCCCAGCTGGGGACCATTAATGTGACAGCACTGTTGGTTCCAGAGATGGTGTCCTGGTTAGGATGCCCCCGAAAGCAGAAGGAGCTGGGACAAGGACTTATATTTATATATGTGGTTTATTTGGAAGATGATCACAAGGAGCACTCAAGGGGTGAGGACCCAGGGAGAAGGAGACAGGTCAGAAGGTGAGAGGTGTCAGGAGGTTGCTGCTGTGGGCAAAGGGGGCTCCATTCCTCCAGGAGCTTTTGGGAAGCATACAGCCTGATGCTCCAAATCGTCAGCAGGGAGGGCAGGAGGCTCTTGGCTCCCCCTTCTCCCCTTCCTTGAGGGTGCCCTTCAGGGCTGCTCACAAGTCCTGTGCACCTGCCGGGGAGTGTCCCTGTACGAGGAGTGCACCTACAAAGTGGGGACTCCCTGTGTATGCTCAAGGCCAGTCTGCCACACGGAGTGAACTCTAGGCGAGGCTGGGATCGAGAGTCAGATCTGCTGCAAGCTCTGTGGCAATTTGCCACAAAAACATATATGCCCTGGGGGCGCCTGGGTGGCTCAGTGGGTTAAGCGTCTGCCTTCGGCTCAGGTCATGATCCCGGGGTCCTGGGATCGAGCCCCACATCGGGCTCTCTGCCCAGCAGGGAGTCTGCTTCTCCCTCTCCCTCTGCCTCTCCCCACCCCACTCGTGTTCTTGCTAGCTCTGCTCTCTCTCTTTCAAATAAATACTAAAATATCTTTAAAAACCCGTATATGCCCAGTATTTTTATACAGCACAGTCTTCCTGGAAAGGCTGGCTCACTGCCAGCCCTGTCACTGATGTGGCTGAATGTGGGTGAGGCTGGGTAGTGCATATTCTCTATAAGGTGGCAACTCATCAGATCCCGGCTGTTCTCCATGCCCCAGGGTGGAGGGGGTAGGGGGAGATGGGGGGGTACCTGGCAGATAGGCCATGCGGCAGACTTCTCAGGCACTATTTTCCAGGCATCTTTCTACCTCTTCCCTGCAGCACCCTCAGACCAACGCCAGCTTCTGGTCTCCACTCCCCCCACCCCCCGGCCCGGATCCCCTTGCTCCTGCGTGACCCCCACAGACCGTGCTCTCCTCGGCGCAGCCTGTCGGTGAGACGCAGCTAGACGGTCTGCCCCGGGGCGTCTCCCTGCTGCTCTGGTGCGGAGGTCAGCGGGCGCCCCGAAATGGGCGCGCCTTCCCAGGGCGTATGCGCTGGAGCCACACGGAGACCGAGGATCGGAATTGCCGCGGGCAGGGCTGCTGCTGTGCTCTTGGTTCTTCCTGCAATCTGCCATCTGTAGGAGAGAAATTGATTTTTAAAATAAACAGGCTTTGTGTAAAATGTATACATATGTATGGTGCCATTATTAGGCTTTGCAAATGACTTTCTCCCCTCAGAAGAGCTGTCAGAGCTCCTCGACTGCTGAGATGCAGAGGCTCGTGACCCCGGGTTCCGCCGCGCGACACGCAGGGGGCCTGGCAAGCCCCTTCTCAAACTTTCTGAGCTCCTCCGCCTCCAGGAGGGCATGGCTCTGGGCGACCGTCCTTGAGAAGCACTGAATAGGGTTTTTCTGGGCAGCGGGAGGGCTGTGGGTGCTTTTCTGCTCTTGGACAAAGGCAGAGTTAACATGGTCGTGCGTCTGGAGGCGTGCACTTGGCATACAGGCGGCGACAGTGCCCGGCCCGCAGGGGTCTTGCTTGATCACAACTGCAACATGCTCATCAGCGTGATAGCGCTGCTCACAAAAGTGGACTCGACAGAGTTCTAAGCTAACCCGTGTGATTTAGTTTTATGTGTCCACTCCGCGAGGCGATAGGACCCAGTTATGTAATTGCACCTCATCTAGGTATTGCTGCCAAGGTGTTTTGCTGGTGACATTAACATCTCCAACTGGTTGACTTTAAGTAAAAGATGTTACTCTTAATAGTGTGGGTGGGCCTCATCCAATCAGTTGATGGCTTTAAGAGCAAAAACAGGTTTCCCAGGAAAAAAGTCTGCTTCAAGACGACAGACAGCTCAACCCTTGGCTGAGTTTCAGCCTGCTGGCCTGTCCTACATCTCTCAGACTTGCCATCCTCTACAGCTGTGAGCCAGTTCCTTTATAAAATCTTAACATCTATGTATGTATATACATATATGTATATATCTAGTTATATCTTAATCTCTCTATTGCTTCTCTTTCTCTGGAGAACTTTGATACAACCCCAATAATCCTTGCCCTTGTACATTCTCCTCCCTGGAATTTGGGTGGTGCTTGTGGCCATGATGACACATCATTCCTAGGATTATGGCTCAAGGCTTTTGCAGACGTAATTAGGGTGGCAGATTAGTCAACTTTAACATACGGAGATTACTGGGTGGACCTGACTTAATCCTACAAGCTCTTCAGATCTTGGTTTGAAGGTTGGACACAGGAAATCCAAGATTTGAGAAGGATTTGACGTACCATCATCGGCTTGAAGAAGGAAGGGGGTCTCATGGGGCTAGGTGGGTGGGCTCTTGGAGTTGAGAATGACCCTTGGCTGACAGCTGGCAAGAGAGTGGGGCCTTAGTCCTACAACTGCGAGGTACTGGGTTCTGCCTCCAAGATGGAATTTAGAAGCAGATTTTTCCCCAGAGACCTAGATAAGAATTCAGTGTGACCAACACCTTCATCTTAGCCTTGGGATGCCCTGAGCAGAGAACCCAAACACACTGTGCCTAACGTGAGACCTACAGAGCCGTGGGCTCCTACATGGATGTTGGTCTAAGCTCCGAGGCTGTAGTTATGTGTCACACAGCAACAGAAAGCTAAGCTAATACCAAAGCTGAGACCATCTTGGGTTGTATCAGGAGAAGTGGGCTCCACATCAAGGTGGTGAGAGCCGCCTGGGAACTTGGTTTCAGCTCTGGGGGCCACATTTTTGGAGGGTCATGGCCAGATTAGAGAGTGAAGGATGGGGCATGGTGACCGTTAATGGTTGAGAGGGGCGTACTCAGGGACATGTTCACTGGCTCTCAACATCTGCAGAACGATTAAGTGCAGAATCCATTCCAGCTTGTGTGCCTGGACAACCAGGAGGAAGAAGTCTGTGGGCCAGAGCAGAATATAGCAAGTTCTTCATGCCTGACCCAAAGGCAACACTTGATTATGCAGGACCACAGCCCTTATAAAGTGGCCCCACATACTTCTGGAAGCTTCTGGGAATCTCACAAACCATTCTGTTGCCCATGCGTTGCCATTGTTTGGGAATTTCTAGACAAATGTCCTCCAATTCCGGAATCTATGCCCACCAGGCATCGCTACCTTCTGCCATTTCTGAGGTCCTAGCATGCTTCACTCTGCTGGAGTGGACCAAGGGATGGGTGGGTCTTCATGCCCCCTACCTCTCTGAATCTCCCGTCTCCTCCCATCCTTCCCTCTCTCCCTCTCCTTCTTTTACAGGTAGGCCGCACTGCAGTATGTTATCCCCTGACCATACAACCTTTTACAATGTATGTCTGCCTTAAGCAATTTCACTCATTCTGCACACTGAGCCCCCGGCCGCCATTGCTGAGTCTCACATGTATCAGGCATGTGCTAAGCAGGTGGCATGCATTGTCTGATCAAATCCACAGTGCTCCTTTGAAGTGGGTATTATCATTTACAGATGAGCAAATGAGTCATGTGCGATTCAGTGTGTGCAAGGCACTGTGGAGAAAGAAGAAAAGATTTAATGCATGGTTGACTGCTCTCAAAGACACATAACCCAGTGAGAGTTTAAAAAAAAAATCCCAAAGTGGTAAGGCAGACTGTTAGGACAGGGACATACATGCCTTAAGCTCATCTCTTGCTGTGCCCTCCCCATCCTACCTCCTCTCTCGTTTCTCCTATGGACATCGTGGGTCTTGTAATTTGACCACCAGTGCTCCAGGAGACCACCAGCACTTATCCCCTGCACCAGATACATTTTTTTCCTTTTTTTTTCCATTTTATTTTATTATGTTATATTAGTCACCATACAGTACCAGATACCTTTGGGAACACAATTGGCTTTCTGTCCAGTTTTATTTAGTCCCCGTAAGGCTTTTGGAAAGAGGGGGCATACAGAAATTACTAGGTGATTAAAACAGTCATCCTGGCGTCCAGGGGCCAAGCTGGACCCCTCACCCACACGAGGTGCTCTGGAGCAGCCGAAGAGGCTGAGCTGGAGGACAGAAGTCTGTGCCTGCCACTTCTCAAGGTGGCAACTTGACAGGTCATTGCATGTTTATAAAAGGGACCTGGTAGTATTTTCCCCACAGGCTGGCCGGAGGATTAGAGACATGGTAGTGGTATGTGGTTAGTTTTCAGTTAACGTTAGTGCCCCTGTAACAACGATCATCTCATTACTAGTGTGCATTGAGTCTTGCTCCTCTGGAAAATCTCAGTGAACCAAAGTTCTAGGGTAAGTTAAGGAAATCATGATCATATTACCCCCCTTTCCAGCAAACCTATTTCCAGTTCACCCTATTGAAGGTGAACTGACTCTGGGCGGTGCAGAAGGAAAAAGCAGCCTCCGTCCCTGCCTGGTGGGTTCCTTTTCCACATCAGACAGACAGACTAAATTAGCAATTAACATCGGACACCTCCGTGCTGCTGAGGATGGCTTTCAGTTAGCAAGCAGCTGCTACCCTCCCATTAGTGAATGTCACCGTTCCTGCATTTCTTCTGAATGATAATTGCAGTATGTACCGATGCATATTTTTAACTGTTCCCTTTAAAAAAAAAATGGAAAGAATGCCATTCTCTTTCTACAAAAGCTCAGCTGCAGTATTGTTGCCCCTATAAAGAAAAAAAAAGAAAAAACCAACCTGGGACAATTCTACCCTAGCAAGTGGCTGCAGGAAACCCCAGGCTCTTAGTCTGACAAGAAAATGTTGTTGTGTGTTTGAAACCAGTTTTAGCAGCATGCAGTGTGTGTGTGTGTGTGTGTGTGTGTGTGTGTGTAGGGGGTGGTGTTTATGAGGGCACAAACATTCCAGGAATAAGCTGTAAGGGAAAGTCCACAAAATAGGCAGCTTGAGCTTAGGAAACCTGTTTATTTTGTTTTTATTTTATTTTATTTTAAGATTTTATTTGGGGATATTTTGGATTTATGAAAACGTTGCAGAGATACTGAAGCGTGTTCCTTTGTGCTTTTCACCCAGCTTTCCCTAAGACACATACACCTATGGCACATGGAACCGAGGGAGATAAACTAATAGTGCAATTACCAGAACTAAGAAAATGATATTGATGCAGTGTTCTTAACTGTCAGACGTCTTTTGGATGTCACCCATTTTTCCACTCATGTCCTTTTTCTGCTCCGTGATCCAATGCAGAAGCTCATGTTGTATTTAGTTGTCTTGGCTCTTTAGGCTCTTCTGATCGGAGACAGTTTCCTAAGCTTTTTCTTTCATGTCCTGGATGATTCTGAAGAATACTAGGCAGGCATTTTGTAGAATGTCCCTCCATTTAATTTCATCTGACTAGATCGGGATTGTAGATTTTTGAGAAGCTATCACAAAGGTGAAGTTTCCTTCAGGCTGCATGGTATCAGGAGAATGGGATATCAACGTAAGTTAGCACCGGTGATGTAAACTTTGGTCCGGATGGTGCCTGCCAGGTTTCTCCAACATAAAGATATAACATTCCCCTTCCCCTATCTTGCTCTTTGGAAACAAATCACTAAATAAAACCCCCAAATCAAGAGGAGAGGAATTCAGTCTCACCTCCTGGCAGGGGGATGTGATCCATCATCTGGGATCCTTCTGGAACAAAGATTTGGGGAGTGCAGCTTTAAGGGCAGATCTGTCACCGTGTGGTTTTGGTCCACTAACTCAAGCTCTCTTGGCCCCAGGTTTTCCTTGCATGAGATGAGAGGCTGCACAGTGTGGTTAAGGGGTTGGGTTAGCTCCATGTCTACCACTGGCTACCAAGACGGCCTTCCAAAGTTTCTTCAACTCCATCAGCCTCAGCTGTCCTGTCTATAAAATGGAGTGGCTGGGATATTGAGAGAGCAGCCGTGAGGCTTTTAGCACAGAGCGTGTGTTTGGGGACATGCAATAAATTTCAGCGATCGTTTTGAGCAAATGGTGGTTCAAGAATAGGCTGGTCAAATTTACTCAGTAACGGTATCAAAAGGATTCCTAGAATTATTTCCCTGTCACGTGCTTGAAAAGCTGTTTCCCATCCTTCCTAGCTTTGTTGAAACATGAGACCTATAATCGCAGCATGAACGCATTGCACACATCCAGCCTTGCAATTCAGTTGTGCACGATTGCAGTTTTGCTGAAGAAGATAGAGCCCACATTGAATGTCAGGTGGACAACAGCTCTGGATCAGCTCTCCCACTAAGTAGTGAACTCTCTACCAGTCTGTGCCTCAGTTTCCCTATCTGTTAAAATAAGCCTGACCATTGCAGCTCTTAGCACAGTGATCACCATATGGCTGGTATTCAGCTCCTGAGCTATGTAGCTGGCTTACCCATCATAAATTGCTTGTTGCAAAAGAAGAGATTAACTCTTGAGAGACATAAAGTACCGTGACGTCCGAAGTGAGTAGCAGAGATCATAGTAGTGGTTTGGTTTCAGGTAATAGAGTTGGTGTCCAGACTAACAATAAACAGTGAAGATTTTAAAGGGTGATTGACATTTCCTTGTAAAAATTAAATAAACATACAAACGTGAAGACTGAGGGGGAAGCTCATTACATAGGCATATATCTATCATATGGTATTGGTAAAGTGATGGTAAAACTGGTGTACTCTTTTTTTTTTAATTTTAATTCCAGTGTGGTTAACATACAGTGTTATATTAGTTTCAGGGGTACAATATAGTGATTCAACACTTCCATACATCCATTCCACATGCGCTCATCACAACAAGCATGCTATTTAATCCCCATCACCTATTTCCCCCATCCCCCACCCACCTCCCCTCCGGTGACCATCAGTTTGTTCTATACAGTTAAGAGTCTATTTTGTGGTTTGTCTCTTTTTTTCCCCTTCTTCACTGTTTTGTGTCTTGGATTCCACATATGAGTGAAATCATATGGTATTTGTCTTTCCCTGAGTGACTTATTTCACATAGCATTAAACTCTCTAGATCCATACGTATTATTGCAAATGGCAAGAGTTCATCCTTTTTTATGGCCGAATAATATTCCAGTGTGTGTGTGTGTGTGTGTGTGTGTGTGTGTGTGTGTGTGTAGGCCACATCTTCTTTATCCGTTCATCTATTGATGGGTATTTGGGTTGCTTCCATAGTTTGGCTACTGTAAATAATGCTTCAATATACATAGGGATGCATATCCCTTCAAATTAATATTTTCATACTCTTTGGGTAAATACCCAGTAGTGCAATTACTAGATTGTAGGGTAGTTCTGTTTTTAATTTTTTGAGGAATATCCATACTGTCTTCCACAGTGGCTAAAACTGGTGCACTCTTACACGATGATGCATTACAAATGACTAAGCTCTGTTTAGGAAAAAAAATGCACACATACATGTAGAGAAGTCATAAGACGGCTCATAGACTCTGATCTGGTGAGCCTGTTCATGGGACTCAAACCTCAAATAGTTTAACTGAAGAAAATAGCCACATGCATGGAGACATTTATTGTTGCCTTCTAGATAGTGATGAGAGAAAAGGACATAATCTGATGGGAACGGGTAAGAACCAGCATTCCATAAATCACTCAGTACCAAGATGCTAATTACAAGAAGTGAAGCAACATGTGCAGTACTTCTGATAGATTGCTTAGTGAAAATAAGAGTAAGAACGTGACATGCACACCACACTGGGACTACGGAAATACATGAACATGTGGACAGATTCTAGAAGGAAAGGTGCAAAAGTGAAAACATGCCCCTGTTACAAGAAAAAAGCAATTAGGTAAGAGTTAAACAAACATTCTTTGATTTTATGAGTTCAAGCAAATCTTTCAAGTTGAGAAAAACAGACAGAGGGGCTCAAATTTTTCAGTGCTTTGGAATACATATCTGAGGGCTCCCGTGAACACCTTCTACTGCACATAAATATTTTCCCAGCCTCCCTTTTCCCTTAGGTGCCCCTTAAAGCTCCTAAATAAAACTAATATAGCCAACAGAGCCATTTTTAAAGGATGAAGAGAAACAATTTCAGGAGTCTCTATAAGGAGGGAAAAAAAGCTTTTTTCTCTTCATTCTTCAGTGGCTTGTTAGAGTCTCTCTGAGCTTGTGTTATTGAAACCCGAGGGTGACAGGCATTAAGGTGAATCTATTGCTGAGCCTGGATCTTTAATGAGTGCATCGATCAGAGAAGAGACGCAAGAAAGCACAGTCCAGTGACACCTGAATGAATATAAATTTAGCCCCAACTGAAGATCTTCCACAGTCGGCCTGTTCCCTGCTGACAGTGTGAGCAGGAGGAGAGAAAAGCAATTTCGGCCTTCAGTCTTGATTCTCTTCACGCTGTTGGCAGTTTTTAAGAAGAACAAGTTATGACTATTTTACCTCTAAAAGCAACGGGAACTTGTCAAAGATTCCCTCCCTGGAAGTGACAATCGAGAATGACTCTACTCCGTACCGATTTTGATTCTGAAATCAATCCGTTTGCCTGGAGGAGTTAAGTACTTTTAAACCATTAGATTTGTCCAGAAATTGGACCAGTTGCCTCAGCAGAGAGCGAGTGCCCCACCACCAGAAGAATGCCAAAGAGGGGGAGATTGGCTGGCTGGCAAGATTTTCAGATTTTCAGAGGGGCTCGGACATGGCAGAGAGACTTGGGAGAGGAGGAGGGCTTGATATTGGGTCACCTTTCAGATCAATCCACCGCTGGCTTTCTATCCTTCTAGAAAACCAGCCCGTGGAATGATAAGGATCACAGGGGTTGGGAACCCCGATGGATGGAGTTTTGGATTCTGGCTTTGCTACTTATTGTAGGATGTTAGACAATTCCCTGTCCTAGTGTGTATATTCCTCAGTCTCTGTGTTAATCCAGTGGGGATTTGAATGTGACCTAACTCACAGGCTAATCATGACTTACGTTAGATAATGCATGAATGTAATGTGTTCACCACAGTGGCCAGAGTGTAATATGTTCTCAATACATGTTATCAGGATTATGATTATTCAGTGATTTTTGCATTACATTTAGTGACCACACATCAAGCCCTTCTAAGGGGCTTGGTATTTTCACCCATCTTATCTCACCTGAACTTCTGATATGGGGTGAATTATGTCCCCCAAATTGATGTGTTGAAGTCCTAACCTCTAAGACTTCAGACTGTGACTGTGTCTGGCGATAGAGCCTTTCGAGAGAGAATTAAGTCACAATGAGGTCATATGGGTGAGACCTAATCCGAGGTGAGTGATGTCTTCATAAGAAGAGATTAGGACACAGACACACATGGAGGGAAGACCATGTGAAGATGCAGGGGAAGACGGCCATCTACAAACCAAGGAGAGAGACCCCAGGAGAAACCAACACTGGTGACACCTTGCTCTCAGACCTCTAACTTCTAGAATTGTGAGAAAACTAATGTCCGTTGTTTAAGCCACCCACCCTGGGGCACTCTGTTATGGCACACCTGGCAACCTAATATAGTCTTCCACCACCCTGGAATGTATGGATGATTACCTTCATTTTCCAGAAGACACCGAGGTTCAGAGAGGGGCAGGGACATCCTCAAGATTGCACAGCTCCCTTAAGCAACTGTTGTTCTTCGAGTGTCACATGTAAGGTGACGAGTTCGGTATGTAGCACATGGTAGAAGCTCAGTAACAGCAAGGATCTCCCTTATGACTGAGCTGGGACTCTCACGCTGCCTCCATGACTCCCCTTCTTCCCGCCATCAGCCCCCCTTCCATCTTGCTCTGAAGTGCTGTCTTGCTCACCTGTTGCCCCTGTGTGGTAAGACTTCCCTCTCTCCCCTTTCTCTCCCTCTAGAATTGGGCACATCAGCACCTTTTTGATTTCTGCAGCCTCTTCAGAAGTATTTTTGACACAAACAATAGTCCTGGTTTTTGCCTTTTCAAGAGTCATCAGCACAATGGGAGCAGACAGTGGTGACTCATTTTGATCATTGCCTTAAAGCTATTCCCTCTGTGAGCCCGAACCTGACAGCCCTCACTGTGCTGTGAAATCTTACACTATTTTTATGCCTTTTAATCTATCTTTTAACAGCCTCCTTGTTTAGAAGTCCAGGCCCTGGATCCACAGAAAGCACGTTTTCCAGAGCAGGGAGAACAAACTTGGCCTGTCTTAATCAAAGGCTCAGGGAACCCCAATCTGGGGTCCTTATCCAATCCTCAGCTTTTCTAGTATGTTCCCTCATGTCTTCCTTTTATAATGGCCTCAGTGGGGACTCCCAGGGCTGCTGGCTGCTTTCTCCTGTCTTAATAACTGCTGAGCTTCTCTCCAAGGCAGGAGGTTGTCAAAACGTTTATAAAGGGCCTGAATTGCTTAACTGAGTCACTGTTATTGGAGGTCATTATGAAAGTGACATGTCAGGGCGAATGTCAGCGATGGGGTCAGTCCTTCCCTTCGGAAGGCCTCCCAGGTAACTTTGGGCCAGGCAGAACAATGCGCTTCTCCGTGGGTCTCTTACAAACTTGGTACATCACTTTGTTTTGTGTTCCATTTAACAGAACAACACTCATGGAGGATTGATGGATGCATGACATTGTATTCACATCAGTGTCTTTCTACTGGACTATACAGTGAATCCGTATGCCTTATTAGGAATTTAAGGTGGGGATGCAGTACTCTGACCCTAAGTCTCACTTCTGCCCTCTGAAGATCCAAACCAAGAGAATTACATATGGAAGAATAATAGCCTAGCAGGAGACAAATCAGTTTTATTCATATAATAGGTGGGCAAGCAATTTGTATTCTTTACTGCTGGGATGGGGCTTGGGTCTCCTGTGGACCCCCCAGTACGCTACTCTGGAAAACAAATGCTTTATCCAGGCCCCAAGATGGGCCTTGAGACCTTAACACCACCAGCATAGTGGATGAAGATTCAACAAGACCCCACAGGACAATCCTATCCAAAATGGTTACTGCACAGAGGAGAATATGAAAGGGAGACAAAGCTTGGTTCTGAGGCCTGATGGACTTGAGGTTGTGGCCTATCAGCAGAGCATTAACTTCTCCCAGTGATGTGGGAGGTTGTCAGGAAAATCTCCTTTTCCCTATGGTAAGAATGGGAAGAGATAGTTCCTCTACCCAAATATAGTAGGGGAAACGTAGGCAGAGAATATATAAGGGCTCAAAACCCATCATGGACACCACAGCTGGATGGAGCCTCTAAAGACATCAGGTCCCTTAGTAAGATTTACCCACAGTTTTTGGTTAAACCAATAAATAATGTTTATAGAATTACAACTACATAAATATTGATCCTCGCCAGGCAAAGTAATATGCAGTTAGGTAGACTACAATTTTTTTTTTAACCTAGAGTTAATAATTGCCTTGATTTTCTATTGTTTATTTTCTGTATCCCTATTGCTTTCTTTTTCAGTGTTCTTACCTTCTGTCATATGCCTGTCAGTAGTTCTCCAAAAACTTAAACACAGTTATACACTCTGTTTTATTTTTATGTTTACTGGAAACCTGTCCCCTGCATTGCTACAGCTTTCTCTTTCAATCTGAATAGATTTCTTTCTCAGGCTGGCACACAATGGCCATCCTGGGACTTCCATTTGGTCGTCTTACTCTCCTGAGTTGAATTCTCTGTCCCTTGGATTCTGGGTCTTCCTTTTCTATTTCTTTTTTTTTTTTTTTCATTTTACTAAGTGCATCTTCCAGTATTTTTCTAGGAAAGGACATGTAGATGGACATTTTAACTTATTATATTATTATTATTATTATTAATTTTTTAGTCTTGGCAAGTCTGAAACTGTTTTCATTTGATTTCAGAGTTGATTGATAATATATTTCTAGGTTGGGAAACATACTGTGGGTTGGCTCAACCAATAGCCATTTCATCCTGCTTTTGCTGTGCTTTCCTATAAATCAGTATGTGGAAAATTAAAAATACATTGCACAAGGTTCCAGCCATAATGCAATAACTGGTATTAGATTATGCCCCCTGCTGTAAACAAACATAAAACTGGAAAAAAAAAAAATAACTGCTCTCAGGCAGTGGGTAATCAGCAATGCGGTCTCTGGGAGAACAGAAATTCATGAGGTGAAGCCCATGATCATCCAGCTTTATGTCTGGGACATTCTCTTGACTGTGGCACAATGAGATGGAATCTAAGCAGAGTATGTGATCCTACCTAGCTAAAGAAATAGAGATCAGAGTTCAGGGCTTGAGGCAGATGGGATCCCTAGGCTGGGGCTTTGGAGAGGAGAAGCCTAGGTAGAAAGGGAGCCCCATAAATTGATGCAGCCCCTGAGAGCCTGTGGCTGAGGTTTGGCTGAATGCACACGGGCAAACCACCCAAGCCTTATCACGGAGCAGCTATTACAGCATTGAGAACAAAGCAGAGCTACTAGAGGTCAAGCAGTGCTAGAGAAATTGGAGTTCTTGCCCTGCAGAGTAGAGAGATCCACTTAACACCCCGAGCATCTAGCTGAGACACCAGAAGGACCATGCTTTAAGAGTAAGGACCATGCCATGGACCTGCCGTGTTGGAGTCCCACCAAGTTAGAGTACCTTTTCCAAGGAAAAAAGCTTTCCACAGATCTGAACGAACAAGGTGTGAAACCAAGCCTTTGCAAGTTCAAGTGATTAACCAGTAATTGAATGGTTTGTCATCTCAGAGAGTGATAACTGAAGCCAGACTTTCTACAATGTCCTTTTCACAATGCTCAATATTCACTACATCAAAAACTAATGATGTGCTATATGTGGGCTAATTAACAAAATAATTTTTAAAAAGTAAATTTTAAAAAATCTTTAAAAAAATTCAATGAGGGGCACCTGGTGGCTCAGTCAGTTAAGCAGCTGTCTTCGGCTCAGGTCATGGTCCCAGAGTCCCGGGATCAAGCCCCACATCAGGCTCCCTGCTCGATGGGCAGCCTGCTTCTCCCTCTCCACTGTTTGTGCTCTCTTGTGCTCTTTCTCTCTCTCAAATAAATAAATAAAATCTTAAAAACAATTCAACGAAGTTTTCACTAGACGTAAAAAAAAGTAGGAAAATGTAAGCCATAGCAAAAAAACCCCACAACAGTTAATAGAAACCAAATCCAAGATAGTGCATTTGCCACACTTAGCAAAGACTTTAAAATGATCCTTGTAAATATGTTCACGTAAAGGAAAATTTGATTTTAGTAAGGGAGCAGACAGAAAATTTTATTTTTTTTAAAAAAAGATTTTATTTATTTATTTGAGAGAAAGAGCACGCTCGAGGGAGAGCAGAAGCTGGGGGAGAGGCGGATGGAGAGGGGCAGACAGGGCCCTGGGTGGGGGGCAGGTGCCGCTCTCTGTCTGCAGACTCCCCAGCAGTCCCAACCTCCAGCCTCGCTCTTCCTTCACAGGTACGCGCTGCTCTGTGTGCAGCATCTTTCGGGGGTTTTACAGGGTAACCTGACTCATTTCTCCATGTTCTGCTCTGCTGCTGACGTACCTGTTTTTCTGCTATTCATCTCACTTTCTCCTCTATGACCTGAAGTTAGCAAAAATCTTCCTTCACAGGAACCCTGGAAGGGTTAAGTGAGGCGGAGCTGGGAGGGAGCCTGGCCTAGTGCTTGGCCCACAGATCGCGGATGCTACTTGGCGTCTTTCACTCTCCCCCACCTTCCCACCCTCTCCCTCTCTTCCTTCTCCCTTCCCCTCCCAAGCATTATGCATTCATATATTTCAGCCACCTCAGGCTGCTTTGGGGACAGCGGTTTGTAATTACTGCAGCATGGTGTATAATGTCTATGGCAAATTTATTTCCTCTCGTATTTCTTGTAAGTGTTGCTGAGGCAGAATGAACGCCTCAAATCACTCAGAGGCAGACAAATGAGACAGAAAACCCGCCGGTAATAAGGCTGGATCGGGAGGCACGTATATTATTTATTTTTTTTTTTTTAAAGATTTTATTTATTTATTTGACAGAGAGAGACACAGCGAGAGAGGTAACACAAGCAGGGGGAGTGGGAGAGGGAGAAGCAGGCTTCCCGCGGAGCAGGGAACCCGATGCGGGGCTCGATCCCAGGACCCTGGGATCATGACCTGAGCCGAAGGCAGCCGCTTAACCGACTGAGCCACCCAGGCGCCCCGCTGAGCCACCCAGGCGCCCCAAGGCACGTATATTATTTTTTTAAAAACGGTTGTCTTCTTTGTCTTAAACTGTGCGGCCAATGAGAGTCACATCTGTGGAGATAACTCTCCGGCCCTTTTCTGGGGGGGTGCATGCTTGCCAGCAGGCCTGGCCCTGAGCTCAGAGGGAAGATGGGGTTTTGCAGCCTGACCTGAGTCAATGCAACGGCCTTCGTACACGGAGCGAGTCAGAGTCCAAGGGGACTTGGAAGGATCCGGCCCAGCCCTTCCCGGGGGGGGGAAGCCACGATCCAGGCCGGGGTGTGCAGCTGACTTCTGGGAGGGCCAAGTGGTCGGTGGCGGGGCCTGGGCTGGAACATAGGCATCACCTGGTCCCGGGTTCCAGCCAGCCCACCAGGTTCAAGAAACCTTCCGTTCCTGTTCCCCCCACCTCCTGCTTCAGTCCATGACTGTCCTGAGCACCCAGCCAGTTGGCGCTGATTCTGTTTTTATTTTTAATTAATTAACTCAGCAAATGTGTGCGGTTCACTTCATGGTTTCAGGCATCGGTCCAGGCCCTAGAGACACAGATGAATAAGCCTCTGTCCCTCCCCTCAAGGTGTTCACAGGTAGCCGGGAAGATGTGCACTGAACAGGCTCTTTCTTTTTTTTTCTTTTTTAATTTTTTTATTGTTATGTTAATCCCCATACATTACATCATTAGTTTTTGATGTAGTGTTCCATGATTGTTTGTGCATAACACCCAATGCTCCATGCAGAACGTGCCCTCCTCAATACCCATCACCAGGCTAACCCACCCTCTCACCCCCCTCCCCTCTAGAACCCTCAGTTTGTTTTTCAGAGTCCATCGTCTCTCATGGTTCGTCTACCCCTCCGATTTCCACCCCCTTCATCCTTCCCCTCCTGCTACATTCTTCTTTTTTTTTTCTTTCTTAACATATATTGCATTATTTGTTTCAGAGGCACAGATCTGTGATTCAACAGTCTTGCACAATTCACAGCGCTTACCAGAGCACATACCCTCCGCAGTGTCCATCACCCAGTCACCCCATCCCTCCCACCCCACCCCCCACTCCAGCAACCCTCAGTTTGTTTCCTGAGATTAAGAATTCCTCATATCAGTGAGGTCATATGATACATGTCTTTCTCTGTTTGACTTATTTCGCTCAGCATAATACCCTCCAGTTCCATCCACGTCGTTGCAAATGGCAAGATCTCATTCCTTTTGATGGCTGCATAATATTCCATTGTATATATATACCACATCTTCTTTATCCATTCATCTGTTGATGGACATCTTGGCTCTTTCCACAGTTTGGCTATTGTGGACATCTTGCTATAAACATCGGGGTGCATGTACCCTTTCGGATCCCTACTTTTGTATCTTTGGGTAAATACCCAGTAGTGCAATTGCTGGATCATATGGTAGCTCTATTTTCAACTTTTTGAGGAACCTCCATACTGTTTTCCAGAGTGGCTGCACCAGCTTGCATTCCCACCAACAGTGTAGGAGGGTTCCCCTTTCTCCGCATCCCCGCCAACATCTGTCATTTCCTGACTTGTTAATTTTAGCCATTCTGACTGGTGTGAGATGGTATCTCATTGAGGTTTTGATTTGGATTTCCCTGATGCCGAGTGATATTGAGCACTTTTTCATGTGTCTGTTGGCCATTTGGATGTCTTCTTTGGAAAAATGTCTGTTCATGTCTTCTGCCCATTTCTTGATTGGATTCTTTGTTCTTTTGGTGTTGAGTTTGATGAGTTCTTTATAGATTTTGGATACTAGCCCTTTATCTGATATGTCATTTGCAAATATCTTCTCCCATTCTGTCAGTTGTCTTTTGGTTTTGTTGACTGTTTCCTTTGCTTTGCAAAAGCTTTTTATCTTGATGAAGTCCCAATAGTTCATTTTTGCCCTTGCTTCCCTTGCCTTTGGCAATGTTTCTAGGAAGAAGTTGCTGTGGCTGAGGTCGAAGAGGTTGCTGCCTGTGTTCTCCTTTAGAATTTTGATGGACTCCTGTCTCACATTGAGGTCTTTCAACCATTTGGAGTCTATTTTTGTGTGTGGTGTAAGGAAATGGTCCAGTTTCATTCTTCTGCATGTGGCTGTCCAATTTTCCCAACACCATTTGTTGAAGAGACTGTCTTTTTTCCATTGGACATTCTTTCCTGCTTTGTCAAAGATTAGTTGACCATAGAGTTGAGGGTCCATTTCTGGGTTCTCTATTCTGTTCCATTGATCTATGTGCCTTTTTGTGATGAACAGGCTCTTTCAAGTCTGTGTGGCTGGTGGCAGGACACAGGGCAGTTTGGGGACAGCAGAGGAAATGGCCCTCAAGCCTGCTTGCAGAAGTGGGGGAAGGTCTCTGTGAGTTTCTGGGTGGAGGACTGCTTGCACTTAATTTTTAAAAGAGAGGGAAACGGAACTCATCCAAGAAAAATCAAAGATGAGGAGGTAGAAGGAGCTCATCCAGGTGGGAAAAGAACCGGAGTTTGATGGTGGAACTCGGGTTTGAACCCAGGTCTGCTTGGGTCCAAGTGCCAAGCTGATGTTCTACTTGGTGCAGGATACAGCCCGAGTTCAAGTCCCAAGCCCCTTCACCTTGACCAGGGCCTACATGCAAAGACTAGACACAAGCCCAAAGCCACATAATTAACTCTTTCAAGAGCTTCACAGACTCTGTCAGGGGCGAGCTGCACCTGCTCAGTGTCCTCAGGGAGACCATGCCAGAGTGGTGACCAGGACAGTGGCATCCGGAAGCACAGGGCTCCCAGAGCTCGCAAAGTACTTTCACACACCTGAAACCCTTGCCAGGAAATTGCACGCGGGATAATCACAGCCTTTCAGAGGGCACCTGCCTGGAGCCAGGCGATGGGGAAAGTCCTATACAGCTTATGTTCCCATCAACTGGATCCTCAGAGCATCCTCAAAACAAGTGGATTTTTACCACGTGTTTTTACCCATTTTTAAGTTGAGGACACTGAGGCTCAGGGAGCACAGCTGGTAAACTGCAACCAAAGTGCAGAGCCGGCTCTGTGTGACTCCAGAATCCTGACTCCTGCAGCATGAATGCCCTGGGAGTGGGGGGTGGGCATTCTCTTTAGAAATCCCAAACCCTGCCTCCAGCTGCAATATCAACCTCAACTGCAAAGAAAGGAAAACAAACTCCATGAACAAAAATGTCCCTGGGATTTCACAGGGAGGAGAGTAAAACCGCACTTGCAGGCCAAAACACTGTGTTGCCTTTATAATAGATGGAAGAGCCCTGGCTCAGAGGCAGATCGGGCGCCCACTGTCTGAGGCTCTGTTTGCCACGGGATGCTATGACGCAGGTCCTTTCAGCCACACTCGGAGCCATCGGTGAGGGGGTGGCCATCGAGGGAATGGAAACTGTACTGAGCTGGGCTCTGCTCAATCCCCACCCACAGAGACTACAGCTTCAGAGATCTCTGGTGATGGACGAGGCTGCCTGTGAGCAAACGAGCCCCCCGTCCCTGGGCGTGTGCAATCATCGGCAAAGGACACTTGCTGGGGAAACTGTGCAGGAAGTGGTGGGGCAGGTAAAGTGAAACCCAGGGGGAGGAAGAGACTGTCCAGAGGCCTTGCAGTGTTTTGAGGTCAGGACCAGGGTTAGGTGTCTATGTGCAGAGCCCTAGCGGCATAAGGAACGTGGAGGGAGGTGGCGGGCAGGATGCCTAGAGTCTGAAGGGCACCAGGCAGAGCCACCACTCGGACCAAGACCCTCACGGTTGCACCCCTGTGACCTGGCCCAGGACTTAGGGTGTGTAGGGTTGACATCACTAGGCAGCAGGTGTTGAGATGCCCTTCTGCACGCTGGGCTGCAGAAGCCTCCAGCATTTGCCTTAGAAAACCTGGATCTCCAGGGACAATGAGCCCAGAGCTTAGAAGCCAACGCAAGACCCCCACCTCCCTCCGTCCACTTCTCCTCTGGGATTGCACAAGACTCTGGAATCTGCTGCCGGTGTTGGCCTTGACTGATGGACAGGGCGGCGATAAGAGGCACATTCCTGGGACGAGGAATGTGCATGGCCTGGCAGGAGCGTGTGGAGGGCGCCGCCAGAAAGGGGACTCAGATATGAACCCAGGTCCCTGTGCACAGGAAGGCTCAGCAGATAAGTGAATAAAGACACCTCCGCATCCGCGTTGAGACGGGGCAAAGACTGGCTGCTCTAGGGAAGGGCAGTTGCAAAGGGTCAGGAGTTGTAACCAGGTTTTTCCATTTTGTCGCAGCATTTTTTTTTTTAACTGTCACTTTGGCTAACAGCAAACTGAATTCCTTTTTGAGAAACACTTCCCCATCTGGGGGACTGTACATTAAGATGCCATCCCTCCCCCTGAGGAGGGTGGGTTCATACCTGAAACTGATCCTATGGAGTCATCACTCAGGGCCACATCTTAAAGAGTAAGACAACATCAAGGGCAGCCAACAAGGAGACCATCCGCAATGGCTGGTCTCATTCAGTCGCAAAGCATTCACCTGCCCCCCCTGAGCTGGTTTGGGTTGCTCAAAACAGAAAATGTACCTCCTATCTGTCTTGAAAAATAAGAAGTGTATTGGGCTCAAATCACTGAAGAGTCCAGGCATAGATCTTGATTATTTGGGTTTGGCTTGTGGAAAGCTTGAGTCAAATTAATTAAGAATACGGGATTTTAATCTTTTACACTAGTAACCACTACGTTTCATTCATAGATCGTCACTCATTCCGCGTTGTCCCTCCCACTTCTCCCCGCCTGCCTGGCACATACACCATTCCCAGCACCCTGGCTCCCGGGGCTCGGGCTGTGGGAGGGGTATCTAGTCAGCCTGCATTTGTCAAACCCAGATGGGGGGGGACCTCCAGCTGGAATTCCATTCCGAGGTCCATTTCCTGGAGAATTTCAGACAGAATCTAGGAGTGTGACAAACACATTTGATGCTGTAAGAAAACAGGTTCTGGTCTGGATGAAGCCTTGTATTTTCTCAGGGAAGAGTGAGGCTCCAAGGTTCTTCCCCGGGGGTGGTCGGGAGATTCTCACAGATGCAGGGAAGGAAGTCTACCTGTCAGAGGCTGCACCGTTTCAGTCCTGCTCGGGGATTACCTTCCTCATTTATGTGGCATCCAGCAAAGCAGAAGCTAGCTTTCTGCCATTCATTCCATAAATACTCATCAAGTGCCAGATATGTTGTGGTCATTGTTCTAAGCCCCAGGGATAGGAGGTGGACAAAGCAGACAAAATCACTCTCCACGGGGCCTCGTTTTCTCATCCCCTTTTCTCCTTGGTAATATTCTGCTCCTCTTTCGAGACCCACCTTGGAAACCACATCGTTTGTGCACGCAGCATGCACACATTCATATACTCCACCCACATTTCTTGGCTCTCTATCGTGTGAGACACTGAACTTTGAGGAGGCACGAGAAAGGGTCCTTTCCCCCAAGAAGCTCACAGTGTGGAAGAGAAGAGGTGACAGGTAGACAGGCTGTGATCACGGTGCTGTTGGACAGTGTGAGAAGCAGGGCCAAGGGCTCAGGGGTGCAGAAAGACTCCTCACATGGATTGAGGGTGAGGATGTCATCAGAGGGGGACTTCCTGGGAGAGGAATGGTGAAGAGAAATCTGGGGTTGGGTGAGGTGGTGCATCTCCTCTCCCACTCTGCGGCAACCATCTCCAACCTTGTCTGGCTCCTTTTCCCCACTGTGAGCTGCACACTCTTGAGACCATGTCTCTATTGTGGTGCCTGGAACAGGAAGGAGCTCTTCAGGTATTTGCTTCATGACTGTAAGTGAAGGACAAGGATGCAAACACACCTGACAAACATTCTCTGCAAAAGACCTTTTCGGGTGCTACTAGCTGCAGTCTCCTCCAGGAAAGGACATGGCAGGGTTGTCTCTGGGACTCTAGCCCTCGATTCAGAGCTTGGACTTAAATGGGAACTCAATGTAGAATTTTGAATTGTGGAATCAGTGGGCAACAAATGAATCAATTAAAGAGCGATAAATATGTGAATGACTCTGGTTGCCCTCTTCCCCTCCAATTGCTGATCCAATCCTCCTCCCCGGCTTCCACCCTCATCTTTCTGGAGGAAACTCTTCTACCCAGGGCTTCCACGTACAGTCGTTCAGTCTGCACACTGCACAAGGGGGCCAGTTCTAAAGGGGCACCGTTCACACTGTAGACATGCAATAACTTAGAGGAGAGTATGGGCAGGGGTAGACCTTGTAGGTCTCACCACTGAGTCCTGAAGCAATGGAGAGGAGACTCTTCATACATATAGTCATGTACATGCTTGGGCCACATCCTGTTTTGACCATGTTCTGGGCTTCCCCTGAGGTCCCTGCTCTCACCAAGGCCCAGATCTCACCCTTGCCCAACACTGGCGCTGACAGGGTGACCTCATCAGGGAGGCAGTGGGAGAAGCAGGAAGTGAGAGCTGCTGGTGTTGGAGTGGGTGTGATCTGATGTGCTTGCTTAACCAAGTCTGCTGCCTCCCATGGCCTTTGGACCCCATCCAGCCCTCCCAGAGCTAAGCTAAGGCCAGAGAGGGTCTTTTCTACTGATAAGAACCCCGAGCAAGCACTGCCCAGCCCCTGCCCTTTTACACGTGAGTCGTGTTCGGGGTTATCCATTACAGCTATGGCCAGAAAGGGCATCCTCTCACATTCCCGCTTTGCCCCAGGCCAGCTTGAACCATAATATGCTAACTTCCCAAAATGTATTTAAGAAATAGGTGCCTCGAAAAAAAACACTTCCCAAACATTTACTGCCAACCAGTGTGGATCTAGGTCAGTCTCAAGGAGCTGATCCAACTGCCTGCAGCCCCTTTCTGGAATCCTGGGTGGAGTTAAGAAAGATTACAGGGCGCACCTGTTTGGGCCAGTGGCATTGCCAAGGTCACCCCAGCTTTATCCCCCCACAGCAGTTGCTGGGGTGGGTGTGTGACCCCGTTCTACACAAGACCACGTGGTTAGAAAGTGGTCCAGCGGGAACCAGGGGAGAGCGGTGACGGCTGATGTTGATGAGGCGCTGCCTGCCGGTCACCCCCGTAAGGACAATGGTCACAGTTTAACCACAAAAAAACCTCCCCATCTATCCCCAGAAACAGCTGCCGCAGAAACCTCTGACATTCAGCGATGCTGCCCCGTTTGGAATCACCCAGCTGCTTGCTTGCCGCTTGCAGCTAGGGACGGCCAGATCCACCTGCAGACCCGCCAGGAAGACTCCCACATCCCGGACCCCGCCGGGATGGAGTGCTTGTCGATCTGAGAGTGACTCGGTATTTCCTCTGCTTACTCTATGAGCCGATTCCTTTCCGGCGCCTTAACCCCGATGAAACAGAAGTGCTAACAGGTGGGCTCCCCGCTGCAGGTTTATGAATAGACAGCTTGCATTCATTAGGATTTTATATGTATTTATTGATTTCATTCACAAAAAATATCCTCTGAAGTAGGACTATGATGTAGGTACTATCATCTTCATCATTGCCATCTTATACATACATGAACTAAGATACACACAGGCTGATGAACTTGTCCCACATCACCCTGCTTGTAAGTCATGGAGCTGGGATGTGAACCCAGGCAGTCTGGTTCCAAATTCTATACTTTAACCCCTCATGTGATGTGCTTCTAACAGCAAGGAGGGGTCTTCGTTCACATTTCTGAGAGCAAGGGGGGCTGGTGGTATTTTTTTGAGGAGGCAAAGGAGTGATGTGCTGGAAATTCAAGTTCTGATGATTTGCCTGGGCATTCCCCAGGTGATCAAGCTGGGGACCATAGGAAGGGGTGGTCTGGACACAGCCCAGGCAGGTGTCCCTGGACCAGAGAGTGGAGGCTGGAATGGAAGCAAGTGTTAGCCTCGCGAGAACTCATGAAGTGTGCTGTCACCTCTCCAGGCTCAAGCCTTTAATTCCAACCACAGACCCTAGAGGCAGGTAGGGAAGACAGGCTTCTATAGGAGATGAAGTCACCAGGTGGAGGGAAGGAATGTCACTTGCCTGGAGTACTCAGCCATGGGGGCAGAACCAGATTTCGAGAAGGCTGGATGGCACTCGATTGTGGACACAGAGGGTAAGTAGGTATCAGCCACTGCCGCTCGAAGCCGGGGTCCCAAGAGCACACCTGCCCCCTTGCCTGCCAAGTGTTAGAACAGCGTGTGTTTTGTCCCATGTGGGGCTCTTCCTGATAGATCCTGCAGGGGACACGCTCGCTAGAGTCTGAGAGGCACATGTATGCACAGCGTCCCTTTGTCCTCGGGACAAATGTGAGTCAGAGTGGTCTCCGTTTTGCAGCCATGTTTCCGGAGGTTAGGTGATTCGCCCAAGGTCATGCAGTTGGTAGATGGAGAAGCCAACTCATGACCCCTAAGGCTACAGTATTAAAGCCAGCGCAAGCCGCCTCCATCATCCGAGCCCCTTGCAAGAATCGAAGCAAGACAGTGAAATCGACCCTAAGCATGTGTGTGTGGTCTTAAAAAAGAAATTAAAGGATAAGAGCAAAGATCAAGATGTTCTGGCAAGTGGAGGGGAACTCTAACATAGCCTTTCTGCTCTTCTGAGAGAGGGCTTAGCGCTCGTGCGCCCTGCTTCCAGGCTCTTCGCGACACCCGCTTGTGCTGACTAGCTGCGCCCGAGTTTATGCTGATGGCAGTGTTATCAGGATCCAAAGGCCGTCACTGGCCGCTGCTGGGTAAAGTGAAATCTGAAATGTGTGGAAAATGCCTTTTCTCCTGGGAGAAGGTGACATCTCCTCTGAGAGTCTCGGCGCCCTGGAGGATGTTACCTGCGGAGAAGAGAAGAAATCACACAGGCCAGGTTATCCATCTTTAGCAAATTTTTTAAAAAAGATGTCCCCACCTCCGTTGGTGACCTCTGGTGGGGGGTGCAATGAATCACCCACTCTGAGGGAAAGTCTGGAGAATCCACTTTACCAAAGATACAGAAGTGCGGGGAAATGCACTGTTATTCGATGCACGTCTGTGTGTGTATGCACATGTGTATTTGCACACGTGCATTGATGTACACACGTGTGCATGTCTAGCATTCCTGGGGTCCAAAGGAGAAGCAGATCAAGACAATTCCTCAGAAACAGCTACTCGTAAGGACTTAGAGAAGCGGCCTTGCTCTGAGAAGCTCTGAGCATCAGATTGTAGAGCAAAATGTTGTATTATGGTCTTAGAAAGAGACAGGGAAGGAACGATTTTAAGGAAGCAGGGAACTTAAACCCGGCTCTGTCCCCAGCCTGCTGTGTGATATCAGAAGACCCACTGCCCTCTCTGACCTTTATTTTCCCCACACATACATCTGTAAAACCCGAACTCCTCACCAAGGCCCCAGCAGATGCTACGGTGTCTGGTCCTTCTTCAGAATCAAGCCACTGGTCTCCCAGCTGCTGGGAGTGCCGGCAGCTTGTGGCTCTCCAGAAATTAATGGAGTCCCCTCAGCCGTGGTCACACTCCGCTCCCTGGGATCAGCCAGCAGTTGGCTACTGGTCGACGCAGGGTATCCGCCCCGGCCCCCTGGCCTTGAGACACAACAGCTCTGCAGGTGCAGCCCAGCTCCAGAGCTCCCTGTGGGGCCAGCTGTGGCCTCTTGTGATTTAGGCCTCGCTCCTAAAATCCTGCTTCCCTTGCAAGCTGTGATCCCAGTAATCCTCCTGCGAGCTAATCCCCATCTCAGCGTCTGTCTCTCAGAGAACCCAGACGAAGGCCCAGTGATCTGTCCCTCTGTGATGTTCCCCCCTCAACGCCCTCCCTCCCCTCGCTCTCCACTCCAGCTGCGCAGGCCTTCTCCTCATTAAACTTTCCAAGCCTGTCCCAGCCTCAGGGCCTTTGCACATTCCTTCTGTAGGAAAACGCTTTCCTCCACCGTTGTTGTTGGCTCCTTATCATTGAAATCTCAGCTAAATGGTCATCTTCTCAGCGAGGCCTCCCCTGACCACCCAGTCTAGAGTATCTCCTGCCGTTACTCTTCATACATCACTCTGTTTTGTTTTCTTCAAGGCCCCTATACTTGCTGACATCGTGTTTATTAAATATTCAATTGTGTATCCGCTGTCACCCACTCTGCTCCTCCTTTGGAATGCCAGCTTCCTGAGGGCAGGGACAGAGGCAGGCTTGTCCGCCACCCGCCCCATCTCCAGTGCCAACCAGGGGGCCCGGAACCAAGTACGTTCCCACGGGTATGTGTTAAATGAATGCATGCCACAGCTGTCTTAGAGCAGGGGCCCTTCTGGAATTCAGGACGTCCATGACCTTAGATGGTCTATTCATTTCCTAGAGCTGTCGTAACAAGTGAGCGAGCACTGGCTGGCTCAAAGCAACTTCCTTCATGGTAGTGGATGTGGGAAACCTGGAATCAGGGCACGAGCAGGGCACGGCACCCCTGGCTGCCTCAGGTGTCCCTCGGTGGGTGGTCATACCACTTACATCGCTGTCACATCGCCTCTCTCTTCACACGGCCGCTCCCTTTCTCCGTGTCTTGTCCTCTTCTGTCTCTCATGAGGACACGCGTCACAGGGTCTAGGGACCCCCCACTCCCTCCGCCGTGATCCAGGACGGTCTCATCCCGAGATCCTTAGCTTAATCGCATCTGTAAAGGCTCTTTTTCCAAATAAGCTCATTGGCACCGATTCCAGACATTAGGACATGGATGTATCTTTTGGGGGGTCACCAATCAACCCACTACAGGTGGGAACAAAAACGCATCTTTATTTTCATTACCTTCAAACCGGAATGTAGGATTTGCCTCAATTATGAAAGCAGAAAATGGCCACCGCGCTCTCTGCAGTACCCAGGACTCTCTCACCAACTGATCTTCCAGTCCTTCCAAGAGGCGGTCCTTCCCAGACCCCCGGCTGCTCTTTGCCGTAGGATGTGGTGATCGAGGGGCTCACGCGTTACTGTTTTACCAGTTTGTTATTCCGATAACTGTATTGCAATATAATTGGCATCTCTCTAATCCTGTACATTTTATCTTGCGGGGCGGGGGTCCATGTCCCTGGCACAAAAGAGGCTGCAAGCCTTTAAATGAATGGTTTCTGAGGTGTCTTTTATCTTTGACCTTTACGGTTGGCCATAGATTTTGGTCATGTGTGTAACAGCCTCAGAGGCAAGAAAATGAGCTCCCGACAGGCTCATCTGAGGTTCTGAGACCCAAGAGCGGAGAGTGGGGCTTGGAGAAAGAAAACCCTCAGTCCGTATAGCGTTCGCCATTTCTCTGTACTGCACGATCTTGATGGAGGGGAGGGCAGTGGCTGGCGTGGGAAGGGCTCTGGACTTTGGCACCCTCCCGAAGAGGACTGTCGAATTCTACATTAGAGCCCTGAGCGCACAGATGGCCGGCGAGGGTCCACAACATGAGTGGACACGTTAAGGATGGTCAACTTAACGGGCTGACATTGGCAGAGCTCCAGTTCAAGCAAAACCCCAGAGCGGACAACTTAAATCTGTTCTCCTGAACCTTCTTCCCAGATTCCAGAAGCAAGTCAAGGCCGAAGCAGCTCTTCAGACACAGATTTGCTCTTCTTGGAGCCAGATAACCTTGGGCTGCTCCAGGGTAGCCATTGGCTCATGCTTGACTCCCCAGCTGCCTGCAGCCATGATGGGTCTCACCATTAACGCACGAATGCAGACTATGTCAAAGCCACCTAGGGGCGCCTGGGGGCTCAGTCGTTAAGCGTCTGCCTTTGGCTCTGGTCATGATCCCGGGGTCCTGGGATCGAGCCCCGCGTCGGGCTCCCTGCTCTGCGGGAGGCCTGCTTCTCCCTCTCCCTCTCCAACACTTGTGTTCCCTCTCTCACTGTGTCTCTCTCTGTCAAATAAATAAACAAAATCTTAAAAAAAAAAAAAAAAAGACACCTAGACTGAGCTGCCAGGATTATCCTGCTGCAGAACAGATTAGATACTCTCAAGACCTCTGCCCATCTACCCAGAGCTCATTGCTTACCCTGAAATAGTTTGAAGACAGTGATGTTAAGCCTTAAAACAGAGCTGAACACAGTTTCGAATAAGAATCCGTTGCTTTGGGGCTCCTGGGTGGCTCAGTTGGTTAAGTGTCTGCCTTCGGCTTAGGTCATGATCCCGGGGTCCTGGGATCGAGCCCCGCATCCGTCTCCTTACTGAGTAGGGAGCCTGCTTCTCCCTCTCCCTCTGCCGCTGCTCCCCCTGCTTGTGCTCTCTCGCTCTCTCTCTGTCAAATAAAATCTTAAAAAAAAATTCATTGTTTTTTTGGGTGCACATGAGCCCGACTTGCAAGGTCTTGTGTTTGGGTGTACCTGCCTGTCTGAAGCCGCCCCCAGCAGAGCTTCTGGCATTGGGCTGGGAGTGAGCTGCCTCTGGCCGATGAGGACCCCACTACAATCCCCCGGAGTCTCAGCGTCCTCATGTGAGACGGGCCAAAAGAATGCCTGGTTCTTCCCACCTTACAGGGTCCCGAGGGGCTGGGAAGGGACAGGGACTGTGAACTCCCATGTGAATTTGAAGAGCTGCAAGGATGATTTTATCAGCGTTTGTCATGGATCTGAGCTTCTAAGCTATGTAACAAGAGAGCAACACTGTGGTTTTCACTGCAACCACCCACCATGCTGAGTGGGGCCAGATGGATGGTGTTCTTGGGCTGTCCCCTCCCAACCCTGCTGCACGTGGCTGTTACCATGCCCAGTTTACAGGAAATGAGCCCAAGGTCCGGAAAATTAATTCAGGTGCCCAAAGGCCCACATTCTGATTGGAAATCGGCAAAGGCAGGGCATAACCTCTGGTATTCTCCCTGGTCTAACTGCTCTGAATGGAGTTGTGCAGATGGAAGCAACTATTTTGGGTTTGCCCCAGTTCTTGGATTATTCTGGTGTAAGAAAGAAACATTAACCTTGGTGTCAAGGGCCTGGGATCGAATCCCAGTCTTTCCCCCGAGGTGGGGGTGGGAGGGCTGTCATCATCCAAAGGGATGATTTTCTTCTCTCAGTCTGTTTTTTTTTTTTTTAATCTCTAAAAGGGATAATAGTACTTGACCTTCATGCAATTAATTATCCAGGGAAATAACAAGTGTGAAATTGTCCAGGTCATAGGAGATGCCAAATCCTTATTTTTAGCTTGTTCCTTCATTCATTCATTCACTCTGTGAACTTCTGGTCTGCGAGGCATCGAGATTAGCCTTCGTCAGCCTCACTTTCCCATCCGCAGCAAGAACACTTCTGTGCCAGCCACACTTTAATCCCTTGACGTGCAGTAACGCGCTAGATCTTCGCAGTAATCTTCCACATTGGCGTATCATCATGCCCTTTACTACAGATGAAGAAGCTGAGGCACGGGGAGGTTAAAAACTTGGCCAGTGGCACATGGCTGGTGAGCGTTGGAACTGGAAAGCGATCCTGTTGAAATCAGACTGCGTGCTCACGATGCTGTTCTGTTACTTCCCCTCCTAGAGGCACTGCGAGGACGAAACCAGTGTAAGGTGCATGCGGACATGTGGCTGGCACGGAACCAGCATCCCGTTAATGTCAGTTTACTGTGTAGCAGAGGACTGCAGTGATCACAGAAACAGGCCCCGGGGCCTGGGTTCCCTGGGTCTTCCCTCCGCTCCATTGCCACCATGTACAAAATCTTAGGTGAGAGTCTCATTTTCCTGAGCAGCAAAAGAAGGGCAATAGGAACATTCTCCATCCGAGGCCTTCTGTCAGCAGATGCCAGGTAAAGTGTCAGAATAGAAACTGGATCATTTTAAGTGCGTTACAAGCATGGGCTTTTATTATAAAACCTCTCGCCGCTTGCTACCTGTGTCCTAGTTATGGGTACACGCGTTCCAGATCTTTGCCTCGCCTGTGTGATCCAGGAGGATTGGGGAGATGTTTTATTCACCATTGCCTCCCTGCGGCCCCCAGCCTAACACTCAGCACAGAGTTGGCTTGGGGTGTTCATTAGAAATAGGTTGATTTGAATATATGCATGACCAGGGAGGCTTTGGGTCGTGTTATCTCCGTGGTACAAGAAGTTCAGAGGACCTATGCATTAATAAAACCCTGTCTAAGCAATTCGTTCACACAACGGACTCCAGAGCAAAAGATAAATGCCAAGCTGCTGGGTATGAGTTGGCAAGGGGGCTCTGTGGGGAAGCAAGCCTAGGACCCAGTACCCTTTTAGATCTTTTTTAACTCTGACACTGAAACATTTGTCATTCGACTCTCCTTTCATTCGATCAGCCACATCTGGGTGCGTCCATTTCTATTTATTTCCTCGAGAGAGAGGCAAAGCTGCACATTTAATTACTCCTTTCTTTCTTCCTCTCCCAAAGCAGAGAACCTCAGTCGTGTGGGCATGGAACACACGAGCCTCTGCTTCCGGGAGAAGCCAGGCTGTGCACCCTGTCCTCTCTCCCCTTTCCAGCAGCTTCTTGCACTTTAGCCCCCAATTATCTTTCTAACGCACCCCTACCCTCGGGCACACCCACTGCCTAAGTCCGCACTCATGCTGCCTTCATGGAGGCACTTTCTCTGCCCACCTCCTTGCCCACACTCTGGCCTCTTGTAATCCACCCTCCCTCCTGTGGACACAGCCCTTTCTAAATGTGACCAGTTCTCTTTCTTGCTTGAGCTGCTTCGGTGGCTCTTACCCGCTGCATGCCAGGCCTCGTAAGGAAAGCCCCGAGCACACAACTGTGACCGTTTCCATCAGATATCTGCAGGACTTTGAGTGAGGACACAGGGAGCCTGCCATGAATGTCCCCTTAGAAATGTTGTTGTGAGGCTCAGAGACACTGCATTTAAAGCACCTGGCATCTAAGGTTCTCATAAGTTCCATTTCTTCTTTTTTTTTTTTAATTTTATTATGTTATGTTAGTCACCACACAATCCATCATTAGTTTTTGATGTGGTGATCCACGATCCATTGTTTTCGTGTAACACCCAGTGCTCCATGCAGTACGTGCCCTCCTTAATACCCATCACCGGGCTAACCCATCCCCCCTCCCCCCTCCCCTCTAACACCCTGTTTGTTTCTCAGAGTCCATAGTCTGTCATGGTTCATCTCTCCCTCCGATTTCCCCCGCCTTCATTTTTCCCTTCCTTCTCCTAATGTCCTCCGTGCTATTCCCTATGTTCCACAAATAAGTGAAACCATATGATAATTGACTTTCTCTGCTTGACTTATTTCATTTAGCATAATCTCCTCCAGTCCCATCCATGTGGATGTAAAAGTTGGGTATTCATCCTTTCTGATGGCTGAGTAATATTCCATTGTATATATGGACCACATCTTCTTTATCCATTCATCTGTTGAAAGGCATCTCGGCTCCTTCCACAGTTTGGCTATTGCGGACATTGCTGCTATGAACATTGGGGTGCATATGGCCCTTCTTTTCACTACATCTCTGTCTTTGGGGTAAATACCCAGGAGTGCAATTGCTGGGTCATAGGGTAGCTCTATTTTTAAATTTTTGAGGAACCTCCCCACTGTTTTCCAAAGTGGCTGTACCAACTTGCATTCCCACAACAGTGTAAGAGGGTTCCCCTTTCTCCACAACCTCTCCAACATTTGTTGTTTCTTGCCTTGTTAATTGTTGCCATTCTAACTGGTGTAAGGTGGTATCTCAATGTGGTTTTGATTTGAATTTCCCTGATGGCTAATGATGATAAGTTCCATTTCTGAGCTCACTTGCTGCAATTCTCAGGAGTCTGTCCCATCCTGATGAAGGAAGCTGCAAGCCTCAGGGTCCAGCCCATCAGCCAGACGTGTCCAGGGACCTTTCGAGCCAACACAACGGCAGACCAGAGCTAAGGGCTATTGATCCAGCAACATCCTAGCAAAGATAGAATGTCCATTCTGATTTCTTAACAGGCCTTGGGGAGGGCCTGGCAGAATTTGACTTTAATAGAAAGCCACAGTGGGTAGTTGAATCCACTTGTCTTCACTGGGTCCTGTGTCTGGAATCATCTGGTCCTAGGGCTGAGGCTTCTATAACTGAAGGCATGAAGGAGAACCCACAGGGGCCTGGCAGGTCCTCTCCGTTTAAACACATGCTTCCCTCCAGGCCCTGACTAGAATCCTGGGGAAGGATAAAAGTCAAAACAGCCTGCTCTCTATTGTGTATCTATTATGTCCCAGATGTTGGGGCAGACACTGGGTGCTCTAACATTCAATTCTCACAGCTGTGCTTGGGGGCACTGGTTCTCAGATGGGGGTGTTTTCTGTCCCTCCCTCCCCTGGGGACATTTGTCAACATCTGGAGACTTTTTGATTGATAAAAACTGCATAATTGGAGCACCTGGGTGACTCAGTCAGTTAAGCATCTGCCTTCAGCTCAGGTTGTGATCCCCGGGTCCTGGGATCGAGCCCTGCATCGGGCTCCCTGCTCAGTGGGGATTCTACTTCTCCCTCTCCCTCTGCACCCCCTCCCCGCAGCTCATCTTCTCTCTTTCAAATAAATAAATAAAATCTTTAAGATACAAACAAAAAAACCCCAAGCCCTACATAATCATCTTAATAAATGCAGAAAAAAGTATCTGACAAAATCCCAAACCTGTTATAAAAACACTCAACACACTAGAAACACTCAACACACTAGAAATAGAACTTTCTCAACTTGATGAAAGATATCTACAAAAGACCCACAGCTAACATCATACTTAACGGTGAAAGATTGAAAGTTTTCCCCTTAAGATCAGAAACAAGACAAGGACGTCTATTTGCACCATTTCTATTCAACATAGTATTGGAGGCTCTAGCAAGCATAATTAGGCAGGAAGAAAGAAAGAAAGAAGAAAGAAAGAAAGAAAGGAAAGAAGGAAGGAAGGAAGGAAGAAGAAAGAAAGGAAGGAAGAAGAAAGAAAGAGAGAAAGAAAGAAAGAAAGAGAGAAAGAAAGGAAGGAAGAAGAAAGAAAGGAAGGAAGGAAGGAAGGAAGAAGAAAGAAAGAAGAAAGAAAGAAAG